>NW_022145601.1:6301321-6918813 GCF_000002235.5 Strongylocentrotus purpuratus
TGGGGGCACTGGAACAGGAAGTCTATTATATTTTTCTTGTGTGTATTTGAGATATTAAGTATACCAAAATAGGATTTAAAAACAATAGTATTAAACGTGACATAGGACTCTGCCAGCAAGTTGCACTCTTTCTTAAGTTCGAGTTTTTTTTTGGAACACTGAAATAGTTCCCTCTCATAGAGGTTTATGTGATGCAACTTTTCGAGCTTCCTGAACATTATGAAATGACTTTGGAGGGCGGGCGTAAGCGTGTCACAACTATCTCTGTAAATATGAAACGGGCATGGGCTTGCCCCCTTGATCATTGACACCCAAATGCATCGTGACTATAAAATAGTCCAGGAAGAGACATCACGTACCATCCCGGTAATGTCCCGTATCCTCTCCTCAATATGATCCACCCTGAAATAGAGGGCTCCGATGAAGCATCCGAGGAGAAGATGACGGGCTAACTCGAGGCGAGAGAGGATGATGGTCCGGTACTGCTTGAAGTTACGGTCGGAGAGCGTGCATAACTATAATGTGCAAACCAAGAATAAACGTTAGAATGTTAATTAGATGATGATACTGGCAGTTCTGATGAAGAGAAAGATCATGCTTACGTCAGCTCAAGCTGTACTTACGACGACTTCTTTTGTCTAAGAATGGTTTTATGTGAATCATGTTGAAAATATATATATATATATGTATGATGATGTTTATGGAAAATAAATGAATGTCAAATCAAACATGGAATCAAATTAGAAGCAAGGCGTCCGAACCTGATGCCAGAAACTTGTTGGCCACTTGTCATTCTTGTCCTCCTTGAAGTGTTCTTTGATCTGCTCTAGGTCGTGCAGCCCCGCGATGGACATTCTGCTGACCATTGGCTGCTGCATGGCGTAGCCACTCTGAGCAAAAGAGGCCCGGATGCCCCTAGGCTGCCGCCCCGCCCCACTACTGGGGGATTGCTTGTACCGAGTGCCCAGCCCGGGCAGGGCCATGAAGATGGAACGACGTGCGCTGGGGCCTGGCTGGATCTCATCTACAGAGAGAGCTGAGAGAGAGAGAGAGAGAGAGAGAGAGAGAGAGAGAGAGAGAGAGAGAGAGAGGGGGGGGGGGGGAGAGATACAGACAGAGGGAAGGGAGGGGAGAAAGTATCTACATATAACGCATTTTGTGCCTCACATTGCATGAACATAGTTTTCACAATCCCAAATGTCTTGTGCATGTTTGGCAACCCAATTTGGTGTCACAATTTATATCATCCAACTTTGTTAATCGTCCAATTCAAATCGAATTTCCTGAATGTAAACATATAGATTTTCTGTTCCGCTCCTATTGCATTCATCACACATTACTTTTTTTTTTTTATTTGAGGGGAAGGGACGGACAACTGTGCCCATCATTTTAAAAACAACTGTATATACCTCAAGTACACAAAAGTGGCCCGCGCTTTTCAAATTGTTGACCAAGACACCAAGGCGCTCAAAACATCTGATAACCCTTTATCTCCCGCTTGTCAGAATAGTGTCTCCCCCTCCCCTCTCCTTACAAAAAACCTGGATCCGCCACTGGCATTCATGTCATGGATTTTAACGATATTGATTCGATCGCAAAGAATTGCAAAAGATGCAACCTCAGGCAATCTAAAGTCCTTCCTGCACGATTGAAATTTTAAACATAGCAACGGAATATTCCATACTCTAAACATGATTTCTATAGGTGACACAATAAGGTATTAATTTTCCTTGATTTGATTTCTTGAAAATCTTTACGACTGTGTTTTGAACAGACGCGAATTAAACCACTAAACCACCACCCTAACTCACCTAGATTGAATTGAACCGCGTTTCCTCCCTCCTCCATTCTATTCACATGCTCGCTCACGGTTCGAACCTCGGACCCTAAGGGTGTGAGCTCCCAGGTCTGCAGGCGAGCGGCTCGGAAGAGTGTCTCCTTCTCTGCTCTAGATCCTTTCATTTTATCGACTAAATAACAGTGATAGAAATGTGAAGATGAAGGTTTTATACTGTTCATAATTATACAAAGTCATGTATGTTTTTATTTAAAAATCCCCTTTTATGATTTGAAGTTAAACTTTATGCCGTGATTTTTTTTCTGCAATTTCTCTGACAGTGCATAATGTATTATCTTTCTGAGTTTCAAAGAAAATGTTAATTTGCAAAACCGCTTTTCATTGTGTATTTCATTGATTTTTCATCGGGCTCTATACAATCGAGGACAGGCAGCTACCAGAATATTTTAATATTGATTGTCCCGAATCTAGGGAGTTCCGAAAACTTCAGCTAGGTCACCGCACCTCTTATCCGCCATATGCAGATTTACATTATTTAGATGTGTCTTACATTGAAGCAATTCGTTTTGTGTATTTGATGATATATACACCTGTATATACAATATTAATTTTAAAGCCCTGCTCCGTAGCAGATGTTCATTATTTAGACACGTTCGATGCATCTTAGATAAAAGCGGCAATTACATGCATTCGTCAGTGTATATACCTGTATATGTATAGATCTGAGCAAAGCTGCCCCCACGATTGTAACTGTACACAATGTTACAAGCCAAGGTATACAGGTTAACGAAACTAGCGACTGACCAGTTAACTTTCACTTACTAACAAAATCTGCCGGGTTATAATGCCGAGAACAACGCAACCCAAGATGGGCGAAATAATCAATGACTCGACCAGCTTGTCCAAAATAGATAACCTGTACAGGAAAACAAGATTTGCATGTAGTAACTTACTCAGTTGAAGTACATGATTGGACCCTTTCTGTTTTGTTATCAGCAGAATTTTTTTTTATTAAACAAAAAATGAGTATAAAATTTTTTTTTTTTAGAATATAAATAAAATTATGTAGATGTTGAGATCATGGTTATTTTGCGATGGAATAGTTTAATTCCAAGCGACATTTTATACTTCGATAAATCGTTTACCATAACCCCCCCCCCCCCCGCTCACTCCCCCTCTCTCTCTCTATCTCTCTCTTATCATTATTATTGTTAATATTATTATCATTATCATCATCATCATTACAATTTTTTCGTACTCCGATCTCCTTGATAATATTACCTCTTCATCTTAGAGCGGCAGGTTATCGAATGTAAGAAACGTATGACTAGACGGCTACCATCACAATCACAATCATACTCCTATCCTCCTCCTCCTTTGTCATCACCATTACCATCACAACAATCTCAATCATCGTCTCAATTACCTCAATTATCATCATTATCATCATCATCATAATCATCTTTATCATCATCGTCGGCATCATCATCATCATCATTATCTTCACTCTGATCCCCTTTCAAAATACCTCTTCACCTGAGCAAGCAGAGCAGCAGGTTATCGAATGTGAGGAACTTATGATTCGACGACTATACCATCACAATCACCATCATACTCCCCTCTTCCTCATCCTTATCGACCATCATCTCAATCATCCTCATCTTTATCATCATCATCTTTATCATCATCATCATAGTCATCACCATCGTCATCATCATCGTCATCATCTTCACCCCAATCTCCTTGCCAAATACCTTTTCATCTGAGCAGCTGGTTATCGAATGTGAGGAACGTATGATTCGACGGCTATACCATCACAATCACCATCATACTCCCCTCCTCCTCATCATTTTTTTATCACCATCACCATCATATTAATCATCGTCATCACCATCATCATCATCTTTATCATCATCAACATCATCGCCATCGAAATCATCATCCTCATCATCATCATCATCAACGTCACCATCACCAGCATCATCATCATCATCATCATCTCCTTGCCATATACCTCTCCATCTGATAAAAGCAGCAGATTATCGAATGTAAGGAAGGTGTGACTGGACGGTTGATGAATGCACGCTACCACAGTTTTCCCATAACGCCTTGCGTACTTCTTCAGCATCATAATCAGCTCGCTCGCACCGTGAGAATCTAAACCGGATGTTGGTTCCTAGTAATCAAATCGATATAAAAAAAAAAAGATATATATATATTAATCAATTTTTGATAAAATTGTGCATTTAGTATACAGCTTAAGAAATTTACGTCACATTCGAAAGAGGTTCTGGGATTTCATTTCGTCCTTCGACTCCTACTTGAAGCATTTAATGCCAAAGTTGTTCTAGAAATGAATGACCATTTTAATGATAATGTCATGATATAATTTTAGTAGAATTAATCGACATTATCGCTATGGAAACTTAAGTTGTTGTATTGTTTTTATTACTTTGATTAGTTTTGTTTTTTGTTCTTCAATTATTACTATTATTATAACTATTGCCTTTATTAATATCATTATTGTTATTATTACTACTATTACTACTAATACTACTACTACTATTATTACTATCATTGATGATGATGATGATTATTTTCCAAATATGTAAATATGTGAATGAGAAGATAAACAAGAGAGAGATAGAGCGAGATTGAAAAACACAGGGCCTTGTTGATGACGATCATGCAGGCCCGAATTCACAAAGAAGGTTTGTCGACAAACCTTGGTTTTCGTACGTCATATGACGCGTTTTACGCGTTTTTTACAAACCTGGTTTGTAAAGAACAAAAGGAGGTTTGGCGAAACAAAAGGAGGTTTGAGCTCAAACCTTGGTCTGAGCTCAAACCTTGCTTTGTGAATTCGGACCAAAAGGTTGCCTGAAGGTCAGTTCTATGGTGAAGTGTAGCAGTTGGCTCCAGATCGAAACACTTGTTCATCTAACAGTTGTTAGAGGTGAAAATAGGATCGTGTCTAGGGAAAGTGCATAATGCTTAGTGATCATATAGGCCTAACTATAGGCTACACCTGTGTGTAATGGTGCATTGACGATATGTCATAAGCCTTCTTTGTGATTCAATCGCACACGCGTAAAATCATACCCCTTCCACCAAGCAGGGACGTGATAGAGAAGGAAAGGAATCAAGCCGCTCTCCTTTGACCCCATGCTCCAAGCCGCCGAAAAGTTATGCGCTAATCTGCAACTGTTGACCAGGTGGTGAGATAAAAGAGCGCATGAAATTTCAGGATTTAGAATTCCTACATCAAAAAATAGTATCACTGCAACTGTTCGCTGTCCCTTTCAATGATTTCTCATCCATTGTTGAATGTGTAAAGAGTAGAACAAGCGAACACAAACTTGTGTACTTTCATCCTTTTTTAAACTTTAAAAATACAAAAAAACACGCGAAAACACGCATTAGCAAACTTAATGTTTTTGAAGATTGTAAATCATGGATCAAATAACGGGAGATTAAAGCATGCACAAATTAGCGCATCATCCTAAAATATTGAGTTTTTGACAGGATGTAATTTTTCTTTTACCAACTCTGGCACACAAATTAAAGGAAGGACGGAGTTCTAAATTTGAAAATTTGTTTGATGCACTATTCCCAATAAAATCCCCATATAAAGTTTTTGATTTACACTGAAATTTTGCCGGTAATTTAATATTTTGTAATAAATGTAAAACTGGTGCCTGGCTTCCGCCGGGCTTCCGAAAGTCCCCGCAGTGGAAGCGCGGTTCGGAGCATGGAACTTCAAAGCCAAGTGGAATGTTACACATCCCATTGTTACGCTTTAGAACTCAAGAATGCGTTTGAATAAATTACAAGAGTTGCGCCTCCTTTTCTTTCACCTCCCTGCACCAAGTGACAATCTTACAAAATGTTCAGACAAGGGGCGAAGGAGAGGGGAATGGGGCGTTACCCCATGTGTCTAAGAAATTATGCGAGTTTACCTTTAACTTTTCTTTTCTGTTGGGACAACATACAGGGAGAATATAAAACTTGATAGTCAATATAGTGCTAAGAGACTTCCGGTGGAAAAGCACCGTTTTATTATTATTATTATTATTATTATTATTGTTATTGTTATTGTTATTGTTATTATTATATGGTAGTTTCCTCTAGATTGAAGAAACAAAACAATTTCTTAATGAAAAGCGCAAGTTAATCATTAAATCCATTCTTGAAATAAAAATGAATCAAATTCCCCATGAATGTAGGCCTCGAAGTCGGCAATATTTGAAAATCTAATTTTGAAATGAATTCGTAGGGAAATAAAAGGGAACATTTTGCAAAATGTGCAATCAACGGAATGTCACGTGACATTTAGTAGCGATATATCAAGTTATTTATCATGACTTTATGGGATAGAAACAGCTTGGAAGTGACTAGCGAGCATAAAATTTTGTCGCTCCGTATCAACTATCATTTGCGATTTCCGAACGGTTTGCCCTAAACTGTTAAAGCAAATGAGCTCCGGATGGTTCAAGTCCAGTCTGCATCATGATAATGACATGTTGGCAAGAGAAAAGGGAAACCACAAACATCTCAACTCACATCTAGCAGGAGAACATCCGGATCAGTAAGTAACTCACAGCCGATGTTAGCCCGCTTCTTCTCACCACCAGATAGCCCCCTACTTAGGGAGTTACCCATCTCTGTTAATAGCAGATTAAAAAGGTAAAGAAATAAAGTGAGACCGATGGATGTCAAACAGTATCATAGCCTAACTATTTTGATGGGGAGGGGAGGGGGGGGGGTGGACGTCATTAACAAATTTAAACAAAAATTTCCGATAATATTTTTAATTTCTTTTTATTCCCACGTTCCACTTGTCAAATGATACTCAAATAACAGATGAAGGAAAGTAGTATCAAGTCTGTAATAAACATTTTGTTCTCCTTTTGATTACTAATTATTTTTGTCTTTATAATCTATGTTTGAATAATTAATATTTTAATCAATCAATCAATCAACCAACCAACCAACCAAATAATCAATCAATATATCTATCAATTAGTCAATTTTCAATTTGATGATGTACTAGTGATATGATTTGTTGGTTATCATAATAATGTTGTTATCAGTTTGTAATTTTGAAAAGACCATGAAGAGAAATTAAATCTAATCGTATCAAATCAATCAAATCAAAGGACGCTTTCACGAAATGATTCACAACTACATTGTATTAATTCCACTTGTTTTGAAGGGTCAAAGTATCTACTTAAGCATTGTTCACGAGCCTTCAATGTGGACATCAACTCTGAAAGACTAGTATTCAATACTATGATTATAGACGTACTCGTGTTAAGGCATTTTTGTAGTCCAAGGGTCGTGACAATATTCCTCACTCGGCTCCTCTTCTCGTCAATGGACATTTTCTCAGGTAACCTTAGCTGGGCTGTATACTGAATCAAGATACAACAAAGTGCTTGAAATAGTAAAGTTAATTTAAAATTATTCCATCATCCACTACTTTAATTGTTGTAATGATTGCTTTATTATTATATTAATTTAGTTAAGGTAATGCAAGCAAACTTTAGAAAAGTGTGAAATGCTATGATGAGGTCACAACAGTGTGTAAGACTAAATATCACGGGGGGGGGGGGGCTAGCCCATCATCTTATAAACCTTGTTGGCAAATCTGAAGTACACGTTCGAGAAACCGTGTCTTTTTCAAACTTTTGACCCCAAAGGCGTCTAAACATGTGATAAGTTCATATCACCTTTTCACATGCATGTACTGTTTACATTGCCATCTTCCCCCTTAAAAAACCTGGACCCATGCCTGCGTGTAAGTAACACCAGCATCTCGTAACCATGTCATTTTAAATGAACATTTAAAAACATTTTGCTATTACAAAGAAAAAATAGAATGTGTTATAGTACTCAACGGAGATACCGTTAGGACATGCTCATCGGGAACTTGTTAATCATAATGACCGATGGTTAAGAAAGTTATGTTTCTGTAAAATCAGTAAATACAAATAAAGACAGTGATAAGTAAATGATGTAATACCATTAAAGTATCTCGTAGAGTCAGTTGGTCAAAGAAGACATCTTCTTGTAGGACGAAGCTAATTTTTCTTCTCAGGGTCTTGTCCATTGGTTTCTGACCTAGCAGCACCTGACCCTTCTGAGTTCCCTGGTAGCGACCAGCCAAGGCGGTAAGCAGCATCGTCTTACCAGCCCCTGAACCAGTATGGATAAACATAAATTACATATTTCATCTCAATTTGTTTAAGAGGTAAATACTGATAGAAATGCAAATACTTCTTGCTCGGTCGCTACGCTCCCTCCCATAATATTACTGTCACCCTCGCCCTCTCGTTCACTATGCATTCTCATCCCTCGCATTTTGTCCTCCCTCGGTCATGAAAAGAAATCGCCGCTCATGCATGTAAGCATCTAAATGTACAATGATGTCTTCGTTACAAGCCATATTGAAGATACATCCGATTCCTTTATTATTTTTCAAATGCTGCATTTTTCATCATAATAAAAACATGTCCGAAATGTAGAGCGAGGCAACAGATCAAGCAGTTATAATAACACTGGTGAAGTAAGGGGAATAGGTGAAGAGACGAAAAGGCAAGCACTACAATGCATGCATTGCTATGGGGCATCGTCTGCTTATACTAATTTGGTCCCTATCGTGATGTCACAAATCCCGGCAGTGTTCGGAGAGCTCTTCAAGTGCGAAAGTGGGGCTGTATTTTACTATTTCAAAATTGGTAGTAATCGTTACTTTAAATCTTTCCGAACGGGAAATTTCGATGACCTTGTTCGATTTAACCTCCCCATATGTAATGATACAAATTAAATCAATATTTAAAATCAATGAATGTTTATTATGCAAAATACAAGTCTGGATGTTTTTTTCGTTACCTCAAAATTTGCCCTCAACAAAAGACAGGAATACTAAGATATTCACAATTTATGCATACGTTTTGAACAAAGCATGTTCTTCACAACCTGAAAGCTTGCACGAGGCTTCCCTAACATTGTAACAAGTACTACATGCAAATTGTATTAAAAGTATTGTAGTCCATTTGTCAATAACAGGTTAATGGAATAACTTGTCACTATAACCATGTACGTCTCAAGGTAAAGGAACCAAACTGTATATAAATTCGAATATGATTTAACCGGAATATTCTGTAATTTCTCACCGCTAGGACCCATCAAAGCTAGAAGTTTGCCTGGTTCGGCTGATCCTGATACATTCTTCAATACATCCTTATCCTTTAGGGTCAGACAGATATTCCTGAATTCCAATGTCGAATCCTCTTTGTCATAGTCCATGTCGGAGGATTCCTCTAATGATAAAGTGTCTTTTGTCTCCTGGTGTGGGATAGGTTCAAATAAACCATTTTCACGATGTAATCAAATGTAATACATAAATCCTTGATAAGTGCTATTATTGTTGCTAAGTAGGACAAACTTTAGGGCTTGTCCTACCTAGCAGCACGGAATGTATGCAATCCGCATTATGACTATTGAAATACAATTATTCGTAACAGGTGAATGGAATATAATTTGTGATGAGGCACCTACAAAGATCTATGATTAAATTTGATTAAATTACGAAAATGATCCATTGGTGACCCTGCTATATTTTTTTTTTTTCTTTTTCTTTTTCCCTTCCACAGGGATCCTTTATTAAATAATATCGTTCACATTATTATGTATACAAGAATTGGTTTTTACATGCAGAAATTCAAAATAATATTCCTGGCCATTCAAAATATGATAAGAAAATACATTTATAGATACCGGTATCAGTTACAAATTGAAGTTCACTATTTAACATAAATATCCCAGATTTAGTTGGCAAAATGATTTTAGAAGAAATAAACAATCAGAAACACTTTGCAAAAAGTAACCACTTTTTCACAAATTTCTGTTCTTTCAGATTTGTTTTACATATATACTTTTCCATGTTATAATAACACTTTATCGCTGATATTATGTTTTCAAAAACTGGCAAACACCGTTTACATTTGGCTGCAAAAATTTCTTTCCTGACTATAATCATAATACAGTTGAGGGCACTGTTATTATTACCGTGAAACCCAAACAACTTATTTTGATTTCTAAACTTAATAAGTACATTATTACGAGACAACCAATACTCGAGTTTAGACCATATTTCGGTTGTATGAATACAGTAACAAAATATATGTATAATCGTTTCTACACTGTTATTACAGAATGTACATAAGTTATCTGTAACTAATTTAAATCTTAACAAAGCATCTTTCATATAAAGAATTCTATTCAGTAACTTGAACTGAAACCACCTCATGTTAACATCGACAGTTGAATTAAAGGGAAGAAAATAATACGAACTCCATACAATATTGTCAAGGTCAAACTCCTGTTTCCACTTAGTAAGACTTTTACATTCCTTTATATTATGTTTCAATAAAGAACGGTATATATGTGCACAACCTTTTTCCACTTTTATTATTAATAACAATGCTTCCGGGATGATACATGTAGGTTCAATGACCTTTGGTATGACATTTTTATTAAAACCAAATCGAATAGCATTACAAAAGCCATAATATTGAAGGAAGTTTACATGTACATTGTATTTATGTTGAAAATCAAAGTATGAGAGAAATGATCCATCTGTTTTTAAAACATCGTTAACAAAACGTACCCCCTTAGCGCACCAAGACTTATAATAAATTACGTTATCATTAACTTTTATTTTAGGGTTATTCCAAAGGGGTTGACATGCAATATCATTTACAGTGAATTGAGTAAGGTCTGAAAAGGCTGATAATACTTCTTCCCAAAATGGGTTTCGTATTGTAGTGGCTAATTCTTTGTAATATTCAGCCCCCATGAATAACTGAAGAGATGTATACGGTGGAGGTAAGAATGATTGGAACATATGAAGAGAGAAACTTTCAGAACAAATAAATCTTCTTATCCATGATATCTTAAGTGATTTACAATGCATACAAAGGTCAGTCACTTTAACTCCGCCTTCATTGTACAATTGACCCATTTGTTTCCTACTTATTTTATCACGTTTGCCATGCCATATAAATTCAAAAAAACGTCGATCGATATCCTTCATAATTTCTAATTTTGGTTCAGGAAGAGATAAAAATAGGTAGTTCAATTTGGGTATAAATAAAGATTTTACTATGGTAACTCTTCCTAAGGGAGTCAATGTTCTTTTCAACCATATCGTCATCTGACGGTTTATCTCTTGAACCTTTTCTTGATAGTTGTGATTAACCATTTCTGATAATTTAACTGAAAAGTCTATGCCCAAGTACCTAAAATATCCCTCAGATATCCAATTAAGTTTGTACTCGTGTAAAATCTCTTTTTTGAAAGTTCTGTTCTTCCCAATCCATATCACTTGAGTTTTAGTCGTGTTGACTTTGAGGTTGGACATATTTGCAAAGTCATTAAGTATTGTAAGGGCACATTGTAAATCCTGCATTGAACCGTTGAGTGTCAAAAGGGTATCGTCTGCATATTGCAACAATTTAAGCGTTTTTCCATTCATATGCAATCCGCCCAAAGAATGTGAGTGTCGTATTAGGATCCCAAGTATCTCACTGACTAACAAAAAGAGGTAGGAAGACAAAGGATCTCCCTGGCGACACCCTCGTCCTATTTCAAATCTATCTGTACAGTGTCCGTTAACTAATACACAAGATAATGCATTTGCATAAAACAAGTTGATCCATTTCTGCTATATTGCTGCTATATTGTCCCGAGTCAGTTCATCACTTCACACAAAAACAACAATGATAAGCACAAAAATGTATGTAGTCCTAGATGTTACTCAATCTTTTAGGAGCGAAACAAATATGCGACTTGAATATTGAAAACTATTTAGCAAGAAACTAGAATGATTGAATGCAGTATTTAGCACAACGACAAACGTACAAACTGGACTTCGCCTACTCCATTTTCCAAACAAAAACGAGGGTGACGCTTGAATACTTCTGAAAAGAATGGATAAATATTACGAAAATTGGGACGGAGGTCGCCTACAATGTGAAAGACAACAAAAGTTGTGTCTTGGTTCTTCTGTCTGTTGGCGACCTCTGCAAGAGGACTTGTTATGATAGTCGTCAGTCTGTTGACTTTCCCAACACTAATGACCCCTCCCATTCCTATTCACCCTCTATCAGCAGTCAGTCACGATCAATAAACGTCAAGTTTAGCTATTATAAATAAACTTTTTATTGGAGGTGGGTATATCTTGCCAAAAATTCATTCACTATCAAATGAAAAAATATATACATTTTCCTTTTGCTGCAAAATTGGCATCATTATCATTTCATGTTGCAATAAATACATCAACCAATTAATCATGTACAGGTGGTGTTTCTTAATATGGATATAAATTGTTTACTATGTCATTCATTGCCTATTTTCTATCTTTCTACCCCCCCCCCCTCCCCAATGATCGATGTTCACGTTTATTTTTAAGGTAGACGAAATGTGAATCAATATACTGAATCAGGGCACTTTTCATAAGAGGAAGACATTTTTATAGTGTGCATCAAACCACTGGAACAGTAGGGGCAGTGCTTGTCTTAATTGCAAAATGAAATTCAAATGTGCAAGGCAAAAGATTAAGGAGAGGGTGCAGGAAGATGTTTCTTTTCTTATCCTATCCCCACCCCCTTCCACGTTGCAAATTGAAGGAAATCAAAGCAACGCGAAACAAAGTAAAAACAATGATTCTCGATTTCATTCATTTGCCTATACAAGGTTCACCGAATCCAACATAATTCATCCGACAGCTAAACAAATTTGAGAGCCCCCCCCCCCCCTTGCTCAAGAGACGCCCATGTTTGCATCGAGCATTGGCCTTCACTAGGTGTGACACAAAATCAGAGGCGGTGATCCCGGGGGAGCAGCGGGGGGGGGGAGCAGAGTGCCCCCACTTTGTCAAATACCACCAAATTGCCCCTTTTTCTACATAGGAAAGTGCCCCTTTTACTTTGAAAAGTGCCCCTTCCCCTTTTCACCTCTGATAAGTTATTTCCCCTTCTCACGAATGCTTCTTTTCATTCCCATGGTATATGACCCTTTTCAGGTACAAGAAGATACTCCTTTTCACTTCAGATAAGTGCCCCCTTCACATTCGATAATGCCCCTATTCAAATATGAGAGATGCTCGTTTTACTTTGACAAGTGCCCCTTCCCTTTTCATAATTACCCCTTTTCATCTTTGATAAGTTCCCAGTTTATTTCATTTATTTTTAACATGTGCCTCTTTTTGTTTTTAATAGGAGCCACTTCCCTCCCCCTTTTAATAAAACCCCACTTTCACCTCCGATGCCCCTTATTATAAAATTGATCGTTGCCCATTTTCATTCAACAAATGCACATTTTCCTTTAATGTAAGTGCCCTTTTTCATTCTCATAAGCGGCCCCTTTTTATATTTGGTCAGAGCCCCTTTTCAGGTGCGATAAGTGCCCCTTTTCACCTCTGATAATTTCCCCTTTAACAATAATACGTTCCCCTTTTCCTTTCTAAAAGGGACCTATTCCCTTTTTACCTCTTATAAATTTCCTTATCAAGATCTAATGGGTGCCCCTTTTTCGCCGACAAATGCCCATTTCCCATTCTCATTCGTGCCTTTTGTTTAATCCCTGGCGAGTGCCTCTTTTTAGGTGTAAGAAGTGCCCCATTTTTACCTGTGATAATTAACCTTTGTACTTTGACCCATGCTCCTTTCTTTTTTCTAGTAAGTGTCTTATCCCTTTCGATAAGTGTCCCCTTTTTCTCTCATCATTAAACGTGCCCCAAATTCATAGCGACTAAGAGCAATTTCCCCCATAGCTCGCTCGCTCGCATTTTTAGATGATATAATTATGTTACTTATCAAAGGACTTTTCAGTCTTCCGTTATGAGAATGTGCTTATAACCCCATCAGGATGAGGTTTTTCCTCGCTCGCTTCGCTCGCTCGAAAATGGATATTCTGACCGTCTATCCCAGCTGCAAAGCATGATGCTTAAGCAATATCTTGTATAATGTATAAAGAGAACAATTATTGAAATCATCCCTGGTAATGTAATCACAGTGTAGGGGTATATACCAATGTCTAAAAACAATGGTATATAATCGCTTTGAGATTTCCCTTTATAGGTGCCCTTTTCCCAGAAAGTACCATTTTTTTGTTGGTGCCCCCCCCCCCCCAAGTCGCTCCGCCACCCATACAATGTTAAATCATCACCTTCAGTATTCCGTGAGGGGATTACTTGAGGTGTGTTACTAGCTGACTAAGTAACACGTGCCCCTTCTTTTCACCACACTTGGCAGTATAATTATCTCTTTTCGTGTTTTACGCATGTTTTAATTCTCATACTTCTGAAGCTTCATTATTCCGAAGGTTATTTTTACGAATATTCATAGTCTTAAAACACAACTTTTATATTCCAGGAGATTCATGATCCCGGAAATCGAATAGGGGTCGTTAATTTCTGAACATTTGTTGCGTTGCTACTATTTTTCATAATTCCGAAAGTAAAATAGGGTTTATTATTCCGGATGTTTGTAATTTCGAAAATAAAATAAGGTTTATAATTCCAAAGGTTCGTAAAAACAACATCTGACGATGATGGCACTAATTGTTGACACGCGATGTGGTTTTGTTATAATACCCGCATCAAATAGTTTTACGTAGAACGAAATTCGACTGATCAGTCAATTCTACCTTTAGCATTTAGTAGACCTTTTATGCACCTTAAAGAGGTAATCCGCCCTGATATTTCATCGGTTATCATAAAAATAGCACTTGTGCAATCATTCTTTTGAGGATTAATTTGTAGGATTATATAATTATATATAGAAAAAGACGTTTGTGATTTGTTTTTTAGAACGTACTCTTAATAAACCTCACAGAATTGCCAATTTGTGTTTGATCGATTTCACATTTATAATAATAATAAATTTATATAGCGCAGCTTTTATACAAAATATTTTCAGCTGCGCTGGTTCAGAGCTCCTTTTTTTTACTAAATTCTACAAATAGGATCTCTCAATTGAACAAATATGTTTTTAATTTGTATTTAAAGACATTGAGAGATGGAGTGCTTCGTATTTTTATTGGCAAGCTATTCCATAGTTTGGGGGAAGCAATTGCAAAAGCACGGTCCCGAGAGTTACTTTAGTTTTGCCATGGGGAATCTGCAACAATAATTTATATGTGGAACTGCGCAGGCTACGACTGTGTGACTGGACTTTGAGTTGAAGTAATTCTGTTACATTCAAACAATTCATAAATTTCCTATTTCATATTAGATTTTGCTCAAAATTCCACGAATCTGATTCTCTCAGTTTTGCTGCATTTATTAATAAATTAAAAAATATCAGATAACGTGTACCATGGGTATAAACAAATAGAAAAATATAAAATGAAATAAAATCAAGTTTTAAAAAAAGGGACGAGATTTTTTTTTAGAGAGATCCGTGTTTTGCTAACAGTTCGAAATAAAAACATCTTACGAAAGATAAGAACGAAATCTTTTGTTGTTGAGCTCATTATAAATGCACTAGGAACATCCTTTGTGCGGTGCCTTCGTAAAGTTTGATGTCATATAAAGTTAATTCCCTTACTGTAATACCCAGTTGCAAATTTTGACCATGCAGTTGGTAGGCATACATTAGCTAGTCAAGACTGTTTGCCCCATACTTTACCAACCTTACCTTAGTTTACCTTATATTTTAGTACATCTGAGCGTTGTATTAAGCTGATATTCAAGAGCTTTAAGACCAAATTTGAAATGAAATGAAATGACACGCTTGATGGCAAATTATGTGCAAGCTCCAAAGGGCTTGGCAACGTAAGGAACTTAAAGTGCCAAAGTACTTTGGATTTTCGAAGTTAATATACCTGCTATAGTTAGAGAACAAATGGACCTCGATAATTTTATGAACACACTTGCAGATGAACAGCGAACAGTCAATATCACAAGGACAATATCCGGATGCACCTGCCGACACAGGTGATGCCGTATGCATGATAGTAGTGATAAAGATGAAAATCATCTATTATTAACTCAGACACATTTGGTGGCAATGTATGTGCAAAGCTCCAGTCGACTTGGCAATGTAAGGACACATAATGCCAAAGTACCCTGGGTTTGCCTTCTTAAAAGCAAGATAGATAGATAGAGCTCTTCAACAATTATTCATATCTTTCTAATGTTTAATCGGAATTTGCTCAAACTATCACTGATCTGTAAAACAGTTGCTCTCAAACTAACTGAATATCAGGATGTGTTTTCCATTATTACGCCCATTGCGGACACGGTATATCTCTCCTAGGCACTCTTCAGTGCACGTGCCTGGATATGATTCATCAGGCTGAGGTTTATACGGAGACAGTAGTCAGGATAGTTTCCAGCGACAGCCCATCATGATGACACCATCTTGATGGGGGTAATGAACTTTGTTAAATTGGTCGTGCTTCAATCAAGCGCCTGCGATCGAGCTTGGTTAAAGTTTGTGTGGCTCTTTTGCACTGACTCCTGAACCGAACAGACGTATCCACTGGAATGATGAGGATGGATTACCCTGATACATGTCCAGTGAGTATTAAATGCTTGGTGTGGTGTCTAAGTAGATGCCCAAATTTACTTCATTGGTGTAGCTACCCAGGTGAGGTAAATGGATACCTGGCAGGAATTAATTCCTTGAAATGCTAGAGCGCTGTAATGGCAGCTATAGGCTAAAGCCGGTGTGATAATAACAATGCGCCTCGGAATAGAATTTCTAGATAGACGGCGCTATAGAAATGCCTATAATTATTAATTATTATTATTACATAGTGCACACGGTGCCGTCGTATTTTTAATATAGGTTTTCCCGGCCAATTTCGTAAAAGCAGCAATCAATTTCAACGTGCATTCATGTTCGAGCAAATTTTCTCCACTCGTAGCTCCCCTGTTTCATTTTTTGTTTCGAGTCACCGAATTTTCTAAACATGCACATTCAAATTTAAACTTGGTTCAATCAATTTGGAAATGCGTAAGGGTCATTCAATTTCGCCAATGTTGAGTGGGAGGTGAATTCTTTAGCGAATTGCGGTTTCATTTTCGTCTATGGGCAACCTCTTTCGCAATCGGGTCATTCAAATTAAAACTAGACCTCCTAATCATAGTATGAGGCTCGATGTTCATTCGGATATTCAGTATTTCATGTTCATTTATTTATTCTTTTTTCTCTATGATCTTTTCTGACATGATTTCAAATTATACAATCTTTTAATTTATCTGATATATTTATATTGCATTTTATGTTTTCTCTTTCTTTCGACATTCTTTATTTTTGTTGAAACGTCACTTTATTCATATCTTCATATTTTTCATTATAAATGCCTTAGGGGTTATGTTTTAAATAGTTTGTTTTGTTCAATCTTGATTGAGTAGGTGATCTTTCTTTCTTTTCATTTAACATCTTTTTCTTTATTCATCATTGTATTTTGTTTCCATCATGTCCATGTCTATTAAACCTGAAATAACTCTCTGTCCAAGATCTTGTGCTTAGAAGAGAAGTCACAAATTGTGCACCTTCTCTGGGGACAGTTACCTGTGTAATGACAGAACGAATACGCATGTCATTCCTCCAAGTAAACTTTGCATAAAAATATTCAAACAGAAGTATATTAAGTGACAAATTAACATCAAATGGAAAGCAATACACAAATGTCACAAATGTATGCCTAATCACGAAGTTGAATGACATACCGACGTTTGTCCGGCGCGAATTTGAATGCTGTTCGCACGCTTTTCTAAATTGAATGCTCGTTTTGCACTTCTCCGTGACAAGAGTATGAAATCGCATGCTACTAAATCAAATTGAATGATACAATTAGCTTTTTGAATGTACACAAACAATCCTGATTGCATACCCGAGGGTCTATTTTCGGTAAAAAGAAAAAGAAATAGAAAAGGGTCCAGTTACTTTCGTTGCATTAATCCAGGGTTCTTGGGGGCAGGAAGAGAATATTATAGAGAGTAAAGCATTGAAGTAGATATTCATTGATTTTAAAAACTAACTTCATTTTCAATATTGCAAAGTTGAAACTATGATTCGACAAGGTTATCAAAATTCAATGCTTTCGAAGCAATGATTATTATAAATTACAAAACGCTTAAATACAGCCCCGGCATAGCACCTGAAGAGCTCTCCGAACGCTGCTGAGATGTGTATGGACATGATTTGCACAAGCAGACGATGTCCCATGACATCTCACACATTTTCAGTGCCTGTGTTTTCATCTTCTCTTGAGTTCTTTCTCATACTTTACTACCGCCAGGCAAAATGTATGATCTATTGCCTCACTCTAAACCCCGCGCATGGTTTTATTTTGATCACAAATGCAGCGATACAAAAATATAGGAATCTGTCGCTTGTAAACAAAATAAGACGCCATTGTATTTTCAGCTGCACACACCGCGGTATGTTCGGCGTTTCAAGAGGGAACAAAATTATGCCGTCCTTAATATCATTCCAGTTTTTTTTTTCAATTTGAAAGTCTGGTTTCTTTTATTGTTAATTAACCCCTATCCTGTGTATGTACAAGCAAAAGATTTTAGTTATCAAAATCGGGTCATATCCCCTTTTGAATGGTTTGACATGCCATTACATTTATATACACTAAACTCATTATAATTTGACAAATAATAACTTTGCAATTATGTTCATTCTTTATGGGATTTCGTCTGCTTGGGCAGTATTGGTCCATATTGCAACGTAATTAAAACATCGTTATTTTTCTGGCGAATCTCTCGTATATCCCAGCTACTATGGAGGTGTTTGTATTTGTATTTTTATAAATCACCCGATATGTAGTTGACCTAAAACTTGTACGATGGCTATCTGATAGCTTACCAGTTTCTAGTGATACATTAGTTGACATAATTATGTGTGATTTTCTTTGAACTTCACCTTTAAACAATGGCGTAGCGTGTCATTGAAGGGGGGGGGGGTTAGTCTAACGCCTGGACTGTTCTCTATTCCTACGTCTTAGCGGCGTGCGCGCTCGCTCACACACTAGCTAGCATATATATATATATATATATATATATATATATATATGTGAAAATAAATAAATGAAACCGTGTGATAGCAGTCAAAATTACTCATATTTATGCGTACTTTTTATTAAAAGTTTTTCTGAACCTAAAAACTCTCCAGATGCTTGCCAGACATGTGCATGGCCAGCTAGATAGGATGAAATCGACCCGACTTCTTGGGCCTCTCTTTGGGAGGCTCTGGGCCAAACCCGCCAGCTATGGTCAGGCTCTAACAATCTTTAGGTTAATAATAGAGCTAAATGGCCTACATAATGTTGAGGTTTAAAATATAATGGATGAAATAGGGTGACTATTCCGGGACAGACTCCTAGAATCGAAACCACACGGTTCAGTGGTTTTACGCTTTTATGCTACACCACAGCAGGTAATATTGAAGGCATATCCATTTGTGCTCCAGTAAGTTGCTCCATTCGATCGTAGCAAGGTCTTCAACGAGGGAAGCTCGGGAGCTCTTCTTCGGTCGATACAGATTGTCCATATACCTGCAATTCCAGTAGAATAATCAATACAGTTATATATACTCATCAAGAAGTGTAGCACGAACACCTGGGCCTAAAAAAGTAAGTTATTTCCGCCTCAAATTTCTCTATTTTAATACGAAAACGTCAATCTGTTGACAGGCGCGAGCGCACTTTCGTGATATCATGACTCGTGAGATCTAAATCCATTGAAAGACGAATATATCTGTTGTGTAACAAAACTATTAAACACGAAGCCTAGATATTTAAAGAACTGCATGAATGGTTGTTTTTCCATGCCTACAATTCAATGACTAGACTCCCATGGATAGCAACCATGCATATCGTATGAACTGTGCGTGTTTTTTTTCTAGGTCAGCGTTTTTAATCAGGATTGCTGCAAATCATCGCTGGGAGCCGGCTGGTGCCACGTGAATTCTTGTGATATCATAAATTTTGATATATTCGGGCAATCACCACCTCATAGTTGAACAACAAGGTGCGCCATAATCGATGAGAAAAGAAAATTTCAAAGATAACAAAGTGCCCTTATCAGCCCTTGATTCGCTCACTCGCAAATGGTTTCAGGCCGCAGCAAAGTGCCCGAATATTCGGCAGCAAGATGCAATATATCAATTGTATTTATTATATCAAAACAAAATACAACAAACTAGAGGGTCTATTTACTTCCTTCCTTCACTTGCTCGCGGAATAGTAAAGTGTAGATTTGGCTATTACCGTCCATGCTGTTTGAAGAATATCGATATACAGTACACGCCGAAAATCTCCGCAACACGATTACACGATTTATTTTTAGGATTACACGGTTTACACGATTCACCTGAATCGTGTAACTGTGTAATCGTGTAAATTTACACGATTGAAGAATGTCGCTCTGAATCGTGTAATCGTGTAAATAGTTAAGTGCATTGGTCAGATGATTCGACCAGATGTAACAATCGTGTAACTGTGTAATCGTGTAAATTTACACGATTGAAGAATGTCGCTCTGAATCGTGTAATCGTGTAAATAGTTATTAGGGTTATAAGGGCATTGGTAGAACGATGCGACAAGCTGCAACAATCGTTAAATCGTATCCTGCTTACACCAATTGCTTTATACACAACTTACCTTCAGTGTACATCAGTTAATTACTGTACTTTATATTCGTGTATATATAAACCTCAGCACTTTCCACTAACATGTATCGTATACTAATCCGTGAGACAAGGTAGGAAAACGTCAAAAACAGGAAGACATGATAGATGAAATAGTAAAGGAAAAAAGATAGCTACGAGGAGAAGGGAACATATAAAAGGAAAATGAGGGTTGAAAGGCACGATAAAGATAAACAGAAAAAAAGAGAGAAAAAAGGGAAAACTAAAAAGTTGACCGGAAGAAAAGAAAGAGTGAAATAGAGTGATAAAAAAAAAGAAGGGCGAAACCTAGTAAAATTAACAGAAATGAGAAGGCTATGAAACGGAGAGGAAAAGAGACAAATTAATAAGGTAAGAGGGGAACATAATGAGGGAAAGAGAGGCGAGAAAGATATGGGGGAATGGAAAGATATTGAAAGAAAGAGAGAGAGTGAGAGAGAGAGAGAGATAAAAAAAAAAAAGCTTTAGTTGAAAGAAAAGGGGCACCGATCAGATTTTAATAGGGGCATTTATCGGAGTTGATGGGGGCATTTATCAAAAGTGAAGAGGGGTACTTCTCGTACTTAAAGAGGGATACTTACTAGATATTAAAAGGACACTAATGAGAATGGAAAATGGACACTTATTGTAAAGGAAAATAGGAACTCGTCGAAGGAAAGGGGGTGTGTGTCAAAAGAAAAGGAGCACTTATTAGAGTTGAAAAGGGGAAGGGGCACTTACAAATTAATAAGGACACTTGTCAAAGTAAAATAGGTACTTTTCCTACATACAAAGGGGCACTTTGGGGGAACTTGAAAAAGTGGGGGGACACTGTGCCGCTAGCTAAACGTAACTCAAAGACAGTTGGCCATTCACTTATTCTATTCATTCTCGGCTTGCAACTGTTCCCTACACTCTGTAGTCAATGGCTTACATACTTACATACATGTAATACCTATTGTTCAGGGGGATCCTATGTTCAAGGGGAACCCCCTGAACAATAGGTATTATGTAAGGAACTCTGCCTGTAGCTAGGGCAACGGCCTTTGTCCCCGGCGAGGGTCAATGGCAGGCCACATTCAGAGTAAGCTTCTTTTGTATGTGACAGGAAGTGTGCCCTTAAGCCTTGACCGTAGCTCTTTATACATATAGCTGAATAATGCAATGTTGTAAAAGGTAATTTACGAAAATGAGGAAAGCTAAAAAAGCAATAAGTGATCAAAGTCTAAGGCCCGAATTCACAAAGGAGGTTTGTCGACAAACCTTGGTTTTCGTGCGTCATATGACGCGTTTTTACAAACCAGGTTTGTAAAATGGATAATGATTGAATAAAAAAAAGTATAACGATATTCATAGTAACGAATGAGCTGGTGAATCGTAATTCTAATTGGTACAGCCTTGTAATGTAAGAGTATCACAACATACTTAATTATGTTAGCCCTCCTTTACATTTTGTAATCATTTTTACTTATTTACAACTTAGGAATAACAAAATTCCCCCCTTCCTTCGTCGTTCATCGCTTTTTTCTTTTTTCTCACCGAGGATTAAATCCGAGAGTGCTTTTCGGAAAGTGGACTGATTTTTTTAACTTTCAAACATTCTATAATAAAACTAGAGACAAGACACTGCAATTAAAAATATATACAAGAGAAAGAAAACGTAATCTTCGCTATCCCCTCGTATCGTCCACGTTGTCCTCGTTCAACCAAGAAGTAACTTCTTGCTTTTACTGAACTAGACGTCCTTAACCTGCTCACCATCACCACTGAAAATAAATTGTAACACAATTCCAGCGAGCAATCGAATCGTGTAAATTTTGAATCGTGTAATCGTGTTGCGGAGATTTTCGGCGGGCAGATTACACGATTACACGATTCGACCTGAATTGAGGAATCGTGTAATTTTACACGATTACACGTTTACACGATTCAAATTTCGCTTCATTGGCAAAAAACGAATCGTGTAAAAATAAATGGTTACACGATTCCCGCGAGCAGTCGAATCGTGTAAATCGTGTTGCGGAGATTTTCGGCGTGTACTGTAACATCCACACTAGAAAGGCAGCCCCCCCCCCCGAAAAAAAAAATACCCTTAAACATAAATGCCGACAAATACGAACAAGTGCGGACATGGGTGAAGTAGTTTTCTTACCAATAGAAGTTGTTTTTATGTGACCTCATTTCTCCTAACGATGTTGCTTGTGAAATAGCTGCCCCTTTGTCAAATCAGGGACCCTACCCATGGCCAAAACCAGGCACCTCCCTGGTCAAAACAAGGAGCTTAAAGAGCTATCTCATATGCTTTCACACTGGTAACATTTTCCTCGGCCCCAAACTATCAGTGAGGCTCAGGGGTAGTACAGGGCTTCGTGTTCACACTTGGTTTTACCAAAATGGGCTAGCCCCACCGAATTTACGGGGAAAAGGGCAGGGTTGGGTTAGCACCGCAATTGCTATTTCGTCTCACTTGAGCTCTTAGCAATTCCAGTGCTAAGAGCTAAAGTGAGAACAGGGTCAAAATAACCAGGGGCTAAGGAAAAGCAGTGCTTAACCCGTGAAGGCAGAAAAATCCGTATCCAATCAGGGATAGTCCGGGGTTTACAATTTGAGAACAGGATTGATTACCCAAGCCCGGGTTGCGTAAATCTTAAAAAGATGAGAAAACCGAGTGTGAAAAGCATAGGCTCCTTGGTTGGAGAAAAAAAACAGACTAAAGCTACCCGTGGTAAAAGTAGAAGAAGTTATTATTTCAGTTGTGATTCATAAAGCTCAGGGAGGACGATGCTAGTAAAAAATCTCTGTTATAATCTCAATTCTTCTGTATACTGAGATTACTGTTGAATGTGTCTCTAAAATTACATTGAAGTTCGGATAATGGTCCTGTAGATACAATCGTGTTGTAATTATTTCGATGAAATGATGCCAACTCAGCAAATAGTCGGTGGCCACCCCAATCTCGATTCTATTTATCACACTTCATGGTTGGCTGATCATGTTTGTATATGTATATGTCATATTTATTTCCTACTTTTCTTTTCTTTTCGTTAGAATTGAGCGCTTATTGTTAGGATAGTCCGAAGTCGAAATAAATTGAAAGACGACAAATTAAATCTGTGAATTCAATGAGAGTTTATTTATTCTAGACGGAATTAATTTGATAAGGGATCATTCTTTTTTCAGTGGTGTTTTTAATCCTTGCTTCGGGAGTTGACTTATCGGAACTTGTTAGCGATATTTTTGTTGGCACAGTTATTGCGATATTATTAAGTCTCTATTTCGTGTTGCTTCAAGATTGTCTGTACAGATAAAGTTGTTATTGGTAAGAATTTGGGGATACAAAATACAGGTGTATATGAAAGCGATCGTTCCACAACAGCCATAACGGCACTAACCTAGCGTTCCACAACATCAATGATGGTAAATTTATATGATGATGACGGTGATGGCGATGATGACGATGACCATGACGATGATGAGGGGGAGGAGAAGGAGAAAAGATGATTATAATAAATACAACTTCTACTATATAGGACTACTACGACTACTGCCACAAATACGATGACTACTAATTCTTAGAGTAATAATGATGATGATAATGATGATGATGAAGAAGACAATAATAATAATAATAATAATATCGATAATAGTAATAATAACAAATGTAATAATTTGAAAAAAGCACTTTCATCACTAAAGACACCTGTCTTCGCTTTGGAAAGCAACTAAAGGGATGTTCGCTATTTTGTAAATCTCAAGTCCAAGGGGATGAAAACTATTTCCACGCGATGTACTTTGGGGGAATTCAGCGGATTTGCGAATACAAAATTGGCACCGTGCCAAAAGTGCATTCTTAGGAAGAGGCAATTTACAAAAGTTCATGAGAGAACAAATTCACTCGGTAAAATTTCTTTCCCTTATATATTAAAGGGCACCTTCTTTTCTCGTTGGACGCGTAAGTAAATTTCTATAAATCCTCAGTTCTCTTGCCCCTTACCGTTGTCAATGAAGTACAGTGGTCATTTAAACTATTCTGTTAACGTGAATTAACGTACATGTAATAGCAAAAGATCCCAATATTGAATATACTACATGCACACGTTTTATGTAGCGTTTGCTTTTAAAGTGATAAATGTCTGTATTAATCATTTCACACATTATGTGAATTGTCTGTTGACTCATGTTGCCTAAGAAATAAGTGGAGGCATCCGGATATTACTTCTTATGGTGATGGGGGGGGGGGGGGTTACACGTGTGCAAATCTTACCCCCGATACAAAATAGAAACCCGGTCACTTCACCAGCGCTCTTAAAGTCCAGAAATATATAAAATGTTAAGTATTTCTATTTACACCGCTCATTTTACTTACCATCTAGAGTGACAGTTATAATTCGCTACAAATAAATTAATAGGTTTGAAATGTAATTCTGTTACTCGTATTTCTCACGAGGGTTGTAAAACATTTTAATGTAACTTTGTTAATTTCAAATTGTTTAACGAGGATGCAGCTCACAATGAGACTAAAAGTTCAGAAAGGTTATAATGAATAAGTTATCAATAATTATATTGACATTTTCGGACCAAGATTTTACTGTATATTTTTCGACCAAATATCCCGCTAATTGCAACTGCGGGCTGATCTGGATAGTTAAAATAGCTGGTTATTTGGCAAACTCGAGCTGATGGAGATCTGTGTTCTTTGGTAGGGCAGACTGTCGTTAAAAGTGAGGAATGTGGAGACAATACACTGTCTAGCTAAACTCCATATAGAGATCTTTGTTGTTTTTCTCTGGACTACAGTGGTGTTAGGGTATTGGGTATAACACTACTGGGGCTCTTGTCAAGTTATGTACAAAAATTAATGCGCCAATCCACAAATACACTATGCAAACTGTTGTTGGCCTATGATCATTCCTGATGATATATACAATATTTTCAAGCTTTGCTAGGGAGGGGGGGGGGGGGGGGGGCAAAGTTCGGAGTGTTTGGCACATTTAAAATGTCACGTGTCAGTTTTGTTTTTTGTTTTTTTGCGAGGGGGCCCACCTTTATGAGTATCTGACAACCCTTTCCCGACGAGAAAAGTATGGCATTTTTCTTGTTTTGTATCCTCTACTGTCAAAATGCTTCCTTTTGACAGAGTTTGGTGCATGAACAAGATGTTGAATAATCGACCCGACCTATAGCCTATATAATGATTTATTCAAGGCCTTCGCGAGGGTTAAACCCGTCCGCTATAGTTGTCTTTCTTTTGTTATTGTTTGTTTGTTCGTTTCTTTTATGTACATATTTTTTATGTTTTTGGTTTGCCTTTTGTGTGTTTTTCTTGTTGCTCTTTTTATTTCTCTCTCTCTCTCTCTCTCTCTCTCTCTCTCTCTCTCTCTTTCTCTTTCGATAATGGTTTCAGTAAGTTTGAGGATTCACATTTTACGGCCATAAATGTTAATTATGATCTATACGAGATATAGACTGGCGCCCATATTAACACCACATTTCTTTACTTTTAGATGTCAATAATCTTGTATTTAGTTAGTAATCGCACAGACTTTTATCAGAATTAAAATGTTCTCAGAATTAACCTATATTAACAGCAAAATTACATGAAAAAAGATCACGTGACTTGGCGAGTCAAAGAAAGTACTGTCAAATCAAAGAGTTTTCAACCTTTTTGAGATCGTAGTATAGTTCAAAGTTGTGAAGCTTCATTTCGCGAAAATTTACTCATCAACGTGACTTCTTCTCTCGTAGCCGTAGACCTACTAATCATTGTGGTGTGGTATAGTTTAGGCTAACCAAAAAGAAGAAGAAGAACAGAATGCGTCAAGATTGACATATGAACACATGGAACTGTTTTATCTGTAAACACGTTAGTATGAGTGTATGACTATATCTGATAACGCGTTTTTTTTCCATGCTTAAGTGGGCGTGGGTTGTAAAAGCCAGATGATCACATAGATTCAACTTGCTTTTCATTCCTTCTAGGCCGCTTCTGGGAACATGCCCCAAAACACATAACAAATTGTTATTCCTGTTTTATCTGTTGCTTTTATGATTGCTACACAATTTACTATGTTTGTTTTTAATATGGATTGTGTTTAGGGGCGGATCCAGGGGGTGCATGGGGCGCACGCCCCCTTTTATTTTTTACTTCTGAAAATAAAAGAAGGAAAAAGCTAAGAAGAAGTCACATAAATGTTCGGTTAACGTATTCAGAAGTGCCTCAGAATGTATCATAGAGCATCTTAAGGTTTAAAATTTTCCGGGGCCCTTTAATAAGCGGGCCCCGTTACAAAGTCACGTGACCTTTTGTCTTTGTATGTCAGCCCGAAAATCGCTCATTTTCGTGATTTGTGTACAAAACATATGGAAATCTCATTTTTCCAAAAAAGGGATAAAAACTTTGGTTATTTGGTCTTGTTTATAGTTGGGTGTTTATTTTGGGGTTCAGAATAGTTGTATTATAGCTAGAATTAACATAAAACAACAAAAACATAAAACAAAGAAATACATGAGAAATTATCAAATCAATAGATAACATAAGGAATAAAGCCACTCTTCCAATTTTTTTGTTGTATTATTCTCCAAATGGTCTAAAAAAAATATTTGTAGTGAAAACTATTAATTAAATATGAAAAATATATGATTTATGGGTAAAAATGTGAATTTTATGACCTTGTTTGCATAAATTATCATAAATATGCATGGGTTGGGGGAATTTTTCAGAAAATTAAATTTACCTTAGTGTTCTATACGCTTCACTTGCCATGCGTGCAAATTTCGCTACAATCGGCCGAGATCTTATGGAGGGCCTTAATGCCCCCCCCGGTCGTAATAATACCTCAAATAGCCCGGCCTTTTTAGGGTTAAGGCAATGTTGCCTTAAAAGGACGTCACATTGCCTTAAAAGGATGTCACACATGGCAGGCCACGATCTCGTCGTACAAATCTAAAAGTCTCTATGGAACAATGTTGCAGGATATATAGTTCCGACATTTAATGGACTTTCTTTTTTAATTACTGATAACTCAGATTTTTAATATTTGTCTTAATGAGTATTATTTAGGTCATCAATTTACCTGTTCAGATAGATATTTGCTGTACCGATATATTTTAATATCGTTATCATAAGTAGGGGGATCGTCCCCCCCCCCCCATCCCGGAAATTTGAAAAAGTGCAACAATAAAAAATGTATAGCAAATACTGACTAAAGACTGCAACACACTTTTAAGCTCTGAAGGCGCTAAAGTGCAGCGTTAAGACAAATAAAAATGCAAAAATCTTCTCGCTCTGGAGCTACGCTCTCTCGCATAATGTATTAAAAATGTACAAGTAAATAATGTAGAAAAGTATATTGCGTGTTTTTATACTATAATTTTGATAAGGAATTTAATTTTGTAATACAACAAAACTTCAAAAACCTGTGAGGGGTATATAGTCACTTCCGTCACCTTCATCCCTCTCGTTCTCTCGTTCGCTCCATCGCACTAACGTACTGTTTTTTTTGTTTGTTTGTTTGTTTGGGTTTTTTTTTTTGGGGGGGGGGGGCTTGGGGCAGTGAACCCCTCCCCCCCCAAAAAAAAAAAATACAAACGTGTTTTTTTTCTAATTCGATACCCATGATTAACAAATGTTGCTGAAATAGCATGATTTCCCCTGAGCTTCCGGGGGCTCTGCCCCCTGGACCCCAAAAATATGCCCTAACGCGGGCCCCTGGTTGCTCATCTGACGGTAATTAAATGCCTTCATGCAACCCCTAATTTTCCGGGGGCTCCGCTCCCTGGACGCTTGAGGGCCATAAGGCAACCCGGCTCTGGATGCTCATCTGATCGTAATTGAATGCCTAAAACCCCTTCTGGGGGCTCCCCCCGGACCCTACTCCAATTAGTGACCTGCATGCCAGTGTCACAAATAACCTATTAGAATATGATCATCTAAACGTAATTAAATGCCTAAAACTCCTGAGCTTCCAGGAGCTGCGCTCCCTGAATGCTGATCTGACCGTTATTATATGCCTCAAACCCTTGAGCTTCATGGGGTTCCGTCCCTTGACCCCTGCCCCTGAACCCACGCCAATTTACGTTCCACTTGCTTTTCTCTACCCGTACGTTTATGCTCTACCTGATCGTAAATACTTTACCCCCCCCCCCCCCAACACACACACTTTGAAAACCTTCCACGGGGTCTGCATATAACATGTAACAGTGGTGGTGATGATGCGGATTTTTTTTCTGCCCCCTCCCCCTCCATTTGCTCATTACGTCACTGCTCCCTCGTCCCTCGCATTTCGCCCCCCCCCCCCCGGTCATGAAAAGAAATCGCCGCCCCTGCTAACATGAGACGACAACAGACAACACCTAGACCGGCTCATACAAAAGGCTTGGATTCTTTGACCAGTGACTATCAAGTGTACTTTTAAAAGAGTTGACCGACCCAGCTGCCACAACGTATTCTGGGAGACCGTTCCAGAGCTCGATCACAACTCTATTGCATAATTGTTTCATGTTGTTGTACTTGTTTTCTGGAAGTTACTAGATTAATTTGGATTCATAAAGGTAATTGTGTTGATGATTATATAGTGTGTCGAGTTATTTGAGCCTTAATTGATTCACATTGTACATATTAATATGAGGCCATGCTTTATACATGCCTGGTACATATATCAGTGTAGCTGGCTTGTTCACTCATGCTTAAACATTCTTTTGATACCAATACGACCCCTTTGTGTTTCTGTGTACCGTTATACTGCAGTTGTCATTCATTCCAGCCATGTCTTTTCAGTTGCGTAATTTGGGTTTGGTACGAAATACCGAACTCGCAGTGCAACGAAGAAGGTTATTCATGCATTCATTTCAAATGCTGTCTTGTTCAACCTGTCTCCGGCTTGCCTATTTACACAAATTACAGAAATAATGTCTGCCCTCTCAAACAAACACAGTCTAGGAACCCCCATTAGTTTCGCATAAAAGAACGTATTGCTTATTTTTCATTGCCTTATGTTTCATTGTGTTCATGGCTCTGCTCCACAGTACAATATTTCTTTGATTAATCCCTACACTCCTACCAGATCTTTACGTTCTCAAAACCCTTGATTGCTTGTTCTTCCCAAGGTGGGGTGTGAGCACTCCTACAATGCTTGAAGTCTAACCGTAAACGGGAGGCCATCACACTGTTTACCTCGAGGGATCAGAGATATTATTTATACAGTAAAATCTTTCAATAGCAACCTTAAAACTTAACTTTCCCAATTTTCTTTTAATTGATCTGATTTTTTTTGTTTGTGTTACATTGTACTTTTGTACAAATATGTTTATGTATTTTCATGTTTTGCACTAGTGCGCCTTGAGCGTTTAATTTTAACTGGATTTGGCGCCTTATAAATCCTATAGGCCTATACTATTATTATTATTATTATTATCAGTGTCATCAATAGATTTGTGAGTAGGCCAATTTCTCCTTTTTTAAATTGAAATATTCATCCCTCGCCTCTCTCAGAATATAATATCTAATAATTTTATTTGTTCTCCATTTTTATTCTTGGTTTTCAGCCGGATGAAAAGAGAGCCATTATGGCGAGCTATCAGAAGCAAGTGACATTAGAGTTCACTGACCTCTTTCTCACTATCAACAAAAGGGATGTTCTCTGTGGAGTGTCTGGGACGGCAAAACCCGGTCAACTGATGGCAGTTATGGGACCGAGCGGTGAGTACCGGTTCTGAGTAATTCAATCTGATTTTTACCGGTTTGTTTAACATAAATTATGGGACCTGAAGTGGTGGTTAGCGGTTTAGTGTTATTCAAACTATTTCGTACCGGTTCAAGATATTTCACATATTAAAGGTGAAATTCAAAGAAAATCACAAATATGTCAACTAATGTATCATTAGAAACTGGTAAGCTAACAGATGGCCCTCGTACAAGTTTTAGGTCAACTACATATCGGGTGATTTATAAAAATACAAATACAACCCACCTCCATAGCAGCTGGGATTTACGAGACATTCACCGGAAAAATAACGATGTTTTAATGACGTCACTATATGGACCAATACTGCCCAAGCAGACGACATCCCATAAAGAATGAACATAATTGCTAAGCTATTATTTGTCAAATTATAATGAGTTTAGTGTATATAAATGTAATGGCATGTTAAACCATTCAAAAGTGGATATGACCCGATTCTGATAACTGAAATCTTTTGCTTGTAAATACACAGGATAGGGGTTAATTAACAATCAAAGAAGCCAGACTTTCAAATTGAAAACCGTCCGGAATGATATTAAGGACGGCATTTGTTCCCTCTTGAAACGCCGAACATACCGCGGTGGGTGCAGCTGAATATACAATGGCGTCTTATTTTGTTTACAAGCGACAAATTCCTTTATTTTTGTATCGCTGCATGTGTCATCAAAATAAAACCTTCCGCAGGGTTTAGAGTGAGGCAATAGATTATATATTTAGCCTGACGGTAGTGGAGTAAGAGAAAGAACTCAAGAAAAAATGAAAGCACAGGCACTGAAAATGTGTGAGATGTCAAGGGACATCGTCTGCTTGTGCAAATCATGTCCATACTGTGATCTCACATATCTCAGCAGCGTTCGGAGAGCTTCTCAGGTGCTATGCCGGGGCTGTATTTAAGCGTTTTGTAATTGATAATAATCTTTACTTCGAATGTTTCCAAGCATTGAATTTTGATACCCTTGTCGAATGAAGTTTCAACTTTGCAATAATGAAAATAAAGTTAGTTTTTAAAATCAATGAATATCTACTTTAAGTCATGGGATCGAGCGGAGAATACCGGTGTTGTGTATTATTCAATCTGGAAGTTATCGAACCAAGTGGTCAGTACCAGTTCTGCGTTAGTGGGGACTTTTATATTTACACGACGAGAACAAGGACCGCCACGTGTGACATCCTTTTAAGGCACTGCCGGGCACGGCCCAGTGCCACGCGGCAGTCCACGCTCTCGTCGTGTAAATATAAAAGTCCCTACTAACGCAGAACTGGTACTGACCACTTGGTTTGATAACTTCCAGATTGAATAATACACAACACCGGTATTCTCCGCTGGACCCCTATTCAATCTGGTTTGTACCAGTATAGTTTGTAGGAGGGGCAAATAATGGTGGCTATATTAATAAAAAAATCCCCTTTTTCGAGGTTGGAAGTGGGAGAGGGAAGTGTCTGTGTATGTGTATGTTTTTTCACAACGTTTGGTATAATTAGATTTATTCATTCATCCATTTATTCAATTTTAGGGGTGGTGGTCAAGCATAGCTTCTGAAAACACCTCTTTGATTCATCATTTTATTACTTCTCACTTACTTGAATCGACACCTTACTTTCTATTCTGGCGAATCATGACTTAACATTTTTACAGTCTCAAAATGATCTCTTTATTATATTACAGGCGCAGGGAAGACTCTTCTGCTAACTTGTTTGGCTGGACGACAGAGGGCGCTAGAATCTGGAGGTATTTTCCTGAATGGCCAACCCATCAGCAAACGTTTAAGAAGACAAATCAGTTTCGTGTTACAGGAAGACTTGTTCCTCAGTGAACTCACTTTGAGGGAAACCTTTAAGGTAATGGTGCTAATACTAAGGGATGGGTTGGTGGGTTAAAGTGCTACAGATTAATCTAAATCCACCCTCCAAACCACCACCCCCCCCAAAAAAAAAAACAAAAAACAAAAAAAAAAATATATATATATATATTAAAAAAAAATAAATAAATAAATAAATAAATAAAATAAAATAAATAAATAAAATAAGTAAATAAATAAAAAAATAAAAAAAAACAACAAACAAACAAAAACAAACTAATATCTGTATCTTTCTACCATTTTCACGGCAAAATGTAATAGTGTAGCTACGGGGACACATGGACATGGGGCATGTTCTCCCCCGTTCGATAACATGCGGGGGTAGAGACAACTACAGAGAGCGGGAGGGAAAAAAAAGGGGGAACTTAGGAGTAGATTGTCTAAGTCGGAAGTAATGCTCGGGTCGTGCCCGGTTTTCCAGCAAATGGCATTCCATGTTCCGGACCTTACAACTTTCATAGAAATCACATCTGGGCCGTCATCGCGTGGTTCGGGGCTTGAGTCCCGCCGCGGCACTAATGTATTTTGTAGGCGCCTTGAGCATCCCCTGGGGTGGATATTTGCGCAATATATAAAGTAGTAGATGACTTACAATCCACCATATTTCATTTGCAATTGAAATTGCCATTGCATTTTAGATAATTATCTCCTTCTTTTTATTGTGAAATTGAAATTGCCATTACATTTTAGGTAATTATATCTCCTTCTTTTTATTGTGAAACTCTGAAGTTCACAGCAGATCTGAGATTACCCAGCCGATTGACAGGTGAGGAGAAAAAGCAGAAGATTCGAAGCATCGTCGAAACTCTTGACTTACACAAGTGTCTCGATACTAGTGAGTAATCAATTAGATGCTAATCATAACACGTGATGATGTGAAATCCCAACTCGATCCCAGCCTTTTCTTAATCTTCATGTCTCTTTATTGTTTTTGATTTTTTACATGCTTCCGAAGCAAAGTATCATTCACATATAGCGCCGCAAACCGCTTCAAAACTCTGCATTGCCATGGAATAGAATAACCAAAGCATTGTGCGCTTATACAGTGTGTCCCAGAAAAACGAAACCAAGAATTATCGATGTTTTATCATAACTATATCATTTCATCACAATTATAATTAATAAATGACACATATTTGTAAAGCTTAGATCCTCCTCTTTCATTTGAAGCAAGCCATATGATTAAAGACCATTTTAAGAGAGGAAACCAAACAGTCATTATGCGGGCGATATCTGAATTTCAAAGAGAAAATCTCATTTCTAGAAAGTTCATTTTCTGCCTTTTCAAATGACACCTCAATCAGGATAAATATAAGCCAGGAATAACAAAGTTCCGTTTGTTTAAAGTAATGCTTGCTTTTCAATAATTTGATTAAACGAATTCATTTTCACTGGCTGCCTGCCGTAGCAACACATAGAGTTGACAAAAGACTTAACTCCGTTCCATTGACGATCAGCCATGCACAAAGAAGACGAAAGACTTGGTGCATGGCTGATCGTCAACGAAACGTGATTAAGTTATGATAAAACATCAATAATTCAGCGTGGAACAGCAATCCAGTATCATACACCTGCAGATAAAATATTCCCCTGGATAAGGTGCATTTTTAAAAGTTTTGATATTCGAAATAACACAGATTTTGTGGCTAAAAGTAAAGTGTACGTGGACAACATAATGCCACTTTGTGAAGTCTTATATATACATTTCTATGTACAGTACATGTGACTTCTAGCAAGACTGTACCAATTTCTTATTATTCAGGAATTAAAAAAAAAAATCACAGTATAAACCAGTGCTTATGCGCTACGTGATCAACCTTTTGAGATGCTTCCACGCAGATATTTTCTTCACCATTATGACAATGCAATCGCGTGACCGACCAGTGCCCCATTTCACAAAACTTGTCATCAGTGACAATTGACAAATGACAGTTTTTGTCATAAGCTACTGAAATCCTTGCTTCTGATTGGTCATCAGCAGATTTGTCACTGATTTGTGTCATTTGTCATTGAAAAAGGGTTTTATGAAACGGGTCCCAGAAATAGCATCGTTGGTTCAATCCCCGGGCAGCGAAATTTTTATTCCCAAACAGGTTTGCCAATGATAATATTTTCGGTCATCTGATTGGCTGATATGTTACGTCATTAGCAATGACGTAACCGTTAGGGTGCGTGATAGGATTATAACAATTATGCAGAATCACTTTTCATCAACCCATCGTTGTTGGCTCAATCGGTAAGGTTAGCGTAATATACAATTATAGAGTTGTGGGTTCAAGTCTCAGTTTATTCCGTTTTTTGCCTTTATAAATAGTGAGGCAAAGCAATAAAAACTAAAAGTCTAATTGTTTGTGACCTCTTTCCAAGCTGATAATGACGTAGAACATATCAGCCATTGAGAAGAACGGAAATATAAGAAATTGCAAACCTGTTTGGGAATAAAAATTTCGCCCCCGGGCATGCGCTAAGTCATCGCCGAAATCACACGCATGGTATAAATTAGAGCAATGACCGCATGTAGTCACGGATCCATCCAGTGGCGGATCCAGGGCCCCCTGTAAAAACACGTTAATTTTAGGTTTTTTTTTAGATGCCCCCCCCCCCACCTGGCGTTCAAGGGGGGGGGGGTGCGATTTTTCAAATTTTCGAGAGCCCCCCCCCCCAAAAAAAAAAAAAAAAAAAAAAAAAAAATAGTGCTCACTACCCCCAATCCCCCCAAATGTTGTTCTTGCTTAAGATGATCGCAGAGACCTATTAATATCTCACCTATTTCACGAATCAGTTTTTACAAGAGCTTTTGTCCTCACAACCATTTTAAACCTCAGATTTCCTCAAACCACTTTATGTTTCAGAGATGGGTGATTCGCTGAATCGTGGACTATCGGGAGGAGAGAAGAAGAGAGCTAACATTGGATGTGAGCTTCTCACTGATCCCTCTATACTGCTTCTAGATGTGAGTATATACCAGTGGCCTAGCTAGCCTTAGGCAACGTGCTCTCAACCCCGGGTCCCAACCGGGTGCCCCACGATGTGTTTTGTTGGTATTGTTTAGGAAGTCGGAGGTAAAATGTGTTCTTTATGCCTTTGCAATAGGCCTTAATTGATCCATTTCAGTATTTAATTTGAATAATAACAGAATAAATTGTCATGGTTTTTCTTTTTGCTCTATTGCTTAGCTCCTTGCAAATATGCCTAGCTGTAGTGGCGTCACGTGGGGGGGGGGGGGCAATGACACCGGTGTTACTCAGTTGATGAAAGTCGAAAATGTCACCAGAAATTACCATTACCATCATAGTGGTGGTAGTAGTAGTAGTAGTAGTAATAGTAGTAGGCGGATGATAAAGGAGGAGGAGAAGGAGATGTTACTCAATGCGTGATATATATTTTATTTCGTCATTAGGCCTACAGTTTTTTTAAAGTAGATATTTAAATGCTAATTTTATTGGAGGAGCTCGCGAATTTGAATGTTTTTTTAAACAGATATATGGCGCCATACAAATGCTGTGAGTCATCATCATCATCATATTCATTGATTTTAATAACTAACTTTATTTTCAATATTGCAAAGTTGAAACTTTGATTCGACAAGGTTATCAAAATTCAATGCTTGGAAACATGCGAAGTAATGATTATTATAAATTACAAAACGCTTAAATACAGCCCTGGCATAGCACCTGAAGAGCTCTCCGAACGCTGCTGAGATGTGTGACATCACAGTATGGACATGATTTGCACAAGCACACGATGTCCCATGACATCTTACACATTTTCAGTGCCTTTATTTTCATCTTCTCTTGAGTTATTTCTCTTACTTCACTACCATCAGGCTAAATGTATAATCTATTGCCTCACTCTAACCGCGCATGGTTTTATTTTGATGACAAATGCAGCGAATCAAAAATAAAGGAATCTGTCGCTTGTAAACAAAATAAGACGCCATTGTATATTCAGCTCCACACACCGCGGTATGTTCGGCGTTTCAAGAGGGAACAAATGCCGTCCTCAATATCATTCCGGGGGTTTTTAAATTTGAAAGTCTGGTTTCTTTAATTGTTTATTAACCCCTATCCTGTGTATTTACAAACAAAAGATTTTAGTTATCAGAATCGGTTTCATATCCCCTTTTGAATAGTTGAAATGCCATCACATTTATATACACTAAACTCATTATAATTTGACAAATAATAGCTTTGCAATTATGTTCATTCTTTATCTGATGTCGTCTGCTTGGGCAGTATTGGTCCATATTGTGACGTCATTAAAACATCGTTATTTTTCTGGCGAATCTCTCGAATATCCCAGCTGCTATGGTGGTGGTTGTATTTGTATTTTTATAAATCACCCGATATGTAGTTGACCTAAAACTTGTACGATGGCCATCCGTTCTAGTGATACATTAGTTGACATATTTGTGATTTTCTTTGAATTTCCACTTTAAGAAATAAAGTTTTATGTATTTAAAGGTTATGCAATTTTGCAAATTAACTTTCCAGATCCTGCGTCTATACCGATTCAATTACATAATGCCAAAAAACATGTTTAGCGTCCTTCTTTTTTGAAAAATAGGAAGGAGGGGGCCCTTTTTTTTTCTTTCAAAATGGCCGCTCAAAAATTTTCCCTAACAGTCGGGCTATTTTTCAAGATGGCCACCGAAATGTGTTTTTTGTTGTTAGTTTTTTGTTTTTTAATCAGAAATAGATCTTTGTTCTTTTTCCTAAAAATATACAAAATTCATACAAAATTAAAAAAAAATAAAAATAAAAATAGGAGGCGGCCCCTAAAAAGGATGCGGGCGGGGACGCTAAACATGTATATTTTTTTAATGGCCTAAGTTATATTTCTATATATTCTTCTTCCCTTCCTTCATCCTGAAGATATGTTAAGATTGAGTTAATTTGATGCTCAAGTTAAACCAAAATGTGTTTCATTCTTTATAAGGAGCCTACATCTGGACTAGACTCCCGGACAGCCTATGAGCTGCTAAAGACGTTGAAAGAATACGCCGTTTCTTCCGGAAAGACTGTAATCACATCTATTCACCAGCCTTCCAGTCGAGTGTTTCAACTTTTTGATTGTTTACTTCTGCTCTCTGAGGGGCAGGTATGTATTAAGCTATATCTTTCTTAATCCATTGACATTTAAAATCTCTCACCAGCAGCTCCATCTCTGTGAAACAATCCGATCCTTTTCTCTCCAAACAGCCATGGCCCTTCAATCTTTCAAAGCCATAATTAAGACCCACCTTACGCTTGTCGGTTACAATTAAGTTTCCCTTCTTAGAGTTCAACTTTCATATTCATTTAATTTGGAGCTTTGAAGTGAAATTGTTTTTAGGCGCCTTGAGAAACTCGAGAGATATATGTGCACTTTATAAATATTGTAATTATTATTATTATTATTATTATTATTATTATAATAATTATTATTATTATTATTGTTATTATTATTATTATTATTATCAATATCATTATTATCCCCAGGGTTGATAGAGGAAATAACTCCCGTTCCTGCAGCTAATGAGCTAATAGGGGACAAATCTTGAATGTTCATCATAATAAAAATTGAAGCTTCCGCCATTACTTTTTCAGAGAGAAACATATTACATGTATCCCCATAGGATTAGTGTAGGAAATCATTCCGTTTCAGAAGCTAATGAGTTAAAGGGCAATTCAACCCTTGTAATAAGTAGATTCGTAAAAGCAGAAAAAATAACAGAAATAGAATGGCAAAAGTTTGAAATGAAACGGACCAATAGTAATGAAGTTATGAATGTTTGAAATATGAGATCACTAAGTCTATGCGAATCTCAACTTGGTGGGTTGGTTAGTGGATTGTGATGTTGGACGTAATTGACAAAAATATCATTAATTTCTGTTTTTCTCGTACGTTCCTTCTCCCTTGGGGCACTACTCAAAATATATTATAGATAGCATATTATTATAGGTCCTCCTGAGCCATGAATTTTGGAAAATTTAAATGTTAGTCATTTTATATGTTGGAATAGATGGGAGAGTATTCCGGTACTACATCACATTGGCATTACCGCTTCAGCCAATTTGAAGTGCGCATACGTAAAGTGATTGCATATTTTACAAAATCATAACTTTCTTATATTTAATCTGATTTAATTGCAACTTTCATCAGTTTGCTTCTCTTATTTTACTGCTTTCGTTTAGAATAGTTGAAAATTCTGATTTTTTTTTTCCATTCTGGACTATTTCTTCGTTTATGGACTGTAAAAAAAACACAGAAAATGCTATTTAATACTTTTTTTTATTAAGCCCTTTTTAAACCAAAAAGTCACAAATCTCTGTCATAAATTAGTAGAAACAATGGTATTTGTTCCTTTTTATTTCCTATCTTGTGCAAGAACAAAATGATATTTCTCTCAACCTTTCTTCATGATCATGCATTCACTCTCTTTTCATGTACCTCGTCTTAAAACACAAAGCGATTAAAACATATCAGAAAATTATATTCATTATGCATCATGTAGTACGTTTGATTTTGATTTTATTGTTAAATCACCAATTGACAGTTAACATAATTACAAATGTCATATTTATTCCTTTGGACAGTATTCAATAGTTATCTTAAATGAATTAACAATTCATGTGTAATTTATTAATTGATTATTGTGCAATTAATGAACTATTTTAAGATTAAGCAGAACCATCACTAAAAGGGTAACAATAAATTTGTAATTGATTCTGGCTACTGGTATCTTTCACATAGCCTTGAAGAAAAGTAAAAGAAAAACCCAGAACCTGACAATTAAACAAATTTGGTGTAAATCTGGATTTCTGCTGTCCAGATTGAAATAATTTGTTGTCTATTCGGGTTGGATTTCCAACATCATGAATGTTTTGGGTGCATCAGCTTCGCCATTACTTTTTTTAAGAGAGAAACATAAGGAATTACATTATCTACTTGCAAGGTAAAAAGAAAAGTAAACGAGGGCACGAATCATTAGAAAAAGAAGAATAATTAGGGCTCATCATATCCAAACGTGCAGCTTCCGACATTACTTTTGAGAGAGAAAATTGAAAAGTTATATAATCTACATGTCCGGTAAAGCAAAGAGTATCAACGAGGTTCAGTGTCACGCATATAAAGTCGATGAATCGAATCAAGAATTCATGAAACGTCACACTACTTTGTAAGAAAAGAAAATATGAATGACGAAATAGGGAAAACTGTTCGTTGATTGAAAACAGTGGATTGATATACTTTTAAATATCTCTTACCTTTACGGTGTCATCCATACAAAATTCAATATTTTTCTAGAATCATGAATTTAGAAGTTTGAATTCAACGTCGTAGTTTGCATCAAGTATGGAAGCTACATGTATATACATAATACAGAATATTGTTCGTTGATCATCAAAAAGCTGTTTTTGTTTATATTTATTTATTTATGTATTAATTTGTTATCATTATCATTTTTTTAATTTTTTTTTTTTAATTAAAAAAAAAAAAAATTGGGGGGGGGGGGAACGTGAGCAATCATTTTGATCACTATGAATTCAGCGCAATTTTCGGTTTTTCCTTAACTATGTATTTTTCTTTTTCCCCTCTCTCTCTTTCTCTCTCTCTTTCTCTCTCTCTTTCTCTCTCTTTCTCTCTCTTTCTCTCTCTTTCTCTCTCTCTCTCTTTCTCTCTCACTCTCTCTCTCTTTTTTTCTATATATATATATATATATATATATATATATATATATCTATCTAGGTTGTATACTCCGGAGATGCTGACCAGGTGGTTGATTACTTTGCTCGGTTAGGACTCCAATGCCCGCCGCACTATAATCCAGCCGACTATATATGTATGTTGGTTCTAGGAAACCTACTCCCTGGATAACCACCCCCGGATAACCACCCCAAGGATAACCATCCTCAGACAACTACCCCCTACGACAACTATCCTCTAGGACAACTACCCCCAGACAACTATCCTAGGGGAGTTTTCTGGAGGGTAGTTATCCGGGGGTAGTTGTCCGGGGGTAGTTGTCCTAGGAGTTAGTTGTCCGGGGGTAGTTTTCCTAGGGGGTAGTCGTCCTAGACGGTGGTTGTCCTAGAGGGTGATTATCTTATTGGTGGTTATCCGGGGTGGATTTCCAGGGGATATGTGTCCGGATACGATGTATGTTTTGTGGCATTTATCGAGAGAAAGACGACAAATCTAGCAATGTATTAAAGGATATCAACATACATAATGACTAGTTTTTGTACATAATCTCCAGTTGATATGGAGAATGCTCAAATAAAAAAGTAGACGTGAAATAAATTCGAATTCTTAGTATTCAATTAACATACATCAGATTTTACTAACTTCAAAACATCCCTTATACCAGCCAGGTGTTATAACTTTATATTGTAAATTAATTATGAACTTATAGAGAAGCCTTTGGAAAAAAAAACATTTTAGAAAGAGGTAATGAGGCACGGGGATATCAGCCACTGCGGAGATAGCACTAGTACAATGTACATACATCCTCCAAATATCTACAGGTCTTTTACACATGGGACGTTCCACTGTGCATTTTAGAATAATCACTGCCAAATGGATGGATAGGCTTCATGAATACATCTTGTTTGCCCTCATGAGAAGAACACTTTCAACTGCGTATCATAAATGTACCGCCGGTGCATAAGCGAATAATGATCAAATAACTTTCATGACCACGTATCCAGCGGTCGTCTCGATGGATTTCACAGTTTTGTACAAATGTCCATGCGCAGCTCATGTGGTATCTCCGAAGTGGCTTATGATCTCAGTGACACACTAAGATTTCAATCGTTTATTAGCTACATCTGATGGATTAATACATTTGTAATGTTAATCTATTCCAGTGGATATAGTGAAAGGGACCGAAGAGGAACGGGAGAAGATCCACACCGCAGCTAAGGCGCAGTCATGGAATCATCACTACCGCGGAGAGCACACACCCACCTTTGTCCAAAAAACGTTTGAATCGATGGCGGAAAATGAAATGAGAGAGCCACGTGGGAGCATTAATCGCGGTAAGTCCATCCATATTTGCCGAATTTGTTGACCGGTTAGGTTTGACGTTAGGTGCCTAGATAGGTGCGGATTTGGGATGGAGTTGGAGAGGAGATGGTTGTCATGCTGGGTGTTGGTTTGGAAGGTTAATCTCATGTTGGGTGGAGTGCGGAGTTGGGTGCGACGTTGAGTGCTAAGTTTTGTGCTGGGATTGGTTAAAATTGGATTTTATTTTAGGGGGGGGGGGGGGTCACTTACAGAGCCGACTTGGGTACCGAGATGGTTGTCATTGTAGTCGCTGATTTTGTGTCAGAATGGATCACGAATGGGTGCCGAATTGGATGCCGAGGTAGAGACCCAGTTGGGCCAGTACCGAGATTATTTCCGATATGGGTGATCAGTTTGGTGCAGAGATAGGTTACGACTCAGATGAAAGTGGGTGCCGAATTCGATTCATGGCTAACTGCCAAGTTGTGTTTCTTGTTGGGTAAAGTGTGGGTGACGAGTTGCGTACCGAAATGGTTGCGATTGTAGTTGCCGATTTTGTGTCAGAATGGATGACGAATGGGTGCCGATATGGTCGCCGAGTTGGGTGCCACTTTGGCTGCCAAGGTTGCTGTCAAGATGGGTTTCAAGGTAAAGGGCGATTAGAGTACCAAGATGGATGTCGATACGATGTCCAGTTATGTGCCAGGCAGGATGACGAATGGGTGCCGATTTGGTCGCCGAGTTGGGTGCCACTTTGGCTGTCAAGATGGGTTTCAAGGTAAAGGGCGATTAGATTACCAAGATGGATGTCGATACGATGTCCAGTTATGTGCCAGGCAGGATGACGAATGGGTGCCGATTTGGTCGCCGAGTTGGGTGCCACTTTGGCTGTCAAGATGGGTTTCAAGGTAAAGGGCGATTAGAGTACCATGATGGATGTCGATACGATGTCCAGTTATGTGTCAGGCAGGATGACGAATGGGTGCAAATATATTTGCGGAAATGGTTGCCGAGTTCGTTGGGTATCATGTTGGGTGCCAAAGCGGGTTGATGATATTAGCACTAAGATGGGTTAAATGGTGAATGGCAATTTGGGCGGGAAGATGGAAGTCGAGATTCCACATGCCGGAGAGGGCACTATAATGTTTAAAATAACATTCTGTCATTGCCTTTACGTTATACGTAAAGGCCTGAATTCACAAAGCAAGGTTTGAGCTCAAACCTCCTTTTGTTTTGCCAAACCTCCTTTTGTTCTTTACAAACCAGGTTTGTAAAAAAAAACGCGTAAAACGCATCATATGACGTACGAAAACCAAGGTTTGTCGACAAACCTCCTTTGTGAATTCGGGCCACAGGGCTTTACATCACATTACTTCCTGATACTAATTACTTCCTGCGTTTCTCCCATACGTTTCCCGCTTTGATTGGGAAATACAGCTTTATCGGTTGGGAGCTTGCAGAACGGCAGCTTTGACAATTCCGTCTTCGTCGACTGCGTCATTGACGAGGCTGATGACCAAGTGAGAAGCCCATCTGCAGGCCACGTGACCACTAACAGTTCACACACCAATGGTAACTCGTCGCAAAACAACTGCGTCATGGCATCCCTCAATACATCGGTATGCCGTGATCTACAAGCCAAAACAACCAAGGAAAGTCAGAAGTTTCACGCTGACCCGTACGCAAACGCAGATAAATGGCCGACGGGATATTTCCACCAGCTCCTTACGTTGACCCACAGGAACTTTAAACAGAACCGATATTTGGTTCTTTCCAAGCTTGATATCTCAAAGCATATAATGATGGCGTGTGTTACGGGGGCACTGTGGTTCCAAGTAACGTTCGCAGAGGAAAATATCAGAGATATTTCCGGATTGGTAAGTAAAAAAGTTTGGTATATCAACCCTTATCCATTTCATCCCCAAGCTGTACTGATTTTTTTTTCTAGGCATCCGAACAGAATAGTTGAGGGAAGGGGCGGGGGGGGGGGGGAAGAAAATAACCTCATTTCAATCCCATCCTACATACTCTACCGAATAGTATTGTGAATATGTTTTGGTTTATTAGATGAGTACAATATGAGCACATATTGTTATTATATAATCATTAATATCCTCCGTTTCCTCCTCCTCCTCCTCCTCCTCCTCCTCCTCCTTCTCCTCCTCCTCCTTCTCCTCCTCCTCCTCCTCATCATCATCATTACTATTTTATTATTGGTATCAATATTAAAATTTGTATATCCCCACCAGATGTTCTTCATGTCTGCCTACTGGGGATTTGAATCGATTTACAGCAGCCTGACATCGTGTAAGTGCCATTCACATCATTATCAAAAAATTTCCGTTTAAGCATTCAGTTATGTTCTAGTCACTAGATGATACAAAAGCTTATTCCATGCAAACAGATATGCGATTTTTTTTGTTTGCGTATGCCAGATTGGTGGTTTGTTTTCTTTTTAAATATACACCGCAGATTCGATTTTACAAAAAAAGCAGAATGGTAAAACAGACCCTTTTGAGCTGTTGGGTTCTTGCTGAAAGAGACATGCACGAATAATATTGTGGGGATTACACAGCATATTTGGCATGAAGGTTTGACCCAAACACATCACCTACTATCTCTGTCTCCTTCGAATATGAGGGCGAAAGAAGAACAATCCCTTTTTGCTAGAAACATTACTTCTAGGATATTCTTTCAACATTAAAACGATGAAAAGAGCACACAAAATATTTCACCTTTACCCGAACACTGCCTTCTCTTTAATTGATTTCCTGTTATGAATTCTCTATCCATGCAGTTCAACTTGAACGCGCTGTGTTGGCCAAGGAACGTGCGGCTGGTGCCTACAGACTATCGGTTTATTTCATGTCAAAGGTCATTGGAGTACTTCCTCTGTTTTCCACATTGACTATAGTCTCCGTGACTATTACGTTTTGGATGGCTGGGCTTCATAAATCCGTCTTAGTATTCTTCTGTTACGTTGCGACTCTTCTACTTAACGTGCAGGCCGGGCAGGTAAGTGTCCCTTTAAAGTAATACTGAACAGACGAACTTCCTGCTTTAGCATATACTGTTTATCACACAGCGCCATCTCATGGTCAACTTTCCAACAGTGCGTAACCCAATACCTAGCTAATTTCCACTTCGCAGACAAGGGATCTGATGCGAGAAACAACAGTGCAGCTCGGTGCTAAAAGAGATTTCGCGATAGTGCTTCTAGTGCAGTATGAATTTAATAAAAAGATCTTTGCCTTCGATTGAATTAAGTCCATGCACCGTAAGCGGACAAATGCAGGGGGGAGGTGTCCCTTTAAAGCGATACTGAACAGATGAACTTCCTGCCTTAGCATACTGTTTATCACACAGCGCCTTCTTAATATGGTCAACTTTCCAACAGTGCGTAGCCCAAAATCTAGCTAATTTCCACTTCGCAGACAAGAGACCTGATGCGAGAACCCAACAGCGCAGCTCGGCGCTAGAAATCGTTCTGCAAAATGAAATCCTTCCGTTAACTTGTGCCTACACTGCAAAAACAAGGGTGTTAAATTCAACACCATTGGTGTTAATTTTAACACTTTCCCGGTATCTATATCGGAAAACACCAGCTTATGTTAATTAACAACAGGGTTCGGAATTAAATAATTCAATTCCACTCTTGGTGTTAATATTTGACAACTCCTACTGGTGTAGATTAACACCAATATCAGGAATCACAACAAAATCAATTCCACTTTTGGTGTTTACATTCTTGTTGATCCATTAGAGATTTTTCTATGGGTTTATAATGGTCCCATATTCCATATTCCTTATTATCGACCATTATCGACCAGGGTAGAAGAACCAGTGGTAAACTGATAATTCATAATCGATGTTGGCAAATGTCCACCAATAGGTATATTCGAATCTCCATTGCATTAAATCCATCACACATATCATTTGAAGTAAATTTAAGATTAACATTTAAAGGTACTATGTCCCTTTTGCAGCCAACCTCAAATGCTGTAGAACTTTGCAGGAATTATGAATATGTCATGTATGTCCTATCTGTGAAATTTAAACGTTAGCAGTGTCCTCATATTCAAATTATGCAAGGAAACCCGTTTACTGGCTAGACTTCACTGTCAGACACTATTGAGTGACTGACTCGCTTTTTTTCATCTTTGGTAATGAAATACATGAAAAGAGTTGTAAAGGGTACATGAGCATTTGTCTACATCAATAACCCACTTCTTGTGATGGCCAAGATTAAACTGATTGAATCTTTGCGCAGCATAAAACGTATGACCATTCGGTACAATTGTCTGAAAATCAAGACTATTACTTTTGTGCTCTATATAGCCCTAAAGTCGATTTGACAACTAATAGTCGTTATTTTCCCACTTGAAGACATTTTCAAGCCCCACATTTTATAGGGAAGTTCTAAATTAGTATTATCTTTCAAATGCAGTTGGAATTTAACTTTTTCATTTTTTGGGCCTGCAAATGGGACATAGTACCTTTAAATGATAGAGGCTGGTAAACGAATATATAATAACCATGCATGTTGTTTCTTAGTTAGTAATCATATAATCAATATATCTATTACTAAAACGTTATCGTAATTGTAACAAGATCGGACAAATAATCTATTGGTCAATAATTGCCAAAGGAAAATACAAATCACAAAATGGATGTGCATTGTCATAATTTGCTTAACAAATCATGATATCGGTAAATGTATTTGTCTGTAAACACGTGTAAAGTAATCATTAAGCGCGCATACACTTTGTGAAAACTTATTCGACCAATCAACCACCTTAAGAAATCACGTGATGATACTTTCAACACCGATCATAAAACTACACCATATTACACCCAGTAATTATTAATGCATGCTTAAATTTGACTGGTGTTAAAAATAACACCACTGGTGTCAAAATAACACCAATGGTTTCAAAAAAATTGATCACCATACTGGTGTAAGCATTTCTACATCCTGGTTTTTACAATGTACATGTAAATAGTTCTGATTAAAATTGCACGCTTGGCAAACGAGACACCGTGCAAAGAGGCAAAGATTAAGCGTGTTCAGCGCAGTAGGGTATATTTGTGAAGTGGCTACACTATAATCTTTGTAAATTACGTATTATGATTTGTTGTTTATACCACCAGGCTATTGGACGGTTTATCAGCGCAGCTTGCTCAAATATACGACAAGCAATCACAACCTCTGCTTTGACTATGCTGACCTCTATGCTTCTAGGGGGCTTCTATGTACAGAATTTACCCATATTCCTCTTCTGGTTGCGATATATCAGCTTCACTTCATACGTGTATAGAGCTCTTCTCTCTACTGTCTTTGTCTTGGTTCCACAAACTATTAGGTAAGGATTCATAAGGGGTGGATGGGGGAGGGGGAGGGGCAGGGTGGGGGTTCCGATCATGGGCCGTTTCTCGTTGTCTTCTATGTCATGCATGGTCTTAACCCTATTTTAACCGGTGATTTTAACTGGGCTATTTCAGACCAGATTTGTACTGGGGGGGGGGGGGGGGGGTGGGGGGGGGGTCAGCCGTTTCACAGCCGATCGCCGCAAAAATTTGCATGCATGTCAGATGAAGTATAAAGAGTACTATGGTAATTTCATTTTTTTGAAAAATTTACTCATTTATATATTTATGGTAATTTATGCAAATAAGGTCTAAAATTCATTTTTTACCCATAAATCATATATTATTCATATTCGTTAGACCATTTAGAATAATAAGACGACAAATAAATTGGAAGAGCCAGGTAATTCCTTATGTTATCTGTTGTTTTGAAAATGTCTTTTGTCTTTCACTGTTTTTTTAACTTATGTATTTTAAATACAATTCAAATATTTTGACCCTAAACAAGCACCTAAACTTTAAACAAGACTAAATAACCAATATTTATTTTCTTTTTAGGAAAAATGATATTTCCATTTGTTTTGTACACAAATCACAAAAAAATGAGCGATTTTCGGGCTGACATGCAAAGACAAAAGGTCACGTGATTTTGTAACATTACGTCCAATTTTCAAAAAGATTGTTTTAAAAGATGCGTAAGACTCGGAAGAAAAAAGTCATGAAAGGAAAGCTTTATATCTGCCGTGGTTTCGGAGTAGTCGCTAAACTACAACAGGGGGTCAAATTGACCCCCTGTTGTAGTCAACATAAGGTTAAAAACTCGCATGTAATAATGGAAAAGGTAATTGTTACCTACTACATTCCCGAACTTGGAATTTAAGGATTGCTTTTTTATGTTGCTGCTGTACTTGTTCAATTTCTATTTCCATAACATATTTTAGATCGAAATAGTAAATCATATTTAGTGTAATGATCGGTATTTTCATGGCCAATTTCTTCTGTGATTTTTTTTCCACACTGACCTAAAAAGTATGGGAAGCTCGCATATTATATGTATGACCTTTACAACCCAACCTTCTCTCTATCTTTCTGTTTGTTTATTTGTCTCGGCAGCTGTAACACGACAGTCATCTCGGAGTTTGGAGATTGTCTTTCATTGAGCAAAGCAGACGACATCAGTACCAACATGAGCGCAATATCGGGCGCTATCGTATCGAATTCCACGTCGATCACAAGTACGCGTGGAATTTTAAATGAAGCACAGATCGTCGAGGTCTTGCTGAATTTCAGTTTTCCTATTTGGGGCTCCTACATGGCACTTGTCGGATTCACTGTCACGTTCAACTTTCTGGCGTATTTGATGCTTAGATTCCGCAGACCACAGCTGTGACCTGGATCCGTTACATGGCACTGTAATGAGTATGAACTAACGACTTAATAAGATATAATTTCTGTTTCTATATATAACCTTGTATCACTGTATGATATAACGTTTTTATACGCCTTCAAATGACTTTGGATATTATTGCCCCGGTTTTATCGCTCAGTATACAGTGAATAAATCCTACCAGGTACCTATTTACTACACCTTGGTCGAGTGCGGCAAATGTAGACTCCTGAACGATATGATCATGACAGGAGAAACCATTGTGGTCGTGTCGCGGTCATCATCATCAGATTCGTCGTCGTTGTCGTTCAATGATCACTGACCATCGTATCAGCAGTGGCAGTTATCCACTACTTGACCAATCGAGGAATGACGGGTCTGGAGATCAATGAACAACAAAAACGCTGAGCTCTGGTCAGATCCTTGCGTTTGTCACACTGTCTGGAAGCAAGCGCAAAGATTGATCATGTCCTACATACAAATCGATGATATAAGATTTTAGAATCATTAACATGATAAAGAATTGACTCATTGTTATTGAAAAGCATATATTACACCCTTCCCCCTAATTAATGCTTTTCATTGTTAGCGATATTTCGTGTTATTGTTCTGCTATGCAAACTTGTTTGATGGACTCTCCTTCACATAGCCCCTTATTCACTATCAAACATATCGGTATAGTTGCTTTCGTGTTTAAGCTTGCAAGCATTCAACGCGTATTATTCAAACCGCAATAGTAACTTGTAATAATTTTATATCCTATGTATATACATGTATGTTTACAAATCCTTGCGTATGTATACATGTATACCAATTTTGGTATTCTTTATCACGCAGATTGAGCAAAGATCGTCTTCCAACTTTATTAAATGAACATCCGAAACAATATGAGGTTCATTATGAAAAAAAACATCTGAATAATCATGATTGTATACACATAATCTAAAAATTCTATACGTGTTATAAAATATTTTAATAATATGCAAGAGTATTTTTCTTGAAAATATTCGCATTTATATTTCGAGGATACCAAAGAATATGTATATATTATATTTATTCTAATTTGTATTTTGTTTTGTTGTCTTTGTTGAGTTTGTATATTCATGATTAAATATTGATGTTAACAAACCGGGCCTCATGCATGTTAGACCACCACTGTTCGTGAATTTGTGCAACACTGTAATAATATAAGAGATAAATAAATAAATAGATGAGTAACTGAATAAATAAATAAATAAATAAATGAACAAATGAATTAATAATTAATAGATAAATGAATAAATAAATATATATATACATAAATAAATGAATATTTGAGAAGGAATTCACGCCAAAGAGCTATACGAACTTCACCAAAAAAGGGGCCAAACACAAAAGTACAAAAAGCAATTGCAATCGGAAAGAGTTTTAATATCCATCTCTGGAAACTGTCTGTAGAATAATCAAAATATTCTCTTTCCACCTCTTGAATATTTACAGACCCACCGGAGTAAATATGTATTCATTTCACCTGTCTTGTCAAATACAATTGTGCGAACATGCAATTAATGCATACAGTGCTACCTAGCTAGCTGTAGCCAGCCTACAAGCAGTTTACCACCGCAAATGACAAGCCTTTACCAGTAAACACAAAGAACTGCAACATTAGAAACGTTATGATAAGCAAATGTAAATTCATGCAAACGTATTTCTTTCTAGATGTTTTCCAAATCTGGAGTTCTGTTTTCTGTCAGTAGTTTCATTCACCCCCTCATAGTAACCATGCATATATGTAGAAAGGGGTTTGTTATCCTTTATTACAAAATGCAATGTGATTCTATTTACACTGATTTATGAATAAAGTGGGATTTCGAAAAAGTGGTTGAGAAAAAAAACAAGGTACGTGTATTTTATATATATGAAAATAAAAATAGTGTTATAATCAATACTGTTTATTCGAGTCTCTTATATGTCAAGTCGACAAAACTATCTTGATTTACACCGAAAAAATGAGAGTAAAAAGTACAGAATCCCTGCCCTAATGGAGCTTTCTGGTTTTGTATCGTCGGTGCTTCCCCCACGATAATAAGCTGAGCTATACCACGCGATTCGAAGCACTAAGTGTTTTTAACCTATACCTTCAGTCAGGCACGTACGCAGAAGGGGGGGGGGGGGTTGAACCCCCCCCCCCTTCTTCCGTCATTTGAGACCAACCAGTCATTAAAGATAAACTCCAGTACTGGTAAAAAAAAAAAATAATAATTCTCACAGAATCAAACGAAACTTACACTGAATGTTCAAGATTACAAATAAATGACATGTGCCAAACAATTTTGGAAGAAAATGTATACTGGCTGAGTAATGAGCATAGAAAGACAAGGAAATCAAGGTAGTACTAGCCCCGACACCATGTGTGTTGTCCCATATATAGCTTTCTATGTGAGTGTTTGTTACTTTACCAAGACTCGGTCAAATTTATTATGATTTTGATGACTCCAGAACCTTGCAGTGCACACCAATACCTACATGCTACATGATCAACTGTTTCTGATCCTTTCCACACCTTTTCTTTCACAATGCAATCGCATTACCAGTACTAAAGTTTATCTTTAATTAACAGCTAGCAAACGGTGTACGATACGTACAGTGCATGTAGTATGGTGATGTGACCATACATATAGTTTGCACGTGACCAAAGTTCGCGTACTAACACTAAAAGCGCTTAAAGAGGAGAGCAATACGCAGCGTATACAATGAAAGTACGTTGCACTGTGTAGATAGTACTACTATCTACACAGTGCAACGAACTGTTCATTTCCCATCAATGATGGGCTATAACTATCTTTCATAACGTGATTTATTTTTGACCAATCGTAGAGCATGATTCTTAGTATGTGGAATATGATAGCTGATATTAATAAAAGCAGGGAAAAACTAGTGAAAGTTTAAGCAATATCCGATTAAAAGTAGGTGTAGCTTATGAATTGTTGAAGTTGTCATCATTGAAACACAAATTGGCAACACTGTGACGTATCTTGTGAGGTTCTCTCCAATTTGCTCTGTACGAACAAAATTCCTAAACGGTCATTTTCTTAGCTATTGATGACGGAATAGATTTGTTCCTTACAGCATGGACCTACTACAAATGGACACTGATCGGTACCATAATTCATTCATGCACCTGACTCTGTCAAAAGTATCATAATGACGTTTTAAACATGCTTCCAAGCTTTGATCTCATCACGACCGCCGCCAGTCAGCCATAAAAAAAAACTGTGCCTTGAAGAATCAACAAAATGCCTGCGCAAAAGAAACTGAAGCGCTTAAAATCACGGAAATGCATATGCAGTTGTGGCGTACATATTAATACTGACGTATATGAAGTTTTCAAAAAGAAATTAGAAGTAGTTTACAATAGATACCTGTAAGTTTGGCTGTAATTAAATGATTTTAAACTTCATTAAAAGACATATCCTATCAATGTTCAAGAAATAGAAAGTAATAGGACAATAAAGTATAGGTATTTTTCAAAGTTTGGCAAGTCCAAATGTATGTCCACCGGTGTCCACCATTTTAATAATCAATCTAATATCACACAAATGTTCCTAATTTGGGGTTCACTGCTCCTCTAACTGGTCTTAAATCACGATACTTTTCCTGAAACTAGAAGAAATATAAAAGGTTCTTTTGTCTGTGATGATGCGGGATTACATAATGTCCTCATCAACATCAGGTGGCGGTGGTCATGACGTGATCAAAGAAAGACTCTCATTATTAGTCCATCTGTAGTAGGGTCCATGCTTACAGTATAGAAACATGTTTACAATAATTATATTGTGTGTTTGTACTACAGAGCAAATGAGAGGGGACCTCTCATTATACGCCACAGAGTTGCCAATTTGTGTTTGATTAAGCGGAACTTCAACAATTCATAACTTTCTTATGTTTACTCGGAATTTGCTCAAACTATCACTCATGATAAACAAGTGTCAGTAGATTATTCTTTTCGAAGTGGAGGAAACAAAAGCTATTGAAGAGAAGGTTGAGTTCTCGGAAGAGGTGAAAAATAATTTGTGAGCGTTATCATTGTTATTATGCAAGTGAAGAAGAACATCAGATAAAACATGTTCCCTAAAAAGCATGGCTCTTCAAATGCCGTCATTATCTAAATATGTCATGTAATTTACATCATAAAAATCGGGACGGATTTTTAAGCCACGTGTTCGTGGAACTCAGTGTTATATGCTCTGGCTCCTAATGGTTAGGAGCCAGAGCATATAACACTGAGTTCCCATAGGACATATATTCATACAGATGGTCATATCTCAGCCAATACTTAACATATTCAATTGGTTTTCGACATTTGGACATTATTTTTGATGTTCTTTCGGAATATGAAGAAAAAATTGAGAAATTCTAAAAATAGCTTTTTGATGACGTCACACTTCACCACTCTATAGACTTTATTCATTTGTAAGTCATTGTCATTTGTAAGGTACCTCGTGTTTACTAAGATCAGGTCTGCTGGCTTTGAACAGTGGAGCATCGTTCGAATCTGATCATTGACATTGGGGCCATGTGGGGTTCTCCGCCAATGTTATTATCCGGGAAAAAGTGCACTCAGCCATCCACATTATGAACTGATCAAGCTCAGCATTAGACACATAAGTAGTTCGAATGATACTTTGAGTTGGCAACTGGAAATTTATATTCGTTCGAGGATAGATGGACATTTATGGAATAACTTAGTACAGGAAGGATGAATTTGTCTCGTTGTAATTGTCAGTGCTGATGCCTAGACGACAGTAGCTCGGAATTTATTTGAATTTTTGATCTTTTTGTGCCCAGGATAGGAGTAGGCCTACGCAAGTTATTGCTTTCGGTGAGTTTTTTGTGTGTGCGTGTGTTTCAAATTTATACCAGACAATACACATAATCCTTATAGATTTCCAATTCAATTCTTTATTACTACATCCTCATGTATTGATCCCTCTGTTTATAGTCAGTTATAGAGGTAGAAATAGAAGTAACAAAATATAGGGTCCCATTTATAACAATTAATAAGAACGTTTTAGTGGGGAATGATATGTTTACCTCATGTATGCTATGTCCAATTTGAAGGCCTAAAAAGGTGAAAAGGCTAAATTCCAACAGCATTCCAAAGATAATTCTAATTTAGAACTTCCCTCAGAACGAAGGCGAATATGCTCATCTGATCGTCATTAACTGCCTAAAACCCCCGAGCTTCCGGGGGCTCTGCCCCCTGAATTCCATCTAGAGCCCTAAGGCGGGCCCTTAGATGCTCATCTGACGGTAATTAAATGCCTAAAACACTTGAAATTCTGGGGGTCCGCCCCCTGGACCCCACGCCAAATATTGTCCTGTCAGTGTCACAAAATAACAAGGTATCAAAAAATAATTCTAATTTAGAACTTCCCTCAAAACGAAGGCGAATATGCTCATCTGACCGTAATTAAACGCCTAAAACCCCTGAGCTTTCGGGGGCTCTTCCCCCTGTACCAAACCAAGGGCCCAAAGGCGAGCCCCTTGATACTCATCTAACCATCTTTAATGCCTTAAACGCTTGAGCTTCAGGGGCTCTGGACCCCGCATAGGGCCCTAAGGCGGCCCTGGATGCTAATCTGATGGTAATTTAATGCCTAAAACCCCTGAGCTTCCGGGGGCTCCGTCCCCTGGACCCCACGCCAATTAGTGACCTGCCAGTGTCACAAAGAAGGTACCAAAGGTATCAAAGGTATCAACATTATGGTCATCTGACCGTAATTAAATGCCTAAAACCCCTGAGCTTCCGGGGGCTCTGCCCCCTGGACCCCAAAGGCGGCCCCTGAATGCTTATCTGACCGTTATAAAATGACTAAACTTCCCGAGATTGATGGGACTCAGCCCCCTTGACCCCACGCCAATCAGCAACCTGCCAGTGTCATAAATAAGGTTTCAAAATATGCTCATCTGCCCATACCCCTGAGCTTCCGCCCCTAGACCCCACGCAAATTTACGCTACGCTCTACCTTATCGAAATACTTTAGCCTCCCCCCACCCACTTTGAAAAACATTCAGCGGGGCCTGCATGTAAGAGAATGGGGTGATCCGGATTTTTTTTTGTCTGCCTCCCAAACGTTTTTTGCTCATTACGTCACTGCTGGTCACCATTACGTACCAATATTTGGCTCGCATAATTTCAAATTTTGGACCAGCAAATAATGAACCTCGACCAGTACATCAACCGAAAGCTTAAATTTGTAAAAGGAAACCCGTTGGCATGGAGGCGAATGTATGGGCTACCAGACATTAATCGTCCCTATTTCACGAAGCGACGGATGAGCGCGCAATTAAAAGTTCAAAATTTATTTCCACATGTGGTTCATAAAAAAAAAACAAGTATACATACATGTTCAGACATATAAAAAAATACACATCTAACAAACAATAAGATTAAGAGAAACAAATAGCGAAAAAAATCTAAAGTCCGTAAACAAAGAACAACTAAATACATGTAGAGGCTAATCCCCAGAACAATATTAGATATTGTTGATATTTTATATATAAAAACGAAAGTTATAAAAGAAAGTTAGTTTTGAATAAATCGCTTTCAAACTTTCAAATTATAATCTCAACCTCTTTAATGTAATGCGAATAAATGTTATATCCTGGGATAGAACATATCTCAATGTTAGTTCTATGTTTAATTATTTCCATAATTTCTTATGTTTTAGGTGAAAATGAACTGTAAACATCACCGTCACTTCGTGAAAACACGAAATTCAAGGACGCGCTGTGATTTGTTTTCACGAAGTGACGGCTCGTAGCAGCGCGTAAAACATCCGGAATTTTCTCTCGTGGATGGAATTTCCGAAATGGACACTAAATACGGCAAAACGTTATGTTTTAATTGATGTACAGACAAGATATCTCGAACTAGGAGATAAAGTACATTTTCCTCTTTCTGTAGCTGCTTTTTCATTCCTCTGCTTGAACTTTTAACGAAACCGTCATTTCGTGAAAACACTAATTATATAGAACGCTTTGATTTTGTTTTCACGAAGTGACGGCTTGTAGCCGCGCGCGTATAAAACATATGGGATTTTTATTGTGTGAAGCAATGTCATGATAATCAACAATGGCAGTAGTGTAGTATAATGCATGTAGAAGTAGGCCTAGTAGTAGAGGTATCATTCTGATCCTTATTATCCTGATTATCTTTTGCAAAACGTCTAGACGATAAACTCACAATTGACAATTTTCATGAATCTTTGTCTTTAATAAACCTTACCATTAAATGCATCTGGCTCGAATTGACAAGCAGTATTAATTTTTCAAGGACTCATGATTCGTTTATGCAGTAGTCACAACCCACCGTACTTGCAAGTGCGTGCTGTCTACGTGCAAAAACGTGGGCAAAATTTGAGTATCCGTACGTGGTGAGTACCGCCTCCGTACGGATTCGGGAGCCCACAGACACACCGTAGCACTTTTAGTGCACGGGGAACTTTCGCTGCGTTCGGGCTGCGGTCGGGCTAGCGACTCAACCCCAGTGTGTGTGACATGCGTGCCCGGTACTCCCTTCCTGCCTTTGCCAATCCCACCCTACGTTTTCAGAAAAACGTGGCGGCCATGGCCTCCCCCAAAACCGTACGGACTAAAAACACGTACGATGGGTTGTACAGTTGATAACTCACGGTTGATTCTTTTGTTCGGATTATTTGGCGGGGAGAGATAGGAATGAACGGTCTCACGCTTAACGACGTGTGACGGTTTGTTTATCGTCTCTACGATGCTCTTTGAATCAAAATCAGCTTTTATTGTTAGGCTTCCTGAAAGAAATTTCAATTGTTGTTAAGAAATTTTTGGTTGCACTCTGTAGATTATGACGATGTGTTTGATCTTGTTTTCAATAACGAGATCTAACACATGATGAAAATCAACTGGGTGCATGCCAATAAGTTCAACAAGTCAACGCAAAGCGTAGCATCCCCTCGCAGGGTACAAATGGCCTATATTACGTCAGAACAAGTTACCTCCATTAGACTATACTATTATATTAATAGGCAAGGAAGTTAACCACATTTTCACATATGTAATTAGATGTTTTTGCATATTTAATGAGCTATATGACCTTTCAACTTTAATGTACATACTCAGAAATCGAACTTAGGCTGTGCCTTCATATCATATTTCATTAAAATCCGTCCAACATTACTCAAGTTATCGAATGGAAACCAGATTCGCATATTTATTGAGCTATGACCTTTGACCTAGTACATACTCCGAAATCGAACTTAGGCTGTGTTTTAATACCATGAACCTTCATATCCTATTTCCTTAAAATCCGTCAAACAATACTAAAGTTGTGGATCGGAAATCAGATTCGCATATATAATGAGCTATGACCTTTGTTTTGATACCACGAACCTTCATATCAAATTTTATTCAAATCCGTCAAACAGGTAAAGAAATAAATATTATATTATCTTTTGTACATTAAAATTAATTACTAGGCATAGCTGACCCCAAACAGACGTTTTCAATTGCCCCTACCAAACAACTACCACCCCAATGCACATATGCAGTGAATGTGCTTGGTACTTGTCATACAAGATGATCAAGACTTGACTCTATACACTCTATTTACAACAAATTCCAATTTGGGTTCATAGAAGTTTTAGCTGAAATATTATATACCAATGGTCATGTACATATAAAGCCTTCTCCAAAATTAGAAACACGCTCCTGTCCAGCTTTTTACTATGTCTGGTAAGTGCATTACATTCTCCATATCTATATGTCCCTGTTAATATTTAACTGCTTATGTAGCCATCATATATAATAGCAGTGTTTTTCAAAGATTTTTATCGATCGCATGTTTGGTAGTGAGCGCAAATTAATGGATGGCATTATACAGACCAGTCATGATTTATCATTACTCTCTATATGCTGCTAATTTTATCACCTTCTTCGACATTTATATCATAATCATATGCAATCACAAAAAAAGTAATAAAATGCTTAATTTTGCGTGTTATATCTATAGGAGAGAAATATCAAATCGTGTCAGTTCTATGATGCTAGTCTCCTTTACAGACGTTTATATTTTCTAGTTATTCGATCAGCCCAGGTATATGCGATGTTTACGTCTCTCCCACGGACATATAATACATGCATATATGCCTCTTTCTCTATAAATATAGTAAATATTCAATTCTTTTTATACTGAAATTTTGGATGCATCGTTCTCCATTGCATTTCTCTCTTTCTCTTTCTCTCTCTCTCTCTCTCTCTCTCTTCTCTCTCTTGCTCCGTTTTCAACCTTCTCCTTTGTTCTGCCCCGACCTCTCCCTCTCTTGCTTTGTCTCTTCATCTCTCTCTCTCTCTCTACACTTTCACCCTCGCATATCTCTCTCTCTCTCTCTCCCTGTTTATTCTTGCTCTATCTCCCTTACCCTCATATACCCTCTCCCTATCCCGCCTAATTTTCTCCCTCATAAATGTCTTCGAACGTTCCTCGATTGCTCCATTTCTTTTCTTGGCCATTTGAAATCTTAATTCATCTTTACCAAGTGTACCATAGAGAAAAACATGACAATTTAAATCGTCATTGAAACGAAATTAGTTGGTATATCGTTAAAATAGAATAACTGAAAAATAATAAGCAGTAGAATCATATAATTATATAGGACAAATTGAAATTGATGATCATGATGATTGATATAAGGATGATGACGATGATCATAAAGATGATAGCAGAGATGACACTGACGAGTGGGAAAATCAGGATAATAATAGCGGTCATGCTGATTTGACAATCATGGTGATATAGGTGGTAATGATAATGATAGAAATTATGATTATGTGATTCACTAACTAATGTATTTCAATTCATGATTTTCCCCATAGTATATGGTAGAGGTAAAATAAGAATACAAAGGGCACAGATATTATCATTATCACTTATATCAACATGATTACTATCATAAATCCTCATTATTTTCCCAATCACCAGTGTCATCTCTGCTTTTATCCTAATGATCATTGTCATCATCCCTATCACCATCATCTTGACCATATATGTATACTACAACATCAAATCACTAAATATATCATTCTACTCTACTTGAACGATATTTAAACTATTCCAGTTTCAGATTTACTACAGACCACCTAATTCCTTTGAATGATAAATTAAATTCTCGTTTATTATTATTAGGTGATCTGTTGTCAACAGACCACCTATTCATTTCGTCAGAATTTTCTTTCTTTATTTCTTTATTTATTTTTATTTATTTCTCCACTTTTTTGTGGAAACGATTTTTCAATATACATCCAGGCAATTTCTATCGAAACACAGTAGATATGATTTCAGGTCTCATTTGGCCATTATATATATCCCGACATCATCAAAATAGCCTTGGAACTCAAAAACGAATTTGCAAATTATGACGTCAGCAAATTTATGGAAAATTGATTTTATCTCTGTAAATATTAATCAATTTACTTCCATATTTTCAAAATGTGGTAGCTAACACATTCATTATTTTTCGATTTGGTGACGTCATCATGGTGAAAATTTCAATTAAAGGCGACATGTCAGAATTTTCTTAATTTGCGTGTTATGCCTATGAAAGGTGAATATCCTTCACATCATGAATCTACATGACACTGTTCTCTGAGCAGTATCTCGTTCATTGTTGCTGTTTTTATTCCCGATTTTAGTTTGTCATTGCTGAGACTATGGGCTATAGGAAACGTTCCGTTTTTTAATTTTTTTTATCAGAGGTTGGGATCATGTCGAAATTTGAGCATGTTTAGCAAGTTAACAGTTACCGTCTAACAATTCTCTATCGAATACCTGAAGGAGGCGCTATACCACTTTTAATCATGGCCATTAATATCGTCATTATCGTATTCATGAACATTATCATTTCATCATCATCGGCACACTTTCATGATCGTAATTCGAGAGCCTATTTATGCTAGCATTATTGAAGGCATCGTTCTCAATTCCCCTGTGTGTTCCTGTTGACTGTTATACTGCAGTTGTCATTCATTCCAGCCATGTCTTTTCAGTTGCGTAATTTTGGATTCGTATAACTCGCAGTGCAACGAAGAAGGTTATTCCTATATACATTCATTATTTTCATCTCGCCTTGAGTTCGGAAATGCTGTCTTGTTCAACTTATCTCCGACTTGCCTTTTTACAATAATTTCAGAAATAATGTTTGCTCGTATTGTTACCCTCTCAAAACCCTTGATTTCTCGTTCTTCCCAAAGTGGGGGGAGAGCACACCCTAGAATGTTTAAAGTCTAGCCGTAAACGGGAGGCCATCACTCTGGAATTGTTTATCTCGAGGGATCAGAGATATTATTCCTACAGTAGAATCTTTCAAAAGCAACCTTAAAACTTAACTTTTTCAGTTGGATTTTAGTTGATCTGATTTTTCTTCTTCGTGTGTTATGTTGTATTTGTGTGCAAATATGTTTATGTATTTTCATATTTTGTACTAGTGCGCCTTGAGCATTTTAATAATTTTAATTGGATTTGGCGCCTTATAAATCATATAGGCCTATATCATTATTATTATTACTACTATTATCAGTGTCATCAATAGATTCGTGAGTAGGCCAATTTCCCCTTTTTTAAATTAAATACTCATCCCTCGCCTTTCTAAGAATATAGTATTGAATATATTTTTTTATTTGTTTGTCTCCATTTTTATTCTTGGTTTCCAGCGGGATAAAAAGATAGCCATTATGGCAAGCTATCAGAAGCAAGTGACATTAGAGTTCACTGACCTCTTTCTCACCATCAACAAAAGGGAGGTTCTTCGTGGAGTGTCTGGGACGGCTAAACCCGGTCAACTGATGGCAGTTATGGGACCGAGCGGTGAGTACCGGTTCTGTGTAATTCAATCTGACTGTTACCGGTTTAGTTAACATAATAAGTTATGGGACCTGAAGTGGTGGTTACCGGTTCAGCGTTATTCAAACTGTTTCGTACTGGTTTATTTTACATAAGTCATGGGACCGAGCGGAGAATACCGGTGTTGTGTATTATTCAATCCGGCTCAGCCCCGGTTTAGTGGTCAGTGGTCAGTACCAGTTATGTGTTATTCAATCTGGTTTGTACCGGTTTAGTTGTAGTAGGGTGATCACACTGACTGCGCAAACAGTCTGCCCCGCAAACACACACACACAACAGCAGTCAGTTGGTAGAAATAGCAATTTTTGCAAATGTATTTAAAAAAACTAAACAATATAGTATTAATGACTGCTTTGAGAGAAATAGTTGTTTTATTACGCTCAAGGGAAGGTTAGAATTGTGCTATTCCCCGAGGCTTGCCGAGGGGAATAGCCCAATTGTAACCTTCCCGAGAGCGTATGAAAACAACTATTTCTCGAATATTAAAGCAGTCATTAATACTTTTATATGCCGAAAAAAATAGACTAAAAAATAAAAAATAATTTTTTTTTTTTTTTTTTGTCGAAGGTGAGAGTCGAACCCTTGCGTACAATGAGTGATGAATATTACACCAACGCCTTACACCATTCGGCCATCGCGCGCTGTTCACATGCGTGGCAGTTTTGTACAATATATACATTAAAATGGATTGAAACCGGCTTCGGCGTGATGAATGCTTCGCAAAAGCACCCTTCTTTTACTTTTGCAATGCATATTGGCACGAACTTAGATCAAGATCTATCGGCAGATGTTGTTTTTTTGTTTTTGAAGTTATTTTCGTCTTCATGTCAACAATGCAAGATAAAATTGTCGGTAAGATCGATCGAGATTCAATTGTATTGAAATTACCGACCAATCCTTCGCACACATACGGTATCCTCGATCGCTCAAACCATTTTTTAACATGTAACCTATGGGGTAACCATGGAGGCTGACCTATTTTTTTAATAACCATGGTTATTAAAAATATTAAATGTTTTATGCATGGTTACCGGGAATTTTACAGGAACAGTTGAAGTTTATGAATGCAATTCGACCAATCAGATGGCTGGATTTCTTAAGTGAGGTATATAATATTTTTTATTTCACATATATTTCAAACATACCTTTAACTACAATTCTGTGTAGTTTCATTGTTATAGGCATGTGGAAAATATGTTAATTATTGAATTAGAATATTGTCTTTTCAGCCATGTGTGACATGGCCCGCTGATCGCCCATTGACTCGCGCTGCTATTCTGCGTGGTGAAAAAAATGCACCTCAATGTAATATGCAATATCCTCATGTGTTTCCCTCATTGAATCAATTTGTTATTTACACTCAAGGTAGCCACAACTGGGATCACCAAACTTTGTTTTTCTCTGAAATTCAGTCCCTGTGAAATGTTGTTGCCTGTTGAATGGTTTCTCGAAAAATCGTCATAAATCCTCACATCTGACATTTTTTTTTAAAGAAAAATATACTGTGATGTAGCTGAAAGTCTACAAATTCTTATCATATGATCAGTTTTTCTGAATAATTTGTTAAACACATGAGGAAATAGCTGTGACGGTGATCCAAGTAATTTCCATCGCCATATTGTATTGGCATTGCAAAATATTAGGAATTTAAGGTAAATATTTGGTGTAAATATGATCTATGAATATATGATTTAAAAAATGCCCCAAAAAAGAACAGTCTGACTTTCCCAATTTGCAAAATGAGTGCGCGAATATATAATTAGCTGAAATGACCTAATTTGCATATTTGATGAATATTCATGATTTTATTTTATTTCAAATGAAATATATTTCCATACCTGTCTGATATACATAGGTTTTAATGATGTATCATGTTCGGTTTTGATTTAATTACATATGCGCATATTAATTAGGCGGACTTAGTTATTTTTCACAACTTTTTTATATCTGCAGATTCACAAAAATGACAAAAATGACTTATTTTGTTGGCTTCTGTTTTCAAACGGTAATAGATTTTCTTGTTTGTATTTTTTACCACAAAGATGATATTTTAGTGTCTGATAATTTAATTTATTATTTGTGTCCAAGAAAGTGATGAATTAAGTTGTCAACTTTGTCGAATTATGCCATTTTTGACAATTTGACCATTTCTGGCAGGTTTTTCGATAATTTTGCGATATCAAAAAAATGGTATAAAATCACAACGCATTGACCAATTTCAATTCTGTTTTTTGTTTTTTTTGAAGCTTTCATAAAGCTTGATCATTTGTAACCATCAAATAACATGTGTTTGTTGTAATTATATTTGGTGTGCTATACCTATTTGTAGGAGGGGCAAATAATGGTTGCTACATTAATCAAACTTCCTTTATTTTTTAAAGTTGGAGATGGGGGGGGGGGGGAGGTGTTTGTTTCACAACGTTTGGTAATTACATTTATTCATTCATCCATTTATTTAATTTTAGGGGTGGTGGTTAAAAACAGAAGAGCTTCTGAAACACCTCTTTGTTACATCATGTTATTACTTTTCACTTACCTGAATCGACATGTAATATTCTATTCTGGCGAATCATGACTTAACAAAAATGATTTCTTCATGTTACAGGCGCAGGGAAGACTCTTCTGCTAACTTGTTTGGCTGGTCGACAGAGGGCGCTAGAATCTGGAGGTATTTTTCTGAATGGCCAACCCATCAGCAAGCGTTTAAGAAGACAAATCAGTTTCGTGTTACAGGAAGACTTGTTCCTAAGTGAACTCACTTTGAGGGAAACTTTTAAGGTAAGGGGGTGTTGGTACCAAGGGGATCAATCAGAAGGGTTGTTTTAAAGTGCTACAGATGAATCTAGACCCCCTCGTTCCCCTTCCCCACCCCAAAATCCTAAATATCTGTATCTACCTACCATTTCTCGGTAAAATCGAACGGCGTAGAAACGGGGGGGGGGGGGGACATGGGGCACGTTCTCTCCCGTTCGGTAGCAAAGTTTAACACAGCTACAGAGAGCGGGAGAAAAAGAGAGTGGAAATTTAGGAGTAGATTGTCTAAGTTTGAAACAAAATTGAGTAATGCTTGAGTCGTGCCCGGCTTTCCAGCAAATGGCGCCCCATGTCGGACCTTACAGCTTTTTTACAAATCACATCTGGGCCGTCCAGAAAGTTTGAGAACCCCTGGTCAACTGCGGATCACATGGTTCGCGGTTCGAGTCCCACCGCGGCACTAATATAATGTATTTTGTAGACGCATTAAGCATCCCCTGGGATGGATATTTGCGCAATATAGTAGTAGATGACTTAAAATCCACCATTATCATTTGCAATTGAAATTGCCATTACATTTTAGATAATTGTCTCCTTCATTTTTTTGTGAAACTCTGAAGTTCACAGCAGATCTGAGATTACCCAGCCGCTTGACAGATGAGGACAAAAAGCAGAAGATTCGAAGCATCGTCGAAACTCTTGACTTACACAAGTGCCTCGATACTAGTGAGTAATTAATTAGATCCTAATTACAACACGTGATGACGTGAGCTCCAACTCGATCCAACCCTTTTCTCTACTGCATGTCTCATGTGGTTTTAATTTTTGAAAAATTTGAAGCAAAAAGTATCAATCATATATGGCGCTGCAAACCGCCTCAAAATCTGCCTTGCCATGAAATAGAATAACCAAAGCCTTGTGCGCCTTAACAAAAATCTTTAAAAATCGCCGCGGTTTAGCCGCGTCATATCCAAACGAGGCTTGATGATGTGATGTCTGTTTGAGTTTATCCTTTTTCATGTTCGTGATGTCTATTTCCTTACCGTAAACCAAACGCCCTCTGTTGTCCTTTGAGTGTCAGTTCGTACGATGATTGTGATGTCTATTTGAGTTTATCCTTTTTCATGTTCGTGATTGATTTCTATTTGCTTACCGTTAACCGTTATTTTGCTCTGACCTTTGCTTGATTGTTTGTTAATTGGTCCTTTCTTCTGGGTACTTTGTCTATTTTGCTCTGACCTTTGTTTGTTTTTATGCTTCTTTGTTTGTTTTTGTGGGTGTTAATATTGGCCTCAATAGCCGCCCATATATGCATGCACTTTGTCAAACGTTGTTCTTGCTTAAAGGCACACTGTCCTACTTGTAGCTACTTGCTCCCTCTATATAGAAACTTCCCCAATCGGTGCCTGTTGGTCCCCCATGATCCTCTTTTTCTTATGTTAAATGAGAGCTGAGTTAATAAGATAGCCACCATTCACAGTGACCTCGCTGGCTCGCTTGGTGGTCTAATCCCTTCTGGCTGAATTAGTAAAGCCTGCCTTTAAGATGATTACAAAGTCCTATTAATATCTCACCCATTTCATTCATCTACGAATCAGTTTTTACTGGAGAGTGTGACGTCACAACCATCAACCATCTTAAAGGTGAAATTCAAAGAAAATCACAAATATGTCAACTAAGGTATCACTAGAAACTGGTAAGCTAACAGATGGCAATCGTACAAGTTTTAGGTCAACTACATATCGGGTGATTTATAAAAATGCAAATACAACCACCTCCATAGCAGCTGGGATATGTACGAGAGATTCGCCGGAAAAATAACGATGTTTTAATGACGTCACTATATGGACCAATACTGCCCAAGCAGACGACATCCCATAAAGAATGAACATAATTGTCAAATTATAATGAGTTTAGTGTATATAAATGTAATGACATGTTAAACCATTCAAAAGGGGATATAACCCGATTCTGATAACTAAAATATTTTGCTTGTAAATACACAGAATAGGAGTTAATTAACAATCAAAGAAACCAGACTTTCAAATTGAAAAACCCCCGGAATGATATTAAGGACGGCATTTGTTCCCTCTTGAAACGCCGAACATACCGCGGTGTGCGCAGCTGAATATGCAATGGCGTCTTATTTTGTTTACAAGCGACAAATTCCTTTTTTTTTGTATCGCTGCATTTGTCATCAAAATAAAACCATGCGCGTGGTTTAGAGTGAGGCAATAGATTATACATTTAGCCTGACGGTAGTGAAGTAAGAGAAAGAACTCAAGAGAAGATGAAAACACAGGCAATGAAAATGTGTGAGATGTCATTGGACATCGTCTGCTTGTGCAAATCATGTCCATACAGTGATCTCACATATCTCAGCAGCGTTCGGAGAGCTCTTCAGGTGCTATGCCGGGGCTGTATTTAAGCGTTTTGTAATTTATAATAATCACTTCTTCGAATGTTTCCAAGCATTGAATTTTGATAACCTTGTCAAATCAAAGTTTCAACTTTGCTATGATGAAAATAAAATTAGTTTTTTAAAATCAATGAATATCTACTTTAAACCTCAGATTTCCTCAAAACACTTTTATGTTTCAGAGATGGGTAACTCGCTGAATCGTGGACTATCGGGAGGAGAGAAGAAGAGAGCTAACATTGGATGTGAGCTTCTCACTGATCCCTCCATACTGCTTCTAGATGTGAGTATATACACCAGTGACCTAGCTAGCCTTAGGCAACGTGCTCCCAACCCCGGGTCCCAACCGGGTGCTAAACGATGTTTTGATTTTTTTTTTTCTTCTTTCTTTGGTGGAAAGACGGAGGTGAAATGTGCTCTGTATGCCTTTGTAATAGGCCTACATTGATATATTTCAGTATTTAATTTGAATAAGAACAGAATGAAATGTTAAATTTTTTCTTTTTGCTCTGTTGCTTTGCTCCCTCGCAAATCAATCTAGTGGCGTCACGTGGGGGAGGGGGGCGATGACACAGGTGTTACTCAGTTGAGGAAAGTCGAAAATGTCACCAGAAATTTCTTCTAACGAAGTAGTAGTAGTAGTAGTAGTAGGCGGAGGGGAAGGGGAGGAGGAGGAGGAGATGTTACATATATATTTTATTTCGTCATTACAGTTTTTTCCTTCTTTTTTTAAAGAAATAAAGTTTTGCGTATTTAAAGGTTATGCAATATTGCATAATCCTGCATCTATACCGATTCAATATACTTAAGTTATATTTCTTTATATTCTACTCCCCTTCCTTCATTCTGAAGATATGTTAAGATTGAGTTAATTTGATGTTCAACATAAACCAAAATGTATATCGTTCATTATTAGGAGCCTACGTCTGGACTAGACTCCCGGACAGCCTATGAGCTGATAAAGACGTTGAAAGAATACGCCGTTTCATCCGGAAAGACTGTAATCACATCTATTCACCAGCCTTCCAGTCGAGTGTTTCAACTTTTTGATTGTTTACTTCTGCTCTCTGAGGGGCAGGTTCGTATTAAGTGGGACTGCACCACTTGTAGCTATTTGCGCCCTCTATATAGCAAACAATGCCTAAGCGGTACCCGTTGGTCCACCATGATCCCCTTTTTCTTATGTTAATGGAGAGCTGATTTGGTGAGATAATCACCTGTCAGTGACTATGCAAGGAGGTCTAATCCCTCCTGGCCAAACCAGTGCAGACAGGATTAAGCTGTATCTTGTTTAATACATTGACTACTTAATTCTTTCATCAGCAGCTCTCAACTAACATAAAAAAAGAGGATCATGGGGACCAACAGGCACAACAGGATTGGGGAAGTTTTCTATATAGAGGGAGCAAGTAGCTACAAGTAGGACAGTGGGGCTTTAAGAGAGTGAAAAATGAGAATTTATATAATCTACATGCAAGGTAAAAAGAAAACTAAATGACGGGACGAATCATTTTAAAAAAAAGAGTTCTCAGGGCTCATCATATCCAAACGTGCAGCTTCCAACGTTCCTTTTGAGAGATAAGTGCATGAGCACTATTTATTTTTTTCGTGAGAAAATATTTAGCGGCGACTCAGCCGGCCGGTTGAATAAGCGGGGGAGGGGGGGGGGGGTCCGCCTACATCCATACATTTTAAAATCAAGAATTTAGAAGTTTGAATGCAACGTCGTAAACAAGATAGTTTGCATGAAATATGGAAGATGTATACAAAATATAGAATATTGTTCGTGATCATCGAAAAGTTGTTGTTGTTGTTGTTTTAATGTTGTATTTCTTCATTTATTCATTAACATTTATTTATTTATTCATTTATTCTTCTTCTTTTTTTTCTTTTGTTTTGGGGGGAGACGTGAGCAATTATATAGATTACTATGAATTCATCGCAATTTTCGTTTTTTCCTTAATGATATATTTCTCTTATTTCCCCCCCCCCCTCTCTCTCTCTTTCTCTGTGTCTCTTTCTCTATCTGTCTCTCTTCTTTTCCCCTCTCTCTATCCCCTCTCTCTTTCTCTCTCTCTCTCTTTATGTCTCACTATGTTTCTGTCTCTCTATCTCCTTCTCTCTCTCACTCTTTTTGTTTTCTCTCTTTCTCTCTCTATATATATATTTAAAATGTTCTATAAAGGTTGTGTACTCCGGAGATGCTGACCAGGTGGTTGATTACTTCGCTCGGTTAGGAATCCAATGCCCGCCGCACTACAATCCAGCCGACTATATATGTATGTTGGTTCAAGGACAACTACCCCCTGGACAACCACCCCGGATAACCACCCCCTCGGACAACTACCCCCGGACAACTACCCTCAGACAACTACCCCCTACGACAACTATCCTCTAGGACAACTACCCCCAGTCAACTACCCCCGGACAACTATCCTAGGGGGGTTCTGGACGGTAGTTATCCAGGGGTAGTTGTCCGGGGGTAGTTGTCCTAGGGGTATTTGTCGGGAGGTAGTTGTCCTAGGAGTTAGATATTCCGGTTTTTTTGTCCGAGGGTAGTTGTCCTAGGGGGTAGTCGTCTTAGAAGGTGGTTGTCCTAGGGGGTTGTTGTCCTAGAGGGTGGTTATCTTATTGGTGGTTATCCGGGCTAGATTTCCAGGGGATATGTGTCCGGATACGATGTATGTTATGTCGCATTTATTGAGAGAAAGACGACAAATCTAGCAATGTATCTGGTTTATGAGATATTAAAGTAGATATTCATTGATTTTAAAAACTAACTTTATTCTCATTATTGTAATGAAAGTTGAAACTTTGATTCGACAAGGTTATCAAAATTCAATGCTTGGAAACATTCGAAGTAATGATTATTATAAATTCCAAAACGCTTAAATACAGCCCCGGCATGGCACCTGAAGAGCTCTCCGGAAGCTGCTGAGATGTGTGAGATCACAGTATGGACATGATTTGCACAAGCAGACGATGTCCCATGACATCTTACACATTTTCATTGCCTGTGTTTTCATCTTCTCTTGAGTTCTTTCTCTTACTTCACTACCGTCAGGCTAGATGTATAATCTATTGCCTCACTCTAAATCCCGCGCATGGTTTTAATTTGATGACAAATGCAGCGATGCAAAAAAAAAAGAATCTGTCGCTTGTAAACAAAATAAGACGCCATTGTATTTTCAGCTGCACACACCGCGTTATGTTCGGCGTTTCAAGAGGGAACAAATGCCGTCCTTAACATCATTCGGGGTTTTTTTAATTTAAAAGTCTGGTTTCTTTGATTGTTAATTAACCCTATCCTGTGTATTTACAAGCAAAAGATTTTAGTTATCAGAATCGGGTCATTTCCCCTTTTGAATGGTTTGACATGCCATTACATTTATATACACTATACTCATTATATTTTGACAAAAAATAGCTTTGCAATTATGTTCATTCGTTATGGGATGTCGACTACTTGGGCAGTATTAGTCCATATAGTGACATCATTGAAAAATCGTTATTTTTTCCGGCGAATCTCTCGTATATCCCAGCTGCTATGGAGGTGGTTGTATTTGTATTTTTATAAATCACCCGATATGTAGTTGACATAAAACTTGTACGATGGCCATCTGTTAGCTTACTAGTATCTAGTGATCAGGCGCGTACACAGGGGGGGTGTTTGGGGGTTAAACCCCCCCCCCCTTTGGTAATTTTTTGTGTGTAAACCCCCCCTAAATTTCTCTAAAACCCCCCCCTTTTGGATTGAAAAAAAATTCCCATGGTTGACCTAAAAAAGCTGACCTTACCCCCCCCCCCCAACGGAGCAAAATGTCAAATTTTCAAATTTCGAGACCAAAAAAAAAAAATGTGTCCTCTTACCCCCCCCCCCCCCCCCCCCCCCCCCCGCTCATTCAGCGGTCGGCTGAGTCGTTGCGATTTTTTTTGGGACCAAAAAAAAAAAAAAAAGTGACCTCTTACCCCCCCCCCCCGCTTATTCAGCGGCTGGCTGAGTCGCTGCGAAATTTTCGGCCCGATTTATAAATGTTAAAACCCCCCCCCCCCCCCCCTTGAAAAAATCCTGCGTACGCGCCTGCTAGTGATACAATTGACATATTTGTGATTTTCTTTGAATTTCACCTTTAACATAATGACTTATTTGTACATTAAACTCCAGTTGACATGAATAACAAAAAGTAGACATGAAATAACTCGATATAATCAGAATTCTTAGTATCCAACAGTGGCGGATCAAGGGGGCCCCCTCCCGGGGAAAAACCGTGTAAAAACACGTTAATTTTAATTTTTTTTTTTTTTTTTTTTTTTTTTTTTGGGGGGGGGGGGGGGGGGGGGGGTTCAAGTACTAAAACAAAAAATAGTGCTCACTACCCCCCCCCCCCCTGCCACTGAGCGAATTATCGTCCTTATAGCTCCGTTTAGTCTCTTTTGACAACGCCCCCTGTCATCAGAGTCAGCAGCCTAACATGTTAGCCTATGGAATTTTACCAAAAAATCGTTAAAAATTCATTTTTTGTTTAAACGAAAAGCACATCCACCCCGACGTACGTTATCACTAGCTCTTTCATTGGAACCCTCATGTCCCATTGACTTTTGAAAGTTCACCCACCGTAATTTGATCAAAATAGGTTGCAAGCTCGCCATTGCCTATATAACACACGTGAAACAAGTCGAACTTTGGACTCAGTTTGCCAAGCGATTGTAAGATTATAGGTCAAGCACACGAAGGATAAGAAGCATGAATTATCATAGATCACTTCTGTTAGGTTCATTATGTCCATTTCATCCAACCCTCACCGTAATTTTTCCATTTAGTAAAAGCAAACATTTTGCCGAGGTAAGCAAAAACATGAATATTCATGATCACCATGGACTATTCGATTATTTAAAGAGGGGTGCAATTGTGCACCACATCAAACTCCGCTACTTTAAGTCAAGTATTTCATTGTATTATGTAGTTTGGTAGGTTTATTTTAATAACTGTATAATATTATCAGATATCAATAAAAGTTTAAAGATATGGAAAATGTTCTTGTATTTTATATTTAGCAAAGCAATCTCACATACAAATTCACTACCAAATGTCGTCTAATCCGCCTATTGTCGTCTGCTATATACGTCCAGCGAGCGAAAATGAGACAACCGGAGCAATATGCGGCGCGATTTTCAAATTTTCAGAAATTGGGCCCCCTCCCCTGTCGCCGGCTGGATCCGCCCCTGGTATTCAATTAACATACATCAGGTTTTGCCTTCCGAGCGTAATAGCTCAAGTTCGATTCAGAACATCTCTTGTATCAGCCAGGTGTAATAACTATATATTGTTAATTGGTTATGAACTTATAGAGAAGCCTTTATTTGGAAAAACAAACCATTTTAGAAAGTCAATGAGGTACGGGGATATAAGCCGCTGCGTGATCTAAGTGACACACAAAGAGTTGATTTCAATCATTAGCTACATCTGATAAATGAATGCATTTAAACGTTGTATTCATTCCAGTGGATATCGTGAAAGGGACCGAAGAGGAACGGGTCAAGATCCACACCGCAGCTAAGGCGCAGTCATGGAATCATCACAACTGCGGGGAGCACACACCCAACTGTATGCACAAAACGTTTGAATCGATGGCGGAGAATGAAATGAGAGAGCCGCGTGGGAGCATTAATCGCGGTAAGTCTATCCATATTTGCCTGACTGGTTGACCGGTTAGGTGAGAAGTTGGGTGCCGAGATAGGTGCGGATTTGGGATGGAATTGGAGAGGGTTGGATGTCATGTTGGGTGTCGGTTTGGGAAGGTGAATCTCATGTTGGGTGCCGAGTTGTGCGGAATTGGGTGCGACGTTTGGTGCTGATAATGGTTAAGAGATAGATAGCGAGTTTGGTTCCAGGATGGGGGCAACCGCGTAGCTAGGATTTAATTTTAGGGGGGGGGGGTCACTTACAGAGCCGACTTGGGTACCGAGATGGTTGTCATTGTAGTTGCCGATTTTGTGTCAGAATGGATGACGAATGGGTGCCGAATTGGATGCCGAGATAGAGGCCAAGTTGGGCCGGTACTGAGATTATTGCCGATATGGGTGATCAGTTTGGTGCAGAGATAGGTAGCGAGTTAGATGAAAGTGGGTGCCGAATTCGGTTCATGGCTAACTGCAAAGTTGTTTCTTGTTGGATAAAATGTGGGTGACGAGTTGCGTACAGAGATGGTTGCCGATATATGTGCCTAGTTTTTTGTCAGGCAGGATGACAAATAGGTGCCGAGTTGGGTGCCACTTTGGCTGCCAAGGTGGCTGTCAAGATGGGTTCCAAGGTAAAGGGCAATTTGAGTACCAAGATGGATGTCGATACGATGTCCAGTTATGTTTCAGGCAGGATGACGAATGAGTGCAAAGTTATACGGAAATGGTTGCTTAGTTTGTTGGGTGCTATTGGCTCTAAGATGAGTTAAATGGTGAATGGCAAGTTGGGTGGGAAGATAGGAGTCGAATTTCCACATGCTGGGGAGGGCACTATAATGTTTTTAATGGAATTCTTTCATTGCCATTACGTTATACGTAAAGGGTTTTTATGTCACATTACCTCCTGATACTCATTACTTCCCTGCGTTTCTCCCACACGTGTCCCGCTTTGATTGGGAAATATAGCTTTATCGGTTCGGAGCTTGCAGGACGGCAGCTTTGACAATTCCGTCTTCGTCGACTGCGTCATTGGCGAGGCTGATGACCAAGTGAGAAGCCCATCTGCAGGCCACATGACCACTAACAGTTCACACACCAACGGTAATTCGTCGCATAACAACTGCGTCATGCCATCCCTCAATACATCGATATGCCGTGATCTACAAGCCAAAACAACCAAGGAAAGTCAGAAGTTTCACGCTGACCCGTACGCAAACGCAGATAAATGGCCGACGGGATATTTCCACCAGCTCCTTACGTTGACCCACAGGAACTTTAAACAGAACCGATATTTGGTTCTTTCCAAGCTTGAGATCTCCAAGCAGCTAATGTTGGCGCTCATTGCGGGGACACTGTGGTTCCAAGTAACGTTCGCAGAGGAAAATATCAGAGATATGTCTGGATTGGTAAGTCAAAAAAGTTTGTAACCCTTTTCCATTACATTCTCAAGCTACGGAATTCACGTCATGCCACTAATGTCATTTCCCATTTTATTATATTTACCACTCTCCACCCATGTGAAGTAAAAATGGATGTCCTGTAGAAAGAACTTATCATTGTAGCTCGAATAAAGCCGGGATTATATGATTGCAGGACTCTCAGGGAGAACAAGAATGATTACTGATGAGGATACCCTGGGTAAACGGGAGATGATGATGGCAATGATGATGAGGATGTTGATAATGAATGATGATTGTTATTATTATAATTATTAATATCATTGTTATTATTTTATCATTATTGTGAGAATAATATTGCAAATGTATAGCACACACATCCAATATTACCCCGGCTACCGTTTTTGGTGCTCACATCATTCAATTTCTTACTACCGGCACTCATTTAACACCAGGGTAAACAGAGTGGTGTAATGTGTTGCCAAAGGACATCAGTTCCGCGGCGGGACACGAAACGTAAACCATCTGATCCACAGTCTGACGACGTATGCACTATAATACGACTCCTCTACATTGTTGTTATATAATTATTAATATCATCCGTTTCCTCCTTCTCCTCCTCATCATCATTACTATTTTATAATTAGTATCAAAGTTAACATTTGTATACCCCCCCCCCCCCACCAGATTTTCTTCATGAGTGCCCATTGGGGATTTGAACCGATTTACAGCAGCTTGACATCGTGTAAGTGCCATTCACATCATTATCAAAAATCTTCCGTTTAAGCATTCAGTTATGTTCTAGTCATCAAACGAAAAAAAGCTTATGCCATGCACATAGATATGCGATTTTTTTTGGGGGGGTATTCCATATTGATTTTTTTTTTCTCTTTAAATACACACCGCAGAATCAAATTTAAAGAAAAACAGAATGATAAAACAAATCCTTTTGAGCTGAGGGGTTCTTGCTGAAAGAGACATGTACTGTATAGAATGATGCTTTGGGAATGACACAACATATTTGGCATGAAGGTTTGGCCCAAACACATCAGCTACTATCTCTGTCTCCTTTGAATATGAGGGCAAAAGAAAAGCAATCCCTTTTTGCTAGAAACATTACTTCTAGGATATTCTTTCAACATTAAAACAATGAAAAAAGCTCACAAAATATTTCACCTTTACCGGAACACTGCTTTCTCTTGAATTGATTTCTTGTAATGAATTCTCTATCCACGCAGTTCAACTTGAACGCGCTGTGTTGGCCAAAGAACGTGCAGCTGGTGCCTACAGACTATCGGCTTATTTCATGTCAAAGGTCATTGGAGTACTTCCTCTGTTGTCCACGATGACTATAGTGTCAGTGACCATTACGTTTTGGATGGCTGGGCTTCATAAATCGGTCTTAGTATACTTCTGTTACGTTGCGACTCTTCTACTTTACGTGCAGGCCGGGCAGGTAAGTGTCCCTATAGAGCGATACTGAACAGATAAACTTCCTGCCTTAACATAATGTTTATCACACAGCGCCATCTCATGGTCAACTTTCAAACAGTGCGTAACCCAATAAGGGAGTTTACAGATACAATCTGCGCATGGCAGATAAAGGTCATTTGTACCAAAAAGGTAAAACCCACCAGAGATGAATACTGGATATGCGCTCATGAAATGTATGTAACATTATTCATTTTTGCACTAACGGTACATTCTAAGATACGCAGGTGGAAGTTTTTTTTTTTAAGAGGGCAAACAAAAGGTATTCATGAAGCACATCTAGGACTTTGGTAGTTATTATTCTAAGATGCTCAAGGTGGAACTTCTCCATGTGTAAAAGATCTGTGGATATTTGGGGTCATTTGTACCATGTGCTATCTGTAAACTCCCTTATACCTAGCTAATTTCCACTTCGCAGACAAGGGATCTGATGCGAGAAACAACAGTGCAGCTCGGTGCTAAAAGAGATTTCGCGATAGTGCTTCTAGTGCAGTATGAAGTTAATAAAAAGATATTTGCCTTCGATTGAATGAAGTCCATGCACCGTAAGCGGACAAATGCAGGAGGAAAAGTGTCCCTTTAAAGATACTATGTCCCATTTGCAGGCCCAACACATGAAAAGGTTAACTTCCAACGGCATTTGAAAGATAATACTAATTTAGAGCTTCCCTAAAAAAAGGAGGCTTGAAAATGTCTTTAAGTGGGAAAATAACGACTATTAGTTGTCGAATCGACTTAGGAGCTATAGAGCCAATAGGTAATAGTCTTGATTTTCAGACCATTGTACCGAATGGTCGTACGTTTTATGCTGCGCAAAGATTCAATCAGTTTAAATTTGGCCATTACAAGAAGTGGGTTACTGATGTAGAGAAATGCTCATGTACCCTTTACAACTCATTTTATGTATGTTATTACCAAAGAAGAAAAAAAGCCAATCAGTCACTCCAGTGTCTGACACTCTATAGTATAGTATTAATGACTGCTTTGAGAGAAATAGTTGTTTTTATACGCTCAAGGGAAGGTTAGAACTGTGCTATGCCGAGGGCAATAGCCCAATTGTAACCTTCCCTTGAGCGTATAAAAATAACTATTTCTCGAATATTAAAGCAGTCATTAATACTTTTATATGCCAAAAAAAAAAGGGCCAACTTATGACACCACCTTGGCCTTTCTCTAGTTTATCTGCACGGTTGTTTTTTATGAGTGTATCTTTGAGAGTATACTAGATCTAGAGTCTAGTCTAAGCAAGATATTTTTACAATTTTGGGGGTGGGCTGGCCCTGTGGGGAATATGGAGAAAAACCTGCGCTTTCATATGATACCTCACTTTGAGTATCACCTTCAGGATCACGAGCAATATTAGTTTGAATCTCTGGTTATTAAAACATCGACCAATTTAGCAATGGCCAATGCATAGGGATGTGTGCACGTGCGCAATGGCCAATGCATAGGGATGTGTGCAATCTCTACGGGAAGGATTTTTGCACTACTAGACCTACTTACTAGAATCTAGGCCTACTAGATCAATTAAAAAAAAAAAAAAAATTATGGAGAATTTAACGGACCCTTTTTGGTGCTCTAACTGTCAGCAAGTCTTGCATTTGATCATCATCAAGAAGTTGAAATCTTGGGAGAATTTCTTCAGCCATTTTTGCCTTCGGTTTGGAATTTAGTACGATCGAGATTTCAGTATTGAAATTCCCGACCAATTCTTCGCACACGTACGGTATCCTCGATCGCTCAAACCAGTTTTTAACATGTGAACCTAAGGGTATTTAACCAAGACTGAACTATTTTCCCGGTAACCATGGTAACTGAAATTTTGCCGGGATTTTAGAACTATTATTTTAGAACTATTACATGAGTTTGGAATTTTACCGTGAATTTTACAGGAATAGTTAAAGTTTATGAATGCAATTTCGACCAATCAGATGGCTGGATTTCTTAAGTGAGGTATATAATGTCTGACAGTGAAGTCTAGCAAGTAAACGGGTTTCCTTGCATAATTTGAATATTAGGACACTGCTAATGTTTAAATTTCACAGATAGGACATACATGACCTATTCATAATTCCTGCAAAGTTCTACAGAATTTGAGATTGGCTGCAAAAGGGACATAGTATCTTAAAGCAATACTGAACAGATGAACTTCCTGCCTTAGCATACTGTTTATCACACAGCGCCATCTCGTGGTCAACTTTCCAACAGTGCGTAACCCAATACCTAGCTAATTTCCACTTCGCAGCCAAGGGAACTGATGCGAGAACCAACATCGCAGCTCATCGCTAGAAGGGATTTCGCGATTGTGTTTCTATGCAGTGTGAATTTAATAAAAGATTGAATTAAGTCCACCGTAAGCGGACAAATGCAGGGGGGAAAAGACATCGTGTTTACGTATCATCGTGTCAACAGCTATATCAGACAATACTTCGTCTTCTTGTTTTCCTTATCGCATCCCGCCTCTCAAAAAACGATAAAATGTTAGCGTTGATTTTACAATAAGTATGATATAAATATTTGTTTTGTAATGAATCGGTATTGTATGCAATTTATCCCGATCAACTCAGGATGATATATTTGGTTTGGTGAATATGACTCTGAACAGCGATTCAGTAGCATTTGCTTTTATTTTCTGATTTCAAAATACTGAATTTGTCTTTAGAGGGATCGATATATTAGTATTAGTATAGGTGTTCTTGATTGTGTATTGCATGGTTAGCGGTTCGAGACTTCGAGTCCCTCTGCGGCACTAAGTAAATGTAAATGGGTTTTCAGAATGAATGCTTTAGTGCCTTATCATAGTGGGCAAATTATATAGCTGGGTGTAAAAAGACGATACTTTCTATTAACTCTCTATATGCCAAGCAATTAATCGCCATATCTCTGGGTAGATATACCAAAGGCTTAAAGATTATTTAACTGCTTCTAGTGCGAGATTAATCTATTTCGGTGTAAAAATGGGTTTTCATTGAACAAATCAAGACCAGAAATGGCTGCTTTTGCAAAGCCATGGTTCTGCAAAATGAAATCCTTCCGTCAACTTGTGCCTACATGTAATTAGTTGTGTGTAAAATTGCACGCTTGTCAAACGAGAAACCGTGCAAAGAGGCAAAGAAAGCGACCAAAGTGTTCAACGCAGTAGGGTATATTTGTGTAGTGGCTACACTATAATCTTTCTAAATTACGTATTATTTGATTTGTTTGTTTTGTTTATACCACCAGGCTATAGGGCGGTTTTTCAGCGCAGCTTGCTCCAATATACAACAAGCACTCACAGTTACTTCACTTTTTATGCTGACAAGTATGCTTCTAGGGGGGTTCTTTGTACAGAATTTACCCATATTCCTCTTCTGGTTGCGATATATTAGCTACACTTCATACGTGTATAGAGCTCTTCTCTCTACTGTCTTTGTTGTGGTTCCACGAACTATCAGGTAAGGATTCAAGAGGGGTGGAGTGGGAGGGGAGGGGAGGGGAGGGGCAGGGAGGGGGTTCCGATCATATGCCGTTTCTCGTTGTCTTCTATGTCATGCATGGTGTTAAAGTAGATATTCATTGATTTTAAAAAACTAACTTTATTTTCATCATTGCAAAGATAAAATTTTGATTCGACAAGGTTATCCAAATTCAATGCTTGGAAACATTCGAAGTAGTGATTATTATAAATTACAAAACGCTTTAATACAGCCCCGGCATAGCACCTGAAGAGCTCTCCGAACGCTCCCAAGACGAAAATCCAATTGAATCCCCATTGAATGTCCCCATTGAATCCAATTTGGAGTAAATGGAAAGTGAAACAATGGGTACCCATTGAAACCAATGGGGACCAATTGCCAATTGGTTCCAATGGGGACCAATTGCCAATTGGTTTCAATGGGTACCCATTGAAACCAATTGGCATTTACTCCAAATTGGGGACCAATTCCAATTGGTTCCAATGGGGACCAATTGCCAATTGGTTTCAATGGGTACCCATTGTTTCACTTTCCATTTACTCCAAATTGGCCAATTGGTATTGAATTGGGATTCAATGGGGGCATTCAATGGGGATTCAATAGGTAAATCGATCCAGTTAGAAGAACCAGTTATAAATTATTGATACTTCATAACCGATATTGGCAACTGTCCACCAATTAGGTATATTCCAATCTCATTTGCATTAACTTCATCACAAAGATCATTTGAAGTGAATTCAAGAGTTTCATTTACAGTGACATTGGCTCGTACAAATATATATACTAAATATGTATATTGTTTTTTGGTTAGTAATCATATAATCAATATATAAATCAATATATCTATTGCTAAAACGTGAATGTAATTGTAACATGATCAGACAAAATAATCTATTGGTTAATAATTGCTGAAGGAATAAAGAAATCACAAAATTGATGTGCATTGTCATAATTTGCTTAACAAATCATGATAAATTTATTTTTCTGTGACACGTGTAAAGTGATAATGAATATTCATGAGATGCCTAGATTTGTTGGTTTCAATTGGCCAATTGGTTTCAATGGGACCAATTGAAGTCCAAATTAAGGCCAATTGGTCCAATTGAAACCAATTGGGGACCCATTAAAGTCTAATGGGGCCTAGGCCAATGGGTCCAATTTGTCCAATGGGGCCAATCCGGACCAATTGAAACCAATTGGGGACCCATTAAAGTCTAATGGGGCCTAGGCCAATGGGGCCAATGGGGCCAATTTGTCCAATGGGGCCAATCTGGACCAATTGAAAACATCTGAGGTCCCATTGAAACCTGTTAAAACCTATTGAGACCTATTGAGACCAATTGAAACCAATTGAAACCAATTGAAATTTCAATTGGTGTTCAATTGGTTTCAATTGGATTTTCGTCTTGGGCTGCTGAGATGTGTGAGATCACAGTATGGACATGATTTGCACAAGCAGACGATGTTCCATGACATCTCACACATTTTCAGTGACTTTGTTTTCATCTTCTCTTGAGTTCTTTCTCTTACTTCACTACCGTCAGGCTAAATGTATACTCTATTGCCTCACTCTAAACCCCGCGCATGGTTTTATTTTGATCACAAATGCAGCGATACAAAACTAAAGGAATATGTCGCTTGTAAACAAAATAAGACGCCATTGTATATTCAGCTGCACACACCGCGGTATGTTCGGCATTTCAAGAGGGAACAAATGCTGTCCTTAATATAATTCCGGGTTTTTTTTTTCAATTTGAAAGTCTGGTTTCTTTGATTGTTAATTAACCCCTATCCTGTGTATTTACAAGCAAAAGATTTTAGTTATCAGAATCGGGTCATATCCCTTTTTGAATGGTTTGACATGTAAAATGCCATTACATTTATATACACTATAGACTCATTATAATTTGACAAATAATAGCTCTGCAATTATGTTCATTCTTTATGGGATGTCGTCTGCTTGGGCAATATGGGTCCATATGGTGACGTCATTAAAACATCGTTATTTTTCCGGCGAATCTCTCGTATATCCCAGCTGCTATGGAGGTGGTTGTATTTGTATTTTTATAAATCACCCGATATGTAGTTGACCTAAAACTTGTACGATGATCATATGTTAGCTTACCATTTTCTAGTGATACATTAGTTGACATATTTGTGATTTTCTTTGAATTTCACCTTTAAATACTCGCATGTAGTGGTGGGAAAGAAGACGTGGAGGGGAGGAATGTTGATGATTAATAATACGGCGGTATAGGTGTATGATAGGTGTTACAACCACGACCCTCTCTCAATATTTGTTTTAGTTGCATTCAACATTATCTAGTAAGTCTGTTATTTGTCAGCTGATAGAAACGTCCAAACGTTTGTTTATATCTATTCTTTAAACAAAAACCTGGTTTTTATATAATTATATCGCTGGAATATTTCGTTCGACACCTCTTAGACAATTTTGCAACTACCTGGAAATGTGTATAACTTTCACATCATTCATAACTACAATTCACCGTTCATTCCCTTATTTCGATTGATGAATACACCACATTTCAGTACCTTGTCTATAATTATGCACTCAACCAAAAAGGAAACACCCCTGATATATTTAAATATTACTCGATATAATTAATGAAGTTCGTTGATTCACAAAGTACAGTAGGCCTTTACAGAATTTTCCTATCCCACCTCAGGGCACAATTCAAGTTGAGTTATTATTTGTGACAAAATGATAACGTTCTCATCATGAACTAGGGATGTACATGTATTACATAAAGTGGAAAAGGTATTTATATTGGGTTCCATAGTGCAACGTAGGGTTTACCTCTGAACATGCTATTCAACATATTCATCTTATACATGCGCGTAATTTGCTCTCCAAACAATTTTGTGAAACAGTTAAGAAATAACTGTTTTAATAACAGTTTCATGAATTCGGATGGCAAACCCATTTATTACAAAAGATATCTTTTGAAACAGTGATAATTTTCTAGTATTACAATGTGAAGAAAACAAATCTTCATCTTTTCTATAGTTAAATTTACTGTGATTTGCCTTGAGATTAAACCTTACTCTAATTGTGAAACATAGAGCCGTTTTTAGAATTGTCTGTTCCTTCGAAACTATTCGAAACTATTCGAAGGAACAGACAATTCTAAAAACGGCCCTATGTTTCACAATTAGGATATTTCAATTCAGTCTAGGAAATCTGTTGTGACTCTTGCGGAGGACCGTCGTATCCCATCCTCCTTATCGGGTATCCGGATGAAATATTTGTATTCGGTAGCGAGTGATTCACTATCCTGATGGTTATCCGGTGGATTTACCCCCACTGATCTCTATGTTTTGATTGTTTTTTTGTTTCATAGAGGTCAATGATTTACCCCCTTTTTCATTGTATACGAAACACGGAATTTATATTATTATAAGGGAATTATATAGTGAATCATGTTTCCCCAGTCTAGGTAGTTTTTATTGCACAGGTTAATTTAAAGTTAATTCGTACCTACTACATTCCCGAACTTGGAAATTTAAGGATTGCTTTTTTATGTTGCTGCTGTACTTGTTCAATTTCTATTTCCATAACATATTTTAGATCGAAATAGTAAATCATATTTAGTGTAATGATCGGTATTTCAGTTACATTTAGATTTGTAAAAATCTGTGTTTTTATCAAAAGATATTTCAAAAGCAATCCTGATCATGGCCAAATTCTTCTATGATTTTTTTTCCACACTGACCTAAAAAGTATGAAGAAACTCACATAATATATGTCTGACCTTTACCACAACCGAACCTTCTTTCTAACTTTTTGTTTGTTTATTTGTCTCGGCAGCTGTAACACGACAGTCATCTCGGAGTTTGGAGATTGTCTTTCATTGAGCAGAGCAGACGACATCAGTACCAGCATGAGCGCAATATCGGACGCTATCGTATCGAATTCCACGTCGATCACAAGTACGCGTGGGATTTTAAATGAAGCACAGGTCGTCGAGGTCTTGCTGGATTTCAGTTTTCCTATTTGGGGCTCCTACATGGTACTTTTCGGATTCGCTGTCACGTTCAATTTTCTGGCGTATTTGGTGCTTAGATTCCGCAGACCAGAGCTGTGACCTGGATCCGTTACATGGCACTGTAATGAGTATGAACTAACGACTTAATAAGATAAAATTTCTGTTTTTATATATAACCTTGTATCACTGTATGATATAACGTCTTTATACGCCTTCAAATGACTTTGGATATTATTGCCCCGGTTTTATCGCTCAACGATATGTTCATGACAGGAGAAACCATTGTGATCATGTCGCGGTCATCATCATCAGATTCGTCGTCGTTGTCATTCAAATCAATGATCACTGACCATCGTATCAGCTGCCTGATTATGAAGAAATCCTCACTTTCGCTCTACACAAGGATATACATATTTGTGCAGAATCCGACTGCAAATTACCCCTAGATAACGCACAAAAGCGCCGGAAGTGGGGGGGGGGGGCGGTTGCCCCCCCCCCCAAAAAAAAAAAAAAAAAACGCCCCCCCCCCCCCTCCAAAAAAAAAAGCAGTAAAGGAGTAAACATGGTTTGTATTTTTAGCCCAAAAGAACATAACAATAATAAAAAAACTAAATTAAATCACATATACAATTCCATTGAAAGAAAAGAAAAGTTCACAGGAATTAAATTTCATAAACATTGCGCATGCCACCTATACGGTATTTATCAATGGAGGTCTTTATAATAGCGAAACGCACATATTGTGGACATATTGTGCGAGAATGGGAAAGCGTGTCTTTTTTTGTTGTTATAGCTGGCGTACTGATGGGGGTGTATTTCTTATTCGATACCAGTGATGTACAAATGTTGTTATTATGACATGATTTTCCGGTATTTTTCCTCCATTTTTTTGTAAGTCATACCTTTGTATGCGTTTGTTGGAAAATAAGAAATTCCCAAATTACAGTCGGGCGAAAAATACGCTTATTTAGAAGCCTTTATGTCATGGTCTGCAAAGTGGCTGGGCTCGAGCACCCCCCCCCCCCTCACTTTTTGACAAAGTATGTTAAAGAGAAAAAGAAAGAAAGACGGAGAGAAAAAATAAGTGACCTGCCAATGTCACAAATAAGGTATAAAAAATGCTCATCTGACCGTAATTAGGTGCCTAAAACCCCAGATCTTACGGGAGCTCTGCCCCCTGGATGCTCATCTGACCGTAATTAAATACCTAAAATAAACCAAGCTTCCGGGGGTTATCCCCCCTGGACCCTACCAAGGGTCCTAAGGCGGGCCTCTGGAAGCTCATCTGATCGTAATTAAATATCCCAAACCCCTGAGCTTCCGGGGGCTCTGCCCCCTGGACCCCACCAAGGGTCCTAAGGTGGGCCCCTGGATGCTCATCTGACCGTAATTAAATACCTAAAATAAACCGAGCTCTCGGGGGTTATCCCCCTGGACCCCACCAAGGGTCCTAAGGCGGGCCTCTGGAAGCTCATCTGATCGTAATTAAATATCCCAAACCCCTGAGCTTCCGGGGGCTCTGCCCCCTGGACCCCACCAAGGGTCCTAAGGTGGGCCCCTGGATGCTCATCTGACCGTAATTAAATACCTAAAATAAACCGAGCTCTCGGGGGTTATCCCCCTGGACCCCACCAAGGGCCCTAAGGCGGGCCTCTGGAAGCTCATCTGATCGTAATTAAATACATAAAACCCACGAGCTTCCAGGGACTCGGCCCCCAAGACCCCACCAAGGGCTCTAAGGCTGGCCCCTGGATACTCATCTGACCGGAATTAAATACAGAAAACCCCTGAGCTTCCGGGTGCTCTGCCCTCTGGACCCCACCAAGGGCTCTAAGGCGGGCCCCTGGATGCTCATTTGACCGTAATTAAATACAGAAAACCCCTGAGCTTCCGGGCTCTGGCCCCTGGACCCCACCAAGGGCCCTAAGTCGGGCCCCTGGATGCTCATCTGACCGTAATTAAATACCTAAAACCCCTGAGCTTCCGGGGGCTCTGCCCCCAGGACCCCACCAAGGGCCCTGAGGCGGCCCCTGGATGCTCATTTGACCGTAGTTAAATATTGAAACCTCTGAGCTTCTAGGGGCTCTCCCCCCCCCCCCTGGAACACGTCAATGGCCTTAAAGAGGGCCCCTGGATGCTCATCTAACTGTAATAAATACCTAAGACCCCTGACCTTCCGGGGGCTCAGCCCCTTGACCCCCTGCCGAGGCTCATGCCCCAGTGGACCCCACGCCAATTTACGCTTTACCTGATCGTTAATACTCCACTTTGAAAAACGTTCCGCGGGACCTGCACGTAACGTGGAAGACTGGTGGTGATGCAGATTTTTCGTTTCCCCCCCCCCCCCCTTTCCGAACGTTTTTTCTCATTACGTCACTGCCCCTGGAAGGTGAGCCCCCTGGAATGTTTGCCCCCCAATCCCAAACTGCTTCCGGCGCGCCTGGTAACGCAAAACAAGTATGGGCATTTATCGACCACGTATTCGGGATACTATAGCGCGCGAAAAAACGGACGGCGGTTCAACTAGAAATTAATACCATCTATGGGTTGTTGAAAAATCTTATTTATTATTTTCTTTCAGACATAAATTACCAACAATATGGAATACTTTGCCAAGTAACATACCATCTATAATAAATTACAATGGATTTAAAAGAAGTGTAAAGCAGCATCTAATTACATATGATTTTGGGTAGAATACTTTTCCACTTTATATATGTGTGTGTGTTTTTGTAGAGATTGTATGGTTTGTTTGTTTGTTTGTTTTTGTTTTGTTATACGAGTTTTCTTTGGGGCAAAATAAGTTTATGTAATTTCAAATCTTTATTATGTTCATCACAATTTTTTTTTTTTTTTTTTTGGGGGGGGGGGAGATATCTCGGCAAACTTATTTATTTGGGTTTTTATAACTCCCCTTTGTCATTATTGTTTAATATTTTAATGTACTTATTTATATTTTAGTGAAAGATTTTGCATGTTATTATATGAATGTGTTTTTTGTAATGTGATTTTTATGGAAATGAATAAACTTAATTGAATTGAATTGAATTTAGTGAGTAAACTGAAAGGCGGTCTCGGGCGGTTTAGGTTCTAAAAGGTTAAACTCAAATGATTTTTGCATAACCTTGTGTGTGTGCGTGTGTGTGTGTGTGTGCGTATGATTTTCTTTTAAATGTTTTAAATAGATTGTTTCTGTTTGTCTGTCGCTCCAATTTGGGGTATTCTGAGGGATTAGGAACAGTGTGTGGTGGAAGTGTGGTCTGGTGGTGTGTGTGTGCGTGTGTGTGTGTGTGTGTGTGTGTGTGTGTCGCATGATGGGGGAGTAGTGTGTTTGGTTGGATGGGGATATTTGTTTTAAGTTACAACTGATTTCATTTTTGTTTTCATCAATTGTACAATTTATGTAATGTAAATTTTTTGAATTCATGTCATGGAAAAACAACTGTACGTTATTTCTAAAAATTAATTTGTATTGTTTGGAATCAATAAAAAAAAATCTATTGAAAAAGAAAAAAAAAGTATGATATTATTTTAGAATTTTTGTTACTTTGGTATTTAAAAAAACTAGTATTTATGTTTTGTTTCTATTCTGCTTTATGTCGCTTTTATGTATTTTTTTGTATTTTTTACCACAAAGACGATATTTTAGTGTCTGATAATTTAATTTATTATTTGTGTCCAAGAAAGTGATGAATTAGGTTCTCAACTTTGTCGAATTTTGCCATTTTTGCCAATTTGACCATATCTGGCAGGTTTTTCGGTAATTTTGCGATATCAAAAAAATGGTATAAAATCACAACGCATTGACCAATTTCAATTTTGTTTTTTTGATTTTGAAGCTTTTGAAGCTTGATCATTTGCAATTATCAAATAACATGTTTGTCGTACTTATTTTTTGTGTGCTATACCTACCTATAGTGATTGCAACTTTCGAAAAAGCGTAATTTTCTCATATTCTGTCCGATTTCATTTAAACTTTCGCCAGCATGTTTCTCCAATATATCTATTTACTTTATTTTAGAGTAGTTTGCTACGAAGGAATTGGTTTCCCCTTTAAATAAAGAGGCTTTCTCGACACGTCACACTTTTGTGATTAAGTTTCCAGTCTGTGGTGGCTCACCGGAAATGAAAAATAAGTTCAGAAAGAGGTCATTCACCAGTTAGTGTATGTTTAATACCATAGTGTACCCTGGTTTTTTGTTTTCCTGGGGAGGGGGGCGGGGTATAGGATGACAGTGGGGCTGCTAATAATAATAATTGGTCTTAATATATGAACTACCTCATTTTTCGTAAGAGAAAATTTAATTCCAAAATTGAAGTTTAGAAACACCTTTCTAGCGGGATATGCAACACAGTGTGGCAAATAAAGAGTTAATGTGTCTCTATCAATGGAATATGAAAGAAGCAGCAGTGTATATTAGTCATGAGAGTTATTTACTTTTCTAGTTTTCAAACAGAAAAGTGGTTTTACTGGGGCAATTAACAGCATACACCCTACGTTACAATTTCGTCCCAAGTTGTTTAGTTTCGTTTTATCTTTAATTTATTTATAAACAATTATATCATTAATATCATCACTCAACAACTCCCCTCTCTCTTTCCCCTCTCCCTCCCCCTCTTTTATTTACACACGCTCCCCAACCCCCATCTCATTTTCCACCTCTTTCTCTCTTGTATATACACTCTTATATCACTCTTCCTCCCCTTCTCTCTCTCTCTGCACCCCATCCCACCCCACACACACACACTTCTTTGGTTTTCACACATCCCTTTCTTGACCGGTTCCAATCAATTCTTCTTCTTCTTCCAGTGTAAGTGCTGCTTCAAGGTAATGTTCCTACGCACTTGACAAGGTCTTTATATTACTTTCAATTTCATATGTGCGAAACTGACACACCAGGGGGTGTTTCATAAAGCTGTTCGTAAAGTTACGCATGACTTTAAAAATGAGTTATATAATTATGAAAAGGCGAATGGGATGGTCAATAATTTTTAACTCCATCAACTTACCATAAGCTGAACTGTGCAGATGTAGATGAACATTCTTATTATAACAAATATTTTTAATGCTAAGAATATTTTTTGCCGTAATTTAATTGAGGTTATTGGAAACATCAGAAAAAACTTTGGGCATCCTATCTGGCACTTCATATTCAAGTCGTTCGTAAAGTCATGCATAACTTTACGAAGAGCTTTATGAAACATCCCCCAGAACTGAGTTATGTAACTGTCAAACACTGTTAACCCAATCGCAGTCATAGAAATGATGGAGCCATACTTCACATTAAACTGGGAATGTAAAATTGCTAGGTTGTTTTTAATTTCTGAATAAAATTGTACAATACATTTTGGTCACAATACCATAAAATATATTTATGTTCGATAGCTGAACTACATGGAAAGTATAAAATAATATTTTTCAACTGATCGACTACAAGTAATCTATGACTCTTGTTGTTTCATTTCTTCGCACCATCGTCCTACTAGAATAGATCCAGACCAAGCTTTTTCGGCCCATATGTTACCAGTGACATCTAAGTTTATTCTATATCTTCTGACTGTAATAATAATAGTGGTGGAGTCTTGTATAATACCCCCGCTTTAGCACGGCTGCCATTACAGCACTTGAGCGTTTCAAGGAAAAGATTTCTGCCAGATACCCATTTACCTCAATTGGATTGAGCATGGCAAATGTAGATAAATGTCTTGCTAAAAGACATAATAATATAGTTACAGGGACCTCAGGGAGAACTATCTTAATACTGAGAAGGTTATCCTGGGTAAACAAGACATATTATTATCATTATCATCATATCATTATTACTGCTGTGACATGGATTTGAACCCCGTACCTCATCCTTCGCAGTCAGGAGACTTATCCATCGAACCACCTCTGTACGATTTTGCAGGCCATGCTAAAGCTTGGACCAAACCAAATATCAAGTAGAACGATATTTTTTATGTCAATGTATGTTCATTATACTTGGTACATGGCATACAATACGCAATAGACTCAATTTCTTCCCCTCATCTACCAACACGATCGCAAGTAATTTCAACCCAAGGGCCATATCAAAACCCTTGTGTACATCCCGTAGAAATCTTGTTTGGATTACGTAATTAGTCATTTTCATGTTTGCACAGGTCAATGGGTGAAGTGCAAGGCTATTGAAATGCCTTCGGTTGATTTGTTGAAAGTGGTTGCGATTGTGTTTACACCAATGAGCACCAGAGAAGAATCCCGTCTTCAAGCATGATCTTTACATACACTAGGATGTTAGCCCGCTGACTACAGCATTCTTATATTTCCCCATAGTTCCACTTAGGAACCGAGTGGTTCTGGTAGGCAAATGGTTGACTCATTCATCCCAGCGGTATTTTGACCCATCCATAAAGATCTGAAATAATCATAATATTCCTATCTATTAATATTGCAAATAATAAGAGAACATGTTCCAGCATTCCTTTCTGTCAATATACTCTTGCTTAGTCCCTTTAACACATTTATCACGACATACATCAATGCATAATATATTGAAACCATAAACTTTGCTTGACAATTTATAGACTACTTTTTGTCATGCACTTTACAATAAATTTCTTTTCTAGACCAAGTCATGCCATTAAACTGATCGTCTTTGTTCACTAGACAATTTCTTGCATTACTTGCTGCAAGGTTGGACTTACTCATATAAGCTACTGAGAATGTGAAGGAAAGTTATATCTGCAATAATATGGATAAATTCATTTGAGAAAAGCCCATTATTCTATTTTTTTGTAATTAAATTTTGGACTGCATCACAATATTGAATCAGATAACTGCTCACGTAGTGATTCATAATTTGCACACAATTCCTCAGCGAGACAATTAGAGAGCGAATCTCCTTGACTGAATTTGGTATTGCTCCACGATGCTTGAAGAACTTCCAGAAGAAAACTGCATCTCTTTTCCACTTTGTTTTACAGCAATAGACCAGTGTATGTCTTCCTTTTCTAGTCGCAATGTGCACTTCTGTACCTCAGGTAAATCTATATATCTGTCCATGGACCTATTCTCCAGCTGTATCAGTTGTGCCTTTGTATCAATGCAAGTCATTCTCTACATTACATAGAAACTTTCCTCAAAGTTATTATGGAATATCCTTCAACCTCTCAATGCAAGTGAATTAAAATCTGCTGCGTGGTAATTTATGCAGGTCCTCAAGGAAATCCTCAACAGCATTTAATTCCAATGATCCTCGGGACAAAAAAGTTTCTTATAGAACTCTTTCATAAATCAAGATTAAGCATGTAGTGACTGACACTATTCAAGTATACATCTGCAATGTGGTCTGTGGTATAAACTATACATTGCACAATTGTATCCTACAATTTATCATGATTCAACATCTTCTACCAGTAAAATCATCATCGTTACATCATTATCTCCCGATGATATCGCCATCGCCATCTCCATCTCAGTGATGTAGACATTGTTTGTTCTCATAGAAAAAGAAAACAACTCCAGTTTCCATCGACTTCATATTCAAGTCATCATCTGCAAAAATAGTATACTATTACGAGGTGCATGCTGTAGATCACAATGTCCAAAAATCGCGACACCGTATCATTGATGTCATTGTCTCAATCTCTATGGGCAATATGATGCATCATCCAGTCCAGACTAGTTTTCCAGGAGTTCTTGAGGGCCTCGTTGAACTTGCCCTGGAAGAACCTGAGTGCGTCGTCTTCGCTGCGGTCCAGGACCAGGACGTCCCGGAGATACTTGATGGTCTCGTCCGACAGCTCCGGGATTCCGCTGGAAAGCATCATGGCGAAGAGGTTGATCAGCAGGTTACCACGGCGACGGAGGATCATGAACGCCTCCTCGCAGCAACGTCGGAAGCTGGGGAGAGGGAGAAAGAAATATAGTTCCCAATCAAACAGCTATGATAATTTGATCTTGTAAAGACCAGTTATGGTCATGCGATTGCATTGTGAAAGAAACGTTGTGGAAACGATCAGAAAAGGTTGATCATCTAGCATCTAGCATCTGCAAGGTTCTGGAATCTTCAAAATGATAAGAAATTTGGCCCATTCTTCGTAAAGTTACAAGCACTATACGCAGAAAGATGTATATGGGACTACCCTATATCTCTCACAGACCATGAGAGAAACAAATTTACCAAATATATGAATTAGTAGGCGGTTTCCCGGCAAATTTTTTATCATCATGTATTAGTCAAAACATATTCTTTCACATGATTGGTAATGAGGGCTTCCATTTCATTTTTTGAAATTGTAGCGTTTCCAATACTGGTCTTTACCTTTAACACCACAATGGCCCAAATATTTGGTGCAGTACACAGGGATGCCAACCTTTCAGAGCACAAATCCGTAATCATAAGGCTAAAAATCCGTAATTTGGAGACAAAATCCGTAATTTTCTGCGCGACGCAAATTTTTCTGCACGCTGGCAAGCGCGATAGCACAACAAGTTAAATAAAAGTAACATACCTGTTCATTAGTTGGTGTTACACGATGCATTTCCATTTCTTACTGTATTGTTCTTTAAAAGTCTGTAACTTCTTGCCACGCTTCTTAGTTGTGGAAGACATTGTCATGATAATGAATATGTATCAGATTATGCAAATGTGACACCTGTGACCTCAGGAGGTCAGATCGCATGTGCGCGATGTATATGCGATACGCGTGACTTGATACCCAGTGCGGGGAATAAACACCAGACTATGGTTTATGGAATTCAACTACTTTGTTAGTTTGTTTGCACTTAATATGTGACATTGGCGACGAGGATTAATGTTTCTTGGATGTTGAATCTGTGGCTACGAGCTGGAAAAGTTTCAACATGGCATTCGCTGGAGCGGAATTGTTAGCGCTTCGAGGAGTTCCACACTTCGATCCGACGGGTGGTGCAAGTATTGTCAGCGGCAAGTGGAAAGCTTGGCTTGAAGAGTTCGAAGCCTACGCCGATAGTCGCGGCCTGTTTCTGGACGGATGTACGCCGGCCCAGGAGGCTCAACGGAGAGCACTGTTGCTGTACACTGCGGGGCCTGTGGTACGGGAGACTTTCAAAACACTTCCCAATAAAGGAGAGAGGAATGAGTATCAAAAAGCCACAGATGCCCTAAATGCTCATTATGTTGTCAAACCTAATGCTACGTTTCAAAGACATTTGTTCAGGAAAACAAAGCAGGAAGATGGTGAAACGGTTGCCCAATTTGTTACCAAATTACGACAGGTTGCTATTGGATGCAATTTCGTAGCTGGGGATGTAGAAAACCAAATTCTTGACCAAGTAGTTCAGTACTGCAGAGCTGATAAACTTCGCAGGAGAATGCTGGAGAAAGGAGGTGAGCTCAAGTTAAATGATGCATTGTCCATGGCTGCTGCTCTAGAAGCTGTTGAAGGTCAATTTAACTCCATGTCATTGAGAGAGAGAGAAAGGCCTAGAGCTGGTCAAGTGAATCAAGTATCATACGAGAATGACAGAAAAAAGAATTTGGAATGCTACCGATGTGGGAACAAAGGACATTTTGGGAAGGATGCATCATGTCCAGCCAAAGGAAAGATCTGTCGGAAATGTGGAGGCCAAAACCACTTTGCGACGATGTGCAAAAGTAAGGCCAAGAGCACAAGTGAGGCGAGAGGAAAATTCAGAGATGGGAAGTCAGGGGTGATAGTGAGCACTGAAAAAAAAATAGGTTTTTTGTTTTCCCCTCAACCACGCCCCCCTTGAGTAAAAAAAAAAAGAAGACGATTCGCGGGGAAAAAATGGCATCTAACAACATTCCCCCCTTTCGAGTAAGAAAATTGAGACAAACTTGGGAAAATTGGGGGAAAAATAGGGAAGAATAGAGATAATAAGAGGGAAATCGGGAAATTCAGGATAAAATAGGGAAGGAAAAAAAATTGGAAAAAAAAAAAAATGATTTTTTTTTTTTTTTTTTTTTTTTTTTTTTTTTTTTTTTTTTTTTTTTTTTTTAATCGGGAAGAAAAAAAAATCGGGAAAAAATCGGGAAAAATAAAAAAAATCGGGAAACCGATTTAAATCGGGTTTTTATCAGGCCTGGAAGTCCAGAGATGGAAAGAAGTATAAGAATAGAGTTCGCCAAGTGGAAGGTGAACCCAGACATGATAGTGATGATGACAACAGCCGTGGCCGTGATCAGAGGTACTATCAATTTGCTGTGAATGGTGATCATGAGAAAGTCCCAATAATCATTGGAGGTGTCACAGTCCCGGTGATAGTAGATTCGGGAAGTGATTGCAATGTAATAGATCAGATGTTGTGGGAGAAACTGAAGAAGGACAAAATCATCTGCAAATCTACTAAGAGTACCAAGAGGCTTTATCCGTACACATCACAGATACCATTAACAACTGTTGGATGTTTCACAGCCACCGTAGAAGTTGGCAAGATGAAGTCGACTGCAGAGTTTGTTGTCATCAAAGAAAAGGGAGAACCTTTACTGAGCAAACATACGTCTAAAGAGCTGGGAGTGCTCCAGGTGGGAATTGTACATGTAAATGCGGTACAGAGCTATGCAGGTTTAAAGCATGAGTTTGAAGCAGTCTTCAAAGGAGTAGGGAAGTTGAAGGGTCGACAGGTGCGGTTAGCAGTGGATGAAACGGTGAAGCCAGTGGCCCAGCCTGTGCGAAGGACTCCATTTGGACTGAGGAAAAAGGTCGAGATGAAGATTGCGGAATTGATCGATCTCGACATCATTGAGCCAGTTGAACGCTCCACGCCATGGGTAAGCCCAGTTGTCATAGTTCCAAAGAGAAATGATGAAATTAGACTGTGTATCGATATGCGTAGAGTGAACGAAGCAATCATAAGAGAACGTCACCCCATTCCCACTATTGAGGAAGTCCTACAGGAGCTGTCGATTAGCAAGGTCTTTTCGAAAATAGACCTGAAGTGGGGGTACCACCAACTGGAGTTACATCCGGAGTCTAGAGAGGTGACAACCTTTGTCACTCATTGTGGGTTGTTCCGCTATAAGAGACTGTTGTTCGGAATCAATGCTGCTCCAGAGATTTATCAATATGAGATACACAGAGTGATAGCTGGGATAGAAGGAGCTGCGAACATATCAGATGACATCATTGTGCATGCATCGACCCAGAAAGAGCATGACAAGAGGTTGAAGCAGGTGCTTGGCAGACTGCGGGATGCAGGACTTACTGCAAATGCAGAAAAGTGTAAGTTTGGTGTCTCTGAGTTGGACTTCATGGGGCACAGACTGACTAGCGAGGGACTCAACCCAGGATTGGCCAAGGTGAAAGCAATTGCAGAGGCCCGTGAACCCCAGACTGCAACTGAGATGAGAAGTTTCTTGGGGCTAGTCAACTACTGCGCAAAGTTCATTCCGAACTTTGCTACATTGGCAGATCCACTGAGAAAGCTGACCAGAAAGGACACGCCATTTCAATTTGGTCATGAACAACAACAAGCGTTTAAGGCGCTGAAGGAAAGCTTAATGAGTGCAGAAACCCTGGGCTACTATGATCTAAATGCACCGACAAAGGTCATAGCGGATGCCAGTCCAGTTGGCTTAGGAGCAGTGCTGGTGCAGGTGCATGCTGATGGCCCGAGGATAGTAGCATATGCCAGCCGCTCGTTAAGTAACGTTGAAAGGAGATACTCTCAGACGGAGAAAGAAGCCCTTGGACTTGTGTGGGCTTGTGAAAGATTCCATGCATACCTGTATGGAATAGAGTTTGATCTAGTGACTGATCACAAACCGCTTGAAGTCATTTATTCACCGAGATCTAAGCCATGTGCGAGAATAGAGCGGTGGGTTCTGAGGCTTCAACAGTACAAGTACAGGGTAGTCCACATCGCAGGAAAGTCCAACATAGCAGATCCATTGTCAAGATTGCTGAAGGATGATCAACCAAGAGAAACTTCTGTGTTGGAAACAGAAGCAGAGAGCTTTGTGCGTTTTGTGGCAGTCCAGTCAACGCCAGGTGCGGTGACAACGAAGGAAGTCGAAAGAGAATCTGAACATGATCCTGAACTCGAAGTTATCAGAGAGTGTATTCACAGTGGACAATGGGATGATTGTCCATATAAAGCATACATTCCCATCAAGGATGAACTCTGTATAATTGGTCAGTGTGTGCTGAGAGGTAGCAGATTGGTGATTCCACAGGCACAGAGGCCAAAGATGGTGTCATTAGCTCACGAAGGACACCTGGGCATTGTTGGCACCAAACAGAATTTGAGAACCAAGGTATGGTGGCCAGGATGTGAGAAAGATGCAGAGAAATTCGTCAAGACGTGTCATGGTTGCCAAATCACAAGCAGGGGTAATCCACCAGAACCAATTCGAAGTACTATGTTGCCAACAGGACCTTGGGTGGATGTAGCTGTTGATTTCCTAGGACCACTTCCGACAGGAGAATCTATACTTGTGGTAGTTGATTATTATAGCAGATACTACGAGTATGCAATCATGAAATCAACCACTGCAGAGAAGACAGTCAAAGCCCTGGCTGAAATCTTTGGCAGACATGGGTTACCTGTGACGTTATACTCAGACAATGGACCCCAGTTCATCTCAGAAGTTTTCGCAGAGTACATGTACATGAACATTACAGGAATTCACCACCATCGGGTGACTCCTAAATGGCCCCAAGCCAACGGCGAGGTCGAAAGACAGAACCAGAGTATAGTGAAAAGGCTTCGAATTGCACAGGCAGAAGGCAAGGATTGGAAAGAGGCCTTGCTGACTTACGTCGCAGTCTACCGGGCTAGTACTCATTCGACAACGGGAAAAAGCCCGGCAGAAGTGTTGTTCGGGAGAAAGATCCGAACTAAACTACCACAAATCCAGGACATTAGTGAGGATCAGGAACTCAGAGACAGGGACCTCCAAATGAAAAGTGGTGCAAAACACTATGCAGATCTGAAGAGGGGAGCCGTACATTCTGACATAGTGCCAGGAGATAAGGTGATAGTAAGACGTGATGAAAGGAGGAAACTAGACACGCCATACTTTAGCCAGCCATACACAGTGATAGCAAGAACAGGAAGTATGGTAACTGTGAAATCTCCTGACGGAGTCCTGTATAATAGGAATGTATCAAGTGTAAAAAGATACATGTCCCGAGACACTCATAACGAAGCTGCCAATCCAGAGAGGACAGACGGCAATCCTGAGGCGGTGACCGGTATTCCTGAAGGGTCGGACGGTAATCCTGAGGCGGAGACCAGTACTCCTGAGGCGGTGACCAGAGATCCAGACTCAGAGGCAGCGAGCAACACATCAGGCGGTGACCAGAGACATCAAGATGGTGATACCCAAGCAGAGACAACAAACACCAACGTTCCTATGGCAGCTAGTAGACCACAACGCCAGAGAAGATTCCCTAAGCGATATGATGATTTTGTGTGATTCCAGATCAATATGGTGGGGAGGAGCTCTTTGTAAAATAGCGACAGTGATATATGAAACTACATGTGCCAAGGAGAAATGTTTGGAAATCATTGGTTGAAGCCAAGTTATGATTTAAAGGGTGTACGCCTTGCGCTGCCCATATTTGTGAAATCGACATGTTGGAGAAATCACCATGGAAACCAAGCGTACGAGGAAGTTGTGTTATGTGCTAAAATAATAAGTTCTGATATATATGTTTCAATATTACACATACATTAATCAATGTAAAAGGGTGTACGCCGAACGCTGCCCTTATTGTATGTGATAGGTGTTGCGAAAAACACAAGTTTGAGTTGGAGCATCGATCAGTTTTCAAAAATGGATTCAATCATCGAAGAGAGTATCTCCAGAAACTTCAGTCAGCTAGTCGTATGAACGCTTGGAGATAACAGATGATTTACACAAACTCAAAACTAGAACTCAATAGTATCCAGTGAACAGTTGAACTTTTATTTGGACCACAGACTGGATGCATGAAAGATATTGCATGAAAGATATTATATTGCATGTTATGTTTTATGTTGTTCAACAAAGTTGTTTGGAAGATAAAACATTTGGGAAAAGTTTATCGACCAGATAAATTTGTTGTTAGTTAGAAGTTGTTCTTTAAAAAAAAAAAAAAAAGAAGAAACAAACAAAAGCAAATGCATCAAAGCATGTTTATTTCAGTAATTCACATATGGCTGAAACACAAGAACAAAAGAAATATTACAAGAATTTTCAGTGAAACTATAGTATAAAAATAGACCAGGATAAAGTTTCATTCTGGCAAAGGAGGGATGTCATGATAATGAATATGTATCAGATTATGCAAATGTGACACCTGTGACCTCAGGAGGTCAGATCGCATGTGCGCGATGTATATGCGATACGCGTGACTTGATACCCAGTGCGGGGAATAAACACCAGACTATGGTTTATGGAATTCAACTACTTTGTTAGTTTGTTTGCACTTAATATGTGACAGACATGATGATTGATATCTAAATCCAACCAACATGAGTTCAGATTGTCGACGAAAATCGACGAACGCTGTGACAGCCTGTGAGCAATCCGACAGTGTACACGGCGCTAGCGTAGCGAGGCCTGGCGCTGGGCGGGCGGTAGCGGCGCGGCCAAGAGAGGTATTTCACCCGGCCCCCGCTCGCGAAGCACATGTTGTATGCACATGTATGCACTGAAAGGGGTGTGCTAGATAACAAATTGTCCAATCGGAAGCCCTGTGGGATTTCTATGCATGGATTCAAGGATGGCTGCGCTGCAATAGTCAAGAGTACGTGCTAAACCTTAAACGTGCTAAACCTTAAAGTGCTAATTTTGAAAATCGGCAAAATCTGCAAAATCGGCCGATTTCTCGTAGAAATTACGGGAAATCCGTACTAGTTGGCATCTCTGAGTACACACAAGCTGTGTAAAATCACAGGAATTTTTTTCTCAACACATTTGTATGTATCATTTGATCCCCACAAATCCTTTTTTTTAAATCGTACAGTTAGTGAAAATTAATGTCCACCCTCCCCCTACCCTTACTACCCCATCCTATTCTGTTTAAAAAATTACTTATCGGATTCTCTGGTGGTACTAGCTGATTTCCACATGTTGTTTTAACTTTGTTGAGCTTATTGCACAACTGTAACTCCCAGAAGAGGACAGAGGCCTCATTGAACCATCCCCTTCCTCCTCCCCCCTTTCCCTCTCCCCCAACCATATTCACCTACCCTCTTCTATGGACAAATTCTTTGGTGGTGCTTTGGTCCTTTTAAAATTTTGTTTTACAGGTCAGAGATACATCTAGCTTTTATGGAGCATAATACCTACATGTAACTCCCGAAAGAAAACCAAGGATTCATATATCTAGCCTGGGCCCCGTCTTAAAAAGAGTTACGATTAATCCAAATCAATCGCAAGTCCTCTAATCTTTGCAGTCTCCTATCTCTTATGTACAGTACATAGTTACGATTGATATCAACTCTTTGTAAGACGGGGCCCAGTTCCCCGTCCCCGCTACTGCCCCTACCTACGACCATCTCGCTGCCAGCTGTTTTAGGCATCCTATTCTGGGGTCAACTTACCTGTCAAATTCTGTGGTGGTGCTGGCTCCTTTCCCCCTGGTGATCACATGTACAAAGTCATGGGTCAAGACGAAGGGCACCCTCTCTCTCTTCAAACCAAACTTTCTCTTGTAGTTACCCAGGAAGTGACCAAAGTCAATGTGGAAGAGCTGTAATGAGAACCAATCAACAAAACTTAAAGGTAGAGTAGCTTGGCAAATACTGGTTAATGCCATCTACGTCTTCTTTTGGACAACTGCATGTAAACGAATGGACTTGATTAACGGTAGTCAGCGACTTAATCTCTAAATGATCAGCGTTCGCGAAACAGACTGAAGTTCTCCTCACACTTCGGTCTCATGCACGTGATTGCTGCGGTCGCGTTGTCCGTAGTCTAATTATACCTGATTGGCCAGAGGCTGGCCACGGGAAAGACACGTAGTCTCGTCAGGCTACACTCCCTTTAAATCATCGCTAAAAGTAAATTAACTTTTTACAGAGAGGCACAATGTGCACAGTGTAATACATACAAAGAGTAAAAGGACTAAGAATCGGACTATCAAGGTAACAATGTGATGAAAGCATTACACAGGTAGTCAATGACATGCATTTTCATGGCTAGACTATTGGCAAGTTTGACAGGTTTAAACAATTCATTTTTACTTTCCAAGCATAACTATACAATTAAGTGATGCCGATATCAGTATCTTTTACCTGAGGCAGTGATATCCATGAATATTTGTTCTTCGAAAGCAACAGTTAAATACATGAATACTCAATTAATATTGAAAGAGCTATGACAATATTGATTGAGTTGGAGACGAGTCCAATATTGTAATAGCGGGAGCAATATATTCTTGTTTCACACCAAAAAAGGACATGTAATATTATTATCATCTATATCAGGCTAACTAGCAAAATAAAAAAAATTGACTTACCTCAATAAATATGGCTTTGTTTTAGTGTGATATCGATATCGATAGTTGAAGTTCCAGGATGACTGAGCAATACGACAACAATATTGATCAGTCATCCTGGTACTGTGCTAAAGATATTAAATACACTGATTAATTGTACCACTAGGAAGCCTTGTATAGATAATAATTATGAATATTTACTATGCAACTCAGCAGAGAAGGGCAGGAGGCCCACAAAGATCTGTTCATCATTGAGCATTTTCCTCAAATTAATCACATGGTCAAAAATGTTGTTGACGAAGCTGTTCATGATGATCATGGCCAGACTTGTGGAACATGTCAATCTATTTCTCTTTTCAGAATCTCTGTTAATGGCTTAATTCAGATCAGAGAAGGGCTATTGCTGGGATAAGCAAGGCGTACCAGCATTTTCTATAACACTCTACTAAAGAGAAAGCATAAGAGATACAGTGTTCATCTCAATGTACTAACCTGTCCTGATTCTTTTACCATGATGTTATCATTGTGCCTGTCACCGATTCCTAGGACATAGGTTGCTACACAGTAGCCTGCACAGGAGAAGGTGAAGTCTTCTATCGCTTTGTTTAACCTACGGGGGAAACAAAGGAGAGAACTTAATACAATGAATGTGAGCATTGAATAACAATCTGAAGACATGCCTCTTACTGCTTTCTCCAATCCACTACCCCGAAACGAGACTTTCAACTTAGCCCATACAGGCCTATTCACATAAGCCACATATTTGTTTGTGTACCAGAAATATTGAAATGAATGACAATTAGGGATGATAGGTAGCTGTGAGCAACAAAGGTGCTACGTGTACTAACTTATCTGTGTGTTATAAGATACACAAATGTGAGCCGCAGTACGCTTAAAGACTCTGTCAGACCAACGGAAAGCTTATAAGCAATAGATTACAGTAATATCAATAACATGCTATTTTAGTGTCTCCTTTTAAAAGAAAAATTAAAAAGTTGCCACAGTATACGTGAACGTGGTTTTATGTTAGTGAGTTAAAAAGTCGGTTAGTGGCTAGGCCTCTGCAAATGAAAGATGTGATCTTACATCTCCTCTGTCGGACTATGTTTCTTTAACCATTCAAAGAGAGCCGCCTTTTGGAATGCTGCCGTGAGCACATTGACTGAACCATGTTGCTTCTGGATGTTTGCGATGGTGTCCGAATTGGTAACGACCTCGATCAGTCCGACTTTAGGACCGGTGGCGAGGGTTTTGTACGGGATTATCCTGAAGAAAGAAAAAAAAGGGTGGATAAATTTTGGTAGTGAGAAATTCAAAGAATGGAGACAATCTACTCAAAGAGGATAATCCAAAGGATTGGGTTAAATCAAAAGAAGACGATCATGGTAGTGGTAGTAGTGATGGCAAGCCATATTAGGTAAGCAGCAGATTACGATTTTCAAATCCTACTGGCCCAACCTTACTAGAGATCGAAATGACACCAGTAGCAAGGGTCATAAATAAAAACTACTACATGCAAAAAAACATGGAAAAAATAAATTAGGTCTACAAAATACTGCCACAATACCACTTTCAAATTGTTTTGTGCTTCCAAATTTTGAAATTACATCTTTACCCTTTCAAAAAATGCTGAAAACTAAAATTTGACCATCCTGACCAAATACACCTTTATTGACCTCAAACTGAAAACCACACAATTCGACCGTTGGATGGTTTTATGGTGCCTGGTCACATCTACACTACATGTTCTTATGACAAATGTTGACTGTGGCAATCGACTGCCTGTCTGTGATAATGCAGATGAGATATTTAAAGCCCCACTATACTACTTATAGCTACTTGCGCCCTCTATATAACAAACAATGTTTAATCGGTGACCATTGGTCCCCCATGATCCACTTTTTCTTATGTTAATTGAGAGCTGAGTTAATGAGATAACCACCTGTCCAGTGACCTTGCAGGGTGGTCTAATCCCTCCTGTACACTAGTACAGATGGGCTTTAAGATGAGATATTTACCTAAGGTCTAAGCCCTCCTCCTGCCATATGTTATCCATAATCTGCATGACTTGGAGCGTCAACATGTCCTGCCGTAGATCTGTAAAACACACAGTAATAAGAATTTTCAGTTGTTATACAGTCAAACCTGTCTACAAAAGCCACATTTTGTGTTTCCCTTGAAAATGTTTTCTCATTGAAACATATACTAAAGGAACCTGTACTTAAATACCACCTGCCTGTAAAGACCACTTTTCTTCAAGATTTCAAGATTTCAAATTTATTCATGTTTCCAACAAAACATTACAAATCAATTATAAGCATTTAAAACAAATTTAAGAAATACATGTTGGAAACAGAGGGGTCCACTAAAAAGCAATGCTAGTTCAAGTGCAAAGACCTCAAATGGAGAACCATCTCTGACATAAAAACACTAAGAATTATGAGGTGACATAACTATGAAATAAAAGGTTGGTTCTTGGTGAGTGAGATTGTTCTTTGACAAGTGAAACAGATTGATGAAGTCACTGAAAACTAGCAGACTAGTCTTTATAATAGCAGAAGAAATTAAATATGTAACCAGGCCCCTGTTTTGTGAACATTTGCGATTGATTACAAGACCTCCAATCCATCGCTAACTGAAGATGAAGATTTAAAGCCACACTGTCCTACTTGTAGCTACTTGCTCCCTCTATATAGAAAACAATGCCTAATCGGTGACAATTGGTCCCCCATGATCCTTTTTTTTAATGTTAATTATTGAGCTGAGTTGATGAGATAACCACCTGTCCAGTGACCTTGCAGGGCGGTCTAATCCCTCCTATAAACTAGTACAGACAAGCTTTAAACCATGGGTTAAATTTAAACCTCCTTTGTGAATTCGGGCCATTTTGTGCGTAGGGCTTTACAAACTCCTACATTTCAGTATTTCTTTAGTATGGAGTTGCGATTATTTGAATCAGTCAAGGCTGAAAAGTTACAAAATATGTTCTCACCATCTCCATTCTTAAAGAGTATATAGACGTCGTCTCCGATTGGATCATCGTTTTCAAACACCAACCACAGCGGTCGCATCTTGGATGACATGAATTTGCACTTGTTTAGTCTGTGATTGAAATAGAAACAACAAGCTATGTTAAAGCGGGACTGCACTATTTGTAGCTACTTGCGCCCTCTATATGCCGGTAGCAAACAATGCCTAAGCAGTATCCATGGGTCCCCCATGATGCACTTTTTCTTATGTTAAGTGAGAGCTAATTTGATGAGATAACCACCTGTCAGTGACCACACAGGGAGGTCTAATCCCTCCTGGCCAAACTACCCTGTAGTGCAGATGGGCTTTAAGAGTAAACTAAGGCCCTATAAAATAAAGAGAAGAGAGCGATTGCTAGCTTATTTGCTATCAATCACTATGTACTATCAATTGATCATCAGTCGATTGATCAATCGTACAATTTTCTATCAAACATGGCTAAAACTATACTTTTGCACAGCATGGATAAGTGTTATACATGTATTTCTTGACTGATATTCGGAATATCAGTCATGTAGGTCCACTTAATCACTTGCTATCATTATGGAATTTGAAGAATTAAAGCAACATTTCATAGCAACAAACTTTGGGAGCCTTAAGGATGTGAAAATCTTATTGCAGTCATAATAATAGAAGGAAATATATTATGGTATTTCTGTACTGATGCCAAGGGCTGACGCATACAAATGAAAATTTAAATGCATACCTTTAAATATCTAAAACCAAAAATGTGTGCAAATGTATGCATATTGCAATGGAAAAACTGTATGTGGGTCATCCCATAAAAGTATTTGACAAAGGTATGTCAAAGTTAGGACCTGTTATTCTAAAATGATTAATTTGACCTTACAGTTAGTGCATCCCATAATAACAGAAGTGACCATTATGACAAAGAAAGACATTCATTGCAAACTGCCGGAAGACACTAAGGAAAAACTCATTCAGCTAGAGAATAATCAATGTGTGAAATGGTCTTTCAGGCGATGTTGTGGAGAGTGCCACTAACAATCGCTTCAAATCTGAACTTGAGAACTGGTGGAAAGATGCCCCAGATAAATATGATGACAACCCCAACCAAAGGAAACCATGGATAGGAACAACAGTCTAAGACTGGATCAAGTGAGTAACAAGTGACTTTATGTTATTGATGTTGGTAAATAAAATCAGCAGGGGGGGGGGGGCGTTTTACAAAGCCTTTTTTCAATGACAAATGACAAAAAATCACTGACAAATCTGCTAATAACCAATCTGAAGCAAGGATTTCAGTAGCTTATAACAAAAAATGTCATTTGTCACTGATGTCACTTTTGTGAAACGTTCCCCTGATCTACAACCGTCTTACCTTAGACACTTGAGTTTGTTGGAAGGAGCTAAAGGTGAGACGAAGTTAGAGAGGGTGTCTGCGTAGGAGTCTTGCTGTAGAACCTTCTGCATCATATCTCGTATCTCTCCCTTGTCTTGTTGTTTGGCCTGTTTCGATTTGATTAGCTCGTTCAGATTCTTCATCTTGTTCAGAGATTCCACCTACATTACAATTGAGAGAAATCATTTCACTCAATCGTATTACTGCATGTTATATGAAACCTTATGCATCATGGGTGGTATTCCAGTAGCGCGTACTAAGTTAGCGCGTACTTAGTTAGTTCACACTTCTATGGAGTGCCTGTTGCAAACTAATTTACCCTGTACAGATTATTTTAATCCTTCAATGAAAAGTGTTCAAAAAATTAATTTTGCAATGAAATGGGAAGAAAAAGATAATATGAGTATGAATTGAATTTCTACAAAGTTTTTGGTAGATTATCTTTGTCATGAATATTGAAGGAGGAAGATGAAACCTAGCATTCCATAGAAGTGTGAACTAAAATTCTTGTTTAGTCTGGACTTAGTCCCAGCTTAACTTATGAGAATACCACCCTCTCTCCCTTGTCTTGTTGCTTGGCCCGTTTTGATTTGATCAGCTCATTCAGAGATTCCACCTACGTTACAATCGTGAGAAAATCATGTCGCTTGTCTTACTGCATGTTATGGTGCTTGAACATGTTGCTTTTGAGTTTTGGTTGAAGTCGTTGTATAAAAATACAGCAAATTAAAGCCAATCTGTACTAGTGTGGCAAGGGGGATTAGACCGCCCTGCAAGGTCACTGACAGGCGGTTATCTCATCAAATCAGCTTTCAATTAACATAAGAAAAAGAGGATCATGGGAGACCAACAGGCACCGATTGGGCATTGTTTGCTATAAAGAGGGCGCAAGTAGCTATAAGTAGTGCAGTGGGGCTTTAATAGAGGAGAGCATTGGTGTATTCATCTGTGACCCCCGACCCCTCTGTCGTGAGAATGGTAGAGGAACAAAGCAAGGAATGAATGAAAGGAATAAGATGCAGGTGTTTTTGAGCGTCAACTAACGCCTGGCTAGAATGCTCCCCAGGAAGTGGAGATTGTGCACACAGTGTGTGCAGGGCAAGCACTGAATCCAATGACTGGGGTAGTAATATATCTGTAAAGCGCTTAGAGACATTGTATTAAGCGCTATATAAGCGAAATATTATTATTATTATTATTAATACTGACCTGTTTGCTGAGTGTCTTGATGTGGGCCATGCTTCCTCTACAGTAAGCCTCTAGCATCAGACCAAACCGCGTGCATACTGCTGATTGATGCATTTCCGCTCTAAGAAGAAGAAAAACATAAAGATACATGTAATGGCACGGTTGAATAATAGGATAGGATATACCTGGGACCCGTTTCACAAAGCCTTTGACCAAAATCAGTGACAAATCTGCTGATAACCAATCAGAAGCAAGGATTTTAGTAGCTTATAACAAAAAATGTCATTTGTCACTGATGACAAGTTCTGTGAAACGCCCCCCAGTTGTACCAGTTGTACTATATGGTACTGTAAAGTCAGAAACTTCCATTTTTTTGCACCGATTTCACCTTCCCCGATTAGTAGTAGTAGTGGTTATTTTTAACTTGACTGCTAAGAAAGCATAAATGCTTGCTAGTACCGGTAAGTTGAATGGGCATGTATTATATTTTGAACACACAAACAGTTAACAATTCAATTATTCAAACCTTACCATGTTTTGTAATTTTTTTAAAGGTAAAGACCAGTTATGGTCATGCGATTGCATTGTGAAAGAAACGTTGTGGAATCGATCAGAAAAGGTTGATCATCTAGCATCTAGCATCTGCAAGGTTCTGGAATCATCAAAATGATAAGAAATTTGGCCCATTCTTCGTAAAGTTACAAGCACTATACACAGAAAGATGTATATGGGACTACCCTATATCTCTCATAGACCATGAGAGAAACAAATTTACCAAATATATGAATTAGTAGGCGGTTTCCCGGCAAATTTTGTATCATCATGTATTAGTCAAAACATATTCTTTCACATGATTGGTAATGAGAGCTTCCATTTCATTTTTTGAAATTGGGGCGTTTCCAATACTGGTCTTTACCTTTAAGTGTGTGAAGTATTGATTTGTCCCGATTTACGTTTCTTGAGAATGTGACATATTACAACTTTCATCTAAAAGTATTCAACACAGGCTATAATTCAACCAGTACACCTTTCATTCATGAGTTACAAAAACAAACAAAAAACAAAAAAAGGGGTACGAATAATTTAGTTGTTAATTGTAAAAATTGTAAACATGACATTGTGACTACCAGTAGATGCCAATTTGGATAGAAAAATTGAGATGCAATCTTTCATGCAAAGAAGATAATATGCTTACCTAAGATGCCAGAATAGAAAATGGCCGATCCTCTGATTAGAGAGAGCCCTGTCTAAGAGGAACTTGCCGATGGCGCAATCTAGATGAGTCTCGTACTTCAAGGCTTGTACCAGCTGCAGAAGATACTGAGAGAGTTGATCGTCTCTGCAAAAAAAGAAAAAAAAAAAATACTTTAAGTGGCAAAAAAAATAGCCAGATCAACAATAAACTATGTGAATTAATAAATGAAAAAATTATGTAAATGAACCAAACAGTCGGAGAAAGAAAGTTATGTTGGGATTCACATCCATTCATTTGTTCATTGTTGATTTTTTAATTAATGTTTGTATTATATATATATATATATATATATATATGTCTCTATATTTTTTGTTTCCATTCATCTATCTATTCTTATTTTTTTTTTTTTTTTTTTTTTTTTTTGGGGGGGGTGTAGTCAGGGATGGAGATTTCCAAATAAAGAATGAAATTGATGCAGGCTATTGATATGTTTTCTGAAAGTTTGACAATTGGATGACTTTTTTGTTTTTTCATGGTTCGCATGCTTTTTACTGTTGTGCGCATAGAAAAGTTCTCAGCTACCCTGTCAGCAAATATATGGTCCAACATTCCCACCCCCGTTCAAAATGGCCTACCAATTCTGATGCCTGGAAGTGTAATAGTTGAAAAGATGGAGAGTGACTCACGTGAGTTGCTGAAGGCACTTGACTGCAAACTGCCTGACAGATACGTCAGGATAGCGGTAGTCTAAGAGTTCCATTGATTCTTCTGGCTTCAATGGAGGCCAAATCTGCAGCAAAGCTTGCATCTATGCAAACAAAGAATTAAATAAAATTTAAAGTTAATATGCTTGGCTTAAAATTTGCGTATCTTACTTGTCTCCTCGCCTGATCACTCTCTTCAGTCATTCTTCTCCTTTTAGATCTCTTTCTCTCAAATCTTCCTTGATGTACAACCATATTCTATCTCCCCTTCTGTAAGCCACCTTCAAATAAACCTACAAAGAGTCTGTGGTAGTTGATCCCAACTCTCTCTCTCCTTTCTCCCTCCCTCTCTCTCTCTCTCTCCCTCTCTCTTTTTCCTCTCTCTCTCTCTCTCTCTCTCTCTCTCTCTCTCTCTCTCTCCTTTCTCTCTCTTACATAGCCACTATTCTCAATTCAACCCCCCCCCCCCTTTTTTCCCCCCTCTTAACTCACCTGTGCTACTTAGTCCCTATGGTTCCAATGTACACACTTGAGCAACCTAGGAAGAGCATAGGGTAGTTGAACCCTCCCAATCTCTCTCTTCTATAGCCACCCTCTCAATTCACCCCCCCCCCTTTTTTTCCCCCTCTTAACTCACCTGTGCTACTTAGTCCCTATGGTTCCAATGTACACACTTGAGCAACCTAGGAAGAGCATGAGGTAGTTGAACCCTCCCAATCTCTCTCTTCTATAGCCACCCTCTCAATTCACCCCCCCCCCCCCCTTTTTTCCCCCTCTTAACTCACCTGTGCTACTTAGTCCCTATGGTTCCAATGTACACACTTGAGCAACCTAGGAAGCGCATGGGGTAGTTGATCACTCCCTATCTCTCTCCTTTCTCCCTTTTCTCCCTTTTCTATAGCCACCCTCTCAATTCACCCCCCCCCCCTTTTTTTTGTCCCCCCTCTTAACTCACCTGTGCTACTTCATCCCTATGGTTCCAATGTACACACTTGAGCAATCTAGGAAGAGCATGGGGTAGCTGATCCCTGCAATCCTGCCTCGCAAGCCACAGGTCTTCCCTCTCCTGTTCACTCAGTGGCTCCAGGGGATCTTTCTCAACAATCTGACGCAACTCCTCCAAAGCTTGTTCCTTAAAGAATCAAGTTAAAAAAGTTACACATACATGTATGTGATCTAGCGAAACAGCTCCTCCAAAAAAAAATTCTGGATGAAAAAGTTATAAAAAGTTACACATACGTGTACGTGATCTGACATATCCTTTAGCCACAATTGCTCCGATCTTTATTTCAAGTTCTATCATGATAATAACATCATATGGGGGGCATTTCACAAAACTTGTCATCAGTGACAAATGACAGTTTTTTTTATAAGCTACTGAAATCCTTGCTTCTGATTGGTTATCAGCAGATTTGTCACTCATTTTTATCATTTGTCATTGAAAAAAGGCTTTGTGAAATGCCCCCCTGATGTTCATAGAATGCTGTAATGAAATTGTGTTCAGGCTTGTTTCTTGAGAGCCGGTTGAGTTCATATGGAATATAGATGCATCTTTACCGGTAAAATTGTTCATTTCCACTTGTGAAGTTGGCAATGTTCCACTTTAATAAAGTGATTGAATTAATTGTTATCTCTTACAACCAATTGATTATGACCTAACAAGTCATTTTGTGTTGCGGGTAAGCCTTAATCTGATGACCGCAAAATAATATGTGCTGCGCCTAGAAACATAGTATTAGGCGCATTATAAATGTGAGCTATTATTATTATTATTCAGAATGAATATAAGATATTAAACTCTACAGCACACTTACTGATGGTGTCTCAAACGGATTGTCATCACTCCTCGCGATGTCTGCTGCCCTCTCTATCACCTTGTCAAACGTAGGATAGGAGACGCTGCCCTGCCTGTACTGCTCAAAGGACACCTCGATACAGGTTGTGTCGTCTTTGCTGGGGTTGGACTCACAATGACCCAAGGGGTTCAGGTCGATGTCTTCCGAGGCCGGCCACATGAAGAGTTTGTGTGGTCCCGACCTCAGCTGGGACCGGTAATCAAAGAACGTCAGGTTGACCCATGCGATAGGCACCAGATCCTGGAGAGAGTAATGCGATAGATAACAGAATGCAAGATGGTTATTAAAGTAGGGTTGTTCTTTAATGGTATTTTCAATAGTGCTGTTTGCAAAAAGGAGGGTTCAACAAATCCTACATGAAACTGAGGAAGAAACATGGAATTAGAATAATACATTCATTTAAAACCCATTGTCTACAGCAAATAGTAGTTTCCATTAAAGCTCTAAAAGCCTATGTGAATAACAGAATTAGTTTGTCAACAGGTTAACAACCACTTTGGACTGATCATGTGCACTTGAGATGCATCAAGACATTTTCTTTAAATTTGATTTGTGGCACATACAGTCAAAGACATCAATAAAAGAGAAGGCCTTTAAAAACTATCCCTACCCCCCTCCCCTCCCCATTCCTCTCTGGACAAATGGTTTCATAACTAGGGACCTTATATGTGATCAATCATCCCAACCAACAGCCCCATTCATACAATAAAACAGGTGTTTTAAAGTATCTTCAGGAGTAAATAAATAAAGACCAAGAAACATTCAAGGTCAAAGTATTCTGTCCCATACGTTAACGCTATCCTCGGAGTTTCAGGTACATCTGATGATTATATGGAGTTTACAGCCTCTTTATGGGACAGGAAATGACCACATGTCTTGGACATGCCACCAAAGAGCATTCAACTGACCTTCCTTGGAAATTTCTTCTTTGCCTTTCCTTGGTCAAGTTGTGCTCCTGATGTTGTCTTGACGATCTTCTTGTTGCCGAGCGTGTAGACCATGATGCAGAGCTTGGCCATGCGAGGCAGGTTGCTGACGTTGATGTCTGCCTCGTAGGTCTCCTGCCACTTGGGGTCAGGACCCTCGACCTCCTTGGACGTGAAGAAGGGGCAGAGCTCCTCGTCACCGTGGAACACGCCCGCCTTGAGTCGGACCTGTTTCATGTCACCAAACCAATCATGATTAAGTTGACATATATGAGACCTTATAAAGACATGGGTGGGAGGGGGGAGGGGGAGGCGGAGTTTAGTCTGAAGACATATACTCTATTTTGACATTTGAACACACTCCTCTGAGGCCTGAAGTCTAGCCTTACTCTTTTTAGTCTCTTACTGAAGTACACAGAATGCAGTAGACCATACAGGGTTGTTAGATACACTTCATGTACCGATCTTGTTTGATCTTACTTACCCCAGATTTTTCTATAACATTGACATGCTTTGCTTGTAGGAATATGACTCTGACCCTGGTATTCAACCTATTTTTTATCAGTTCTCTTACAGATCTTGAAGAGTTCTCATCTACCCCTAACTTATCAACCACCTTGAAATTGTATGCTTGGAGGAATAAGTCGTAAACCTAAATCGAACTTTTTTGTACAGTTCTCTTTAATACAGGTCTCCTACAGTTCTAATTCAATATTGTTGTCGAACCTGCTTTAGGGACCACTTGCAGGTGAGGTAAATGGGTGCCTGGCAGGAATTATTTCCTTGAAATGCTAGAGCGCTGTAATGGCAGTTAGACTAAAGCCAGGGTAATAATTAGTGCGCCTCGAAATAGAACTTCTGGATAGAAGTCGCATTAGAAATGCCTATTGTCATTACTATTATTATAGAAAGACCACCTGTCTATAAAGCCCACAATTTTTGTTTCCCTTGAAAGTGTTTTCGCATCGAAAAACTTTGGTTTATTATGCGCTCAATAAATCTATCTTTATCATTACTATTATTATCATACCTAAGAAACATATACATAGAGACATCCTGCCTATAAAGACCACTTTTCTGGCCTCCCTTACTAAAGCAGTCTTTATATACAGGTTTCACTGTACTTACCCCCGACTTCTCAATCACGTTGACATTCTTTGCCAGGTGGAATGTGACGCGGACCTTCTCCTCGATGTCCCAGCTGACGTAACGCCCTGCTTTGGAAGGGAGGGGCGGCGCCTGCTCTTCCTTCTGTGCTAGGACGTTAAACATGGGGTCTTTGAAGCGATCCTCTACCTTCAACTCGGACTTGTGTATGAGAATGAGCTCCGGCTTTTGGCCTTTCTTTACAGCTTTCCGGATGTACTGTGGACAGTCACACAATAATGGGGATCAGTTATAACCGCTTCACTGAAAGCCTTCTTTTGAACCATCATGTACATAGACTGTGTGCTCCATGGTGGGCATTTCCAGTTAAACCCAACCCTAGGTCTAAATTCATATTTAACAAAAGAAAAACTTAGGCTTCTTACTAGCTTGTTAAACCTGATTTTGATAAAGCTTAAAGCCGCACTGTACTACTTGTAGCTACTTGCTGCCTCTATATAGAAAACAATGCCTAATCAGTGACCATTGGTACCCCATGATCCTCTTGTTCTTATGTTAATTAAGAGCTGAGTTGATGAGATAGCCACCTGTAAGTGACCACCCTGGATGGTCTAATCCCTCCTAGCCAAACTAGTACAGACTGCCTTTAAAGCTAGCATCATTTACAAATAAAGGCCCAGGAGTTGAATTAGTAAAAAAAAAATTAACAAAAGTTGAAATTAGCAGTCAGATGTCCTTTTTTTCTCAAAGCTAACAAAATCATCCAGACAGTTAAGGCACACAATCATATTAACTTGTAGCTCAGAGGAAATTGACTAATACATAAAAGTAAACACCTGATAATAAACAAACATTTGATTTTTGTAAAGTGCTTCTGTCCACTATACAAGGTGCTCTAATACTACCCCAGCTTTAACTATGCTACTCACCTGAATGCTCACAGGATACTGAAATTTCATTCAAACACATGCCCAATTACTACACCTGGGGAGTGTTTCACAAAGACTAAGATTAATTTTAAGTTGGACATAACTATGACAGGCTGTTCATACTACTGTTTGCTTTCACCATTATGATCTTTAAATAATGTTTTTTCCTTCAATAATGAATTATCAAAAGATGTAAATTCTGTAGATATGTGACCATGATTTGTACGTCTCTTGAGAAAACAATGCCTGTAAATGACGGGAGCAAACAGTGGCATGAACGGCCTACCACAGTTAAGTCCAACAATAAAGTCGACCTTAGTCTTTGTGAAACACCCCCATGGGTGGAGAGTGGCAGGCAAAATTGTAATATCTTGTGAAATCACATCAGTGCCCTCCCTAGGCTCAAACCCATGACTTTCACTTCTCCATTCAGGTGCTACACCGGCCATTCCTCTACGATACCTGAAGAACCCGTCTCCTTCATACCTTGTATTTTGAGAGGGGATGGCCGCCCAGGAGAAAGTCTTCATAGCTGCGGATTTTGAGGACGTATTCCTCAGGCTGAGTGTTCTGCTGGTACATGGACATCTTCTTCTGTGCTTTCTCCACCAGATCTTCAGCCTTCTCCATGCTTTTCACTTGCAGAACTGACGTGGTCGACTAGAGATAGAAAAGATATTTCATAAATTATAATAATAGTCATGATAATTCATATTGTGCACATATCCATTCAGGGGATGCTTAAAGCCACACTGTACTACTTGTAGCTACTTGTTCCCTCTATATAGAAAACAATGCCTAATTGATGGCCATTGGTCCCCCGTGATCCTCTATTTCTTATGTTAATTGAGAGCTGAGTTGTTGAGATAACCACTTGTCTAGTGACCTTGCGGGTGGGTCTAATCCCTTCTATAAACTAGTACAGATGAGCTTTAAGACACCTACAAAGTACCAGTAGTATTATTACCTTGGCTTAGCTCAGCTTCTCTAAGAGTGCTAAAAGCAATCAAGGAATATATTCCTACTAGATACCCATTTACCACACCTGGGTGGAGAGTGGCAAATGTAGATTAATGTCTTGCCAAAGAACATTAGTGCCACGGTTGGACTACAACCCCGAGCCATGTGATCCACATGCAGTCCACAGATCTGAATCCTGTAGTCCACAATCAATTTACTTCAAATGTGATCAACAAATTACTCAAAGTATGCTACAAGTCGAGAGTTCAGTGACACAAAGACGTAACTCCATATTTTGCCAAAATGAGTATTTGATATCAAAATGTTCAGAAAAATGTTGGCTTTCCAGGAAACACAAAGACTTAACTCCACCCAACACCCCATTGAAGTCAACGGCTAGTGAAACATAGACTTAACTCCTTATGGCCCAAGTGCTCAGTGACACATAAATCACTTTTTCTCAAAATGGCCAAAATGGAGTTACGTCTTTGTGTCACTGAGCCCTCGAAGTGATGTTTTTTTCTCCCTTCAATAAACTTACCAGGCTGGAGGAGAACCTCATGTTGATCAGGAGATTTTCCGGAAGGTTGTTTGGCGCGGCCAGGTCCACCTCCGGAGGGAACAGGTACATGGCTTTCTTGTCCCAAGGCCACTTCATATGGGCCTTTTGTACTGACATGCACATCCGTTTCATGTTGGATCGGAAGTCATGCACCTCCTGGTTCTTCATCATGTCGTATTCATGAAGACCTGTATCAAAGGTACATGAGAAACATATCAAAATGGGTGATTCGAGTACATGTAAAACATCTGGGCTTGTCCTGGGGGCTGTTTCACAAAGACTAAGATCGACTTTAAGTTGGACTTGAACTATGGCAGGCCGTTCATGCCACTGTTTCCTCTCACCATGTACTGGCATTGGTCTCTCAAGGGATGTACAAATCATGGTCACAAATCTACAGAATTTACATTTTGTGATAGTTCATTATTGAAGGGAAAAATATCATCTAAAGATCATAATGGTGAGAGCAAATATTGTCATGAACAGCCTGCCGTATTAAATTCCAACTTAAAGTCATTATTATTTTTTGTGAAACACTCCCCAGGTGCTAATGACCATCTGAAAGGCTGCCAGAAAACTGAAAATAATTTGATCTTTGTTAACCTGATGGCACCAGTAATATCTGAATGAAATCCCTTTTCCTGCAAATATTGTCAGTCCCCAGACTATGAACACTAACATTAGAATTTAGAGACCTTTTAAGTAGGGGTTTCAGAGTGATGACGTCATGAGTTCGCACTGGGCGATCGAGAGAGCGAAAGTGTAGTATTCTCTGTGTGTCTTTCGATTATTACGTAAACTCCGTAGCCACACACAACTTCGCTCTAAAAATCACGGAGCGTTGCGAAGGCACCGCAATATCGTACTTTTCGGAAAACATCGTTAAGACTTCGCCTCCTTTCGTCTCTCCCCCGCTCTTAGTATTTGTTGACAAATAAAATCCGAACATACCCGATTGAAGCCGAGAAAGTGCCCTCCGTGCTGATATAACCTAAGTGTTTGTAGTGCAAGGAGAACTGACGAAACAATGCCATGAAGTTTTAAAAGCTACGATTTCATCATTTTCCCGTAATCTGCATCCAACTTAGGATGGTGAGTATGAAAATATAGAGTCTGCTGATTCAGAAAATGTATTCATTGTCGATGTTTTATCAAATTTGAAGAGCGGAAAAAACAATTATTAAGGCCCGATTCATGAAAATAAACGATCGAATTTGAGCTTCGTCGTGAGCGAGCTGTGCGAAGACCGCTTGAGCTTGCACAGACACATGGGCAGGTCCATTTTTCGGGTGGGGGTGTTAAATTCAACAATATGACAAATACGTAAATATTTACGTTTTTAAGCGAAATTCCACGAGTTTAAACTAGTTCTAGTAGATAATTAAGGACTTTGATTATGTTTGGTAACATTTAAAGCACATTTCTATATTTTTATTTAAAGTTCGGTTCGGGAAAAAATCCAGATAAATGCGATAGTTACCTGTGTGAAAAAATGGTATTTACCACAACAACGATAAATTTTTGACGGAAAATTCTTGAAACAAATCGGATAAAATGTTGATCTTGTGACTTTTTGGTTATTTTGGAGACAAAATATTACATGGTATGTATGTTTGGTCATATAAACATTACAAAATGCCACTTTTAAAAGAATAAGACAATTTTAAGGACGGAATTGAGGCCTCCGGATTTTATTCTTGCGCAACTTGTGTGAACTCACTCTAGTCCCATACGTTGAATGTTACGTTTGCTTGAGTTTATAGTTGCATTTCTCCACGATTCTCTGTACTCCCTAGCAGTTTTCTGATCATAAATAATGTGAAATCTATGTTCTTTGCGCAAGATTCTCGTTGATTACATATTTTATTTATTGTGTGGAACTTCTTTATTGATCCATTTCTCATTTATTTACCTCCTCCACCTGTCTGAAAACCCGGCTGAAAACTAAATCACTGTCAATGAATGTGCATATTAATGTTAGTCTAGATCTATTTGTTATTCTAACCAAATGTTTCTGTTCAAATATTTCACTGATTGTTACTTCTTGAACTGGATAATCAGTTACATAACTTATTGTAGACCCTAATTTTAAAAATTGTTATAAAAGTACTCAAAATTACAATCAATTTTCAAGTTCGACCGAACTACATTAAGTAGACTACCCTAGACAGTAATTATAAATAATCATTTTTTTTTTCTTCTCAAAAATAATTGTGCCTTCGCTAACAAAGGGGCCGGAGGCATTACTTATTATTATGACAATATTACATTACATGTTTTGTTTCGGAAATGAACGTTATGTGAACATTTCTTTGATTGATTTTTAATGTTTTATTTTATATTTGTAGATGGCAAACACAGAGTCAGAGGAGCCAGCAAGTGCAATGGATGAGGCTAAAGACAAGGGGATTTTGTCAGGGACTAATCTTGAACATGATGAAGCTGAAGGTAGGTATCATCTTTCATTCTTTATAAATTAATTAGATTAATTTATTTTTGTTAATGAAATAATATTAAGTGTTGAAGATAATTTGGTAACCAACTTATATTATACTGTACAAAGAGTCTATGTTTTAATTCATTTAGTTTGTTGTTGGTTAACTCAATTTCATTGCCCTCAATCGGGATAATGATACAAAATTAGCTCAGGAAATAAGAATGGCGTTAATTTATTTATCTTTTCTAATTTTGTTTTGTAAATAGTAACAGCTCCTGTATCATCAGCAGCGGGATCATCAGCTCCAGGATCGTTAGCTCCTCAAGCGACTTCAATCCCAGGAGGAAGCAATGGTAATTATTGTTGTCACTGTTTATTTTCAAATGGTAAATCATGCATGAATTAAATGAACATTTTAGTTTTAATTAATAATTGTTGCCTTGAATCTTTATAGTAGTATTTATCATGACAAAATACGCTAAGGAAATAAGAATGGTGTTATATTATTCATCTTTTCTAATTTTGTTTTGTTAACAGTAACAGCTCCTGTAGCACTAGCAGCGGGGTCATCAGCTCCTGGAGTAGCGGCCGGATCATCAGCTTCTCAAGCGACGGCAATCCCCGGAGGAAGCAACGGTAATTATTGTTGTCACTGTTTTTTATTATGGTTAATCGTCCCAAAATTAAATGAACATCTTATTTGGAATCTGTGATTTATGATGAATGGAATATACATATGTTTTCAAATTTTAAGTTCATCCAATCCTCATCAGTAAATAAGCATTGTATTAATTTAATAGGCAGAACAATCACAATGAATACACATATGACACAACAATTACTCAGTTACTAAATTAAAGCTATTGACTTGACAATAAATGACATAATATGATTCATAAATTAATAGTTTGCTTTTCTCTTTTATGTTTTTCCCCTGCAGATATTGGGCCATACTGTACAGCCATGGATCTTCACCGGGACCTCTTCACGGGACAGGAGGATTTGCCCACTGTGGAGAAATTGCAAAATGGTCTTGTAGTAGAACTGTACGACTTCTTGAAAGAGAATAGAATGTCAAATATGGGAATTGCTAGAATATTGATCAAGTTAGGTGGTGTTTCTGCTAACGACCATAAAGTTTGTAATTATGTTAAAGAGGTTGTAACAAAGTACAAACATATTAAAAAAAATGCTAAAGGTATTGTACAGGTACAGAAATTGTCAAGTCTTCTAGATAAGGAATTCTTAGTCTTGAGAAGCAAGCAATTGAAGGAGCCAGACACACCTAGGAAGAAGAAAATGAGAGCGCAAATCGCTGAAATCAAGACAGACAACAAAGGAGTGAAACGGAAATTGGCAGGAATGGAAGGAACAATAGAAGACCAAAGGCATCGTCTGGAGTTTTTAGAGGAGGAGCTCGACATGCGCAAAGCAAGACAGAAAGAAATTGCTGATTTCAGCACGCTACAGGATAGTTTTGTATTCCTGTGCAAGAAGATGAAGCAAATCACTGCAGAGTTCGATCCAACTTGTCAGGAACTGAACGCATACAAGAAAAAGTATGAAGAAAAAGAAAAAGAACTGCTCGAATTGGAGAAAAAACTTGTAGCATGTCAAGGAAAACTTCAGAAAGTAAATGCCAGGAATGTTAACAAGAGGATCAAAAGGAGAGATGAAAGCATAACAAAGCTGAAGGATGATAATTCAGAATTATCTACTCTCGTCAAAGAGTTAAAAGAAGATCTCGAACAAAACAGAAACCAACTCAGCTCATCAAAAGATAGAGTGCAATCCATGGAAGCGCATTCCAAACATATCAACCAGTCTCGGAGAAAGGTCTATGACCAAGCCAGGTATCTCCGGCGACGACATACATCTGGTGCAGACGTGCAGGATCTGATGGACCTGAAGGAGAGAGTGTCGTTCCTAGAGAAGAGGGAAAAGGAATTGGAGGAAGTGATAGGTTTAATGGAGGACAATACCATCATGACATTCGAAAATGGTAGATATAACGACTGCATCCGCAAAACTATCATGGAGTTGCTTGCGCAGAATGTGTCCTTACGGAAGGTTACTTCCGTCATTAGAACTGTCATCAAAAACTTGACTGGAAAAAACATCGGGCGTCTCCCTTCGGCAGGGACAGTATCGAGATTGGCCGTGGAAGCAAACCATCTAGCAACGATTGAAGTTGCCCTGGCAATGAAGTCAGCAACACCAGAAAAAGCACTTGGAAACTGCATTCACGGAGATGGTACTACCAAACATCATCGGAAATATCAAAATTTTCAAGTGACATTGCCAGATGGGACATCCCGAACAATGGGCTTAGTTGAGATGGCTGCAGGTGATACTGAAGCTGTAATGGATGCCTTCAAGGACAGAATCAACACACTGGCTTCATCTCTCGCTCAACTTGAGGGTGGTAATCAAGAAGACATGTACAAGGAATTGGTTACAACTGTGAAGTCAACAATGACTGATCAAGGGGCTACCATGCCGCAATTCAATGATAGGTTGAGAGCACTTCGTCAGGACCTCCTTCCTCAAGTTGTCAAACAGTGGAATCAGCTTCCAGGTGATGTTCAAGCTTGTGTAAGTGACTTCGGGAAATTTTTCTGTAAAATGCATCCCCTAATAAACTTCGCTGAAGAAGTGGACAAAGCCCTGAAAGCGTTTGAAGATATTACAACATCAGGAAGGCATGCACACACATTGCAAACATCAGAATCTGGCGCCACAAGACTCATCAGGATATCGAGTAAGGCCTTTCATCACCGGGGATGTGACAAGTCGGGAGTTGAAGATGTCTTTTCAGCCTTTCTGTCAAACGCTTGTGGGACGAAGAATCATCTGGTTGATTACATTGGAAATCGTGCGAACATTCTTTTTGAAGGTGCCTCCGCCCTTTATTTCCACGTTCCTCACATTCAGGAGTTTCTTTCAATGATTCAAAATCGTAACAACCTTCTCCTGGCAATCGAAGAGGACATCAATGAGAAGCTCTTGGTGGCCGAGATACGAGCACTTGGCATATTTTACATCGCTGCCATCAAGCCCCTTTGGGAAAGGATTATCAGCTCGGGCAACATTTTCGACACGAATGAGCCACTCCATCAACTCCAAACCAAGCTCATGGTATGGAAGGAAGACGCATCCCCTCTCCTGGCAGGTGACAGCCCCTTCAACATTAGCACAGGAGATGACATCTCAAAGAAGCTCCTAGACAGTACTGATGCTGAAGCAGAGATGCTGACCACCCAAGCCCTTGAGTTGATAAGCTGTGCTGTCCTGCTCATCCTTCAACGCCAGTGCAAAGACCAGCTACCTGGAGGAAAGTATTGGGACCTGGCTGATGACGTCAAGGCAGCATACCACAATGTCCCAAGCACCAACATGATTGGAGAGAGGGATTTTGCACAACTCGATCTGCTTGTCCGCAAAAAACCCTCTGCCAGAATCACCACTCTTGAAGCACTCATCATGTGGACCAACAATAAGATGCCGGAGTGGCTTGACTCTCTGTCAGAGAAAGAAAGAGGGAAATATATGAAGGCGGCAAGGCAGTGCTCAGACGATGTTCTTAGGAGATATGCCGAACGGAAGAAGGCTATCAAACAGCAGAAATGGGAAGCTCTTCAAAAGGCATCACAAAAGAGGAAGGATCTTGAGGAAAAGAGAATGAAGTCGACAGCAGACTTGGTCAATGAAGTAGTTGAGCTTGGTGGAGTGTGGACTTCAGAGCAGAAGATAACAGAGATGGTTGGAGACATTGAGAGCACAAAATCAGACGAACAAATAAGAAGAATACTGTACACACAGCTGTTATTCTTACAGAAGGTCCTTAAATGTCAAGGTCCGTCAAAAGAACATTTCCAGCTATCTCATCAAGGGCAGCCGTTTACAAGAGGAGAGATGATGCAACATTTAGTAGATGTTGTGAAGCACAACAATCTACAAACCCAACCACAACCTGACCCAGTAGAAGCCGCTGCAATTCAGCAAAGGGAAAGCAGTGCTGGAAGCAGCTTCGAGTACACAGCACCTGAAGATCAAGTTGAAAGCTTTCAAGAGCAGAAAAATAAGATGTTCAAAAAAATAGAAGAGGAAAAGAAGAAGAGAGCAGCAATTGCATCAAAACAATATCTGGATGAACTTCTTCTGAACCCAGAGTTACTTGTAGGCAAGAGGATCGAACACGTCTTCCTAATTGAACATGTGAAAGTCTGGATCCATGGTGTGGTGACTGGTATTAGTTCTTACAAGACTGATAACCTGAAGACCCTCTTCTTCATTGATTATGAGGATGAGGATGAACTCAAGGAGTACAACCTTCTATCTGACTTGAAGAAGAATGAATTAATTGTGAAAGATTGATTTCTGCTCAAGCGATTAATAAAGTTTGAAAAGAGAATTCAAAACTGAGCAGTATTAGGTTGAGCAAGAAGGAATTGTTTAATATTCATTTCTGATCAACTGATTAGTAACATTTGAAAGCAGTTAATCTGAAAATTCGAAGCTGAGCAGAACAAGAAGGAATGAATTGTTTAATATTATTTTCTGATCAAGTGATTAGTAACATTTGAGTCAATCTCACAAGTCAAAGCTGAGCAGTGTTAACTTTAACTAGAACAAATTAATTTTAATTTGGTGCAAATTGAAAATTGAAGTATACCCGAGAAGTTGTGACGGAACCAAAACAAATTATCATGCAAAGAAGATGTAACAAAACAAAAATAATTACAAAGAAAATGCAATGGAACCAACCTTTAAAGAAAAGAATAGCAAATAAATAAGAACAAATTCAAACATTAAATATATTAGTCTTTATTGTATGTACTTATATGTTTGGAAACTTGTATGGTATGAAAGTTGGAAGTCTCTGTTAATTGTTATTGTGTGTGTATTTGTCCGTATGTGGTTATGTTTGTAAGTGAGTGTGTGAGCATTCATGTTTGGCGGTGTGCATAAAGCTGTACATGTGTTTGTTTTTCTTTATTTGAAAACAAGGATTACATTTCTGTATAAATTTGAAAAACCTTGAATTAAAATATATTGTATCTTGCAAAGATAAGTACACAATAATGTGAGAAAAAAAATGTCTGATTCCTTAAATTTAAGGGATATCATAGTTTTTTCATTTTATTGAATAAATTCGCATAAATTTGCATATTTAATTATTACTCACTAATGTCAAGAAATATGAATAACAAATTCCTGTATCTTGCAAAGATATGCATAACATTTGTGAAAACTAGATTTCTGACTCTTTTAATTCAAGGGATATCACCATTTCCCATATAATTGAATAAATTTGCATAAATTTGCATAAATTTGCATATTTAATTATTACACACTAATGTCAAGAAATATGAATTACAAATTCCTGTATCTTGCAAAGATATGCATAACATTTGTGAAAACTAGATTTCTGACTCATTTAATTCAAGGGATATCACCATTTCCCATATAATTGAATAAATTTGCATAAATTTGCATATTTAAAATATGATTAATAATGTCAAGAAAATATTAATTACAATCTATTGTATCTTGCGGAGGTATATACAAAATTTCATCGCTGTTGGATTCTGCATCTCAGAGATATTGATAAATATGTTTTAAACGTACATGCCAAATTCCTATACAAAGAGTACCACAATGGTGCCATCTTTAAAACAATAGGAATAAAAGATTTGATCATGTGACCTCTGTGAAAAAATTCCCTAAAAAATAATTCTTAAAAAAATTGTAACTCTTTAACGCTTTGACCGATTTTCAAAATTTAAACTGCATTATGCTTCTAAAATTACATTCTATCAACTTTTGAAGGAAATTAAGCTTCAGCTATAAAAGACAAAAATCACCTGAAACCCCTATTTTAAGGAATCATCTACATTGTCTGGCTTGCAACTCATTTAAACTGTTAAGCAAGCGCCAAGAATAACCACCAACGTAAGTTTGTGAATCGTTGATGAGGGCTGTCTCTGCAGCAAGATACAACTATACCTTAAAATAACAAATTGCAAAATTTCAATGGCAATGCAAGAACCCAATTCCTCTCTATCTTCCACATCGCATGCTTTTCCACATGATTCTCGACACTAGAAATCCTACTAACATGCATAAAGGATGTACAACAATGAAGATAACTTACTCTTGCCAATACAGAGACCAATTTGTGAGTTGAGCACCCTATCTTCGACATCACCTGCCTTCCTGACGACTCTCAGCGTACTCCAGAATGGCTTGATATCACAGAGCCGACGCTTCTCGTCTAAGAGCTCCTCCTGCTCAGCTGAATAGTTAATGCACTGGAAGATGTAGAAGTTGAGATCGAGGAGGAGGTTGAAGAGAGGTTCTGACTTGGCTTTGGTCCATAGCTCCTGAAGAGAAAGGGATCAAATTAATTCATCATTAGTGTATGTGCATTATATACTGTACAGTGAAACTGGCTTAAAGAGCTACAGTACAACAATTGGAAAAATATCATACAGTATATGGATAAAGAATATAGTTGTTGTTTTGTTTGTGTTGTGTTGTGAGGTTTTTTCCCTTTCGAAAAGCATGTCCCATATTGTACAGAAGTATTAACCCTGCATATATATATATATATATATATATATATATATATATATACATGTATCTCAATTTTTTAGAGCATTCCTCAGCAAAGGCCCTGCATGAGCAAAGGTTCTTTCTCCCCACTTTATTGAGCTTAGGAAGACCATGAAATTCAGATTTTTGAGAGCGTAAAGATCTGGATGGGATCTAATGATTAATAAATTAAAGTAATAATGCACTGAGGAGCAGAGCCATTGATTAGTTTACTGGTAGTACATGTGGCTTCTTTTAATAAGGATTGGCACGATGGTAATTTCCTTATGGTAATTTCTATGTGGTATTTCTTAAACAAAAATATGTGCAGAGTTTATAGTTCTTCGGGAGGTTTCAAGCACTACAGTGTACATGTATATACATGTACATGTTGTGCTCTCTATGTTTTGTTCTATCATTTGTATTGTCTCAATTAATCATTTTTAGATATAAAGGTGAGCAGTCTCTGCACTTACGGGTAATCAATAATGCAACAAGTCTCTGGTTTCTAGGCTCACAGGATATCAATTACAGCGCTTGTAAAACTGAGAGTTGGTCTTGGTTAATTATTTCTAGTGCTCAGTGTAGTATAATAAATTATTTCCTCATTCCCTTTTCCCCTTATAGCACAATGAAAATGAGACTGTTGTACCTGAAGAATACAACCACATGTACACTGTACACTGTAGGTCTAATAATAATAATTGTATATTGCACACAATACACGTCTACATGTAACACTCCCAGTTTATGCTCAAGGTACAGTCAAACCTGTCTATAGCGACCACCCAAGGGAAACACAAAAAGTGGCCTATGTAGACAGGTGGTCTTTGTAGACAGGTTCCTTTTAATAGTACATGATTCAATGAGAAACCATTTCCAAGGGAAACAACAAATGTGGCCTTTGTAGACAAGTGGTCACTAAAGCAGGTTTGACTGTACATATAAACTATCACGGTAACCTGGCTTTACAGGCCAGCTCCCCTTGGTCGATAAAAGCAATCAAGGAATAACTTGAATTTCTTCCTCCAAGGTATCAATTGAGTGAATTCACTACACGTAAACCTGGGTGGAGAGAGGCAAGTGCAGATTAATGTCTAGCCAAATGACACATAAGAGTCCGGGTTGGGACATGAAACGTGAACCATGTCATCCATAGTCTGGTGGACGCATCCACTAGCCCCACAACACCTCTACAGACCATGACACATACAAACAAATTAAAAAAACTTCCTGTAAAAGATTAACTGGTATTGGGCAATCCAACAACAAAAAACTGTAAAGATTTATATCATGAAATACACATGCACAATGTAAGAGGAAGTATTTAAGACCTGTCTGTGTACAGGTGGTGACTTTCAAACTGACAATGTCATCAGTTCTTCATAGTTTATACTGCTCAATAATGCTCATTTCCCATTTCAAACATTTGTCCACAAGCATACAGTTTACATGCATGTAAAGAATAATGAGGATTAATTTGAATGTTAACCACATATATATATTATTGTAAAGAACAATAAGACTATGAGAAGACAATAGTTACTAACAGAACAAAAAATATGCGTTTTTTCCCTGAAAATCCTAGACTTTTTCACAACACGTTTCGTCATCACACACCACAACCAGGAAGTTAACACCACAATTCAGACTCTGCACTTTATTTGTATAGAGTCTGATATTGCATTACTAAAAACACAAATGAAGATCAAGAGAACACAGTGCATACAGTAGGCCTACTACTACTAGTAGTAGTCCAGAATCTGGCCTTTTAAATTTTGATCTTCACCTCACCAACTCGCTACCTGCCGAAGATGGCCTGATCATTAAATTAGGACGCCTGTGTATTAAGTATTGTATTGTTTTTCTACTAGAGCTCTTTTTTAATTTCTGAGAGTACTTTTGGAGCTTTTGAGAGCTAAAAACATTCACTGCTCCCATGTATTATTTTAACTGGACATCTGTCCCCCATCTCACTCCCTTGCCCCCCCCCCCCCAAAAAAAAAAAAATAGTCGACCAATCAAACACAAACAAATTTGCCTATAGAGTACCGAAGCTGTGACGTCATAAAAATCAATTTTTAGAATTTTTCAATTTTTTCTTCATTTTCCGAAAGAGCATCAAATATAATGTCCAAATTTCGAAAACCAATTGAATATGTTAAGTATTGGCTGAGATATGACCATCTGAATAAAAAGATTGCCTATGGGAACTCAGTGTTATATGCTCTGGCTCCTAACCATTAGGAGCCAGAGCATAGATAACACAGAGTTCCTATAGGACATATATTATTTCAAATGGTCATATCTCAGCCAATACTTAACATATTCAATTGGTTTTCGACATTTGGACATTATTTTTGATGCTCTTTCGGAAAATGAAGAAAAAATTGAGAAATTCTGAAAATAGATTTTTGATGACGTCACACTTCACCACTCTATAGTATGTTTATAGTTGAGATAGGGATCATGCAGGGCCTGTTTACACAATCATGTATTCAAACTTATGGATGTTAATTTAAACCTTAAAAGCATACAACATACTGTACAAATATGTACATTACGGTACTCACAATCTTTAGAAAGATTAAAAGAGAAGATTGTGTTTTAATTTTTCAGTTTTAAATATAAATATAAATGTACATGTATGACTATGTATCTTTTGTAGAGAAATAAACACCGATAATATGTATAATACTCAGCCATTTTAATATCATATTCAATTACCGGTACGTGTACATGTACATGTACACCAGACTATCTTCAATTTCTTGGTCATGATACACATGTTGCCTCAAAAGAGATACCAAGTGCTATAATTAACGTACATGTACAGTATCTCAATTACTATCCTACAGGAACTACAATATACATGTGTACTTGTAGTACAGTAATAATGATATAACTGTACATGTATAATGGTTCCTGAAACCCATCATTATGCAATCAGGGGGCAAATCCTTTTTGAAACACTGCACCTGCATTTAATTACATAACGTATAACTTAATTTGCTTTGGGAGAACCATACTTCTCATTTGCATTTGTCTTGAGTAGAAACTACATTTCATGTACAGGGATACTGCATACACATGTCAAACACTAACATGTTATTGTGTAGACTGGAATGTAAAGGTAGTTTGTTTTAAATTTTCACAAAAAGACTACTTGCTTGAAACAGGAATAAACCAGTTCATACAAAATATCCGCAAAATTAAAAATAAATCTAGATTGAAATAATTCAAGTGAAAGATACTTCCGGAAGTACTGTATATGCTGTAGGCCTACACTGTACATGCAGTGTACCGGTATGTCAAATAATTATTGGTAAAATCTTCTTTTTCTTCTTCGCCTTCTTTTTATTCTCCTTCTTATTTTTCTCTTATACTTTGTTTTCTTTCTGTTCTTCTTCTCCTTCTTCTCTATCATCTTCATCATCATCTTATTATTATTCTTCTCCTTCTTTTCTTCTCCTTCTCCTCCTTTTTCCTCCACTTTGCTTCCTTCTTTTTCTTTTTCTCAAGAACACATTGCAGTAAAATGATTTTTTTGTTGTCAAAAGCCTGATTCTTTCCTCTGTGCAATCAGAAAAAGAAAAACATGATGACTGGTGATTCAGAGTGAACTCAGTTGTGTGTTAGTAAATGATATCACTGAGTCAAATACCATGGGAACCATACTTCCTTGAAATCTAGCAACTTGTTTTTCTCATTTTTCAAACAAACAACTCACATCCCTGTACAGAAGGTTAAGATATATCAGGGTTATTGCCAATATTGGAATAGGATATTCATATTGCACAGCAGGGATTTCTTTTCCATCTAAGTACAGTACTGAGCTACAAATCACATGTTATTCAAAATAGGCATCAAAATGGAATCCATACATGTACATAATAATAATAATAATACATAACATTTATTAGGCGCTTAATACTGATGTTTCTAAGCGCACAGTGTTCTGATTAAGAGAAGACTATACCCCGTCGAATTAAATTAGAAGAAAAAGCAAAAATACAAAAGTAACATAGATAAGGTAAGAAAAACAGTGGCAATCAACTAAATAAAGACAAATATGGTGCGCACCTCCATTGACCGACGCACAACTGCAATTTACAATTTGAAAAGATAGGTTTTGAGTAGAGATTTGAATTGAGATACAGAGGGGGCGCAGTGAATAAAGGCGGGCAGTTTGTTCCAGAGAGCGGGGGCAATAACTGAAAAGGCGCGGTCACCATACCGGGTGTTAGTGCGGGGTCCAGGTGTTAACAGTAATGTGGAAGATGAACGAAGTGTTCGTGACGACGTACGGGAACGTAAGGATATGAGATCGGAAAGGTAAGAGGGGGCTAAGCCATTGATAGCTTTGTAGCACAGGAGAAGAATTTTGAAGGATATGCGGTGGTGAATTTTAAGCCAATGTAGTGAGTTCAATATTGGAGTTATGTGCTCTGATTTACGCGAGAGAGTCACAAGCCGAGCAGCGCTATTCTGTACCCTTTGAAGTGGGACTAGATGTGACTGAGGGAGGCCAGAAAGAGAAGAATTACAGTAATCGATATGGGTCGAGACAAAAGCATGGACTAATTTTGAAGTTGTGGGTCGGTCAAGTAGCCTCCTGATTCTACTGATCTTATATATACCAAAGGAAGCAGACTTACAAATATTACTAATGTGTTGTTTGAAAGTAAGATTGCTGTCAATATTTAAACCAAGGTCACGCACAGAAGCACAACAACTGAGAGAGCCATCACTCATAACAAGATCAGGAAAGGGGTCTGAGTTCCGAAATTTAGAAGTAATATGAATCATTTCAGATTTTGAATCATTAAGGCAGAGACAGTTTTGAAAAGACCAGGTTTTGATTTCATTGAGGCAACTGGTGAGTTTGTTCGCGGCTACTGTCCTGCTGTTTGGGTGGAGAGTTACATAAATCTGGGTGTACATGTACATATAACCCAACTACATTTGACAGAGTCTGAGGGGTCCAAAATGTGATTACTTGCAAATAAAACCTGTTTAAAGTAAGCTACATATCGTCACTGTTTTCACGAATTGACGGTAGTGAAAAAAAATTGCATTCACTTTGTGTTACGATTTTCCTCACTACCGTCACTTCGTGAAAATAGGGCCGATATAATGTATTAGAAAATCATTAAAAGAATTTATCTTTGAAAATTGGACAATTAATACCCAACCTTTATTATTAAAGTACTGTAGATACAGTGGGCAAGACTGAAACAAAGTCTGTTGCATCACTAAAAAATCAATAACGATAAATCAAAATCGCTTTTAGCAACTGTTCACCAAAAAAGGTATATTCTAATCTCAATTGCATTAACTCCATCACAAAGATCACTTGAAGTGAGTTTAAGAATATTAAAGTAGTAAGTACTTCCAGTTCGAACCTAATTTAGTTAATGTAGCATTATGATGATTATTAATTGTTTGATACTGATTTAGGAGAGAAGCAGTAATTGGAGGAGAGATACCAATGTACATGTACACATACAGGGGAGGAGAGTACAACAAGGAGGCACGATGGCTCAGTGGTAGAGCAGGAGTCTCCTAACTGGAAGGTCTCGGGTTCAAAACCTTTGGTAATATTGATCCTCATTACCAAGTTAACAGTCAGTCTCCTGGTCATTTACTTTAATGCAAGCATACACATGCTTTCTTAGCAACTCCGGTAAAACAAACAAACAAAATGTACATGTGGAAGATTTCAGCTCGCACAATTTTTATTAGAATGGTCACAGGAAATTGAGGTCAAGTTTCTCAAAGTTATTTATATTGATGCATATTTGTTTCCTGATTTTGTGAAATCTAACTTGTTTCCAACTTCACAGTGGTATATTGATTGCAAGTCACCGCCGTGTCATGTCTGGAAATCAGACCTTTGAATACCACAATAACAAAATATGGGTGACACATTCAGAAGGTGGGCCATATGAATTTCCTGATATATTAGCATTTAATATATAATTTGACAAGTAACAATTTTTTTTCAATAATTGAATGTAAAGGTATGCTAGCCTATATATTGCCTAAAATAGCATTCTACATTATAAACATGTAGCTCACACACAGTACAACTACAAGTTGTACGAGAGCGTGATTTGATTTGATTTTTTTTTTTCGATGATGAAGCAAGTGTATCATGTACATGTATCATACAAGTACATGTACATGCATGTAGTCACTTTATTAAATGTGACTGGTTTCTTGTTTTTTGGTTCTTATTTATTTCTTATTTCTTTCCTTTGTTTTGATTTTGTGTTTTGCCAGTTCAATTTGATAGCTTTACTTTCTGTAAGTGGGCAGGTCCAAGCTATTTGGATTGTGACGTACGGGACATTCAGAGACTTTAAACAAGAAATAACAATGGATGAAATTATTTATATGGCTATCTTTTGGTATGAGTCTGTGGCTATTATGGGCTAGTTCATTTGTGGAAAGTTTTAGTTCTGACCAATTCATAAATTAATTTTTAATGTAATTAATGTGCTGCGTGACGTACGGGACCAGAGAATTTCTGACTTTTTCAAAAATAAGTTCGTCGTAAAAATTCTCTGAATTTATTAAGTTATGAGATTTATGGTAATGATATCTTAATTCATTATGGAATCAAGCATTAATCACAACTACAACCATATTTTTCTGACCTTCCGTTGTTTTGTAATATACCAAAACATAAATGTGTGTATGTGACGTACGGGACAACTTTTCCCTATGGAAAAATGCATTGAAATGAAGAATTATCGTCAAAATTTGTTAAATATGAACAATTTTAACTTAAATCAGTGACAATTAGAGTGTTTTAGAACCCAATTAGATCCTCTGACCATCACTCAATATCCTCTGTGTTAATTTATGAGGTAAATCAATACAAATATTACTTTAATAAAGAAAACAAGTTAAATTACATTCATACACACACACTATACCATTTTTATTCCATTTACCCATCTATCATGTGCAGTCATGCTTCTTTTCTCATTTCTTTCATCCATTCCATTCAACAGTGCTACATGTACATGTAAATGTTTTAAAATAATAATTAATGAAGAAGATGAACTAAGTCTTCTTCTTCTCTTTCTTCTCAGTCATTTTTTTTTACTGGCTTCTTCGCTTTCTTGGGGGCTGCCTTGACTTGAAAACTTTTATTAAAACTTGTTTGAAACACAGGGGCACACTCGGCACATCATATTTTGTGAACAAAGATACAGTACATTACAAAATACAAATATAAAATCTTTTCTTCATAGCTTGTTTGAATTACTTGATAGTAATATCATAGAATTTTGAAGGAATTCAAAGATAATGCTGAACATATTGTCTTATTTTAATCTTTTTATCACAGATTTACATGTACATGTATATGTTGCTGTCATATATTCAAGAATTTCAATGTACCGGTACATTAATGTACATGTTTGTGAAAGATGGATACAAAAATATAAATCTTGAATGTATTTTGTATTGATTAAAGACATCTTATTAACACCACCAGATATAATAAATTAAAACCCTAAAGGTTTGTGTGACCTTTTCCACAATTCAAAAGATTAAAGCGTAATTCAACAAAAATGCATGGATGTAAAAGTGATGAAAATCTTAAGTGGGTGAGAGTGAGAGAGGCTATCCTTCCTTAAAAGTTATGATTTAGTTTTTAGGAGATCAAAATTCCTGAGCTGGCTCCATAACATGTACATGTACTATTATGATTTACATATTTAGCATTCTGCCAATGTTGGGGACATCAACTGGCAAAATACCAAAGTTGATAATACCAGGGGTCTGGCTTGAAGACTAATTACATCAATAAATATTCATAATTGAATGACACATGCCTTTAAGACTAAAACAGTAACAACAACAACAACAGTACAAGTAAATTCCTAGAAGGGACCCAGTTGGAATGTTCATATCCGTCTGTATACAACAAGTTTCCTAACACATATATATTCTCCTTTTGGTCATTTCCTTTTTTCACATCTTGCATTGGTTTTATATGGGGTTGTCCCGTACGTCACACACTTGTCCCGTACGTCACATTTCTTAATTTGATTATGTAATCAACACAGAATTTTCGTTATTTTTGTTAAACCTATTTTTTGTTAGGTATTCATCTAAATTAGAACTTCCTAGAATATCTTTTAAAAAAAAAATTATTTTCATAATTAAAATTAAACAAATTAATGTCAAATTGTGACGTACGGGACATCACACTTTGGAACCTACCTCATTTGCATAATTAATTAATTTTTAAAGTTTTTATATTTTTTTCCTATTTTCTAGTATGATGGTCTACATGTCCTAAAATATTTAATTTTGAAAAAATAATTCAAATGAGATACAAAAATAAAAATGTAATGTCCCGTACGTCACGCTAATTAACACAAATCAAAGTTTGTGACCTTGGCATTCTTCGTATTTTTATGATTTTTTATTTTTTTTATCAGATTCATAAAATTCATAGTTTCAGCTTTAAAATGATGTATAGTTTGTTAAATATATATAAAGATGAAATTTGACCCCCTGAGGGGACAATAGCTTGGACCTGCCCAAGTACAGTGTACAATGTACATGTACATGTACAGTACATGATCTAAAAGTTTCAATGATATGCAGTTTGCTTCACAAAATTCGATCTCTAGTCAAAATTTCATTAACATTTGTTAGAAATGACCAAAGAAAGTAAACATGAAATACTGTAGGTTCTACAGGTACTACAATGTACACCAGACAGTTATCACATCAATAGCATTTCCCTGCCAACAACGCCAGAAATTGCCCTTTATAGGCAATATTTCATTTTTCTAAACTTGTACATTACATGTGTATTTTTTACCAAGGCAACAAGAGAGAATATATACTGTATGAATCCCACCAACATAAAATGTATGTGTGTAAATGAAAACAGAGTTAAAGATTTGTGGACACAGCATTATTGGCTTTAGAATCATGAACGTGTACTCTGTGCACGTGGCATACAAAAAGGGGAAAATATTGATTGAACGAATATTCACAAACCTCAAACTATTATGGAAGCTCATTTCCTATATACAGTATGTATTAATAAAAATCAACCACATTCTTTAAAGCCCCTCTAAAGTGTTGGGACTTGGAAGCCTGAAAAATTGTTTCATAATGTGCAAGAGGATGTCATTTAAGACACTTTTTTTTCAAGGATTTTCAAAACAAAAGAGTCAAAGTGGAATATTAAAGAAAGAATACAAAATTTAGGTTTTCTGCATAAAACAGAAAACTCAAATTATGTATTCTTTTATTAATATTTGTCTTCAAACTAACATTTTTTGGGGGGAAAACTTTACAGAAGTGTGTCTTAAAATGACATCCTCTTTCACATTATGATACAATTTAAGTGAAATTCGACATCACATTGTTGGCATATTGCCTTACAATTGACAAGGGTTTGCGCACGGAGACTACCGTGTGCTTGCATCTCGCAATGCAGGACCATGCGAGAAGTGGATGCATCACCGGCATCGCGTAAACAACAACCAACCTCCGACATTTGGCATCTAATTGGTGAGTAAGAATTGCCACGGGTTGAGTGTGACAGGTAATCAGTGGTTTATTATGGATGAGACATGACCGACTGACTCCCACGTACATAACTACACCAGTGAAAACATGCCGCACAGGAGCTAAATGTACAGTAGTTTGTACTGTGTAGTTTGTTTAATGGCCCAAATTCACAAAGGAGGTTTAAACTTTACTTAACCCATGGTTTAAATCTTCATTTATATAACCCATGGGTTTTATATTGAGGGTTTAAACCACAGGTTAAATTTAAACCTCCTATGTGAATTTGGGGCAATGTGTCAAAGTGTCTGAACTGCAAGACTATAAAGATATATCATGGTCTTTTGACCTCAATAGGCCCTGTACTGTAGCTGCTCTAATCCACACAGCAAAATTGACAAAGTTAAGGTAGGCCCAAGGCTGTATTGAATTGTATTGAACTGTCCAAACAGAGTCTGTACCACCAGACTACATGTACACTGTACACAGGAGCAGTGAGCAATCTAGCTCTAAACCAACAACAGCTCATGAAAAAAAAATTGATAAAAACTAAATGCATACAAATCACTGAGTTAAAATCTTACTAAAATTTTACCAGGTCCAAGACGAGAGGAGCTCTCGAAAACCAAAAAAGTATTTACCGGTACAGTGTTCTCCGTCCTACACTACAGCAGCTACATTGTATCAGCCTTTTCCTATGAAATATCCTCTGTATAATTTATCAACAATCTTTCTCTGTTTTTTACACATATATAATTTGTACGGGATTCAAGGAACTAATAATGTTGTGGGCAGGTCCCATTTGAATGATATTGATCAATCAGTAGGCCTACCGTATCCTGAATGTGGATAAAGAAATGCCAAAAAAATGAAAGGGAGGAATTTGAAGAAAGAAAAACAATAGGACCCCTTTACCAGAGATCTGTAAGTGCTTTCTAGCTTTCTTGCTGTGAATATTGACACAGGATACGCATAGGTGTTTAATAGTGCTTTTTGGTAAGCCATTAATCCTCATTACCCCATTGGAGAGGATTTAAAGCTGTTGGTCCCCTGGTTGCTAATGTAAGACCCAATATTACAATCCCTTCATTCACTTAATAATACAACACCCTTCAAAGATACTATGTCCCTTTTGCAGCCAACCTCAAATTCTGTAGAACTTTGCAGGAATTATGAATATGTCATGTACAGTATGTCCTATCTGTGAAATTTAAACGTTAGCAGTGTCCTAATATTCAAATTATGCAAGGAAACCTGTTTACTTGCTAGACTTCACTGTCAGACACTATTGTCAGTATTGAGTGACTGACTGGCTTTTTAATCTTCTTTGGTAATAACATACATAACATGAGCTGTAAAAGATGTGTCTACATCAATAACCCACTTCTTGTAATGGCCAAAATCAAACTGATTGAATCTTTGCGCAGCATAAATGTACGACCATGCGGTACAATAGTCTGAAAATCAAGACTATTACTTATTGGCTCTATAGCTCCTAAGTCGATATGACAACTAATAGTTGTTATTTTCCCACTTAAAGACATTTTGCAGCCCCATTGTTTTAAGGGGAGTTCTAAAGTAGTATTATCTTTCAAATGCCTTTGGAATTTAACCTTTTCATATTTTTTGGCCTGCAAAAGGGGTTAGTACATGTACATGTACCTTTAAAACAGTACTTTCTAATTAACAATCATGCACAAGCTTTCTTAGCAGTCAGGTAAAACAAACAAACAAATGAACTTACTCTTTTAATGTTTGTAAGGGTCGCCTCCCTGCTACACTGGAGTGGTATGTAGATACCATTGGGTAGCAGGCACATCAGCTCCACATTGGCATGGAGGTCTCCTTCACTCCACTGGTCAAGGTTTGGGACTGACCCTGGAGCCATTCTGACCGACTCCACCCGCCGCCGCCGGGATCCTTCTTCACAGACAAGCACAATCTGAAGTGAACTAGCGCCAACAGACTTCTGAAAGTTAAGAAAAACAGATTAAACATTGTAAGATCAATAGTCGGTCTGAGTCATCAATTGGTTAACTGATCTACATTTAAAATAATAATAATAATAATAGCTAGTTCTTACATGTACTGTATATAGCGCTCTCGGGAAGGTTACAATTGGGCTATTGGCTATTGGCTATTGGCTATTGGGCTATTGCCCTCGGCACGCCTCGGGGCAATGGCACAATTCTAACCTTCCCTTGAGCGTATAAAAACAACTATTTCTCTCAAAGCAGTCATTAATACTATATTATTACCCCGGTCATAGGATTCAGGCTTACCCGCACACAATGTATGCATATTCTCCACTCCCTGGGGAGCATTCCAGCCAGGCGTCTTTTTTACAAGCGGGTACCCATTTACACCTGGGTGGAGAGTGGCAAATGTAGATCAATGTCTTGTCAAAGTACATTAGTGCTGCGGCGGGACTTGAACCAAATCAAAAGGGCTCTTGACATACATGTACATGCTTATAAATAGAAAAAGTCAGAACTACTTGGGTGTAACTTTTCTTATATTTCACTTTACTGTATCTGTAGCTTACAAAATGTTGTAATTTTCTAATTCAGCTAACACTGAATATTCAATATTTTAATGAACCTTCTCTTTAGAAGTTCTCTGTAAACATGACATGCAGCTCAAGGCTGACTTGGTCCGTTTTACAAAGTACATGTACATGTAATCAGGTATTTACTGCATGATACAAACATCAAAATACAAAAGCAATATAACAAAGGTCACATCTCACATTCATTATATAGGATTTATATTATAAAGCTTACCGGTATATAATATTGCTGTGAGATGTTTTATCAAAGATGTGGATAAGTACAGTATAGTTATCAAAATAATTTACCGGTAGGCAATAAAATTAAATATTCAAGGATAAATCTGTTTAAATACATACACTGTAATATGAGGTACAGTGTAGAACTGGAAAGTAGAAACTATTTTTAGATCAGCTAAAGTTGAAGTTGAACCTAGCCATACATTATCTATAGCAGGATATCACCCTTACAGAAGTGTCCAAGCCTACGGTACTACTGTATTGTCAACTTTGTTACAATGTACACAACATTCTGCTATTGAACTCACTCACATGACCAAATGTACAAGGTTATCATTATAAATGATGTGACACAAACAACAATTGTATGTTGTACGAAGTGTACTTTCATGCAAGTTCAAGTGATTGCACATTCACAAATTTTTAATTGTGAGCATTTTTAACTTTCAAGAGAGCGAGATCAATAGTTACTTGTACCTGTGCATGTACTATGGTCTCTCACTTTTGATTTTTAGATAATATTTTTTCCTTCAATAACAAATTATCCAAAAATGTAAATGCTTTAGATTTGTGAGCATGATGTATGTCCCTTGAAAGACCAATGCCAGTAAATGGTGAGACTTTGGCATTAATGGCCTGCCATAGTTAAGTCCAACTTAAAGTAGATCTTAGTCTTTGTGAAACACCCTCTGGACATTTATTACTTTCTGAAGCCATTTGGATTTTTTTCTCTCTCAACCCCATGACCATACCATCTCAATCCACGAATACTTAACCCCTGCATCTGTGAGATTTTTGGCAACCCTACAAAATTTGGAGATCTTCATTCTCCATAAAAAAGAGATGTCTTGCACATCCATTTAACCAGTCACACGTCAGCCTGTTCAACACAATGAACACTTGATGAGTTAATTTTCATCAAATTCACGATAGAATCATATTTAAAATATTTCATCAGTGATCAATCTGTGTGAAAGTGGAGTTTATCCTCTTCTAAATGCTGTCAAATATACTAGCATATACAGAGACGCCAAGTTCAAAGATCAGCTAGATCTACATGTATGCGTGATATTTTCATGACTCGGCGGGCGAGGGTATAGCGATGGCGTACGTTTTAAAATCGCGCGCATGCGCGCTTCATACCTAAGAGCGTTTTTTTAGACCCTCGAATACATGACATCACGCATAATGCGGGACGCTTGGTAGCTCTGCATATACCGTATGTTATCTGTGCAGGGGTGTTAACTCAAGTACTTTATTAACACAATCGTAAACTAATCATGTGTACAGGTGTAGCTAAATTTAAATGGAAAATTTATAATAATTTCTGCAATTTAAACCTCTCGGTCTTTAGTCTTTGTCTCAGTGAATGAACTTGTAGTTAGAGGTCACTGTGAACAACATTTATCATGGTTTACACAGCTCAAACCTACAGTCTACACACGAACAGCCAATGGCGGATAGCTCACACCGGCTGCAGCTGCATGCAGGCTGCACACGAGACTGCACATATTTTGTCTATAATTTATTGTTTTGTATGAAATTATAGTTTGAACCTGCAGATTTCTTAAGTAATGCACACATGTTTAAAACGTCAAAATATACAAGACAACATGAAGTACAGTCAATAATACACAGGCTGGTCATAGCCTCATACTTGTCATACATGCTGTACAGTGAACTGTTGCAAATTATTGATTTGTTTACAACACTGTCTGGCAGAATGAAAAACAGATTGTAGATCTATCAGATAGATCTGCAAGAAAAATATCGCATAAAACTAAAAGATCGTCTATGGACTTCTAAATTATTACTCACCTATATTTTCTCCAACATCTAAAGCTCTTTGTCAGCCAGAATGAAGTGTCACCTTTGCCTTTTTGTTAACATTTCTATCTCTACCGCCGACTTGTTTACGAGTTTACAGCAATCTGTGAATGCTAGCGGTGTCCGATGATCCGCAAATTGAACCCAACGAGGAAGTGAATTTGGACAAACAACATGCTCCGATCGATAGTCTCTTTTCATGAGATCACCGAGGAGGCTGCACGTTTTGTTCGCCCGTATTGTGTGAGAGCTAGTTTTCCTACTTTGCGCAAAATTTCTGAAAGTAGCTGGTTTATACGTCTAGGTTAAAAGAACACCCACCACCGTAAAACCCCAAATGGTTGTGTAGTGGATCAGAAGGATGCATGCTATATCACGATGAGTCATTTGCTGCAGGGAAAACATTTGATTATTAAACTCGAGTTGATATTTACTTTCTTCTCATATTGTATAGAATATTTATGCGTTTAACGTTATCAAGTGCAATAAAAAATAAAATGATGACAAATCTATAGGGCAGAGCGAGCAGTCAATCGGCTGTTTTGTTGTCTGCATAAATGTTCGGCGATGGTGGTCGTGGTACCTGTGGCGGTGCTGGTGGTAGTGGTCGGATGGTAGTGGTGGGGGTGGGGGAGGGGGAATGGTAGTGATGGTGGTGGTGGTCGGGGTAGTGGTAGTAGTGGTGGTAGTGGATATATGGTGGTGGTGGTGGTGGATGTGATGGTGGCGGTGGTGGTTGTGGGACCGTGGGGGTGATGGTACGTGGTAGTGGTGTGATGGTGATTGGGATGGAAGTGGTGGTGGTGGTGGTGGTGGTAGGGGTGGTGGTGGTGGTGGTGGTGGTGGTGGTGGTGGTGGTGAGACCGTGGGGTAGTGGTGGTGGTGGTAGTGGTGATGGTGGTAGTGGTGGTGCCGGTGATGGTAGTGGTGGTGGTGGTGGTGGTGGTGGTGGTGGAGGTGGTGGTGTTGATGATGGGAGCCTGTTCCAAGCTGGAACAAAAAGCTCATAAAGTAAAGGTCAAGTTCGATTCAAGGTTTTATTTCGAAAAACATAAGAGTACAATGATGCACATGCTGCAGCTAAAAAGCTGAAATGTATGTGTTTACAATGATCGAGAATACAATATAAATAGAAAAGAATATCCATTCACAAAACGTATCTACATTATCGCACAATGAAACCATGTCAGATAAAAGACTGGTCTAAAAAGACAACTGTTCAAATACACAAATAAAAAAAGATTGGGTTTGAAAAGAAAAACTTAAAACAACACCCCAACCCTTCAATACTGGAATCCGAGACCATTGTCTGAAGTGCATTGACGACTTAAATGTCAGAATTACCCAATGGAGAGAGAGAGAGAGAGAGAGAGAGAGAGAGAGAGAGAGAGAGAGAGAGAGAGAGAGAGAGAGAGAGATATTATTAAAGCGATTGGTTTTACAAATAAATTGAGAATATTTCTATACATTTCGTAAATTAAAATTAACAATTCTTAGACTTGGTAGCCATAAAGAACACAATATTCATGCTTTTCTAAGTTAATGGCGAAATCGAAACAAAGTTTATCCCTACGTTCTTCCAACGTTAACAAATTGCACAATTCTTATAGAGCAAGATTATGTTTCATAATTAAGTCCCAATATAATTCCACATGCCCATTTTTGTATTCGTTCAACATTATCTGTTTTTTTACGCATTAGATTGGAATTAAAAAAGTGGTGCACAATACTCTAAAATTGGTCTTATGTATCCAGTATAAACAATAACGAGATCACTATTAAAACATTTCAGGTACGTAACATGACTTTGTACAACTTTCTGTTGCACTTTTTTTAACATTTCTTTTACTTGAGTATCCCATTTTAAATCACAATGAATATAAACTCCAAGAACTTTGATCACATTTTCTTCATTTAAAAATGTCTCATCAATATACAACAGTTGGTGAGTTTGATTTTTCATAAAAGAGACCGTCATAGTAATGCATTTAGTTGGGCCCCTTAAAATAATTTCCCAAGATTGTGCTCCCATCTGTGTCCCATCTCTGATTAGTGATGAGTGTCAGTGTCACACAGACAATCTTTTGCTCAGAAACCGATATTGAAATCAACATCACCAACAACAGCAAATGAAGGAAAGCCTGGGCGTATCCAGTATATTTTAAGTGGAGGTGTTTTTTTGCCCAATTCGTGAGAAAATTTTACCTTAACATACACCCCCCCCTTCCGTCCCCATTGAGCAAAAAAAATAATTATATTTTTACTTTTGGGGGCCATGGGTGGAGGGGGGGGGGGGGGTAATGCAATAGATAAACACAGATAAAGGATTCTTTAAAATTGTAAAACATCTCCCTTTTGCCAAGGATGGGGGTGGTGTGTGAACAATTAAAATACCCCCTGTTTGCACAAAAAGGGGGTGTACACCCCCCTTGATACGCCAATGAAGGACAGTAGGTAATAACTTTTACAAATGCCGGGTCCTGAATTCACGGGGGGGGGGGGGACACAAGTGTGAATATCTCCGAAGGAGAGAGAAAAATACATTTCACAGGAATGTCTTTGCAGGGTCTAGAATGGCCGCTGGTGGAACAAATGGGTCCATTAAAAAAAAAACTTTACATGACTTCTCGGGTAATAGGCCATTTTCGTAATGTAACCAAATTTAATGCATAGGTCTTTGTGAAGTGCCTCAATACAAATTATTTCATTCACCTGATAGGAATAATAGTATTTCAATAGTCAGAATGCAACTGCATATATTAAGTGTTACTATTGGTAGGTCAAGCCATAATGTTTGTCCAACCTGGCAACCGACTAATGTATGCAGTTAGGATTCTGTCTATTGAAATACTATTATTCTTACATAAGGTGAATGAAATAGTTTGTATTGAAGCATTTCACAAAGACCTGTGCATTAAATTTGGTTACATTACGAAAATGGCCTATTGATCGACCTTCGTGTAAACTATCGAACGTCTTCTTCTTTCTCTTTTACTACTACTACTACTACTACTACTACTACTAATACTAATACTACTCCTTCTTCTTCTTCTCTTTTCTCCTCCTCCTAAAAAAAATGAAACTATGCAATAATAAAACACGGCGTGCCATTGCCCCCACCCCTCACCACCCCCCCCCCCCCCACCCCCAAATGGAAAAGGCAGAAATTTGTTTCAAATGGGGATTTTTAGAATCCATATTATCGCAGAGGGCGCAATAACATTGTACATTTTCCGTGTCAACAAAACTGGCTTAGGTCAGGATCGAGAAAGTGACAGGTATTGATTGTTGAGAAATAATTCAAAATAAACGGAAATTAGCCTCATTCAGCAGCGGGAAAACGGCCCATCATGGCGCTGGACATGCCTAGTTATATGACATATATGACATTATATGTCATATCAGCCAGTATTGTGACGACGAACACCCGATCAGCGACGCATTGGAAGCTGCAGGAGAGTTCGACTGGCGAGTTCCTTGTACGGCCTGTCAGCGAGGAAGACACGGGGAAACTCTCCACTGAGGATCCGGTGATGAGTATACTGGCACAGAAATATGGATTTGGAGAACCCTTACTGAATACGAATGATCAAGAATGTTTATCTTGCGGAAAAACAGAAGATGGAGGAATTTTAGAGTACGTTCATGTTGTGTAGAAATTAATTAACTAGAATTGTAGTTGTACTTCTAGTCAGAAAGAGCAAATGCATGGTGAAACTGAATTCTGAAACATGTCAAATTCAAGTTTAGATCTAACTTTAAATTGTCACAAAATTGGGACTAAATATCATGTCGATATACTAATTGGAAAAGTCAAAATTGTGATTTGTGAATGCAGAAGTGATCCTCAAAAGATGTCTGTATTTTGATTGGGTGACTCTCTGTGTCATGGCAATTGATGTTGATGAATTTGAACAAATTATCATGTGGTTATTTTTATCTGAACCAAAACTTGTCTAGATCTAGACTAGATGAACATGTTTGTTTCGGAATCTTCCATTTGCTCACCTTTTGATTGTATAATATAAAGTAGAATAAAAAATTTATTATTAATTCTGCCATTGTGAATGGTAGAAATAGGTAGACGTCATCTGCATCTGAGCTGAGGGATTCGTCCTTTTCTTCGGTGACAATTGCTTCACGCCTATTTTGCAAAAGTATAGGATTTGGATTGCATTTGGGGTTTCCCAAAATCCAAATGGTGCCCCCCCCCCTCTCATAATCTAGGTCTTTACAGTACACTCCCCCCCCCCCCCCCATTCTATTTTTTAACATAGGGCTAATGCATGTATCACTCCGGACCCCCTTCCAAGGAGCCCTGGGATAGGATTCGGGTTGGGTGTACAGGGTGTGGTCCAGGGTTGATGTTCAGAATACGGTTAGTGTAGGAAAAAGCTGTGGAGCAAATGTCGCAGTACTCGAGGAGCATGCCTTGTACAACCGTCGTTGTAACTTAAAACAACTTCCAGACCTTGTCATTAGGTTTTACAGCTGGTACATGTTTGGACCAATCTTCATTCTGTAACTGATTTGATTTTTTTCCCCCCTCCTTTTCTTTTTCCAGAGTTAACATAATTCAACTTTTATAAATGTAATGCTTCCTGGGAGAAATTTCAATTTTTTAAAACATATTTGTGGCTTACACCCAGTAAATAAGATTGATTGATCGATCTTTATTTAAAAACTAGTCAGAAAAAATCTTGGAACCAAGATTCAATTTGTAATTATTCTGGAGCATCATTATATTCAGAAGTTTGACAAGACAAGAAATATGGCCCTGTCAAATATTAGCTTTAGTTTTATTTATCCTGCTGGGGTGTATCGCCACGAAGAAACCAACATGACAGTAATAACTGTCTGCGATCTACATACAGAGATGTAATGGAACTGACAATTGCAATCTTATGAGACATCTGTATTTAATATCAATACTAACACCCCCCAAAAAACCTTAACCACTCTCCATTAGATTTATTCTAACTTGCACAATAACACACAGGTTTTGAGGCTAAACCTGTTCGATGTAAACAGATTATGTGAGAATATAACTACAAATAAATACAAATGATGAATTGAAATATGTTTAATTTGTATGAAACAATTTTGTTGTTTATGCTCTCCAAGAATTCCTCAATTTTGCTTAGCATAATAAAAGAAAATGCTCAAAAGAATAATTTACATGAGTGATGGTTGAAAATGACATTAAATAGTGTACCTTATATAGAAACGAAAGAAAAATACATTACAAATCAAAATAGTCCGTAATAAGTTAAGAACATCATAAGTTAAGAACGATTATTTTTTTGTTTGTTAAATGAATAGTTGAATACCCTGTTAAATTGAATTGAATTGAATATGTTCATGGAGTAAATTTGTTGACCTTTTTTTCCCCTTTAATTTATTTATTTCATTTCATTCAATTCTTTCATCTTGAGATGTTCAAAATTTGAGATCTTCATGTGTCAAACTGTTTGAAGAGCACTATCTCTCAAACCTCTAACCACTTCTCTCTTGTTTTCTCTTCCTTGTATGCAGGCTTAGCAACCCATCAGACCCATTGCATTGTGGGAAGCATGCCAATAAGACAGACTACGACAGTTTAAATGGTATAGCAGACCGATGGAAACATCCCAGCATACCAGAGCCAGAAGTAGCCCTCATATTTAAGAGAAGCGATTCGGATCAGGTCGATATGTCGCTGCTGGAAAACTCGCTCAGAGAAACTATAAAACTTGTGAGTATACATCCAACATCATGGTTCTATCGTATAAAGAATTGGAATTAGAATAAGGTAATTGCATTCCCCCAATTAAACTCATAATTGCCTACCTGCAAGATCTCATGCAGTTTTGATTTAAATTATGATTTAACTCAAGTTCAGTTGATCTATGTAGATCAGTTGCAACTCTTTATAAGACAGGGCCCTCTGATGGATATTAATAGGCCATTTTCACACTGTAAACAAAGTTAATGCTACGTCGTTATAAAGTGCCTTGATTCAAATCAGTTCATGCATATATTACAAATAATTGTACCTCTGTAGGAAGAACGCGAATTGCATACAGTGTACGTTAATTGTTGGTAGGTAGTCTGACAAATATTTTGGCTGTCTCTACCTAATGAAACAAGGTATACTGCATGCAACTTGCATTCTGAGTTTTCTGACTATTGAAATACAGTTATTTATAACAGGTTAACAAAATAGTTCATAACTAGGCATCTCACAAAGAAGTAAGCATTAAATTATATCATTCTACAAAAAAGTGCAATTGGGCAGTGTTGTTTTTATTTGTGGGACACAACTGACCTGTCCCCCCCCCCCCCCCCTCCCTTCCTCACTCTCATTTTGAAAACACATTCATTGTACCATGAGTTCACAGCCACAATATTTTACATGAAAAGCACCTAAAGAACATGCCTGTAACCTTTGTAGCTGCTATTGGGTGTATGGTACCTGTTACTTAGTACTTTGTACTTTCACACTTTGGGATTCAAAGGTTTTCTTTAAGAGTGTGCAGAAATTTGGGTCTGACTATTGTGACTCAGATAATCAACCTGTTAAATGATGCCTGTGGCAATAAGCCCTGACTTTTGGTAGGTCTTAAAACATATCTCAATTGTGTTTATAATTTACACACATCATTTCTTAAATTTATTATCTGTTGGGTTGAAATGAGTACTGGTCCTACCTTTTTCTTACCCTTTATATATCTGTGCATTCTGTCTGCAAACAGTTCACTAGAATCTTGGAATCAGATACAGATTACATAACACATACACATACATATAGGCTAAAGTAAGTACTAGTAGTTCCCTAAATTAATTTCACTTCCAACATTGCATCTGCATGTGTTCCAGAAGGTCTCTTATTTTTCATTTTCTTTTTGCTTGTCATCTGCAGAATCCCTCATCTTTAGCCGTCTTAAATCAAGTAGGTAATTTCTGGAGGATCAAAGGCAACACGTATCTGGCTATCGAGTGTTTCCGCAAAGCCATCTCCCTTTCACCGACCAACCCTGACATCCTGCTCAACCTAGCGAGGGTGCTCTTCAATCTCCAGTACCACTCCGACGCTCTCTTTCTAACGCAGAAATCTCTCCAGTTCAAGACGCCCGACCAAAACTCGTGGCTCCAACACTTTACGCTGGGTGAGATATTCAAGGTGCTTGGTAACTACGCAGAGGCAGGGGTTCACTTTAGATATGCCCTGGATCTGAACCCCACGTTCCAGCCTGCAGAAGCGCATCTACGGGAAATAGAACAGCCTACGCAGACAAACGCCACTATTTATACCATCCTCATCATCGGGTTTTTAATTGTAGCGGTCTGTGTTGCGCTTTACGTTGTCACAGAGGTTTACATGAATGAAAATCCGTTGAGAAGGTCTCCTAAAATGGCAGTTCCGTGGGACAGGTCAAAGTTCCCTATGTTGAAGAGCAAGCGAGGAGGGTCGTATTAGCTCACAGGGATACGCTTTCGACTCCCTCTATACATGGTACTAATGGAGGAGAGGAAGGCTCTCCAGGTAGAGTTGTTTTTCATTTTAATGTGACAAGTTATCAGCCTAGAATTGAAAGAAGAAAAGGTATAACATTAACAGATTTGCTGACCTCGAAAAAGACTGTAACAGTTTTCTACATTTTCATACATGATAAGTGATTATTTCTGTTAAACCCATATTCTTTCAAACGCAAGAGGAAAAAAGATGCTATCCGTTATCTCCCATACATTGTTCCAAATTGGAATCAAGTTTTTCACTGTGAAAGCCACATAGTAGACGGGGTCCATGAATATTGCATCATAATTCGCTAACACCAGATCAGGTTGAATTACTAATTTGTGTGTGCATAGGCTTCTGAAGCAGTGCCCTGCACCCTAGCTTACGGCTATAAGGAATTCTCATCATGATACCAAATTTCCCTCAACCTCGATATATGGAGGCAAGTTGGAATAATATCTGGTGGGGGCAACAGGTTCGATACTTGAGAGAACTGTGCACACGCACACAGACACATTAATTGGTAATTCAACCTTATCTGGTGTCGGTGCATTATGATGTAATACACATGGACACTTACTACTATGTGGCTCAAAAAATATGATAGAAAGAAATAGATACAGGGGTAGGCTCCATTGACTTAGTCATGACACCAGATTGAAGAGAACCATACATTGTGCAGTTGTTTGTGTTACTCCACAGTAAAGAACAGGGTCAAAGTGTAACAAGTCATGTCCAGGGACCCGTTTCACAAAGCCTTTTTGTTCAATGACAAATGATAAAATTCAGCGACAAATCTGCTGATAACCAATCAGAAGCAAGGAATTCAGTAGCTTATAACAAAAACTGTCATTTGTCACTGATGACAAGTTTTGTGAAATGGGGCCATGATGGCTCCTAATTTCAGATTTATCAAGAAGGGTTTTGCTTAGCATCTGGGGAACAGACAGCATTAGGAATTTTAAATCCACTAAGAAATTTGGTTAAATAAAATCACTTTATGTTAGAAGTAGAAGACATGTTTTGAAATATATTATTTCCTTACAACATTGTCCCTCAAACCTTATCTGATAGAATTCAAGGAATTCGAATGGGTTAATCAAAATTTGTCCCAGGCATAGTTTTGCCTGTTTAGCTTTACAACACAAAAATAATTAAGTAATAGGAATATTCATGAACTTTCTGATAACCCTAACTTGGTTGGTAGTAGTTTGCAGACACAAACCCTTGTCAGTTACTGTGCGTAACGGTGTCTGCTCTGTGAGACTAGGCTGACTGCATACTGCACACTGTGCCATGTACTGAAGCTGCTCTGGACATGGCCAGAGATAGGCTCTGCTCAAGGCTTTAAGAACTGTGGTACATTGTCATGTTAGAGTCTCTGCCTGCATATTAGGTTGGTGGCCCTGTAAAAATGATTCCAGTAGAACTGGATGACTGTTTGTGTTGGGTTATGCCTTAAAATCGAACTACATACATAGAATTGTAAACCCTAAAGCAATTTGAATGTTAATCATGAAGTGTAATTGACTGGTATGCAGAATAATCAGACCCAGTAATATGGGGGGGGGGGGGGTGTCTAGAGATCCATTAGCATAGCGTACAAAAGGCAGGATATTTTTACCAACATTGCTACCACTGCTAAATGTATTTTCAATTGCGCCATCCTTCGGTGAGGGCATACATTGAGCAATTCCTGATTCCTGTACCCAAGCATAATCACACGCATGTCATCAGTTGGTGATGCATTGTGGAACATGGCTGTCAACACATTGGGACATTGTGAGCAGCAGATGGCAGTATGTTTATGAATCTGAAGTAGTGTCGGTACAATTCCCTGCCTTTAAGAGAGATGGTTATGACACTTGTAAAGACGCGTACACGACACAACTTCCGCTGTCAAGACTATTTCTCATCAATTAGCTGTATACTTTAGGTTAAAATTCATTTTGAAAGAAAATACATGACTGACCAACACCCTAGGCAACATAAAGTGTAAAGAATGAATAATTGCTGCATTTTTTTTATAACACAGATTCCTTCTCTATGTGAGATTGATACATGTGATGTGCTGTTACTTAAATCACCTTTTTTTTTCTCTTTTTCATCTCTGGTAGCAAAATTTGGAGTGGGGAGTTGTGGTTTTAGTCTCGGTAGGTTCTAATATTGTCTTCTTCACTTAGGGTATTTTACTGTTCTACAAACTGAAATATTTCTTGACTCATCTGCTATGTTTGAAGTTAGAAAAACATGTTGGATTTTAGATCAATGAATGTAAGGATTACAGAGATGATAAAATGTCTTTTTTATTGTGTAAACTCCTTCTCGGGGGGGGGGGGGGGGAGGCAAATTCCTACTTGTATTTGAACTTTGAACAATTCGTCCTAAGATATAAAAGGGCTTTTGATATATTGTTTTGTATTTTCTTCCCAGCAAAACAAAGCATGTATGGGCACCGTGAATAATAACAGGCATAAAGATAAACTCTGTAAGGTTATTTTTTAAATGATAACACTTAAAGGTGTTGGTAGGTGAAAGTAGGAATTACAAAGAAACACAATGATAGTTTGAAGAGAAGATATAGAAACCATTAAATCAAATCAAATCAACTTAAATCCAATTAAAGTTGCTCATACGTGGGTATATGGAGGGTAGCACACTGATGTACGCACTGGAGGCGGGAGCGTAATTCCCGTTGGCTCAGTTTTATATAGTAATCGCTAAATTGCCTACTTCACGAAGGACTATATACCCATGCATGAACATCTTTTAAGTATATGAAGCTGGCTGCGCATGCCTTGTCGTTACCATCGTGCAATTCTAGAACATTCATGAATACACAGGATAGACCAAATACAATCCAAGGTCAGTGAAGCAACTTGTTTGCTAGATGGTGCGATGGCCCAACAAAAGGTTTAATTTTTTTGAAAAACAGTAAATGGAACACAAGATGGAGTCATTTTGCATGCCAATGAGGGCTGCTCAAAACGTTGGTTGACTCTTTAGGCCCATCTTCATCAGCTCAAGTTTGCCAAATAACCTGCTATTTTCAGACTCAGGATATTTTCTCATAGCTGGAAATTGCATCTTCACCAGACCAACTGTATGCTCATCACAAACTAGCTCGGACGAGCGCAAATTAGCCCGCTATTTCTCAAATAGCGGGATATATTGGAAACGAGACCAACATTTCTGATTTCCGCTGATGAAGATGCAAATTAACTGGATAATTTGGGATCGGGATAATTAAAATAGCTGGTTATTTGGCAAACTCAAGCTGATGAAAACAGGCCTTTTGTGTCTGGCCTTTTTTGCTCTCTACTGTTGCAGGATACCTTTTGAAATTTCAATTAATTGAATTACTAAGTAATTGGTACAAGGGATTGATGCCTTGTGTGCAGCCAGCATTGTGAAGTATTACTATACGCCTCTCCCCTTCTCTCTCATTCATTCCAAAATAACAGTTATTTTAAACAAGTCAAGTTTTTCCGCTATCATGGGGACTACACATAAAAGCATGTTGTATTAAATGATATTCATTTCAACAGTCCAAACTGTATTTAGAGAAATAGTTGACATGACAGCTACTTTTCTCAATTATTTCCAAGTCATTGTGAAGCACTGTAATGCTACTTATTCTGATTCTGATTTCTATTTGCGCAAAATCTTGGCAAAGTGGATATCACTTACCAGTTTTTTAATAAGTTTTCCTATATATTATGTCCTTTAAGTGAGACATTAGCAAGTACTGTACTGGATAACTTTAATTTATGAGTTTCATTTTCTTAATCTGTAAATTTTATCCTGATCCTGTGATGATAAAGTTTCATACTTTGCAAGTGTAACATTTAAATATCCAAAGAGGATATTAGTAGGGTCAGTGTATTTCCAACAACTTTTTATGATCTTCTTTTTTTCAGGCTGCAATAAACCATTTTCATACTGTGAAAAATTAAGCGTGGTATATTTTGCTCTTTGTAGTCATGTTTATGTGTAATCTGTACATAATAATTTATTGGAGTGATAGAACCTATAATAGGAGTGGTGGTGGTGGTAGTAGTAGTAGTACATGTAGTGGTGGTGGTGGTGGTGGTGGTAGTGGTGGTAATAGTAGTAGTAGTAGTAGTAGTAGTAGTAGTAGTAGTAGTAGTGGTGTAGTAGTAGTGGTAGTAGTAGTAGTAGTAGTAGTAGTAGTAGTAGTAGTAGTAGTAGTAGTAGTAGTGCAAATTTGTTTGCATTATTCTCCACCCATGCAACCCTGCCCCTCCCCCCCCCCCCTCCCTAAATTTAGGGCACATTTTCTATATTCTGTACGACCCATTTGTCTTTCCATTATAGTACACTGCACAATTGTGAGCTGACTCTGAGCAGTATAGTCAATCGAAGGAAATGTAGCAATTAGGCTGATTGTGTTTAGGATGCGAGTTATTAAACCTATACACTGTAAGAGTTGGCTTACAGGTTTGCACAAAGAATGGATACCATACTAAATACTATGATCATTAGTGATCATGCATTAATTTCTAGCCATTGACTTTCATGTAAATAAATAATGGGTTTGCTAGCATGCACATGCACTATGGATTAGATTCAAAACAAATTAGCGTGTACCAATACCGTACAATGCAATTACATTAATTAGCAATCAACAGAAAACCGACTCGCTCTGCCATTTATAGATGGAGGTTTCAAATGGGCAACAAATAACAACATAAAAGTGTATTAGTTGATTTATCATTATTATTAGAAGTAGTAGTAGTAGTAGAAGTAGTAGTAGTAGTATCAATAGCAGTAGTAGTAGTAGTAGTAGTAGTAGCAGTCGCAGTAGCAGTAGCAGCAGTAGTAGTAGTAGTAGTAGTAGTAGTAGTAGTAGTAGTAGTATCAATAGCAGTAGTAGTAGTAGTAGTAGCAGTAGCAGTAGAAGCAGCAGTAGTAGTAGTAGTAGTAGTAGTAGTAGTAGTAGTAGTCAGGCGCGGATCCAGGATTTCTTAGGGGAGGGGGCCCAACTTTTTTTTTTTTTTTACTCCCGAAAATTTGAAAATCGCGCCGGCCGAAATGTCGCTCAGTGGGGGGGGGGGGGGGGGGGGGGGGGGGGGGGGGGGTGGGGGGAGGGGGGTGGGGGGTAGTGAGTACAATTTTTTTTTTTTTTTTTTTTGCTCCCGAAAATTTGAAAATCGCGCCGGGGGGGGGGGGGGGGGGGGTAGTGGGCAAATTTTTTTTTTTGGGGTCCTCGAAAAATTTTCAATTTGCACCCTCCCCCCCCCCCCCCCCTTGAGCGCCAGGGGGGGGGGGGGGCCCAACCCCCTAAAAAGGTAAAAATCACGTGAATTTACATGATTTTTTTTCTCAAGTGGGGGGGGGGGGCCAGGCCCCCCCCTGGATCCGCCACTGGTAGTAGTAGTAGTATCAATAGCAGCCGTAGTAGCAGTAGCAGCAGCAGCAGCAGTAGTAGTAGTAGTAGTAGTAGTAGTTGTAGTAGTAGTAGTATCAATAGCAGTAGTAGTAGTAGCAGTAGCAGTACCAGTTGCAGTAGTAGTAGTAGTAGTAGTATAGTAGTAGTAGTAGTAGTAGTAGTAGTACTATTATTACTCATTGCGTTTGTTTTTACTTGTTGCTGCTGAGTGGTCCATTATGTTGTTTCTCTGTACACGTGAGAGCCGACTTGTAAGGGATGCACTGCCGATGTAAACGTGTGTATGTGTGTGGAGGGAGGGGTGGAAGCGTGGGGGGGGGGGTGGAAGCGTAAAATGCCTTTGTACCAGATTACATCTGGCATTGTAATTTTGAAAATCTTGTTAACTGGATTCACTTGCAGGGTGGACTCGCCAGCATATTATTATCTACTCTTTTTTTTTTTGGGGGGGGGGGGAGTATTGTTTAATATATATTGATAATTATCATATAGTGACGTAATAAACCTCTTGATGTGCACATTTGGGCCAAGGAAAATAAACTTCCAACTTTAAATTGTAGACATTGGGTAATCATGTCACACTCTTGAATTTGTCTTATGGGAGGGAGGGGGGGGGGGGGGTCCACATCTGGTTTAGAGTTTGGAATGAAGTTCAACAAACTGTTCATTGCAATGATGAAATATCGAGACCTACATTAACAATGTGGTCGATAAGCTTCCGTTGCTATTTTAGCAGTATTTTCCGAGAGAGAAAGAGGGTTGGTTAACTGCCAATGTTTTCAATTCAGTTTAGTATGTCGTTCACATGTTTCAAGCACACAAATCGTACTACTCATAAATTCACGATTTACCATTTTTTTCCCCATTTTTTTTTTTTTGGGGGGGGGGGGGGTGGAGTTGGTCAAAGTAATAATATATGAGAAGAGAGAACCATACAACGAATGGAAAACGTTGTAGAAATGATAAATAATGTACCTGGTAACGAGAGTTATGATGACGGAATAGGCAAGTGAGAGATATTAGAGAGAGGGGAGGGCCGGGTAATTGACAGAGAGATCAACAGAATAAAAAGGAGAAAGAGAGAGAACATAATGAGGCAAACAGGGGAAAGGGACGGATACAGAAGGCGAAGGAAGCAGAGGAAAAGAGAAAGAGATAGAGAAAGATATCAAAGACAGAAAGAAAAAGAGATATAATCTTTAAAAGCCGGGATTAGGAGGCGGGGAGATGGATGGAATGGAGAGGTGGGGGGGGGGGGGGGGGGGGGTGGAGAGAGAGAGAAAGAAAGAAAGAAAGAAATGAGGATTGCTGCAAAGAGGGGAAAGATGCGGAGAGAGCCGGGGAGTGAGAGATCACGGATGACCTTAATTAAAACTGACCACAGTTGACCCCTGGAATCGATACCTGATGACTAAAATGTAAAGTCATTTACTTTGTCAGATTGGTACATGCAGCGACTTTTCCCTGCATACTATCATGTCTATCCAGTCTTCCTGATGGCTAAGTCAACCATGAAACCGTGCTTCATTAAATCCATTTCAAACATGATTTTAGGAATGCTATAGGACAGCTTCCCTCCCTAAACCAGGGGTGGCGGAGCGCCTTTCAGAGTGGGGGTCCAACACAAAAGGGCATTTTCTGTGGAAAAAAGGGGTACCTACAAAGGGAAACCTCAAAGCGAGAATATCCAATGTGTAGATATTGGTACATATCCCTATATTGTTATTGTATTATCAGAGATGATTTTAATGTTTGTTTCTATCTTTACATGGTCCAACATCATACACTCCAGTTGGATGTGAGGGTCTGAATATTTACTTGGGAGTGAGGGCGAAGCGAGCGAGCGAGCAAATATTTTAATATCTGTGAGGTCACAGTGCGAAAAGTTACGTTGTATAATGAGGAAATATCAATTCTGATGGAGATTTACGCATTTCTAATCATGAAGACTGAAAAGATCTTTAATGTTTATGTTTGTGGATAGTAATTCCAAAACAAACTTTGGTTAAAGTTCAGGGTAAAATTATGAGAAAGAACCCCCCCCCCCCCCCCCCCCCCATTATTTAGCCCAACACGTTTATATCCCATGAAGGAAATGTTTTATCTCAAGTCCTTCGGAAATTACAAAGGAAATTGCTTTTCCAGGTTTGGTCGGAAAACTCTCCAAAGCTGTCAAAACTAGCTTCAACTAGAACGAGTTATAATAGTCTCCTTATAACGAAACACGAGCTATTACTTGGAAGATATTTCATTAGAGGACCAAGCTGAGACAAAGAAGCAAACATGCCTGTACCACTTTCAGTATACAGTGTCTTAACCCCGGGTGCCGACTTTCAGAGTAGTAGAACGGAGGACCAGAGGCGAGAAAGGGTGAGCAAACTGAAAACAATTATTACTCCAAACTGTTATGGTCAGTTTTTTGCTGATTGTTGTGTTGCTAACTGTTACTTGTGCAATCCAGAGTATGTAATATCATACTACAGCTGAATATCGATCGGCATCGGCGAAACTATATAGAAAGTTTCTTCAAAAGAGGGGGGGGGGGGTGTCCTCGATTATCTTGTACCAGGGTTATTTAATGAAATGCTAATTACATCAAAGATTGGGGGCAAACAAACAAGAAGACTTCGATTTCACGGGAGATCATAATCGTTGTTCCTGCAATTCGATTAGAGAATCCTTTGGTCCACTTCATTTCACTCTGATTATTCAACTGGCATATATTCGTGATTTTCCAACTCAGTACAATCAGATATGTTTTTGTAAGTGCAGTTCAAGCAAAAGTTGTTCAAATAATTTTCTTAAGTATACAACAAGTGTAACTCCCAAGTTAATTATTTTTATACTTCACACATGGATTAATTTTGATTGTTATTAAAAGTTATAAAAGGGAAACTTATCATTTCTATGACATTCATTATAAAAAAAAAAACTCCCAACCTTGCATTTGTCATGTCAATAAACAAAATATTTAACAAAATAATGTCACATTAATGAGAATGTGATGTATACTCATCTTTCCTAAACTTAATATTTCTGACATTTCCAAACCGTTTATTCGCAGGATAAGAGTCGAGTTCCCCCCCCCCCAAAAAAAAGCCTGAGACCCCTCTGTCAACCACATCTGGCCAGTGTCACATCGATCGGTCTTTATATGGCAAAATCCCGGGAAAAGGGTCCCTGAAATAATATAGACTAGTCACAAAAATGTGAAAATAACTTAGTTCCTGGTATCCAGAAAACGAAAGCTCCAGAGCTGACCGAAACAAAATAAATTCTAGCTCACCCCGGAAAACCTCAAAAGCACAGGCCTAGATACATTTTTCTCAGAGATGTAGGGTCACCCTCCTCTTCCTTGTCCTTCTTTCCCTCAGTGTACTCTTCCTCTATCGTCAACTTCTCCTCTCCTTCTCCACCTCTTCCTCCTCCTTCCTCATTGGATCTGTACTTCTCTGGATCTGTACTTCTCTTTTTGTCCTTCAGGTGCGACATGTCCTAAAGTCACCATTGGTCTTCCTGGCTGTTTGCCTAAATCTCTTCTTCGCTATTTTCGTCCTCCTCATCCTCAGTAATGCTACCAGACAACCGTGTGCAAGGAGAACGGTGAACCCATCAAGGCCACTCCTGCAGCTCCTGTAGACAAGGTACGTCAAAATACACCTCGACTGTCTTCTGTTGTCCAGATGGTGACGCCACACACGTTTTAACGGCTCTAGCTAGGACATATACCCCCTTGGCAATCACGCCATGCTAATTACAAGCGGAACAATAGCCCCCCCCCCCCGGGACATAATTACCCCCGAAAAATCACCCCCGAGGAGAACCATCCCCTATGGACAATTACCCTCCCTCCCCCCTCCCCTGGATAATTACATCCCATAAAATTACCCCCTTGGACAATCACCCCTGTGGAAAAGGACCCCCGTCCTCCCAAGGACAAGACCCCCTGAAAATTACCCCCTTAGGCAATCACCCCCACTCCCCCCCCCCCTCCCAGGACAATTCCCACCGGGGAAGTAAAAAAAATCAAAAAGGGGGGGGGGGGGGTTCACTAAAATGCGCCTGCTCCGAGTATACATATCAAACTTCTTTTTTTTCAAACTTCTCGTGGAGTCCACTTTTAAGAGAATAGGTCTTTATTCCATATCTTTTGAATCCTATATCATAAGCAAGCCTCAAGGTCCTAGCGAGAAAAATATGTCTACGTAAACGTATGTCATCCAAGAAATTATAAACTGGATACACCCTTGTGACCCATTTGTATACATCCCGCGGTAATGTATGTTCCTTACTCTACTACTGTGGACAGCCCATTGAATGTATTTGTACAAAGTACAATCCTAATTTAACCCTTTCTAAAGCTAAATTGAACTCAAGAAACATGAGTTTTCTCAATTTTGCCATAACCTTTTGAAGAAAAACATCCCTTTACAACTTTAATCTACAGTCTTGTTACTAGTCATATATTTTTTCTTATTCATAATAGTCATTCGATCGCCATGGTTCTTACCATCATCATCGCTTTGACGAAAAATGTCACTACGACCACGCCCTCAACGTCCTTAGGGTTGACATGACGGGAGATGGCTACGGGGAAAATGCGACCATTATCTACGACTTCTCTCGGGTGAGTCAGAGGTTCGAATCTGATCTTAGTATTAACGAAAAATGATGAATTAACAATTTGAAATTGAAATGGTTTATTACCAAATTTCATCACAACCAGAGGCCGAATCGAGAAATCTTGTACGGATTAAAAATAGAAATGTACACAATCGTGTCATGAAAATCATAACAAAGAATAGGTGCACACACAATAATACAAGAACATACTAATAAAATAATAGGCACATTACTAGACATTTGGAGGGGCGGTAAACTAATATGTTATATTAACATATCAATAAAGAACTTATAATATAAAATTATTTAAAAAATGTTATCACGAAGATGATAATGATGACGATGATAATAAAAAGAATAATGATGATAATAATAATATAAAACTAGATTTGTAATACTTGTTTGGAACAGGTATAGGTGGGCTGATCCAACAAAAAATTGAGACAAAATAAAGGGTACATTTGAAATAGCTTTTTGTCTCAGCTACAACATATTCGGAGTTCAGCGTAAATGAAGCTAAAACGACGTAGATATTGCTCGCGAAAGACGGGAATGTAGAATCAAGTTTGAGAAAAAGTCATGTCCCATAGAGAATACACGCAAAATGTGAAAAAATTAGCTTGCCTCCTTTAATCGCAAAAATACGCCATGATGCCTTTGTCAAAATGAAAAATTGTGACAACTGGATTTGTAGAGAATTGTCTCAGCTAGAACATATCAAAATTTTAAAGAAAATTAATCAATTTTTAGAAAGATACAATCAATTTTCCAAAAAAATGCTGACGTCATAATAGGCAAATTGAAATTTTGAGTTCGGAGGCCATTATGATGGCGTCATGAGTTAATTGAGGGTCAAATGAGACATGAAATCATATCTCTGATTCATACTCGCTCAAAATATGAAAAAAAAATTGGGGTCACCTTGCATCCTAAAGAGCTATAATGGATTTTGCATAGGCATGTTTTTGCCCATATATGCTATGTATTACAAGAGCTCGCGCGCATTGAAATTCATGTTAAACGGTCGATTATTCAATTATTTATAGTCATAAGAGACAAACATGGTATCAATTTGTTTGTAAGAATATGTGGAATATTATGAAAGAAAAAAAATGGCGATTCTATGGTGTCTAATAGTTTTACGCGCGAAAACGCGCGCGCATGCGCGTGTGCGCGATTTTTAAAAAAATGCTTAGAATGGCCTAAAACGTATGCAAAATGATTTTGAGACGATTTTGAGCATTTCAAAATTTTGCGCGCGCATTGACGCGCGGACGTACGCGCACGCGCGCGTTATTTGACCTGAAATTGACCGGACGGATATTGACCCTGATCATGATAAATATGAATCAGAAATACCTTTTGGTTATGAAGATATGATCAGGAGTTGATTTTCGTAAAATTTTACAAAATGGCGCCTAGATGACGTCATCAGTGAAGGTCAATGTTGAAAACGTTATTGTGCTTTGTACATATGCCTATACATATGTGTGCCAAATTTCAAATTATTTGATTGAGCCATTTCCAAGTTATCTTGCCAACAAAAAAGTGGTTAGAAATAAGAAAAATATATAATATAATAAATAATAAATAAATAAAGGCAATTCTAACGAAATTATAAGGTGGTCTGTACGTTATACAGCCCACCTGAAAATGATAAAAATAATAATAATGATAATAGAAATGATAATAATAGAAATGATAATAATAGAAATGATAATAATGGAAATGATAATGATAAAAATGATAATGATAGAAATGATAATAATGATAACAATAATAATAATGATGATGATAATAATAATAATAACAATAATAATAATAATAATAATAATAATAATATATAATAATAATAATAATAATAATAATATAATAATGAATGATAATAATAATATAATAATAATAATAATAATAATGATGATTTGGGAGATGTGTTCGTATTTTCCTCTTTATGCAAAGCTTTTGTGAATCATTGGATTGAAGTCTAATAGCCCTTTGTATCCTCCAAAAGTCGATGTCCTTGCCTCGCTATAAAATCAAGGAATTAAAACTCGTTCTTAATCTATTGACCTCGTAGCGCCTGATGACTTATTCGATGACCCGAAAGCGGATGTGTTTGATAGGAGTGATTGACGAGACCATTGACGTTGAATTCATCAATGAAGGAGATTCGATCGACGTAAGATTAAAGCATGTTTATAATTATTTTGAGTGCTGGCTTACTCCTATTTTTTTTTTAACAATTCATAAACTCTTGATTTTTATTGTTTTTCTTTCAATTTTTGTTTACGGCCTTGATGCCTTCGATTCTGAGAAAATTTAACATTTACGAGCATTCTTGATTGTCTTTAACCTTTTATGGATCAGGACGATTTTTGTATTTTCTTATTTTGTCTGATTTGTTATTGATAACAAAACATGATATTCTGTCTGCAAACGTCGCTTAAATAATTTACGACAACATCCTCTTTCCGCTACAAGACCGAAAGTCCGCTCGTCAGACAGCCCGACTATGAGACTGACTATGTCCTTCTCAGGGGACTGTCTAACAACTTTCTTGAGGGGAACGTTCACTCGACCGACGACCAAACGAGACCGACATTTTCCTCCTTTAAATATCATGCCTAATTACTTTATCGGTCTTGTGAGCTGTCGGTTTTGTGGGCCGGCGGCCTGGTCTCTTTTTTCTTTTCTATAACTATTAACTTTTCTTAAGTATTTTTTTTTGTTTTGTCTGTCTCTTGGGCTAACGACCTACTGGGATCACCTCCTCCCACTTCCTCCTAACAAATTATTATTTCCCCCAGGGACGCCCGTTTAAATGTTACTGTTTTTATTATAGCTACCGGAGACGTCTGGTAGGAACTTCACGTCAGCTGGGGTCATACCGAATGGGTTCTTGCATCTCAATACATCACCCGTCGTCGCCTCCATCTGCGCCGATTACGAGACACTTTGGATCGAACCGGTACTTGAGCCATCAAGAGTGCGAATAGCTCGCCATGACAAGACTACCACCACTACCACCACCACCACTACTTCAGATGGAACGACAACAACAACAACCACTACCACCACTACGATGCACTAGTAGATGGATGCTGTCTGAGAGCGGTTGCATAGATCGTTCAGGCATTGGGCCTGTACCTGATTATCATGATAATTGGTCTTACTTTAATATCCCGCGCCTTGCACACGAGGCGTCATTTGTTTTTACCAGAGGTGGTCTGGGACTGGAATTCATATTAACCGGCCCTCAGACCTCAAATCAACCGACCCTCAAGTCAAAATATCGAGCGGCCTGTGCCTGTGAAACCCCTATTTTTTACTGACGTAGTACTGCGTCATGAGCCACCACGGTTTTTGACGTGGCATATGAATGTTATACCGTAGAAAATACCGTAACATAATGAATGATGCAGACCTGCAGTGCGTTGATTTATTAACGCGAGCAATCGTTTCTTCTTGGATACGATTGAACACAGATGCGACATTCTCTAACGTAGTACTGCGTCAGCGACTGGTCCAGTCATTGATGCGCCGTGCGAGTGTAAACTAACTCGAAAACAAGAAGAAGAAGGAAAAAAAAAGACGCATGTAAAATAAACAATGCAAACCTTGCGTTGAATAATGCATAAGGATGCAATAATTGCAAACATAGATTTGACTGGGTAGGACGTAGGGATGATAACGCGATCGAAATGACACCACGTGTACAATGGGCATTGGGACGGTAAAAATCACATTGCTGTCAAATTGTTAAAATGCACCATATGTAATGATACTAGCAAGAATATTAAAGATATTATAGACTTGTAATTCTAGTAATAAGGAGTATGATTAATCAAGAAGCCTATACATTTGTTTTATTTCATTGTTTTGTGACGAGTATTGATGCTGCTTCAATTGACTTCTAAATCTAAATACAAAGCATGGCTTGCACGATTATTCATCTACATGTAGATAATTATATATCTGTGTGTGAAACTGAACATTAAATTGTATTATCCAACAGTATGTGCTGCTGTATAAATGTTGAACATTTGAAATCATTAACGAATTTATTATGTAGGTCTGTGAACGATGACTATTGCTTGATTTGACTGGAATAAAATGAACTAAACGAATAGTTGAGATGAATGTCACAGCGCAGGGGCGTACGCAGGGGGGGGGGGGGGGTTGGGGGTTCAAACCCCCCCTTTGGTATTTTTATGTATGTAAACCCCCCCCCCTAAAAAACCTAAAACCCCCCCCCCCCCCTTTGTTTTTTGTTTTTTTTGTTTTTTTTGTTCTTATTACTTAAAAAAAAAAAAAAAAATTATACCCACGGCTAACCTAAATAAGGTGACCTTACCCTCCCCAACGCCAAAAAATGGCCAATTATGAAATTTCGAGACAAAAAAAAAAAAAAAATGTGTCCGCTTAGGCGTAGGCTGGCGTACAGGTTTGCTTATGGTTGCTTACGGTTGTTTACTGTGTGTAAAGCTTTTACTGCTTTGTCGATCTGGCGTAGGGTAGCGTACTGTTGCGTAGGCATGGCGTACAGTAGCGTAGTGTTGCGTACTTTCTGTGTCAAGTTTCTACGCCGAAAGTACGCGAACAAATTAAACATGTTGAATTGTTTGCGTCCATCTTGCGTACCCCTTTGCGTCCCTCAGCATATAGTAACGTAGGCCAGCGTAGTTGGTACGCAACACTACGCAAATCTTCGTATGGACCCCACGCCAATTAGTGACCTGCCAGTGTCACAAATAAAGTATTAAAAATATGCTCATCTGACCCTAATTAAATGCCTAAAACCCCTGAGCTTTCGGGTGTTTATAGCCCCTTGAAACGCGTGGACCCCACGCCTATATACACTCAACCCGCTGCGGTCTAACTGACCCCCCCCCCCCCCCCCCCCCCCCAACTTTGAAAAACGTTTCTTGGAGCCTGCATGTAACATGCAAGAATGGTGCATGGTGATGCAGATTATTTTCTGCACCCCCCTCCCCCCAAACAATTTTACTCAATACGCAACTGACTGTTTTGCAATGCATGAAGTCACATGCTACTGTCTTCTTCCAGTTAATTGCCGCTCCATGGTGATGAAGATAATCTGGTTGATATTGAACTATTAATATGCAAATGTACAATTCATAACCTTATTTTATGCTTTCTTGTAATTTACTGTAAATATAAGAAACAAATTTATGGCACTTCGGCCCGCACGCTGTTGTGTTGACGGGTTCTTCGATGGATGGATAGACGTATGTGTAGTTGTATAGTTGTACGAATATTGGCCCGCTTGGCCCCCCATACTCTTCGACTCTAGCGCAGCTCACTCAGTCAATGCACCGCCCCGGCCGAGCACCGTGTATACTGTATACTGTACGTGTGTTGACTGAAGTGAGCTTGCGACTGAGCTGTCAATCCAATGGTTTTCTTGTGAAAACTTTCCTTTAGAAAATGATAATCAAAGTTCAGTAAACATGACCGTAATATTAACAAAATAAACTTTGATTTCATACCTCCATTCACGAAAACTATATACAAATCGCGGCAATCATGATGGAAATAGGTCTCTAAGTTTGGACGTCGACGGGAAGCCCCGTACGTGTATCTTTCTGTCTTGTGCATCTACTACAAAGCACGTCCTATCGCAAGATGCTTTATTCGGGTAATCCCGACCCTTTGCATAGTGCATTGATACTCAACATAATTTGAGTTGATAATCATCTGTTGTGTGTGTCTTTGATACGGATGTAATGTGGAATATGCATGAGTATCTCTGTCGTCACGCATATCATGCATTATGCATATCGCGTCTGTTTTTGCCCTGGACGTCGACACGGAGGAGGACCTCGGGCGGAGTATTGCCAATTCCACAGAGTAGACTCTCCCGCGGACGTTGGCACCGGGCACCTGGACCCCGAGGGGAGGGTTCAGGAGGAGATAGCTGCACCAACTTCGGTCGGCGATCTCATTAAAAAACAATAGAATACAAAGGCTCGCGGAGACGTCATGCCCCCCGCGGAGTCTTAGCGTATTACTTACTGTGATGCTCAGGATAGCAGAGAAGCGGAGAGGAGAGAAAAGGCGAGACGAGAGAGGGGGGATATATTGTCGAGAGATGGCAGATTGAGGGAAAGAGGGAGAGGGGGGAGAGAGAGAGAGAGAGAGAGAGAGGGGGAGAAAGAAAAAGAGAGAGAGAGAGAGAGAGAGAGAGAATACTTGATGGGTATATGTGTGTGACGGTTCTAGAACACCTACCCCCTGCCCTGGATAACCACCCCTAGTCAACTACCACCTACACTCTAAAAAAAAAAAACTGCTCAATTTGAGTCAAAATGTTACTCTTTTGGGTGGTCAAAAGGAAACCACCCGACTTTTGAGTAAACTTTACTCAGCATGTGTTGAGTAACAAATCTACCCATCTGTTGAGTAAAAATATTACTCAATAAAAGACTAAATCTCTACTCAGTTTGAATGAGTCAACCTTTACTCAATATTTACTCTTTGTTTAGCGGTTTCCTTTTTTACTCAGTACTGGGTAGAAACGTAATCAACTCATGTCGAGTAAGAAACTGCTCATGAGTTGAGCCAAATTTTACTCAATTAACGAGTATATGTTTTGACTCAAATTGTTTGAGCGATTTTTTTGCTCAAATATTGAGTATGTTTTCTGGGTAACGCTTAGTTGCTCAATCAATATTGAGTAAAAACATGTACTTAGTTAAGTACATGTTTTTACTCCATTAGGGGTGCAAACCGATGCAATAGCAGCACCTTTAGGGGTTCAATCCTGCACCCTTTAAAAGGTGCAATCCTGCACCCATCATCGAGGAATACTGGTAAAATTTGCTCGTACACAAATACATATTAAACATGCATGATGTTTCTTGGTTAGTAATCATATAATCAATATATCTATTGCTAAAACGTGAATGTAATTGTAACATGATCAGACAAAATAATATATTGGTTAATGATTGCCAAAGGAAAATACAAAATCAAAAAATTGATATGCATTGTCATAATTTGCTTAACAAATCATGATAAATGTATTTTTATGTGAACACGTGGAAAGTAATCATGAATATGCATGCAATATGCAAACTTTTATTTTGCACCCTCTTTTGGTCGATAGGGTTCATTTTTGTGGGAAGGGTGCAAAATCTTATATTGCACCCTTTTTTTAACCCCTTTTCCTTCAATAGGGTTCATTTTTATGTAAAGGGTGCAAACTCTTATTTTGCACCCTTTTTTGCACCCTTTTTTCTAAGAGTGTATCTCAGTTCTTTCGCATCTTTCTGCACGCGCACATGCATGCACGAGACATGCACATGACGGACAATGAAAGAGTACAAAATATCCAGTTCCTTAGGTAGACAAAGGAACATACAGCTGCTATTATGTAAAAATGTGTAGAACAGGTGTCACATGCATATTGACAGCTAGTTGCACTTTCCATCGATCCAACTTTCACTCGCACCCGAGGTAAATTCGGGTAAGAGATCAATGTTGATTTATTTATCACCTGCCGCAGCGTAATACCCAACCGTAGTTTACTCAAAATTGATACAAACGAAATTCGTACTCAATGTTGAGTCATTGATTTACTCTTTATCGAAGGTAACAAATTACTCGGGTGACGAGTACCACTAAAATCAAGGTCTTACTCCAGCTTGAGTACTGAATTGCTCATTTTGTTACTCAACTTGTTTTACTCGGCACAATTTACTCGCTGACATTAAGAGTGTAGGACAACTACCCCCTAGGACAACTACCCTCAAAGGCCACCCTCTATGACGACTTCACCCCAGGACAACTACCCTTAGACACCTACCCCATAGGAAAACTACCCCCTAGGACAACTATCCCCCGGAAACACTACCCCCTGGGACAACTACCCCCAGAAAAATACCCCGGACAACTACCCCCTTAGGACAACTACCCCCGGACATATATCCTAGGGGTAGTTGTCTGGGGGTAGTTGTACGGGGGTATGTCCTAGGGGTTAATTCTCCGGGGGTAGTTGTCCGGGTGGTAGTTGTCCTAGGGGTTAGTTATCATAGGGGTAGTTGTCTGGGGTAGTCGTCCGGGGGTAGTTCGTCCTGGGGGGGGGGGGTAGTCGTCCTAGAGGATGGTTGCCCTAGGGGGTAGTTAAATGGGGGTGGTTGTCCGGGGTAGTTGTCCTGGGGGTAATTGTCTGGGGTAGTCGTCCGGGGGTATTTCGTTATGGGGGTAGTCGTCCTAGAAGATGGTTGCCTTAAGAGGGTAGTTGACTGGGGTGGTTATCCGGGATGGATGTCCTGGGGGTAGTTGTCCGAATACGGTGTGTGACAGAGGGCTACTACTAGCCTCAGGTGATTATAATTAATAGATGAAACACCTGGATGGAAGGGCAGATTCAGATGACACATAGTTTTCGGTTTGCTTTGATCAAAACATAAACGACACATACATGATACATCGTATGAAATTAAAACAGATATTCGAAAATTCATTTCACCCCTTCCACAAAAGATTTAGATTTTCTTCATGATTACCCTACATCCATTCTTTACCCGGTGAACCCCAGTAGCGGATCCAGGAGGGGGGACCGGAGGGCCCGACCCCCCCCCCCCCCCTGGGAAAAAAAATGTGTATTTTTACATTTGTTAACGTTAATTTTACCTTTTTGGGGAGATGGACCCCCCCCCCCCTTGAGCGCCAAGGGGGGGGGGGTGCAATTTTTCAAATTTTCGAGGACCAAACAAAAATTAGTGATCACTACCCCCCCCCCCCCCCCCCCCCCATCCATTGTGTATGATGTGTGAACCGGTGTGCGGAAATGGTGTGTTGGGGAGGGGAAGTGAGAGTGCATGTTCATGTGTGTGATAAAGTGCAAAATGAGAGACAGAGAGGATTATCAATAATAAGGCGCGTAGCCAAGGGGCGGTGGGGGCAGTCGCCCCCCCCAAAAAAAAAAAACAACAACAACAACAAACAAACAAACAACAACAACAACAACCGCCGGCCAAATAAAAAAGAGAGAGAGAGAGAGAGAGAGAAAGAAGAAAGGAAGAGGACGTAGGAAGAAAAAGGATTAACAGTCGAGAACGGTACAACGAATCGTCTTCTTTCTCTGATAATGTAATGAAACGTCAAAGCTTCCAGGCTTCGCGCGGCCGGGAAGGGGGTGGAACTGAATTCAGACAAGGATTAAGAGTCGAGACTGGTACTACGAATCGTCTTCTTTCTTTATTAATTTAATGAAACGTCAACAGAAACTGAATTTAGACAAGGATTAAGAGTCGAGAACGGTAAACGAATCGCCCGCCCCCCCCCCCCCCCACTCAGTGTTATTTAGGGTATTATGCTTGTTCCCTCTTTTTGAAAGCACCCCCTATCTGAGGACTGCCAATATTTCCGAACCCCCATTTCGCGGGCTTTTCGCGGGATTTTCTTGCCTTGGAGACCCCCCTAAATCATGAAAAATGCTCAATGTACCCCCCTAAATTCGGAATAATTTCTCAGGAGTCCAAAGAGATGAGAGAAAAAAAGAAAAAACACCCCCTTTTTAAAGAAATCTCCGAGTGAAAAGTTAATACACTTATTTTACAATTCTCGGGCCGGAATTTGTCGCACGAAAAGTACCCCTTTACCGGACATTTTGGGAACACGCATGGGGTCCGTCCGTTCTCGAGGCCGGGACGAATCGTCTTCTTTCTCTAATAATCTAATAGAGCTTCCACGATTTGCGCGGGTTGGGGAACCCACCCCCCCCCCCTCCCTGCACCCACCCCCTACGGAGCGCGCTTCGCACTCTTCGTATGCTCACTACCGCCCAAAGACGTTTAAATATAATTACCGCCCCCCCCCCTAAAATAAAATCCTTGCTACGCGCTTGACAGGATAATAACCCAGGTAGCAAGCCCATGTGGGACCCACATGGTTCCCATATTCTCTGAAATGTTATCTTTATTGAGGGTGACTTGAAAAAGTTAATAACTGGGAAGGGAGGGGGTGCAAACCGTGCAACCTGCCACACGCCTCTACTTCTTGGTTGCTTTGATCTATTGCCGAAAATATTTTGGCACCTATCATTCCCCCCCCCCCCCCCCCAACCACAGATACAAATCGACACCGTTGTTCAAAGTGCATTTAAATTTTAAAAGACGAATATATGCGTGCCCCTCCGAGGAAGGGAGGTCGTTTCCTTTTCAATTCATTTATATCAGAAATATCTGTGAAATTCGAACACAATGTCAATATGTCCAAATGAAAACGTACTTTGACCATCATATAATTACCAACTTTTTAATTTGAACGAGAACTAGGGTTTATGGTATTTGTTCAGTGTAGGATACCATAGTAGTTCACGAAATTAAATGGCGACAATAGTCAAATCACTGACTAATCGCCAATAACTCAAAACACAACAACAACAACTTTTTTGTTTTTTCAGTAACTTGACATTTGCTATCGCCTTATTGGATATTTTGGGGTTGTTCTGCGGTCAGAGAACTTGAAGTCTATTGTAATTCAGATATTTTATCGCATTTCCAAACCAGGACACTGCATGTGTTTGAACAAGACTGACCTCAACCACGGATTTCTGTAGCGAAACATCGAAAGGTAATACGGTATGCAGTTCCATACCTCAGTCCCATACCTTGCATTTTGTGTCTATGTATTTTCTCTGCCAACGCAATTGCAACGCGTCAACTGAAAGAAGAGACATGCTATGACTAGCTGAGTTGAGTATCGGTTTGAGAGAACTTGTATGATTCTTAAGGCTTTTGTTAAGTTAAGCATTATGAGTAGTCCGATTCTATCCAAATAAGAAGACATGGTCATGGAGAAAAAATTGGAAGAAAGAATGAAACTTTAAGTCTTTAGGAAGAAGAGAAGAAGAAGAAGAAAAATAAGTAGAGTCTAGAACTAGAAGTAGTCTAGTTAGATTTAGAAGAAGGAGAAGGAGAAGAAGAAGAAGAAGGACAATTGACAGTGTCCTGTTAATCATGTTGAAATGAATTTGATTTATTAATGTTGACTTTATTTTATAAACAAATTAGATCTAATTAAATGTTAATTTAATGAATTAATGTTGACATTAACACAGTGTTTAGGTCTATGGTTATTGTTGCATGATTTTTCACCTGTATTCACCTGTCTTTTCAGGCTCCTTAGTAAGAAAATGTCTTGTAATGCCCTCCCATAGTTCATCAGTACACCACTGCAAAGCGTTCTAATCTTGGTGATAATTGATATCACCTAGACTTAATTGGCACCAATTTGCATGCATAAAGAGTGATGTAAACAAAAACAAGATAAACTGCATTTGTAATCGCCCCTTCCCGCACCTAAAAATGCCTGTTTACGTGTTGCCAATTTTATGCTCACTTTATGACAATAGCGATAAGTTTAGTGTACTAAAGTAAGTTGTAAAGTAAGTATCAAGTTGACAACAGGAAAACAAGCATCTTCTTATATATACCCCATGAATTTTGCGTTTCCGGCAGAACCAACATTGCGAAGTCTCGTCAGAGGTCAGCATTTTTGTAATGTACATGTATTTGCCAATCGCATGTAAGCCCATTGTCTTTAAGGACATGTGGAAGGTGAGCAAAGCACTACCATTCCGGTAACAAATTTCCGCATTTTGGTTCAATTTTCTACCGATTTCAAAGTGTTTAGTATGAGAAGAAAGGTCCACTAGCAAACTCCAAAGGTAGTTTGCAAATTTCGTCAGGCGTATGAAGGGGTAATTACAAATGCATTTTATCATGTTTTGTTTACCTCACTCTTTATGCAGGCAATAGGTTGCCAATTAAGGCTAGGTGATATCATTATTATATTTCATAACCACTTAGCCCTTAAGGTTAGATACATCTGTCACATTCATAATTAACAGGTACAGTAGATCTACAATGTCGACTATGAATGGCATGTACATCTTTAAAAGCCAGGATCTTTTTTAAAGGTACCCCCTTCATGAACCGTACATGCTGCTGTGCACATTCCTGTAGTGCAATCTCGATCTTATTCACAAAACATAGTATTTCTTTTTTTTCTTCTCTGTTTTGCAGGTCGGCAAACCTTGTGAGGAGCAAAAGAGCCACTGTCTCATCAAATACTGACGGCAAACTATAAATTTGTCAACCTAGCCATGCCTCTGTGCTTCTTTCCAAAGTTAACACAAAGAGCATCAATATGGTCGATATGTGCAAGACAAATGAACTGCAGAACAGGTGGTTTACAAAGACAATCCAGCATCATCTTTACCTGTTCCTCTCCAGTTAGTCATGCAGCAAATAGAAAGATTCTTCCAGATTGCCATTTAAGACATCCTCCATTACATTCAGTTGTTCAAAGAATGTGTGGCCCTTCGTATACCCATGGGGATGTTGTAGAGTTGTTAAAGACAGGCGTCTCTGATACGCAACCTGCTCGGTTAGGCTCCACGAGCGGCATGTCTGGGGCAAAGACGCCTTCTCTCGGGGATGCCTTCTCGGTCGAGAACAAGGAGAGGGTGATGAGCAGTCTTTCTTCTAAGCTGAGGACACTGAGGAGATTTTACACCAAGGATGTGAAGCAGAGAGGGGCAGTGGTGGTGCCCCTGTGCAGCGTCAACGGGGAACCCTGCATTCTGTTCACCCTCCGGACCAGGACACTCAAAGACCACTCGGGCGAGGTCAGGTGTGTAAATAATAATAATAATAATAGCTAGTTCTTATATAGCGCTTTTCAGGACCGTAGGACCTCTCAAAGCGCTTTACAGATTATTACCCGGTCATAGGATTCAGACTTACCCTCACACAATGTATGCACATTCTCCAATCCCTGGGGAGCATTCCAGCCAGGCGTCTTTTTTACAAGTGCACACTTGCTAATCAAACCACATTAGCTTTCGCATCCTACCGGGTACCCATGTACAAACTCTGGAGCTCAAGAGTAGATGACTGTCTTCTTAGCCCTCTCTCTCTCTCTATCTCTCCTAAATGTGTAGATTTCCAGTGAGAAATTTTGAGTAATACGTGACCTGTTTTTTTTCTCACTTTAAACAAAATTATTGTACAAGAGAGGACCACTATTAACACACTTTGTATGTTAAGGTGATTTAGCTGATCCCACTTCACATTCATTTATTCTATTCTATTTTAGTTGTAAAATAAAACTTTGACATGAGGACTAAAAATGTTTTCCAGAGAAAAACTTGGACCTTGGTGTATTTTTCTTAAATGCGGGGTAATTTACCGACATCACTACCACTGATGTAATGTATTTTTAATTGCATCCTATGTCGGCATTCATAGAGCAATTGAACTTCAATAGTAGATCAATAATAGATTTTCAGACCAAGATTCTACATGTAGTATTTCCTCAGTTTTCCAGGAGGCAAGATGGACCCCACGGATGGGGACGTGTGCTACACCGCTCTGCGTGAACTACAGGAGGAGCTTGGCATCAACCCAGAGACAGTGGAGGTGTGGGGTAACCTAGCCCCTGTCGGAAGAGAGGTAGATTACGTGCTAAATTGTCTGTTGTGTTTCAAGGTGATGTTCACTAATTCTCTTTTGTCAGTGCCCTCTGTATTCGCTTCACTTGCATGGATGACGACCCTCAAGAGGTTTGCATGATATCAACCCCATTTCATGGTAATATGACACATGCTCCTTCGGCTTTCACTCGTGGAATTTCTACCCAAACTGAGTTCTTAACTTTAAAGTAGTCACCCGAAGAATAAAAAGTGTTTTTAATTGATGCAAAATTCATATCATTGCGAAAAGGAAGCCTTACTGATCAAATGTAAAAACTTTCCTCTTCAAACTATGTTTGGGGCCCGCAGTAATCATCTCTCAAAAGTGTTAATTTTGAGATCCTGATTTTCTGCTTTCAGCGGTCCTCTGTAGAGCATCAAGATTCGTGACGTCACGTGTGAGACACAATTACCGACAAAATTGCATTTTAAGCCCTCCATGATATCTATATGATTTTTAAGCAAATTGTTCATGTTTTTCAAGAGAAAATCTTTCCATCCATATTTAATTTGTCTATGATTATCAGTTGTCATGAATTTTATTTGGGTGACTATTTTAACCATGGATCCAACACTATACCTAACCCTAACCTCAAAGCCAATTGCAACCCAAACTTTAACCCAGTCCTTCTGATGAAGAAAAGTCCTGAGAAATTGTTGAAAGAGCCTGTTGGATCACCAAACTCATCATTTTGCCTGGTGATAACTCATTGATTGATGCTCAGAGATACATACATTTTCCAGTGATAATTTTTCCAGGCTTTGATTCTTCGAAAGTGTAGGGTTAGGTTTGCAAATAATGCTCTGTTTCCTCTTGTTTTTCTCTCCGGTTCTCTCCTTTTATCTCCGCTCCTCCCTCTCTCTCTCTGTCTGTCTCTCATGCCCCCTCTCTCTCTCCTCAACTCACCTCTCCTCTCTCTCTCTATCTCCCTCCCATAGTCACCCTTGCATTCACTTTATCTTTTATCGAAAGGTTGTTATGGTACCACAATCAATTGTTTTTATCGTCTCTGTGTAACTTTTATTCACATACACTATGTATATCTCAAACACATACCATGTACTTGTTTATTTGCAATTTAATCACATTCACTGAAAATCTCAACTCACATTTGCACAAATGAAATCAAAAGTTATGTATATATGGGTTGCGATGGCTAGCTTTCTAAAATCATTTTATGAACACTGTTAAGTACTACAATATTTAAACAATAGAGGTTACCATACTGAATACAGGTACTTGTATAATGTAGGTCCTGTGACATCCCCCCCCCCCCCCCTCATTGTCTTCCATTCAGTCTGACATCCTTTGCTGTGCTTATTCTGAGGTCAGAGAGTGTTGGTGTTATTGTTCCATTGTTTCAGTGTTTTAAAAACACCAGACAGGAAATATGATAACATTAGCATAGTAGGTCCCTGATACTTGTGTGCGGTTTTCCAGTATTAGCAACAGCTTTTTATAAAAAAAACCTTATACTTCAAGTTAATGACTTTGACTCTCATTCATAGTGAAATCTATTTTTTTTAAAAGTGCAATCTGTTATAGGATGCGAGGTCAGTTTGAATTAATAGGCCATGTTGCTAACAATAATATGAGAAGTTTTCAAACAATGCTCCAATTTTACTGCAAAAGTATGCACACCTACGAGCCATTGTGTTAGCAGGCCTGATAAAAACCCGATTTAAATCGGTTTCCCGATTTGTTTTTATTTTTCCCGATTTTTTTTCCTGATTTTTTTTTTCTTCCCAATTTAAATTTTTTTTTTTTTCCCGATTTCCCTCTTATTATCTCTATTCTTCCCTATTTTTTCCCCAATTTTCCCAATTTTGTCTCAATTTTCTTACTCGAAAGGGGGGAATGTTTGTTAGATGCCATTTTTTCCCCGCGAATCGTCTTTTTTTTTTTTTACTCAAGGGGGGCGTGGTTGAGGGGAAAACAAAAAACCTATTTTTTATCTATTTTTATCACCCCTGGTTAGGCTTGCCAGAACTTTACAATCCAAACCGCATTATAAATGTTCACTATTATTTTTATTATTAAATCAACTCCAAACTGATCAGTCCTAGGCCATTTGTTGCGGCCTTAATTCTTGTTTGGTGCTGTTGGTATGCCTAGATATATATATTGTAGTTTGAGGTGAAAATCTGCATTCCTTAAATTATGCAAAGTGCAAATAAAGCAGGTGCTTTACATTGTCATCTGATCATGCTTGTGAATAGTATTTGATATGATGAATATTCATTTTAATGGGTGTACATCCATACTAGGCAGATTTGGTTAATACAAATTCCCATTGTTGGGTCCAAATTTGATATATTAAACTTTTTCTTTTTCTTCAAAAAAGAAGGGTATCTGTCTATAAAGTTTGTTATGCTGAATCACATATTATGTATTTACATACATTATTGTGTTTCATGATTGTTTGATTTGGGTGTGAACTAACTGCATTGATTTTCATGACTTGTTGTTATTATTTTATATGATTATTTTTTATATTGCATACGTTAATGTCTGTCTGCACTAGTTTGGCCAGGAGGGATTAGACCTCACAGCGTGGTCACTGTCAGGTGATTATCTCATCAAATCAGCTCTCTATTAAAGGGAAAGTCCACCCCCAAAATAAGTTTGTTTCGATAGAGGCAGAATAATAAGAAAATCAGGTGAGTGAAAGTTTGAGCAAATTCTGAATGAAAATAAGAAAGTTATGAATTATTGAAGTTGTGATCAATCAAATACAAATTGGCAACTCTGTGACTTATTATACGAGCTCTCCTTCATTTGCTTTGTGCATAATATTCCATAAAATCATGTTTTCTTCGTTATTGATGACGAAATATATATTGTTCCTTGCAGGGGGAGTATAGAAACATATTTGCAATTATTATATTTAGGGTGCATGTATGGTTGAAATTTTTCTTGAGGGAAAATGAAAATTTTAGATTTTTTAGTACTGAGCAAATGGAAGCTGAGCTCGCATGATACGTCATAGAGTTGCCAATTTGTGTTTGATTGATCACAACTTCAAAAATCCTAACTTCCTTATTTTTAATCGGAATTTGCTCAAACTTTCACTGACTTGTTTCTCTCATTTTTCTACTCCTATTAAAACTAACTTAATTTCAGGTTGGACTTCCCCTTTAACATTAAGAAAAGGGGATCATGGGGGATCAAAGAGTACCACTTTGGCATTGTTTGCTATATAGAGGTCTCTAGTAGCTACAGGTAGTGCAGTCCCGCTTTCAGAAATTTTATTTTTCTACACTTTTTAATATGGAAATACATGTTCCGTTTCTTTTACGGTACTGGTGAGTCTAAAATCATAAGAATAACAATATATATTTATTTGTTTGTTTACAGAGGATCACAGTTGTACCAATCATAGGCCACCTTGGAGAGATTGACATTCAAAGTCTGAAGTACAACCCTGATGAGGTAAGGAGGTCTGGGATTGGTCAAGATGTGTGGGGATTGGTCAAGGTGTGTGGGGATTGGTCAAGGTGTGTTGGGATTGGTCAAGGTGTTTGGGGATTGGTCAAGGAGTGTGGGGATTGGTCAAGGTGTGTGGGGATTGTTCAAGGTGTGTGGGGATTGGTCAAGGTGTGTGGGGATTGGTCAAGATGTGTGGGGATTGCTCAAGGTGTGTGGGGATTGGTCAAGGTGTGTTGGGATTGGTCAAGGTGTTTGGGGATTGGTCAAGGAGTGTGGGGATTGGTCAAGGTGTGTGGGGATTGTTCAAGGTGTGTGGGGATTGGTCAAGGTGTGTGGGGATTGGTCAAGGAGTGTGGGGATTGGTCAAGGTGTGTGGGGATTGTTCAAGGTGTGTGGGGATTGGTCAAGGTGTGTGGGGATTGGTTGAGTTCTGGTAAACTTGTGTAAAGGAACTGTGTGACCGTTATCACTCTGATATTTTAATCTAATTTTCATTTGTATTTATGTTGGTATTGACCTACATCATATGATAATAGTCCTTGGTATGTATAACCTATGCTCTATAAAAATTAGTTGAATATATTACTGGGAACATTATCTCACAAAGCCATCATAGGCTATTTTTAAGTTCTCCTTTTTCATTTTATAGAAATTGAAAAGTAATACATATGATATTGATTACTCAGTATTTTTATCGTTTTGTTGTATGAATATTTAACTACTTTGATTGTATTTTTTATGAAAATGAAGTAAATAAACAAAACAATTAATTGATTGAGTCTGAATCTGAAACTATTTTTCATAGGTAAAATCATCTGAATCTTAATCTTATTTTTGTTCTTCTTTTTTTTCAGGTTGCTTCCGTGTTTGTAATGACGCTGTCCCATCTGTGCAGGCCAGCCTGCCAAGCGTACACTGTCTTCGAGCCCCACCAGTATTCTGGACAACCTATGGCGGCTTTACCTGTCTTTCTAGGCGGAGAGCATCGGGTCTGGGGACTGACCGCTTACATCTTGGACCTTGCCCTTCAGGCCATTGTCCCTGACCACTACCGGTCACTTCTTAGTCAGGTCAAGAAAGAACAGGCTGCTTCATCATGACGGTAGGGAATTGCCTAAGGGAATTTAATTTAAACTATTGCCAATGGGAATTCAACCCATTGTTACAATTTTATATAACACAGTGGAATCAAGGCTATCTAATATAACAGATATTGACTGGTAGGATGTGTGATATAACATTTGTGGACCGCACAGCAGGTGTATTTTCCTTCGTGATCAAATTTTCCCTCAGCGGTCAGCGCTGTGCTCTTCATGAAAATATCAGCCGTTGGGAAATGTCCTTTGCTAACTAAACTGAATGCGCTCCAAGCTTTAGTGGGATTAAGCACCAAGATCATGTGTAAAGCCTGTGCTATCAAATTCTACTCACAAGTACATACAGTTATCAACTAAATTATTCATACCCCTTGTAAATTTGATTTTTGTTTTGTTTTTTGTATCTCAGGAATAAAAGGTGGACTCTAGGAGTCTCAAGAAACATAAATCGAGACAAATAGATATTTCACATACTTAAAAATGTTCAAAACTTGTTAAAGATATTAATAATTTAGTTTGTAACTGCAGATTTTGGTCAGTGTGGGCTGTTAATAATTGTGCAATAAGTCGAGTAGTGCAATTTTAAAAAGGTGGATCCAGAGTAAATACCATCAAACCAGAAAAATACACAACGTGAAACCTTCATGGTTTTAAGGCAATTTTCAGAGCAAGAAACTTTCATGAATTGTAAAAATTCAGCTGAAGGTTGATCAACTATTTTGTGGCATGAAACTTCTGCAAATTCAAACCACTTGCGAAATCTGTGAACATTTAATTTGTGCGATAGTTTCTGGCTTTCAAGTCAGGTTGATAAAAATGACACTAGATTAACATTAGACCAAACAAATCATGATATTACCCCCAATGGCAAGGACTTTTATCTGTTTTCCGTCAGGTTCACTCAGGTTGGAGTAAGTTTGAGGGTAGGACTGGTGTTACAATAACATCCAATGAATCTAAGATTATTAAGTAATATTGACTGCCTTCTGGGCAATACAACATTTTCTTATACCGCGTAATATACCAGCAGCTGGTGCGCGATGAAATTTACAACTGGCTCGATTATTGCTCACTAGTTTAACAGGCATTTTGCCATTGACTTTTCAGATTGGGCAATAATATTTGTTCATTGGTTTACTGTATAACCATATTAACCGGCAAATTACACACAAAATCCCATTGACTTTTCAGATCGGGCAATAATATTTGTTCATCGGTTTACTGTATAACCGTATTGACCGGCAAATTACACACAAAATCCCATTGACTTTTCTGAGCGGTCAATAATATTTTGTTCGCCTGTAGTTTTGTTGGTTTATCCATCAAACCTTGAGGGCAATAACATTTAAAAATTGTCCTGCTCAAATGTCTGATACGATTAATAATACCAAATATTTTCTGGTTTTCCCCATTATGTACATTGTATTTGTTCATGTCTCCTAAGTCCAAACCCTATATCATATTGAAAGAATATTTGAGTAAATCTTCCATACATAGACAATACCATATATGAGAAAATAACACTATACCATGAATAAATAATGCGAGGGAAACAGTTTTAATTCTCTGAAGGTTATGTACAGTACATTTTACGACCTGAGTCTGGCTTTATTTTGAAAGAACCTGATATAGGATTTATTTTGATAGTTTGAAATTTAGCTGTGTAAATTCTGTCTGGTTGGTTACATATATAGGACAATATAGTTTATACTTGCCCATAAAAAAGCCATGTTATATCAGGTTCAAAATACGATAGAATACATTGAAGTGGGATGAACTTAATAACCCTGTATTATAGGGGGTGTAGCATGACGGGACTACGTGTCCTCGTGTCTTTCCCGTGGCCTGGCTCGGAGTCGATCAGGTATAATACAGCTATGGACAACGCAACCGCATTATTCACGTGCGTGCAACATATGCGAAACCTAAGCCCGAGGAGAACTTTGGTCTGTTCCATGAACGCTAGCGCGCGCTGACTGTTCATCGAGTCCACTCGTTCACGTGCAGTTGTCCAAAAGAAGTCGTAGATGGCGTTAACCAGTATTTGCCATGCTACACCCCCTTTAACAAAGAGTTTGTTAGTCTACTTTATAAATGAGTTTCCAATGCATTTCATATGGGAGAATCAAGCAAGGATAATCTATATGTATTATCTAAGACTTCTAATGTAATCTTATCACACTGTTTTTATAAATCAAGCCATAGTACAGATCATAAGTTGACCGCTGCCCTCTACAGCCCATGTGGACTTGTCTTTATCAATGGTTAGATTGACGAATTTTGAAAAGACAGGTCTGAAGTCTGAACTAAAATAACTAAATAGTATTACTACAATCCTTTTAAAATTTAATTTGTCATATATTATATATTTGATAGGTGTTGTAACGATCCAAGCTCTATTTACTTATGTTTAATCACCTTTGTTGCAACTTTGCAACATTGTTATATTCTTTTTCACGTGAAGTCAATTTAAATGGATTGTAATATTGAAAATGATGTGTTATATTATATTCTTTTTCGTATGATGTTAACTCCAATGAATTGTGAAATTGTGTGTGAACATGCATAAATAAATAAATGAAATGAAATGAAACTATGCTGCATTACATCAACAGTACATGGATGCCATCCTAAAATTGCAATCCTTATGCAGGTGTACTGTGAGTTTGCAGGCACAGACCCATGTCCATTGTAATGCATAACAGAGAGTCTAAGCATGAAGACTATGAGAGACCACAGTCAGTAGGCCATGTACTGTAGCTAAAGCTGATACAACCAGAAACTTGCAAAGTTAGGCTCCACTCAAGTCTTTATAAAATTGTGTTTAAAGACCCTACCGAAAGTGAAATATGAAATAGATGAATTATATATCAAAGGAAAGCTTACAAGCCATAGATTACAATACAACCAATTATATTCTACTTTAGTGCCTGTCAGACGAGTAACAGCTCTCTGAAAACTAGAAATCTAAAGCTTTGACAATCGGGAGTTGCCGACCTAAAAACCAGCTGTCGAGTTGATGACATCATCTTATGTGGAGTACGCATATTTACAATGACTTTGCATTGATTAAGCATGGCTCATCACCTCGGCTATACAAGCGAGCCGATCGGGTGCACATACTATGTCATCCCTGTAACTGCGGCAAATTTGACCCCTGTTTACCTGTAGTTCGGAGAGGTGCGGAAATCAAGCTTTTAATTCCCTTTTGTGCAATACTGAAAGGAAATTTTTCTTCTTCATTTCTTTATACAGTGTATTTGTATTCTCTGCTCTTTCAGCTTTCCGTTGATAAAAAGTTGTATTTTCATCGGATAGGGCCTTTAAGTGTGGAATGAGAGTCCTTGCTTATAATGTAGTGATTCATGACAATGTTATGTGGCTGCTTAATCAATGTTTTATGTTTTTATTGTGCTTCCATAATGACCTTGTATTTGCCTTTGATATCTGAAATATTCTGTTGTAGTCGATACCGAAGCATACCTTGTTGATGTTGAAGAAATAGTATATATATGTGTGAAAAGTTACATGTTCCTATTATTAGTTGCATATGATATTATGAAAGAAATTTCTATAATTGTACGAAAACATGCTCTAAGTTCCTATGCATTATTTAGCCACTAGGCATTCAAAATCAAGTTCAGAGTTTGAAGGGAATCTAAGAAATACTATTAAGTCTTACTTGTGTTGATCCCAAAAATCGCTGATTTCGGTATTGCTTTTGTGTTGAGCATCATAACTCGCAATTTAGGCTTTGAAGTGAGAGTGAGAGTTCATTATTTCACTAAAATAATTAGTGTATCGTAAGTAAGTAAGCCGTACTGTACATGTATACTTTTGTATCTACCTCATAAGTTTTATGTAGAATATACAACTACCGGTATAGAATATTCCACTTAAACTATAGAATGTACCACTCAAACTATAGAATGTACCACTCAAACTATAGAATATACCACTCAAACTATAGAATGTACCACTCAAACTATAGAATATACCACTCAAACTATAGAATATTCCACTCAAACTATAGAATGTACCACTCAAACTATAGAATATACCACTCAAACTATAGAATATTCCACTCAAACTATAGAATGTACCACTCAAACTATAGAATATACCACTCAAACTATAGAATGTACCACTCAAACTATAGAATATACCACTCAAACTATAGAATATACCACTCAAACTATAGAATGTACCACTCAAACTATAGAATATACCACTCAAACTATAGAATGTACCACTCAAACCATAGAATATTCCACTCAAACTATAGAATACACCACTCAAACTATAGAATATACCACACAAATTTTTGTGATCTCACAATATTATTAGACAAGGAACATCAAGGTTTAAACTGCCTACCAATGAGGAATTTTGTCATAAAATTTGTGAGAAGAGAAAAAAATTGATGTGTTCTTCTTAATATTGCAGTAGAAAGAGGAGGAGAGTGAAAAGCATTCAGTTTATGCGGAGTACTAAAACTGTTCTCTTTAATTGCTCCAATGCCAAATGTTATGTGCCAGTGCAACATACAGGTTAATGATTAAAAAGCATTTTGTTTTATTGTGTATATATGAATGTAAGGATTATATATTAATATATCAATAAACGTATTGGCCATCATAAACCTAAGTTATGCTTCTTTGTTTGTTTTTAGAGTCAATAAAATATTATGAGGGCAATAGTACAGTTATTTACCCAGGATCATGCTCAAGTGCTTGTACGGGAAGCACAAAGTTCAATATTCAGGGGCATTGCAAGACCGCTGTGAAGGGAAGGGGGGTTGGGGAGGGGAGAGGAAGGGGGAGGAGGTTGTCAGGCCAGATTAGCAGATGACCTTTTGGGGTATTCCAACAAATGAAAAAGAACATCCTTTTTTTTTCTCTCCATTTACGATCATAGTTTTAATTGTTCAATGTTTTGGCATCTATTGCAGATTTGTGCATGTGTACCATTACCATCTGATGCAGGAAAAGGAAGTAAATAAGGTCGGGGGAGGAGGAAAAGAAGGGGAAAAAGGTGAGGAGAACAAAGAATGAGGATATATTATAGACCCCTTCTCATACTTTCACCTAATTATTAAAAGACATGCTCAATTTATACAGTTAACAACCAAATTATTCATATTCTTACCAACTTTTGATTTTTTTTAAAAGTATGTCACAAGTTGATTTGACATATTATAGCTTACATCTCAAAATATTCACCAAAGGCCCTAATTCAAACTGTCCCCTTTCAATCTTAAGTTACGAAAAACACCTCCCCCCCCCCCCCCCCCAAAAAAAAAAAAAAAAAAAAAAAAATGGAAAAAAATGGAAAAAAATGGAAAAAAATGATAGTAATAATAATAATAAGCTCAAATTTACAAGGCTCAAAGGGTACAAATAATTTAGTTAATTGCATGTCATCCAACTTCTGCTCCTTCGTTATCGGAACACATGCTACGCCTCTTTAGATGTATCCCACGGTGCTGTTATTATTACATATCCATTTTATGTAAGGAGTGAATTTTTGAAAGTTTTGTTTGTTTTTATTTTGTTTTGAATATTGTTTGATGGTGTCGTCTTCAAATAACTACCTCACAATGCGTTTCTATATTCCAATTACATGTTTCTTTATTAACACAAGCAATAACAGTATTTGAATGTTCTTAAACCTGTCGGCAGTCATCAAAAATGTAATATTTGGCAACCAATCCAATTTTGAAGTAAGCATTTCTGTGTCTTAGCATTGGTTTTACTCATCAAACTAATGTTATGAACCCTGATTTTTGTATGAAAAGTATACGAAATACATGTAGACCGTACACCTACTTTTGCATTGACATATTCCTAAATTTTGCTGCAAAAGGTTGTCAGGTATGCAATGACTTATTTATTGAAATACAGTAGGCCCATGCCAAGGGGGTGGGGGCGGGGGGGGGGGGGGGTAGAGGATTTTTATTTTTGTCCCGAAATTTGAAAATTGGACCGATCGATATTTTTTGGTCACCCATTGGTACAATTTTTTAAATATTTTTTTTTAATAAAAAAAAATGAGAGGGGGGGGGGGTTTCCTCCAAAACACATACACACATCCACCCCCCCCCCCCTGTGTACGCGCCTGGGTAGGCCTACCATGACGAAACTAATCTTCAAAAAGGAATCGACACTTTTCACACAGATCTTGGGTGAAGCTTAAAAAGAATTATAATAAAATGTTATTTCCTGGAGATGATTACTTTGAGAGTGGTATATAAACTACGAAATATCTAGAGAAAATAAATTGAAAGATAAGTTTTTATTTCCCCGAAAAGGATCGCATATTATATTATAATTATGTTCATTTATTCATTTGCTTTTTATATTTACATAGGGTAGCACTTATCCATTAGTAGTGATCATTGCTTTGATGCAGTCCTGGGCTTCGTCTCACAAAGAGTTGATATCAATCGCAACTTATTTGCGATAGCAAATATGTACATAAGAGACTGGAGCATTAGAGACTGGAGCATAAGAGACTGGAAACCTGCGATTGATTTGGATCAAAAGCAACTCTTTGTTAAACGGGGCCCATGTTCGTTATTGAAATAATTATGATGATAACAAAAGCAAGCGAAAACAAAATAAAAGCAAAGCAAACAAAATACCGTAACAAAAGCAATAAACAAAAACATACCATGCCAACATTTTTCCCACTAAATTCTTGAATACAGTGGATATTTATAAGTCATAGTGAGATATATTAAACGTTTATATGAAATGTATTACCTCGTATCGGTCTTTGTACTACATATATTGGGACAATCTGAGTTCTTTTAAATGGAAGGAAAATATTTGGTTAAACAGCACAGCTTCGAGGGAAAAGCCATAATGAAGACTTCTGATATTCCCAAGACAAAAAGGAGGATGAGGAGGAGACGAAGAAGAAGAAGAAGAAGAAGAAGAAGAAGAAGAAGAAGAAGAAGAAGAAGAAGGAGGAGGAGGAGGAGGAGGAGGAGGAGGAGGAGGAGGAGGAGAAGGAGGAGGAGGAGGAGAAGAAGAAGAAAAAGAAGGATAGGGAGAAGAAGACGAAGAAGGAGAAGGAGAAGAAGAAGGACAAAATACAAACAAAACAAGGGAGGTTGTGGTGTGGACGATTACCTTTTGAAATACATCGTAACAATTTGCTCATGGTAGAGAGTCGAATTTCTATTGCTTTTCCCGTTAAAAATTATATCGTCAATTCAAACAGGGTGACTCCGTCAAGAAGTTGCATTTTAAACAACGCTCAGATGATAAACCAATGTGAAATGGTAAATGTCAACATATATACAATTCATTATTTCCAATCTCTACCTTAGTAACAAGTTAACAAATTGGGGTTGACAGACTTCGGAATCAGAGAGAGAGAGAGGGAGACAGAGAGAGAGAGAGAGAGAGAGGGAGATAGGGAGAGAGAGAGAGAGAGAGAGAGATACGAAGGGGATAAAGCAATGCTACATATACCGCGAAAGATCATCTTCGACGGATGGAATAGTGTCATACTGGTCCTCAATAACACCGCCCGTAGGATACTGCTGTGCTTGTTGGTCGTAACCATACGAATTATCCAAATCATCTTCATAACCATAGTTACGGTAATCATGGTCACGGGCAGCAGCATCCTGTATTCCTTGGCCGTAGTCTTCTGGGAACTGTTGATTCTGATACACTGACTGGTTAGGCTCTCGATGGTTGTACGTTGGCTGACTAGGCTCTTGGTTGAGGTAAGTTGGCCGATGAGGTTCTTGATTTTCGTACGCCAGATGATAAGGATTTTGATTCTGGTACGCTGGTTCGTCAATCTCTGAATTCTTGCCCGCTGGCTGGTGAGGCTCTGGATTCTGATACACTGGATGAAGGGGGTCTTCATTCGGACGTGCCGGTTGGTAAGGCACATGGTGAACGTCCACTTCGGCAGCTGGGACGCCCTCTTCGACGGACCCAACGACGTTGCCCTTGAAGCCATCATCAGCTGGGAAGTGACTGCCTGGCTGACCACCAGTTTGGGCTTGTGAGTAGTTATGGTTCACGTCATGACTGTCCTTCAGGTTGTCAGGTAATCTCATCTGCTTGTGTTGGACATCGGCATGTTTCACCCACTGTTTAATCCCGCCTCGCGCCTTCCCACCATTGGTTTCAACGACGGCCATTGCAGCGGCGGCGTTCCAATCATTCACCGAGCTTGTCGCGTCTTCGTCTTGCTCGAACCCGAGGTTATCTAGATCCCGTATGGATTCCGTTTTACCACTTCCCTTATCATCGTCGTCCTCGTCATCGTTCTCATCATCCGGGAGTGTAAAGGTCCGTTTCTTATCTCGTGGCCATTTGAAGTTGATGATTTGGGCCACGACGGCCATGAAGATAAGACCTCCTGTGATGATGACCGCAAGCTCTGCTCTCTCGGTCCACGGGTCGTACAGCGTCTGGATCTTGTCGGTGCACGTGGACTCTTCACCATCTATTATCTCAGTTCCATTCATCAAAATCGGCGTTATGCAACTTCTATATAACTCCCAATGCGTCACATTTTCACTGACGGTATATGACGTATTAACCCCTTCTATTTCGACTTCATGGACGACCTGCAGATTGCTGGTGAGACTGGTGATGATTCGGCATCCCCATGGATCGTATTCATCGTCGGCATCAATCACCCACTGCCAGTTTAGCGTGAAGAAATCCCTTCCGATGTCGGTTGCCATCACGTTGTCGATGTCATCATAGCCACTGACACACGTAGTCGACATCAAAGTGAATGTCATGACAAAGAGAAACTGGAATACTCGTGGAGAAGCCATAGCTGTTACCCAGTCTCTAACCTGCAGACAGATTTTAGTAATAAAAGAACCCACAAAAAAAAAACATATCAATACGATAAATATGAAAACATGTTTAACGGCTTTCTCAATCACTAATGTCGATAGTGAATCCATTGAATTTTATAATCCATCGACTCATCGAGACTAATTAAAGATAAAAAATAACTATCCCCGAGATAAGCACAACTGATTCTGTAGTTCATGATTCCTTAAACAGTTTAGTTTTACATAGTCGAAACATTTTCGCAGTTTGATTCAGTAGGCTAAAAAAATGCTTTATTTCCCCTTTTTTAAGGTAATATGATGTCCGCAACTTATTTTGGCCTAGAACAAACTGTTATAATAACATATCGTATTGTATAAAATGCATTTTTATGATGTGACTTTTGACGTTATTAATTTTTTTTTACAAGTAGGCCTAAATATGCATGGGGGGCGTCAATGACATGAATTAACTACAAAAATAGACAAAATGAAGACAGAATCAGTTCACTTCTTTCATCTTAGTTTTTGAAAAGTTGATCCTTATTAGTCAAGGTATAGACCCTATTAAAATAAAATGTTTGAATGTGTCACGGGAAAAAAGGACTCAATCGGCATAGGGTTTATGCTAAAGAAATTAAAATATACAACTTACCTTTTTGGATCTAAAAGATATTGAAGATTTCGACCCACGAAACTCATCAGTAAAAAAAATGACAGCCCAACATATATACTAGCTCAGGCTCCCTTTTTTAGAATAATCCGGTTAATGATTCATCTATATTTTCTCTCAAACTTTACAAATAGAGGCCACGTAAAATGTGAGCTGAAGACGTTAGAAGAAGGACAACAACAAAAAATCGGCATATGCTCTGCGTAATAAAGTAATGGTTATACACAATAAAAAGCAACTTCATATATCATGGTGTACGTTAGTCTCTACTAAAACCCGGACGCCGTCTAGTGTTTAACCAATTAGTTCAAAGTACAAAGATATACTTCTTGGTTGTATAAATGCGTAATACGCTAAAAGCAAACATTTCTTGGATTAAGGACTGCCTTGCGTCAATATAGACAGATATTATGATCAGTAAATGCTATGAAATATTAAATCTGGGCGTTTGAGGGTTTTTCCTCTTATCATTGGTCGAGACGAAACAGTAAAACAGGAGGTAGAACAATGCACTTTAATTGCTTATACTTAAATGTGTATAGGTGTACAATTGTCGTTTGGCCTTAGGATAAATCTTGATTCAGTACTGTAAAAAAGAAAAGTTCGTTCAAGGATTATATCCTTGTTTTAAACGACTATATTTAGATGGAGTCTCCAATAATTTCATGAAGGAATAGCTTTGATAATTCATGATATTTTTATGAAGTTACCTTAAGGATACATCTGTTTGTTTGTTTTGTTTTGTTTATTTGTTTTGTTTGTGTATTTAAGGAATGGAAAGCTGATTAATACGTCTTTTCTGGCTAATATGGTCAGTTGTACGTTCGTTTATAAAAAAAAAAAAAAACATTTGTAACAACCTTGAATTCGAAGGAGGATCATCCCATCCCGGCCTGCGTATAGACATCGGCGGACCACGAGACTGACAGCCAACAAAATAGACGGCTCATAATAAAGAGACCACGAAGCTCTCTCCCTCCCTCTCTCTCTCTCTCTCTCTCTCTCTTTTCTCTCTCCCTCTCTCTCTCTCTCTCTCTTTCTCTCTCCCTCTCTCTCTCTCTCTCTCTCTCTCTTTCTCTCTCTCGTTGTGTCACTCACTGTTTGTCTGTCTTTCCGTCTATTTCAGTCTCTTTCTTTTTGTCGGTATGTCTATCTCTCTATCTCTGTCTCTCTTATCTGTTCGTCTCTTGATCTCCCTCACCCCCCCTCTCTCTCTCTCTCTCTCTTACGTTCTGTCTGTCTCTGTCTGTCTGTGTGTAAGTGTGTGTCTCTCTCCCTCTCTCTCTCTCTCTCCCTTTGTGCCACTCACTGTTTGTCTGTCTCTCCGTCTCTTTCTCTCTCTCTTTCTGTCACTCACTGTTTGTTTGCCTCTCTCTCTCTGTCTCTCTTACTGTCTGCCTCTGTCTGTTTGTCTCTCGATCCTCCTCTCTTCCTCTCTCTCTCTCTCTCTCTCTCTCTCTCTTACTCGGGAGACACTTTCTTCCGGTCTAAATGTCTATTGCACTACAAAGACCTGTTAACAATTAATAACCACGCTCAATAATTAAGCTACACATGTCACCAAATTAACTCGAATAAAAATTTCAGCTTTATTTGACATTTTCGAGAAAAAAATTATGCCATTCAGAACCATACAGAAAAGTATTAATGTTTAATATCCATATCCTGACATCATGTATATTTTATTTGGCTATTGGAGTAAGTATGCAATCTTATGTCACATTCTTCTCCTTCTCTCTCTCTCTCTCTCTCTCTCTCTCTCTCACACGCACACACACCCACACACACACACACCACCACACACACACACACACACACACACACACTCTCTCTCTCTCTCTCTCTCATATACACCTTTTTTTCCCTGACCGAATAAAATCCGCGATTGCTAGCAATTTATTGTAAACTTCAAACGATCTATAGTGTGTCTATAGTCCGTAATAAACCGAATATTAGCGACATTTAAAAAGATTAATATGAGTTTACAAATACTTTTCAACATATCTTTATCTGTGACAAAGTATCCATCTTTTACCCACTTTCCCTTTCACATCATCACATCACATCAACAATAAAATATATAGTACTTAATGATTTTATTAGTAGAAATGTTATGTTTTTCGTTGGGCGTCGATGACATAGGTCAGGTATCCTATGAAAGTCGCAATGGGTGGTTCTCTAAGGCCATGACGACATGTAGGTTACTTTCTGATGAGAGCAGCCATGATGGCAACCAAGCCGATGATGAGCATTCCCATTGATGAGAGCTGACTGCCATGGTTGTTGGAGACTGCAAGTAAAGCATAGTATATAGAGACTTATAAGATGATGACGTGGATCCTAATCAAATGATAGTTGAAATAGTTGAAATAGTTTAAAAAGTTGAAATATTTATTGGTTACTGAATCATCATAGGTTATAACAATAATGTGACAATGTCTTTACATGAGTATAAAACATAAGTTAAATTACATTTCCACATTCAGTAAATCATAGATACATACGCTCGAAGAGGTGATGATACAGAAGGGCTACAGCCTAAGCGTGACAGCTTGATACGCTTGCAGCCCAGAAACATTTAAAATCATAACGATTGTAAAGTAAAGTAAATTACAAAACATAATTGGGGGAAAATAACAAAAAATAAACAGTGACTTGCAACCAAAAAAATGATTGGTTGAAAGCGTTCACGTGACCAGGCAATTATTTTGCCTAAAGCGTAATTTGGATGATGACCGGTCATTAACCAATTCTAAAGACCGGTCATTAGTAAAATCATTTCACTGCTGTGTATTATTTGTATAATAACAAATGAATACATCTGGGAATTAACTTTTCAAAATAAAAATTGAAACGGTCATTTGCACGAGTTTGGTAAACTCCCAACTCATGACTAAACTTCGAATTCCCTTTTGACAGCAGTCACACTCGGAGTAAATCCTGAAACGAATGCCCTTGTGTTAGGTACGGCTTATAAAATATACGATAAATATTAGAACGAAAGTGAAGAATAGGTGGAGAAAGGGAAAAAAAGAAAAGATAGTAAAAAGAAGTGTATAGACTACAAGGGCCATCGAAAGTATAAAGTCAAACCTGCTATAGGGACCACCTGTCTACAAAGGCCACATTTGTTGCTTCCCTTGAAAATGGTTTCGCATTGAATCATGTACAAAGGGAACCTGTTTACAAAGACCACCTGCCTCCAAAGGCCACTTTTAGTGTTTCCCTTGGGCGGTCGCTATAAACAGGTTTTACTGTATTTGCGATCCTGTTTACACTGGGGTAGTTCGAAATTGGCTGAAGTCAACACGTTTTGCTTACCCTGCGCCCCCGAGCCGGAACCTGTAGATCCATCACCAATGACGTGGTAGAGCGAGAGCGTTCCACTTGCGGCACCAGCCACCATCAGTAACGGCTTGTCCGTTGGGCTCCGGTCCGCTGGTACAAACCTGGGGGAAGGGGGATAAATAATACCATGAATTTTGCAGTCTATTGGCGTATCCAAAGGGGACAGGAGGAAGGGGCGGACATGGCTAAGGTCTAGGGCGTATATATTTTCATCATATATACACTGTACATGTAATCTCTCTTTCCCCTTCCCTTCTCTTGGGTGAGTGTGTGTGTTTGTGTGTGTGTGTTGGATGTGTCCACTTGTGATTATTATTAATGTTTTACTTATAATTTGTTAATTTTGTCAAAGGGGCACCAGTCCACACGATCCTGATCTTTTTTGGTTGCCCCTAACGATATGTTAATTTTACACATGTATATGATTATGTCAATATGTTTTATTGCATTGTACTATTTTCTTTTATATCGTTGAATAGAGATGAATTGAATTGAATTGAATTATACACTGGGATTTATTTACGCCTATACCCTGCAATACCGTATGACCCTTCTGGTATAGTCATGATAGTAAAGTTAATTAGGTCCGGGTAATTTCATTCTTTCCTCCGCCTTTTGTCAGCCTGGTGTCAGTCTGATCGGTAAAACTGAAGTATGATATCCTAGTCACATCGCGAATCCGAATCCGAAACGACTCTTATCAGACCACTATCTTAGCCTTTCGGGGGGTAATATAATTTTTTGTTTTGTTTTGTGTGTGTCGGTCTCTGACGTCGGTCTTGTATGGGCAGTGGCGGATCCAGGGGGTGGGGGGCTGGGTACCCGGCCCCCATGGAAAAAAACTTGTAAAAACACGTTAATTTTACCTTGTGGGGAGATGCCCCCCCCCCCTCCTGGCGCTCAACGGGGGGGGGGGGGGGTAGCGATTGTTCAAATCTTCGAGGGCCAAAAAAAAAAATTAGCGCTCACTACAAAATGCAGCTAAACGACCCCAAAAGAGGAAAATAATTCAAAATGTTGAATGGGATGTAGCATGGTAAATACTGGCCAACGACTTCTACGACTTTCTTTTGGACAACATTATTCCTCGTGGTGCGAGTTCCCCTTGCGAGTTAAGATCATCAAATTTCCTAAATGACGGGACTTACACCACGAGGAATATACTCCTTATTGATTGATTGATCAATTGATTTTTATTCGCCAAGCTTAGAACATACAACAATACATGAAAAATAACAGATCAAATTAAGTCAGCTTGAACAGGGTAGCCCACGATAGCTCGAGAGCTTTTTTTCCATTGGGGTCCCCGACATAAATGTGCAAAATGAAAAAGTTAAAGCAGTAAAATTTATTTACAGACAGATAAGGAAAAAAGCTTATTAAAGATAATAATGAAGATAATAATAATAATAACAACATTAAACTGATGAAAGACATAATAATAAGAACATGAAGAAAAAGAGGAGGAGGAGGCAGGTGCGTCGCTAAAGGGGGGGGGGGGTTGTGGGGTGTGTGTAGGGGGGTGCGACACCCCCACCTGTCAGGATATTGTCGGTAAAATTGCGCTGCCGTCGGGGAAAATGAAAAAAGGGTGAGGGGGAAAATGAGAGGGAAGGGGAAAAAGAAAAAAAAGAAAAGGAAAAGAAAGTAAAGAGAAGAAAAGAAAGAAAGAGAAAAAAAGAAGAAGAGGAAGGAGAGTAAAGAAAGGAAAAGAAAGAAAATGAGAAAAGGAAAAGAGAAACGGGAAGCAAAACGGGGGATAAAAGAGAGGAGAGAGGGGGAAGAGCCTGAAAAGGAGGGATGGGAGTAAAAGATAGAGGGGGTTGGCATATATTTTCGACCCCCGCCCCCTCCTTCCCCACAAAAAAGAGACAAAGGTTTCCACTTGCTGGACGGAATGCCCAGATCACTACATGACGTGATTTCATTTGCATCGCAATGCTCATCAGGACCGACTCACTGAGCTAGAGATAAAATATGAATTACTATTGTTTGATTGGTTAGCTCTTGGTTATAAATGTGAATTTTCCTCTGGTTTCGTTTTTTGATCACATAGGTCGACTAACGTACACCTGGGGGGGGGGGTGGTGGGGGGCGTTTCATAAAACAATTAGTCGGTGGTTTTCACCGACTAATATCATGTTCACTGACAATTTAGTCAGCGCTGACTAAATTTGACCAATCACAGGCCTGGAAAATAGTCGGTGACAAAAGAATTGTCGGTGAACCGACTAATTGTTTCATAAAACGACCCCAGGTGCTCTCTCAATAGGGAATTTGAGATTTGCACCTCGACATAGTGGACTGCCACGTATGACGTCCTTCATTTTAAGGCACTGCGACGTCCTTTTAAGGCACTGACAGTCATTACACGTTCTTGAAGGGACCTTTAACGTCACTTGTTGCCTGTTACTTTTATCTGAACTGTGTAAGATTAAGTGTGAATCCTTTAGTTTTAGCTCGGATATAATTTGATAAGTATTTCTGAGGAAAGGACTCGAAGCTCCATTCTACGATTCATTTCGCATTTAGCAGGAACTAGGCAAGCAGTGAGTATAATACTACATTTTTGACTCGTTACTTACCTCTTGATTGTGTTGATCCAAGCAATATAGCCACTATAATAAGCTCATCGGAATAGAGCTACATACAATCTATGTATATATTGCAGAAACCCTAATCCTTAGTAAATATATAGACAATTTGACTTAATGTTATTATTATTGTGAGAATGATGAGAAGGTGGACTATATCCACATTGGCATGTCTTAAGTTTATTAGGTCTATACCTGGGCAGTGATAAGTCATTTTGGCACCGGTAACGTTTGGAACATCATCTTGTTCGAAGCGATTCCCCCCAAATCCCCATAGGATAATTGACTTTGTATTTTTGAACCTAGAAAAGGTCTTTCCGTTGAAGATTTGTAGTTGTTGTTGCTGTAATGGTCATGGTGATGATTCGTGATCTCATATCGTTAGAGAGCAATTTCTACATTCGGGCAAAGTTTTGAGCCCAATGTTCAATGTTGATGCATGATATATAGGTGTATTCCCAACTTTTTAAGGGAGTAGGATTCACTTATAATGTTTATTTTGTAATTTAATATCATGTTAAGGCACTAAAGGTCAAGTAAAGATCGGAATAGTTATCATGGAATATCGACAATTGATAATGTTTTACTGTCGTTACTTATTATGTGTTTACAATACTGGATGGTCTCTTCAGTACATGAAAACTGCTTTGCAAGAAAGCCCTGTATTACACAATTCAATGTTAAACAAGATATTTAACAAAGGCCAATAATTATAATTCGTAACCCCCCCCCCCCCCCCAAAAAAAAAAAAAAAAAAAAAATACATTGAGTTCGGTTAAGAATGTACATTAATTAAAAGCAATAAAATATCACAGAGGGTAAAAGTGAAAATCAGACTCTTAGAAGTAAGTCTTGTTTGGGTTGATGAAAGTGGTCTATGACGAGTGGCATATGAAGGGATATTTGGATTTTTAATAAACATATTACTGTGTTTCAAAATGTTATGTCTTACAGAGTACATACAAATTAGAGTATTGAATGTAATCAAATCATTTAAAGGCAAGATTTGCATCTGTTAAAAGAGTGGTATACTTGGAATTTGCATTTGTGAATTTGTTATATTTCTTAAAGACTTTTTCTGTAAAACATAATTTGTCAGGTGTGATTTATAAGTATTTCCCCAAATATAGTTGCAGTATTTTAGATGTGGTAAAAACAAGGCTATTGTGCAGAATATATAAAACATTACTAGGCAATATACATGTTTAGTTTAGAAAGGATACCAACATATCTAGCAAGTGTCTTAGAAATTTCTAATATATGCATATTCCAATCCAATGACTCATTAATTGTAACACCGAGAAATTGTACATTTTTCAAATTAGATATAACAAGATTATCAATAACAACAAAGACTAAATTACCGGGCACCTTCCTATTTCAAGACCTAAATATGACTTTATTTGTTTTAGTAACATTCAAAGATAATTTGTTTACTTTCAACCATAAAAGAATTTTTTGAAATTTCCCTGTTACTTTACTGATGAAACAAGCATGTGTATATTACTGTTATTCATGAGAGCACATGTATCATCAGCAAACAGGGATAACTTTAAAAATGAAGAGGATTTAATCATATCGTTGATTTATATATAAGGAACAAAAGAGGGCCCGGTACAGAACCTTGGGGAACACCACAATAACTCTGTTGTACAGAAGACTTGACACCACTGACCATCACATACTGTTTTCTTTCAAAAAATTAGTTTTCAAACCAACTTAATGCAAGACCTCTAATACCATAACAGTACGGCTTTCTCAACAATATGTGGTGTTCAATGGTGTCGAATGCTTTTGATAAGTCCATAAAAAGTCCAATGCAAAAATTACCCTTTTTAATTTCATTTTGTATATGATTACACAAATTTGAAACAGCCAAAGCAGTTGACTTTTTTTTCTAAAACCAAATTGTTCATCAATCAAAATATTATTTAACTGTAAAAAAACTATATAAACGTTCTTGAATAATTTGTTCTAGAATTTTTTAAAACAAAGAAAGAAAAGAAATGGGCCTTTAAAGGTAAAGACCAGTATTGGAAACGCCCTAATTTCAAAAAATGAAATGGAAGCTCTCATTACCAATCATGTGAAAGCATATGTTTTGACTAATACATGATGATAAAAAATTTGCCGGGAAACCACCTACTAATTCATATATTTGGTAAATTTGTTTCTCTCATGGTCTGTGAGAGATATAGGGTAGTCCCATATACATCTTTCTGTGTATAGTGCTTGTAACTTTACTAAGAATGGGCCAAATTTCTTATCATTTTGATGATTCCAGAACCTTGCAGATGCTAGATGCTAGATGATCAACCTTTTTGATCGATTCCACAACGTTTCTTTCACAATGCAATCGCATGACCATAACTGGTCTTTACCTTTAATTGGTCATGTCATTTGATCAACATTAGCTAATTTTAAACCGTTAGGGATAGTTTCTGTACATTAAATATGTAGCATAATGGTTCAACAAAGTGAAAAATAATACTCTTAATCACTTTAGGGTCTATACCATCAGGTCCATTTGATTAAGAAGCATTTAAAGAAGAAACTGTTTTCAATATTTCATAAACTGAAGTAGGTTTTAAAAATAATGAGTTTGGAGATTAATTTCAAGTAAGAATGATTCATATGAGACATTAACAGGTGGAATATTTTTGCTGATATTCCTACCAGTGTTTAAAATAATTATATGAATAGAGGGACATGCAGGTCTTTTACTGAACATGAAACATACAGAGCGTCTGGAATAAACCACCACACAGAACACACCACAGTTCTGCAAGCTTCATTATGTTATTATGTCTGTCTGAGCTTTCTCGTATACTAGTTAAGCCAGGAATGTTTGTAACGAGGCGGAACGGAGTAAACCCCTAAAATAGACATGCTAGTTACACTTCAAGTTCCCAAACAGTTTTCCATTGAAATTATACTCTAATGAATCTATTGGACAAACATGTTTTTGAGCTTCCGAGCATCCACGCTCCTTAGGCAGGGGCGTCGCTAGAACTTTTTCAGTGGGGGGGTGTAGAGGCCAACGATTACCGACAAAAATAGCCACCAATTACCCGACAAAATTAAATGTCCAATATCTACAAATTCAACCCTATGAACCTGGGGCCGAAGGCTAAATTGTTTTTCCTATGGACTATCTATAGTACTTGCATATACGCAAAATGGTAATTTCCTCGACGACATAAGTATACGAATTATTTCTTCAATTTAGTCAGCATCATAGCTATAAATTTTAATGCAGGCGCGGAGCAAGGATCTTACTTTAGGGAGGGGCGGTAGTGAGCAAGAGAATCACTTAAAAGCGCGCTCATTAGGGGGGTGTGGGTGATGGTTGAAGCTTAGACGTTTCATCACAATATAGAGAAAGGAAGACGATTAATTGTCCCGTTTTCGACTGTTAATCCTTGGCTGAATGAAGATCCCCCCCCCCCTCCCGCGCGAAGCGCGAAAGCTATGACGTTTTTTTAATTAAATCATTATTAACAAAAAATAAGCCCTTTTCATCTGAATTCAGTTTCCCCCTCAAAGCTTTGACGTTTCCTCATATTATTAGAGAAAGATCACGACTTGTTGTACCGTTTTCGACTGTAAATAAGCCCTATTAGTTTTGTCTGAATTCAGTTTCCCCCTCTCGCGCGAAGCGCGGAAGCTTTGACGTTTCCTTAAATTTTAGAGAAAGAAGACGATTCGTTGTACCGTTCTCGACTCGTCTAAATGAAGTTTTCCCCTTCCGCGCGAAGCGCGGAATTTTTGGCGTTTCATCACAATATAGAGAAAGGAAGACGATTCCTCGTACCGTTTTCGAATCTTAATTAGCCCTATTCATCTGAATTCGGTTCGCGTAGCGCGAAAGCTTTGACTATTCCTCAAATTATTGGAGTAAGAATACGATTCGTTGTACCGTTTTCGACTTTTAATAAGCCCTATTTGTCTGAATTCAGTTTCCAATTCTCGCGCGAAGCGCGGAAGCTTTGACGTTTCATTAAATTATGAGAAAAAGCAGACGATTCGGTGTACTGTTCTCGACACTTAATCCTTATCTGAATGAAGCTTCCCCCTCCCGCGCGAAGCGCGGAATATTTGGCGTTTCATCACAATATAGAGAAAGGAAGACGATTCCTCGTACCGTTTTCGAATCTTAATATGCCTTATTCATCTGAATTCGGTTCGCGAAGCGCGAAAGCTTTGACTATTCCTCAAATTATTAGAGAAAGTATACGATCCGTTGTACCGTTTTCGACTTTTAATAAGCCCTATTTGTCTGAATTCAGTTTCCCATTCTCGAGCGAAGCGTGGAAGCTTTGACGTTTCATTAAATTATTAGAGAAAGAAGACGATTCGTCGTACCGTTTTCGACTCTTAATAAGCCCTTTTCATCTGAATTCAGTTTCCCCCTCAAAGCTTTGACGTTTCCTCATATTATTAGAGAAAGATCACGACTTGTTGTACCGTTTTCGACTCTAAATAAGCCCTATTAATTTTGTCTGAATTCAGTTTCCCCCTCTCGCGCGAAGCGCGGAAGCTTTGACGTTTCCTTAAATTAGTAGAGAAAGAAGACGATTCGTTGTACCGATCTCGACTCGTCTAAATGAAGCTTCCCCTGCCTCGCGAAGCGCGAAATATTTGGCGTTTCATCACAATATAAAGAAAGAAGACGATTCGTCGTACCGTTTTCGACTCTTAATAAGCCCCATTCATCTGTATTCAGTTTCCCCCTCACGCGCGAAGCGCGAAAGTTTTGACGTTACCTCATATTATTAGAGAAAGATCACGATTCGTTGTACCGTTTTCGACTCAAATAAGCCCTATTAATTTTGTCTGATCTCAGTTTTCCCCTCTCGCGCGAAGCGCGGAAGTTTTGACGTTTCCTTAAATTATTAGAGAAAGAAGACGATTCGTTGTACTGTCTCGACTCGTCTAAATGAATTTTCCCCTTCCCCTTCGAGAAAATACAAGTATTGTAGTTGTAGTCACTCGCGAAGTCGTCACAGCGAATAAGAAGTCGTAGGGAGAGATGTTTATTGTCGGTCGACCGACAATATACATCTCACCGACTTCAAACTTCTGCATTGATATAGTACACGAGGATCGAGCAAGAATACCGACAAAGCTGACCCGACATAGCAACATATTTACCCGTGTCTTTCTTGCTCCCTCGACGAGACGACTCCACCCAACAACCCCCTTCTCTCTTTAACTCCCACTCTCAGACTCTTACCTCCCCTCTCTCTCCTCTCTTTCACCCCCCGTTTCTATTGTTTCCCTTTCACTCTTTTTTCTTTCTTTTTTTCTTTTTTTCCTTTTCTTTCTTTTCCTTTCTTTCCTCTCCTCCCTCTTTTTCTTTTTTCTCTTTCTTTCTTCTCTTTTCTTTCCTTTCTTTTCCTTTCTTTCCTTTCTTTCCTTTCTTTTCCTTTATTTCTTTTCTTTTTCCTTTTCTTTTTTCTTTTCTTTTCCTTTCCCTCTCTTTTTCCCCTCTCTTTTTTCCCTCTCTTTTTTTCCCTCTCTTTTTCCCCCCTCTCTTTTTTCCCCTCTCTTTTTTTCCCTTCCCCTTTCCTCTTTTTCCCGACGCCAGCGCAATTTTACCGACAATATCCTGACAGGTGGGGGGGTGTCGCACCCCCCCACACCCCCCCTTTGGCGACGCCCCTGTCCTTAGGGTACAAACAGTGATCATAATTTCTTTATGTAAAACCTACCAGCGTGAATATACAATGTAATAAATGATTTCAATCAACGTTATTTCCCCGTTATTTCCTTTCAGAGTGTTCCTTTCAAATGTGTTCTTCTTTCTTCTTTTACCCCAGCCGTCGGGCACAGATTTGTGTGGTTTCCAGACAAAGTCACTCTTCCGTCTTTGTCTGTCTCTGCCCCCCCCCCCCTAGCTCGCTCTCTCTCTCTCTCTCTCTCTTTATCCTGTGTGTTAAAATATCCAGGGTCCATGAGTAAACACAAATCCTTTATTTACTCCAAACAAAGAAGAAGAAAGGAAAGGCACTACACTCATTACAAGTTCCCTCACACAATTTTTTCAATCTACAGAAGAAAGGCTGCGAGCAAGGTCACTTGTAGGTAGGTCGCTTGTAGAATCGTCAAATGTTATCAAACATAGAGAGCGTCATTCCTACATGATGTAATGACATAGGTACTTCAATGGCTATATAGTAATTTTAAAGAATATTACAATAATCTCTCTTGCACGTCAACATGGCCAATATGACTATGTCGTTCATACTAATGATCAACTTTAAGCACAATCTTAAGTTTATTCACTCTTCCGCTTCAAGTAAAGAAAGTAATTGCCCTCAATGTCATTGGCAGACTAAAGTATAAGAATTTCCCCCTTGAAAGAATGTCAAAATGACGTCTGGATTCGCTCATTGTATGCTTGGTGTGTTTGGAACAGCAAACATAACACATTTCTCGTATAAACTACACACGCACCTACCCACACATTCTCCTATTTGCTTTTCCGTAATTTGTATTATGACTTGCATCAGATCAGGTACCTACCAAATATCACCAGATTGTGAAATACAGACGCGCGCAGCCTATGTCTTGTATTTCATTTCATACGGGTAATCCGTCACTTCTAAATGAAAATCTGTTGAAACGATGCACATAATTGGTGCAAAGGGGGTCCGTATAATTTTATTCCACGCATCACATATGTCGGCATCGTGGCGAAACCGGGTTCATGACACAGAAACAAACTGCACGTAAACGAATCGGCTTGATTAACGGTCTGCGCCAGCGTTCGCGAACCAAACAGAAGTTCTCATCATGCTTCGGTTCGCGTATGTTGCACGCAATGAATACTGCGGTCGCGTCGTCCGTAGTCATACCCGATTGGCCCCGAGTCAGGCCATGGGAAAGACACGGAGTATGTCAGAAAATAATTACAAGTCCTTTACATATACTCACTCCATGTCTTTGGGGTCGAGATCGCCGAGATCTCGGTCCTCCAAAAGCTGGGCGAATGTCCTGTTGACGCCTCCTCGTCTATGCAGAGACTCGTAGGTGGCCTGGCCGTCCGCCGACACTGTGTAGATCGCGATGACGGATGCCCGGTCGACGCCTAGGAACACCACCGTCTTCCCGTTGACGACGCCGACTTCGATAGTTTCGCATTCGGGTCCCTGGTGTGAACGAGCATTGAAAGTATATTACAAAAAAATGACAAAAATTAATTGTGATAAGGATACCAATATTACCACTCGCCGTGATTATTACCAGTAAAGCATTGCCCCCATTAGATGAGAATGGGGAGGGGGCATTGCCGGGTGGATGAAAGCTATAGTATGAGAAAGGTAATTATAGTATCATCTCATGTATTATATTCCTGAAGATGTCTGGTGCAGTACGTACCTGTTTAGCACTCCAGTATTTATTCTTTGTGAAAAGAATATTGAAAATGATCCTGCATGCGTTTAATCGATTAAATTAAAAATGAATTTGAATAAGGGAGTTTACAAAATAATCTGCGCATATGGGCAGATAAAGGTCATTTGTACCAAAATGGTAAAACCCACAGAGATGAATACTGGATATGCGCTCTTGAAAGTTATGTAACATTATTCATTTATGCACCAACGGTATATATTCTATGAGACGCAGGTGGAGGTATTCTTTTCAAGAGGTCAAACAAAAGGTATTCATGAAGCACATCTAGGACTTTGGCAGTTATTATTCTAAGATGCTCAAAGTGGAACTTCTCCATGTGTAAAAGATCTGTGGATATTTGGGGTCATTTGTACCATGTGCTATCTGTAAGCTCCCTTATTATAATGACCTACCCGATTATCTGATCGCTTATCAGCGATGTCTGGAGGCGATTCTGATTCCGGTCTGTCCGGGTAGGTCTCCGAGTTGAAGACCAAGGGATACTGTTCAGCGATCAAACGTTCGATCTCGTCACCACTGTCATAGACACGTGTTAGATCATCTGCACGCAAGATGGAGAACCCTCGGCCACCGAAAAAGAAGAGTTCTTCTATCTTATCCTCCTCTGTTTTGCTCAAACCATCAGTAACGCTGAACTCGAGACGACCTGTGAAAGAGGGATCATCGTTACTCTTGTTAATACCTTGTCCCAGGAGCGGTTCGAAGAAGAAAAAAATCTCGGGGGGGGGGGGGGACTTTGTAATTCAATATATACATGTGCCTCGTGAAATAAAATATATTTGGGGGCTTAACCCCCTCCCCCCCCCCCCCCCCCCCCCCTCCCACCCCAAAATAAAAACTCTAAAAGTACTATTCTTTATCCACAACCTATTATTTAGTTATGGATAAGTAAGGTATCGAACTTCATCCATATATCTAGGGTTATCTATCTTTAACAAAATTATATTCTCAAAATACTTTTCTTACTGATCATTTTTTAACCCTCTCTAATTAATCACTTTCCACAGGATGTGATGTCCCAAACACGCTTTCCCTCTGCATGATTTTACTCGACCCAATGCAAGATAAACCAAGGAGCTGGTAAAAACCAGACATAAATTATTATTATTTTGTTATTGCTTTTATCATTATCATTATTATTAGTAGAAATATTGTTGTTATTATTATCAATATTATCATTATTATCATTATTATTATTATTATTATTAATAATATCAATATCATCATTATTATCATTATTATTATCATTAATAATATCAATATCATCATTATTATCATTATTATTATTATTAATAATAGCAATATCATCATCATCAGCTCAGATTTTTAAGTTGATACATGTATTATTAAATTTTCCGCTACGCCATTATCATTGCTTCACGTCTAGCATGGTTGTACAATGGCCTAAAGAATAGTTCCCAAAACATTTAATTCAATATTTCAAATTCTGTTAATTTTTTATTTCATATTTTTGCAGAACTGTTTATTCATTTTTCATTGTGAGTTAGTTTAAAGTATGAAGAATCGCTACCGTGCAATATGTGTAACTTTTTTTTCAGTATGTAATATTCTTATAATATTTTGAAGAATAATTTTACCTTATGATTATAACTTGATAATTATAATTTGAATGCATATATATGAACTCAAATTTATTCAGTTGACTTTTACTCAAGCAATACAATATGAGTCTGTAATTACCTAGTCTCAAGTCATCGTTGAGGGCTTCTCTCAAAGCTTGCGACACAGTACTTGCAAGTTGGTTATCTGTTTGAAAAATAATGAAGAAGCAAGGAATATTATTCATGGCACAAATTGAGAGAGAGCATAAATCTAATCACCGAGATGCTTATATCTATGAAAACTTCCCGATTTACACTACATTTTCAGATGAATGAAGCCACTTAACACTGGTGATAAAAAAAAAGTAGTGAAGGGAGAAGAAAGTGTCAACAAAATATTGTCAAATCTTCGGTTTATCATGTTTATATTATATTCTTAGCTCTAGGTCATACAGGTAGAACATAATCCATTTAAGTAATGGTTTTGGAGAGAGCTATCCAATCAAATGCCATTTTAATTCTAGCAACACAGCAACCCTTTTTGGACCTCTACGAAGAACAGAGCCATTTTGATAATGGCTCTGAATAGAGTTTTCCAGCCTTTTTTAATTCTTGATTTGTATTATATTTGTAAATTGTATTCTTGTATGTATTTGATTTTTGTATACGGAAAATAAAACCAACCAACCAACCAATAGCCATGTAGTCAATGTTTAATTCTATGAACATGATGTCAGAAAAAACCGAAAGATTTCGCGAGTACCCCTCTACTAAATTATAGTTTGATTACCCATAGAAGCCTCATCAGTATCAACTGAGAGTGGCAAATATGGAATAATGCCTTGTCAAAAGACGTTAGTGTCGGACTGGGATTCGAACCCTCAACCTTTGGATTGATATTAAGTGAACCACTCTACCGCAACACCAGAATCCACCTATGAATTTTCAATCGCTCACCATCGTGTATGCTCTCTCCTCGTCGTGCGTCACCCCAGTAAGCGCGGTCGAATCGGTAGTCGAGGTCGCTTCCCTCATCGGCCGTGGCAACATAGCCGACGCCGTCGATCTCGAAGTACTTGATAGCGTCGGGCATGTAGAAGCTCTTGATGTCGTGCCCGGTCTGGAATTTGATAGCTGTCAGTTGAAATTAAGAGAAAATGCATTACAAGGTACGTTTCCTCGAAACCACATAAGTGTTCGTCATTATACTTTTTTAAAGCTGCAGGATACCAGTGTGAATTACGTATAACTTGTAAAGTCTTAGGAAACAAAAAGAACCTACTGAGCCATATTGCGTGTTTGAACCAAAATGTCCTTGATGGCCTTTATGACATTACAGTAACATTATCGACTTGTCAATAAAATCCAATTTTGAACTGCGATTTCTTCTATTTTTCTTTTTCGAGTCATACTCTGATTTTCTGCTGTTCATTGGGAAAGGCTATATTAGTCCTGAGACGAGTGTTTATGGGTTTGCCTGTGCTGAAGCAAATGATTTAACGAACTTGTGGCTCAAAAGAGACCATGTTACTCTATATTTTCATTTATAAATATTTGATTTCCTAATAATGCGCGATGGCTCAGTGGTAGAGCAGTGGTCTCGTTACCGGGTGGCCCTGGGTTCGAAACTAAGCCGATACACTCTTGCCCTTCGGTAAGGCATTCTTCTTGTTACCAAGGCCCTCGGATAAGACGGAAAGCCGTTGGTTCCCTGGTTGCTTACTTACAATCATACGCATGTTTTCCTAGCAGTCAGGTAAAACAGACAAACAAACAAACATAAATTAACACTTTATACCGTCATCTCTGTCGCTGGCATCCAGTTGAAGGTTGGCCCAGCTTTTGTTTCCCAGCGGAACGATCTCTACAATCAATTCCGTGTCCAGATCCAGTAAAGCAATCGCATTGTTTTCCTAAGAAAGAATAACAAAACAAAATCCTTAAAGGAAAATAATCAGTACACTATTCGTTCGTTCGTTCGTGCACAGAATATCACGGGTACATCATCTAGATAGGAAGATCCTTCTTAAGCCAACTGATTGTCTCATCATCGAGCTCACGAAGTCCGGAAGCGCCGTGGGGGATTTGTAGATCGGACAATCATCAATGACATGATCCATAGTTTGGATCTCTCCACAGGCGCAGTTTCGTGATGATTCAGCTCCAATTTTATGTAGGAAATATTGCTATTGCTACTTTCGAAAATAATAATTTCACTAAGGGTGATTCCAATACCCTAATTATCCCTTAGAAACCATGCTTGGATTGTGTAATACGTCTTTGTCATGTTCGAAAGGTGATTGACAGGGAAACTGCATTAAGTTGATTCTCGACAGTCTTTGCGATCGTCTTCAATAAATTAACCATTCATATATCAATATACGACAAATAATAGGTGAAAGGGTGAATAGATAGCCAGGACAAAGTCAGTCGCTCCTAGTCGCTAAGCCTCTGAAAGCTAGAATCTTCTACAGACCCCCATTTACATGTTACTCGGTCAAAGGTCTAGCTAAACCAGTCAATTACACCGTTGGTATAATATAAATAAATACATACATTTTATTCATTAACTAAAATACTGAATGAAAAAAATTAGAAACAAATAAACAATAGGGTATAATCCAATTATTTCAAGGCGAAACCGAGGCGTGATCGTATTTAGCGGAGTCGAAATGCATAACCCCATATTTTGTATACTTTTAATTGCATTTTCAACAAAATACTGAGCGTTTTGTGCGAAAACAGGCACATTACAAGCTCTTGATATAACCCTATTTTGGGACATTGAGTACAGATTTACAAAAGCACACTTTTTTTTGGCAAAGATGGGTAGGCTTACATACGCATTATAAATGTTCGCTAACATCGTGAAGTATGATTTTTTTTTTTGTTGCGGGGGGGGGGGGTGGTGTGAGAGTTGCGTACTCTTTCAAAAAATCATACTCTTTTTCTTTTATAACTCTGCGAACATCCTCGAACTTTTCCCTTTTCAATGCAAATTTTCTTAATATCTTGCGTGAAGTCAATATGAAGGGATAACAACGGTTAAGGGATCATGTCACAAACCTGAAGATTCACGTAGGCAACGTTGTCACGGGGGTTGATAGCGATGTATTCTGGCTCCACACTCTGTGACAAAGTCTGTGTCGTGAAGTTCGTATAGTGACCGTTGTAAGGAAAACGCACGCCTAGGTTGGAATATTTTTGACGCCTGTGTAAATAATGATGATAATTATAAAAATCATACTTTCATGGCACATAACACTAGAAAGTCTCTATGCGCTTTATAAATATGATACTAAAGAAATTTAACTATTCTACTGTAAAAGAATAATTATACAAGTAAAGAAAAGGAAAACTTGAGACAGTCATAAGATAAGATAAACCAATAGTGGTACAAATAAAAGTCTATGAAATAGAAACTGAGAGAATACAGGAAGAAAATTAAAATACGTTGATTAGGAGAACTGTCTGACAATGTTACAATTATAATAAAAATAATAATAATAATAATAATAATAATTTAATAATAATAATATCTGTCTGTCTCTCTGTGTCTCTCCCTCTCTCTACGACTTATTCTTTACTTTCTCCGGCATTCAGATTGGAGTGGGGGGCACATACCCGTCCCCGTAGCCCATTGATGCTAAAAAAATGACCTTGGTTTGTTCAATATCGACGATCTCTTAATTACCTTTCATCGAAATCGTTGAAATTAACGGCCTTGAAACCAAAGCTCGGATTGGCGAAGTCCCCGTCGATCTTGATGATAGAAACCATTCCTTCCGGGTTAACAAAATTTTCTTCCGCTGCGTCGTCACCGGCTGTTCCTTCATCGGCGGTCAAGATCTTACGACAGTCGGGGGTAAAGGTCAACATCTCTGGCTGGCTGCTGACTATTAGGGGAGAGAATACAAGAATAGAGTAGAAGTAAGGATATCTGCACGAATGTATTTGAATTGTACAGCAATTTGATGCAGCAAAGTAAGATAGAAAGAGGGGTGGTCGAAGATTTTTAAGACATCAGTTGGATATGGCAAGGAACCCCCCCCCCCCTCCCTTTTCTCTCATCTGAACAATGTTATCAAGTCCCTTTAATAGACTATCAACGTCACCACCACTATAACAAATACACTTCGGCACAGACGTACACCTAAATATCACGCATACGCGCACACACACAATCCCACGCACATACGCACGTTCTACCTTTACAGGAAAGAAAACAAAATATAGTGAGTACATAAATGACACACTTACTGACTCGCTCATGTATTTTTGTGAATTCTTGGGTCTGGCGATTGAACTTCTCATAAACGTGGATGGTTCCAGGCTCCTGCGAATCCGACCCTTGGAGGAGATAGGCAACGAACCGACCACAGTGAGCGATGTCGTTAGCGCGTTCAGGTATGGTGTGCTTGTAGACGATCTCGGGTTTCTCGACGTTATCGTAGTCGATAATCTGCAGATAGTCATCACCTGGCAACAAGGTATAAACGATACGATCGATGTCATGCTATGAGTGGTTCGGCCAGCTTGGCTATTAAAGAATTCGATGGCCAAGGCAAAGACTTTCGAGAAATCAACTCCAGGGTAAGATCAATATCTCATAGAAATCATTTTTGGACTCCGTAATACTTCAAAGTTTTGTTTGGAGATTTCATTATATGTTATGGACAAGGCTATTGTAATTGCCTAAAGCTGATTTGCCGTTTGGGTTTAAGGTATTGTTATCCAGTAGCTGACCGTAAGAGCACTATTTTTTGTTTGAGTGAACAAAATAAAAAAATTAAAATAAGAAAATAAAGTCGCGTTATGACTGCTGCTGTTGCTACGACTACTCCTATACTACTACTACTACTACTACTACTACTACTATTACTACTTCTACTACTACTACTACTACTACTACTACTACTACTACTACTACTACTACTACTACTACTACCAGGCACGTAGCCACGGGGGGGGGGGGGGGGGGGCACGGGGGCACGTTCCAAGATCGGTTGAACTTTTTTTACCCCTTTTTTGACCTCGATCGATTACATGTATGTGCCCCCCCCCCAAAAAAAAAAAAAAAAAAAAAAAAATCAAACTCTAGCTACGTGCCTGACTACTACTACTACTACTACTACTACTACTACTACTACTACTACAACTACTACTTCAACCACTAATACTATTCCCACTCCTCTCCCTTCCACTCCTCCTCCTCCTCTAGCTCCTTTCCATTGTCCTCTCCCTCCTCCCACCTCCTTCCCTCTCCTTACCGATCACGTAAGCGAATCCTTCAAGGGCATCGTAGGCGACTTGCTCCACGGCGTCGGAGTCGATGTCGTACCTCGGCGATGATAGGTAAGAGTAGGGGACGTAGATCGTCGATAAGTGTTCTAGGTGAATCGCCGCCTCAGTCAATGAGGAGAGCGCCACCAGCGTCGTGACAAGAACACATGTCAAAAGCCTTGAGGGTAGCATCTAGAATTAGGGGGAAAGAGAAGAGGAGAGACGTAGAGAAGGGAAGAGAACAGCACAGAAGAGTAAAGGGATGAGAAGTTAGAAGAGCAATGAATATGGAAAAGATAATTGTACAGAAGAGAAGAGAATAGATAATGAGAAACAATATAGAGGGGAAGATTAGAGTGGAGAGAAGAAAACATAAGATGGAAAAGTATATAAATAACAGTATAAACAGAAGAGAAGAGGAGTGACAATTGTAGAGTCAAAGGAATGATCAAATATGTAAAAGAGAAGAGAAGAAATGGGGGGGGGGGGTCTCAAAATTTGAAAATTTGACAGTTTGCTCCGTTGGGGTTGGGGTAAGGTCACCTCTTTTTTTAGGTCAGCCATTGGCATTTTTATTTTTTTTTTGGATTAAAAATTAAAAAAAAAAAATCACAAGGGGGGGGGGGGGGGGTCTGCTCCAAAATACACACATAAAAAAAACTGAAGGGGGGTACCCCCCCCCCCCCCTTGCGTACGCGCCTGGCTGTGAAGGCAGTATGCTGAGCATATTTCACTCTCCTTTATTAATTTCCTTCCTTCTCTCTATTACAGCTGGCTGCATAGAGAATTAAGGACATATTTGTGATGCCAAATTATGCCAATGGCTGATCTAAAAAAGGTGACCTTACCCCCCCCCCCCCCCCCCCCAACGGAGCAAAATGTCAAATTTTCAAATTTTGAGACCAAAAAAGAAAGAAAAGTGTCATCTTACTTATCTATTGGACTGTGAGAGATAAACGCACGTGTGCGTAGTCCCATATACACCCTTTTGTGAACAGTGCTTGTAACTTTACGAAGACTGGGCCAAATTTCTTATCATTTTGATGATTCCAGAACCTTGCAGTACACACCAATATTTATATGCTAGATGATCAACCTTTTCTGATCGATTCCACAACGTTTCTTTCACAATGCAATCGCATGACCATAACTGGTTTTTATCTTTAATTCTCTATGCAGCCAGCTGTCATAGAGAGAAGGAAGGAAATTAATAAAGGAGAGTGAGATATGTTCAGCATACTTCCTTCACAGGTTCACATGTACAGCCATTAGTTGACGTTGGAAGTTGTTTCTAAAACGAAACGTTTTAAGACATGCTTGAGGTTTTAACAGTATCACAATGTTTGATATATTCTAGCAGTTGATTCCAAATCTCTGCTTATGCAACCGGAAAAGGTCGTGATTTTTATATTTGTATTTATTTGAGGGATAGTAAGGAGAAAATTTGGGGAAGCAGTTCAGTCAAATATGTAGGAGCCTTGAGCATCAATTACTTTTTTTTCAAGTGGTAAAGTGTACGATAAGAATGCAACGGCACGAACTCAGAGACATGGGGATGCTCTTGCTCAAAAAGGTAGCTGACTCTTCAGAATCTACCATAGCAGATTGTGATCTGCTTGTAATATAATATACGAATGTACCCTTTTAAAGCCTATCTGCACTAGTTTGGCCAGGAGGGATTACACCTCCATGCATGGTTACTGACGGGTGGTTATCTCATCAAATCCGCTCTCAACTAACGTAAGAAAAGGGGGGGGGGGACCAACGGTCACCGCTTAGGCATTGTTGCTATATAGAGGGCGCGAGTAGTCACGATCAAGTCATCAAAAAATCACGAAAGAGGGCTGTCTCACGACTGTGATTAGTGCGATATGCAGACCGAGTCTGTGTTACTCTGCCCATACAGAGAATTGCTCGTAAACCCATAACCTACTGGTACCGGATGTTCCATGTGTTAAGCCTTAGTGAATGAGAGAGCTCAGTAGTCAACAGGTTAAGTTACTAGTTGTTTTACAAACCAACGGATATGATCCACAAAAATGGATCACATGATAGACTACATAGACTGCCGCTTCCTTGTCTCTCAATGTAATAATAATTAAAAAAATTATCGATGACATTTTGGTCATCCTGTTTTAGTTTTTTTTCAATTGAATCGTAACACTATAAACACATGCACGTTGCCGTGATGATTAATGTCAAACGTGTAAGGTTTAAACAAAATTAAAAAACCACATGTAGTAATTACTAAAACTTTACTAACTTAATCCCCAGGAGCAATGCTTAGGTATTTTAAGGGATACGATCTGTCAATAAGAAAAGAAATATAACAACAAAAAAGGAAGAAAACCACAACAACAAAAATACATAATTAATGCCCTCACACAATATGAGTAAATTCTACAATCCCTGTTTTCACTGGCTGCCTGCCGTAGCAACAAGCAGAATTGACAAAAGACTTAACTCCGTTTCGTTGACAATCAGCCATGCATGAAGTCTTTCGTCTACGGTTGATTGTCAATGAAACGGATTTGAGTCTTTTGTTAATTCCGTTTGTTGCTACGGCAGGCAGCCAGTGAAAACGAATTCGTTTGATAAAATTATGGAAATGCAAGTACTACCTTAAACAAACAGAACTTTGTTATTCCTAGCTCATTTTCCTGATTGAGGTGTCATATGAAAGGGCAGAAACTCAACTTTCTATGAACGTGATTTTCTCTTTGAAATTCAGATACCGTCCGTCAAATGACTTTTTGGTTTCCTCTCTTCAAATTAATTTTAATCACTCATGCGTGAAATATGCATTATATGAGTTGTATCAAATGAAAGAGGAGGATCTAAGCTTTTCAAATATGTATCATTTATTAATTATAATTGTGCTTAAGTTATGATAAAACATCGATATTTCTCGGTTTCGTTTTTTCTGGGTCGCACCGTATATCAAGTGCCTTGACGGAGATCGATCCACGACCTTCGCATCTCCAGATCTAGACTGGTTTTAACTCCTAATCACTCCACTTCAATATCTCTAATACATGTAAATGCATACCCTTCAATGAACCGTGTAATCTGATACGAAATCGAAATACACCGAGTTCGTGTCATTTCGTAGACAAAACAATCATGGTGCTTCCTTCTATGTTTGCCTGGGGGGAAACGGTTTATGTTGTCTTATGAGGGCTCAACCCACCAATATGTTGAAGGAATGTCTAGACAGAGCCTATAAGTTATATAAAAAGAAGTGTAAGTTCTTTGTCATTTATTTAATGCCGAGCGTGACTTAAGTATTTGAAACAATGATTATGACAATATCAGAAAGATGAAGAATCAGCGATTACTACATGTGCATCTCGTAGGCCTGGGAATTGAAACAAACAAACTAACTAACTAACTAACTAAATAACTAACCGACTAATTAAACTAATAGGTACCAACAAAAATGAAGCATACATGTTACTAAATCAGAAAGATGAAGAATCAGCGATTACTATATGTGCATCTCGTAGTCTTGGAAATTGAAACAAACAAACTAACTAACTAACTAACTAAATAACCGACTAACTAAACTAATAGGTACCAACAAAAATGAAGCATACATGTGACTAAATCAGAAAGATGAAGAATCAGCGATTATTACATGTGGATCTCGTAGGCCTGGAAATTGAAACAAACTAACTAACTAACTAAATAACTAACCAACTAACTAAACTAATAAGTACCCCAAAAAATGGAGCATACATGTGACAATATGAGAAAGATGAAGAATCAGCGAATACTACATGTGCATCTCGCAGGCCTGGAAATTAAAACAATCTTAATTAACTAACTAACAAAATTAAACAACTAACTAAACTAATAGGTACAACAAAAAACAAATGAAGCATACATGTGAAAAAAATCAGAAATATGAAGAATCAGCGAATACTACAAGTGCATTTCGTAGGCCTGGAAACTGAAACAAACTAACTTACTAACTAAATAACTAACTAAACTAACAGGCAAAAAATAAAAAAAATAAAGCATACGTTCACTGCATGTACAATCATACTCAAGGAATCTTCAGTGTGGTCAATAATATCTGGCACATTGCATTACCATTACATGTAACTGTATAAAAATATGCAACCGGTAAGAGTCAACTTTTCCATAAGTCTTTGTATATCAATTTAACTTGTAATTTTTGCGATCACCGTACCATGTACTTCATTAATTACGACGTCTCGAAACTTGCTAATCCTATAACAACTGTCAATAATTCTTACTAATAAATGAGTCCAATAGCCTACCTTGAATCGTTTCCAGATGGACGTTTAGCAGTTCCGATACTCTCTCTCTCTCTCCTGATCAAATCAAGTCTGCCAGAATAATAACTTGTTGATATCATTTTATCTGCCAAGTTCAGGAAGCTTACACATCCATCGAAACAATAGGCATTAATCAATTTCCCTTTCGATGGCTCTGGTGTTTTCATTGGCTCCAGATTTATTCTGTTTTTTTTTTGTTGTACAATTATTGATGAAAATTGACTTTCCTTGTGGTTATGCCCACGTGTTTTTTTTTGTTTTTTTTTGGGGTTAAATTTGGAGGATATTTGGTATGTTTGTATGACAGGTGAATATGGGTTTAGTTTTGATCTGACTGTCTCGGCTTCGAAAGAGATGGTGAAAAAAAAATTCAACCAGGATAAAATATCATCCGATATAAGGTTTCAGTATTCATCATTTAAAGTATAGGCCCACTTATTTATTTTTTAATATTTCATTTCTTTATCATTAGGTTGTTAGCCTTTAATTTAAAGAAATATAGGGTAATCCATCCTAGATCTTCTGGATCAATGAAATTAAGCTTTTCATATATTCCTTGTTTTTGAGTATTCTGGGTGACTTTCTGTAGTGGAAAATAATCAAAATCTGTCACAGTTGACAATTTTTACACAGCTGATTTATTTTTTGTATATTTTTTTGCTCCTTGTTTATCATTTTGTCTTTTGAACTGTGTGTGTATGTGTTTCGTTTTCTTTTTCATTATTTTGTTTAATTGAAGGTGATGTAGTTGTGGGAATAGTGATGATGATTTGTTTTTCGTTTGTGTGTGTTTCGTTTTCTTTTTCATTTTCTTTCTTTATTTGACTGAAGGTGATATGATTCGGAAGCATGGTGATGATGATTTGTTGTTTTACCTGACTGCTGTGCTACACGCTTATAAATGGGGATCCATCGGTTTTAAGTCGTCTCCCACGGACTTGGTATTAGTAGTAATGCCTTATACCGAAGGGTACTAGCGCATCGACTTGGTTTCGAACTCGGGACCTGGTGGTAACCAGACAATTGCTCTATCAATGAACCATCGCGGCTCCATGAGAGAGGAAGAGACCTTGAGAAAATAATTAAATAATTTCCCACATTGTTTCAATCAAAGTTATTAATGAATCATATTCCTGAAACACCTCATCAAGCTTGGACAATTCAGTACCTGGTTAAAGATATTTCGTTGATAGTGTCGTAACGTGTGGTCAGAAAGGGGGAGCACTTTCAATGAGGGGCACTTGTCTTACTGAGTAACATGAACTGCGATTTATCAAGCAATCGATGACTAGGGAGTAAAATGAAAATACGTTTTTGAAAGTAAATTAGGGAGAGGGTCTGAGAGGAGTTGCTCCCTTCCTTCTTTCCCTTAATGTTGATCTGTTTGAAATTTTGTTTATATTTATTTGTTCCATGTTCGGTTGGAGGGGGACCCTCTCCCCCTGCCCTCTTTAGCTACTCCACTTGCAGGTGACAATGCTGACAGTAATATTGAACTTTACATATGGCGACATATTGGGCGCAGACTCTTCTAGTAAGGTCATATTCAAACATCGGTCGAAATAAGTACTTTGAACTATAATTTTAGGATGAAAAAAAAAAGTTGAAGGTCGGACACCGGGAATAACTGATAGATGGATGGTATGCGATCACAATACGGACAGAATCAATTTGTCGAGGTCTGTGGTGGGCGTGGTATTGGTCCAGTCTTACTGGTTCGTAGGTGACTTGGGTATTAAAGGTATTACAAAGTTTTGGTAAATTTTGAAAAATTTGTGGATAGTAATTCTTTACAATTTTTTGCTACATTTTGATGCCCCTGTGGATGTATTAAAAACATTAAAATCTTTAGCCCCTAAAACACTTCTGATTTCGAGAAAAATTAAATATACAGATTTACTGGTGCTCCCGGTAAATTTTGATAAATTTCAAATAGCTCCTACGGCCGTACAATGGTAGCTGCGAACATGAAAATCGCAGAATATGTAGTTGTTGTATATAATCTCCGAACGGGAATAGCTAATTGGTCGATTTTAGTCAAGAAACATTGTGTTATAGCTTAATTAATATCTTGACCTTGAGAGGGAGCTATACAACATAAAGTGTTTATTATTTACCGTTTCATAACTTTAGAGTCGATTTCGACAGCGACAACGGTCAGTGAATATTGTCGCATTTGCTTCCAATATGTTCATTTGAACCAAATTCACGACCCCATACCAAAACTTTGTATTACCTTTAAGCAGTTGGCAACCCTATATTGTTGCACCTTTTAGAGCAGAGTTCGAAATTTGCAGTGTTGATATCGTATTGTTTGGGGTTTAATGTCTTAGACACTTCGAGAATGATACCAAATTAGCAAGAGAGGGAGGTACAGAGCGGTTTGGGAGGGGGAGGGGAGAGAGGGGATGGGCTTAGCTAATATAACACGATATAGCAACTTTTTTTTTTAATTGATTAAGAACACTTTTATTTCCCTATTGTATATCCTATAGAAATCATTTTCGGATTACGTAATACGTCAATGTAATGTTCTCACAAGGCTATTGAAATTGGGTAAGGTTGATTTTTCGAAATAAATTGCTATCTTGTTATATGAATTTTCGTTAAAATTACGGATACGTAATGAGTTCAATCAGCTCGATCTATGTACACATTTTAATAATCGCTTTCAATGTATCAGTCAGTACGTAGGTGTATATGTTATGACAGAAAAGTTTACACTGACACATACATTGCATGACGTGTAGTGCTAGTTTTGAAATGACTACACACTTATTACAAAAGGCATGGTTTGTGGTAGCACAGAGAGAGAGAGAGAGAGACCGACAGACAGAGTGACATACAGAGACAGGGGCGCCGGAAGTAGCCGAGGGGCAGAGGGTGGACGCCTCCCCCCCTAAACGAAAATAGTGGGGGGGGGGGGGCGCATTCTCCCAAAATAGCCCCCCCCCCCCCGAGAAAAAAATCAACACCAAAGGAGTAAAAATGGTTTGTATTTTTTTACAAAAAAGAGAATAAAAAATAATAAAACCTGACTGAATCACAACAAAAATCATATTCCATTCAAAGAAAAGATTATTATACATTCCGTATGCTCCTATATTTATCAAGGGAGGATTTGATAATAGGGATACGCGCATATCGTGAAAATAAGTGAGAGGATGGGAAAACGTTTGTGTTTTTTTTTATCATAGGGGTGGGAAGACATGAGCCCATAACGCTGGCGTACTGAATTTTGTCCCCCCCCCCCCCCGAAAAAAAAATACTCAAACGTTTTTTATTTTCTTCTCCTTCTTGTGATTCGATATATCCAGTGATAGACAAATGATGCTGAAATTACATGATTTTCCGGGATTTTTTTCTCATTTTGTTTGTAAATTATTCTTTTTTTATGCGTTTGTTGGAAAATAACAAATTTACAGTCAGACCAAAAAATATGCTTATTTAGAAGCCTTCATGTCAGCGCCTGCAGAACGATGGGGCTTGGGGGGGGGGGGGGTGTCGAGCCACCCCCTCCCCCCCAAAAAAAAAACTATTTGAAAGAGAAAAAGAAAAAAGAGAAAAACAAAGAAAGAATAGTGACCTGCCAGTGTCACAATACGGGGGCTCTGCCCCCTGGACCTCACCAAGGGCCCTAAGGCGGGCACTTGGATGCTCATCTGACCGTAATTAAATGCCTAAAACCCCTGAGCTTCATGTGTCTCAGCCCCTGAACCCCAAGCCAATTTGCGCTACGCTCTACCTGATCGTTAATGCATGTTACATATAAGAGTGGTGGCGATGCAGATTTTTCTTCTGCCCTCCAAATGATTTTGTTCATTACACCACTGCCCCTAAAGGTGAGCCCCTAGAATGTTTGACCCCCCCCCCCCCCCCCATCCCAAACTGCTTCCCGCGCGCCTGGACAGAGACGATAGAAGGGAAGGATAGAGAAAGAGAGAGAGAGAGAGAGAGAGAGAGAGAGAGAGAGGGGACAGAGACCCCAAAATATAGGCCTTCAAACACCAACAATATTGTTAGAGGAAGAGTGTGAGGGAGAGATAGAGAAAAAGAAAATGCATGGTTCACGCACATAATGGTCTCGACATTCTGAGATCATTAATTGACATTTCTAAATTTTACTTCAAGCAGTCATGTTGAATGCCAATTTCATCTGTGCCGCCAACCTTATCTGCAGTCAAATTATGTTTGCAGTAAACATGAGAACGCTAAATCAAACTCGCTCTGCAAAGATTGCGCTCCCTCGAATATTTGTATAATAATTCATTCCCTTTGTGCTCTTAATTTTTTATGTGAAATTCAAGTAGTTGATTGACCTTTATCTACTGACACACCTAGATTGAATCGACACGAATCACATCAACAAACAAAACATTTACAATTGCTATAGTTGTCTCATCTTCTGACATCCGGGAGATTTAGCTGAGAGATTTAAAAGTAATCATTCCATTTCTGTTTGGATTTCCTCATCGGTTGTTAGGGGGCTTGAGCTCGGGGGTTATGACAAGACGATTGCACTCCGAAATGGATTTAGCATTAGTCATGGTACTCGAGCGAAGGGCCAAAGTCAAATATCATGATTAGTTTTTGTTAGTGTGTTGCCACCAATTCACAAAATAGGTACACCTTATTTGATCAATAGACTCCATCGCATTACGCAATATTTTAGAGGTATGCCCTTGAATGTTTATAGCGATCATCCCTAAATCGGAGGGGGTGTCCAAAAGAGTGGTCCTTTCAACCAAAAAAATAGTACTTTGTAGACAATATTCCTGGGGATTTTTTTCAAACAAATTGAAGAAATATTATTTTCTATAAATCAAAAGCAGAGAGGTCATTTAATTTAGATGTCTATAGTTATATGAATAGATATTTAAGCGTATACGGAAAATAGATACTATCTATTATTTAAAATATTTAAAACTCAAACAGCAAAATAGCATTTTATAAAAACTAATATTTATACTACCCTTGATCTAAAAAAAAAGAGAAAGATATATTTTTACGTTTATATAGGTAGCTGATTCCAAGATGTATTGCCTCTATAACATAAACTCCTTTTCTTGAAATTCATATGTGGATCTGATCTTAGGTTTTATGAGCATTTCTCAAGCTACAATGACATTCTTTAATAAGAAAGTACTTTCTAAACCCACCATATATCATTCCATGCACTATTTTATACAAAATACATAAAACATGTTCATCTCTCCGTTTTGATAGATTTCTATTTTCAAACAAAGAAGTAAATCTCGGCTAGGGAACCTCCATTCAACTTGGAGTTGGAGTACCACCCGGAGTGTCCTATTCTTTAGTTTTTGCAAACTTTCTAAACTTCCTTTTCCGGCATTTCCCCCAAATTGCACTACAGTAATCAAACTTACATTGAATTACTGATTTATAAAATATTAGTGCAGTTTGCTGTTTAACATATGGTCTAAGTCTTTTCAACAAATACGCAACTTTTGATACCTTCTTATTTAAATATTCAATATGTTTACCCCAATACAAATCCTCTCCACCTCTTTCTTTTCATTTCCCTACCTTGCTATTTTATTGGGAGGCACGTGTCCCTATGCACCATCGTAACGCCACCGTAATAAATAAAGGTGTCAATGATTAAGCAGTAGAAGAGTTCAATATCAAGTTCATTCGTATATAATGATTGCGTCGAAAGCTAAAACACGATAGTTGGTATCGACTGTTGCCGATCAACAACAGATGAGTTCTCATTCACTCGCTACATCCGGACAGATAAGGAGACCAGCGAATGCCAAGATACACGCTCTACCGTTGAAACATACAATATAGGTAAGTTTTCTACTACTCTTCTTAACTATACATGGGTTTGAATCCATTCTATTAGGAGTCATACTCGGGGTCATACTGTGGATCACTATTCTTTGGAGTTGACCTCTACTCTCAACATAGCACAATTGAATTTAAAAATAGGTAATTCCGTTACCACTATTTTTGGAGTTTTCCTCTGTAGTTCGGAGTGAATCTACTGCAAAACGAAGTCAAAATTTCCAAATGTCATTGATTATAATTATGATGATGTTGCCTGGACTAGGAGTGAAATGACAGATGCGATTCACAATTTACTTGGCGAATTCATTTCTGATTACAGCACGGATCTTGAATTGCAAAAAAAACACCCCAAAATCCCCATCTAATTTTCAATTAGGTGGGGATTTTGAAAATTAGAAGCATAATTTTGCGATTACCGTTTTCTCAAATGACCTGACAATTATTCTACCTCCACGATTTAACTATAAAATGGGCCATGGTTTTTTAAGCTATGCTAATTTTGAAGTTATTATTTATCAATTTGTTTACGCCTTTTCCCCCTATTTTGTAGCCATTCAGCTCCAAACCTTATAGACAAGTGATGATCTAATTATCAATGGAGTGACAAATATCAGTATATCCTCATCGGAAATAAGCTAATTATCGACTCTACATATGGAAACGGTTTATCATCCGCTCAATCTGACATGCGGGCATAGAACAAATGAGTATTATTGCATAAAAAAGTGATGTTCTCTTAAAAGTGTGTTCCTTTTCCAGTATTGGGGTGCCCGGGATTCACTTGGGTAACCTTTCACAGAGTACAATATACAAAATAGTATGCACTTTCTCTGTACTATTGTCGCAAAAACATAGTAATCCAGCACAATGTCGTCTCTTTTTGCGTTGGAGAAGAGTAAAATAGCGAGTTTCAATTGCATTTTGGCCGCTCTCGAAAGCCCTTACTCACTCGTTCCAGTGAGGTAAGGCGGCTTTGGGGTAAGCGGTTAATGAATATATACTAATCGTTAGCTTTCTTCTGGTATTAATCTTGTTTTGATTGGTTATACATGTAAATTATTGTCGGAATAAAGGAAACCTTTCAAAATATTCTTCAGCGTCTGAATTGACTTTTTGACCCGGAAGTACCGGATGCAATACCTGCCTGATGAAGCCAGTGGCCAATGATCCTAGCACTCAACCCTTAAACCCGCTGACTACTGAACTTTATTGGTCCCATAGGCTTAACACAGGGACCACAAGGTTCCCGTCAACAATTAAGGGTTAACTTCTTTTATGAGACAAATCCAAGCTAATTTCTTCATAAGTGGGTAACCTTGTCAAAGTATGTACATGTATTTCTTCTTCTCTTGTATATCCCATAGTATGTATTAATGCTTGAGGAACACATTCAATCACCCAATCTTTTTTTTACGTAACGGATTAACTTTATTTTGACAATTGATTGGTCTCCACTTCTGCAACAATCTACTGCTGGAGACTGCTCTGATAGGAACCCCCCGACCCTCCAAAAAGATCAAAACGGAATCTCGAGTGTTACGTAATAAGTATGTGTGTACAATGTAAACACTGATGTCATAATGAACAAATGTTGAAATACACGGAGACGAAATACTGGATACATGCTCATGAAAGTTATTCATTCATGCACATTCAGTGCACTCCATGATACGCAGGTGGAAATATTCTTTTAAAAGGGGGAACAAACTTTAGGCTATTCATATAGCACCTCCATCGCTGTAGGAGTGATTATTTCAAGTGGGACCTCTTCATATTTTGAAGATCTGTGAATATTCGGGGTCATTGCAGTAATGTGCTAACCGTGAACTGGTCTATTAGTGCTTGACTTGACTTATTAAGGTAGGAAATCCTACCTTAATTCTACCTCAATAGCAAAATAATCTAATAAATAGCCCCAAAATCAGAAAAACACACTCAAAAGAAGTTTAGGCGAAATCGGAAATAAGATACGAAAGTTATGAATGGGAAAATTGTAATCAATATAGACATTCCCTCTCACTATGGATCTGTAATGTCTCAAAGTAATTGCAGTAAACTTTTCAATTTTGTTACAACCCACAAAATGACCACTATGTCATTTTATCCATGGAGTTAATAACTCCATGTTTTATTCAAATGTATATCTCAGGAGGGTTTTAATAGAGGACCCGCAATGACAATCGGATATATTCATGCTGAGTACTGCTCAAAGGGAGCAAGCGCTTTGGAGGAAAAATTAATGAAATGTTTTTAAGAAACAAATGTCACAATCCACTGATTACATTGTATATTTGAGATTCACTGTTTCTCTCATTTTTCCCGCGTTCGATTCATTCAAATGAAATTGTTTCAATGATTGGATTGCCTTCCTGAGTTGTGTTTTTTCTTCTTCTTTATCTTCTCCAAATTCTGAAGCTTATTTTCCTTATACCCTTAGCGACTCTGGTAGTTCTTTCACATTTTTGCTCGTGATTGAATATCCATTAATTAATATGTGACAATATGAAGTCAATCAATAGTAATGATGCTTTCGTTACAGAATCTATATTATTTTCTTTCTTATCTTTCACTGTACATGTATTTGCTTGTTCTTTCCTCATTTTTTTTTCTTCTTTAGTGGTGCCAAAGTAAGCAAGTTTCTCGCATTATCATCTATTCATCTAGAGTTTAAAAAAAATAAAAAATATTCCGACAGAGATCTATATTTTTTTCTTTCTGTCACTATGTCTCCTCTTTTTATTCTAGTAATATTAAGGTCTGCATTGACTATCCGGGGATATGTTTTATGTTTTACCAGAAATTATTTGATAACATGACTTTCAAAAACTATTAATAGCCATGACTTTGTCAGATGTTAATATTTATTCATAAATTCATTTAAAAAGAAAGATACCGATATTAAAGGTACAATGTCCCTTTTGCAGCCAACCTCAAATTCTGTAGAACTTTGCAGGAATTATGAAAATGTCATGTATGTCCTGTCTGTGAAATTTAAACGTTAGCAGTGTCCTCATATTCAAATTATGCAAGGAAACCAGTTTACTTGCTAGACTTCACTGTCAGACTATATTGAGTGACTGACTGGCTATTTTCTTCTTTGGTAATAACATACATGAAAAGAGTTGTAAAGGGTACACGAGCATTTGTCTTCATCAATAACCCACTTCTTGTGATGGCCAAGATTAAACTGATTGAATCTTTGCGCAGCATAAAACGTATGACCATTCGGTACAATTGTCTGAAAATCAAGACAATTACTTTTGGGCTCTATAGCCCTAAAGTCGATTTGACAACTAATAGTCGTTATTTTCCCACTTGAAGACATTTTCAAGCACCACCTTTTTTTAGGGAAGTTCTCAATTAGTATAATCTTTCAAATGCAGTTGGAATTTAACTTTTTCATTTTTTTGGCCTGCAAATGGGACATAGTACCTTTAAGTGTCCTACGAATTTTATTATAATATGTACACTCTGCACTTTGAGTCCCATTTATCCCGTCTTTAATTGGTTAACAACTCCAAACAAACTAAAAGTGTAGACAGATGTCTCATAAAATTGATCGATTGCCTGTAAGGTCATAGCCAAATATAGCCGGTATAACAATAGGCAATGGTGGCAGTGAACGCTAAACCGAAAAGTGAAATATTAGTTTTGTGGTGTTACCAATACAAACGTATGACTACATTTTGCTTCGTTGAATGAAGAGGTTGAACATATTTTGTTTGTATTTCAATAAAAAAATAAATAATGAAAATTTGTGAGGTCCCTTCCCAAATTAGGGCGCAGACCCTGGTCTATCATTTACAGATTTAGTCAAAATTATTATTTAGTGTTTCAGTCGTTGCTTTTTGACAATGAGCACAAGACAGTATTCATTTATTGGTAAAATGTACAAAATTTAGTCATTTTGTCTATAAACGAGTGACAGCCGGAATTTTTCCTTTGATGTTCCTGTTTTTATCAAGCATTTAGTTTGAAAAAAAAAACAGCACAGACGTCTAATTTTTCTTACCGTTTATGCATAACATGCATTTTATTTTTAACATTCATCAGTGTTTGAAATCGTAACATTGTATTCCATGAACTACCTTTATCAATTTCTGTGGAAAGATAGATTTGTAATCGCTAAGAAAATAGAAAAAGCAAAAACAAACCTTTAGCATTCTTGATCACAGCATCATCCAGGAAAATGTTACATAAAAGTATTTGATGATGTGATTTACATAAATTCTATGTGTCAATATATATAATACATACTTGGTGGTTACGTCTTGCGTCTGTAAGAACCCTAATGATAACTTATAGTGTTTGTCTGTACGGGGCAGAGCCATGTATTACCACTTCGTTTTGACATGTTTGCTTTCAAAAGTGGATGTTAAGATTATTGATTTGAGGCCAACTCAAATACTAGACTCCTGAGAAGAAATTATAAAACCAAATATGCGTCGAACCGAAGCGCAGAACTGAATGTTATAGGAAGAGCCCTATTCCATACCGCTCGAGGCCTCTAAACACAAATGGCCTCTAATTAATGATCACAGACATGGTAGTGGTATTTATACTATTTTTAATTATGAACTGCCTCTTAGGGTTTTACGACATATCTCAGTGCTTCATCATTTAATCAATGTTATAATGAAATTAGAAATTTGGCATTTATTCATTACAGTCAATTCTAACTTTCGTTCATTCCTAATTTTGTGCAATAATTCCCCTAAGCCATGTATTTTTTAACAGTTTAAACAAAATTGTAACACTTTGAATACTACTATCTTCCAGTATTACTATTGTAGGATATTTTTTTTAATTTATTATAAGAAATGATAACGTATATAGTTCTCAGTTCATACCAGGGTGTTTCCTGCTGATTTTCTTTAAAAAGAATTTTCTCATCACCATTTTCGAAATCTATACAAAATTAAAAATGTTTATATTGTAAATTTGTTCACGCTGATTTAACCTGCATATTTTAACTATTAGAATAGTGTACATATATATAAATCTTTGTATGTATTCTCGTTAGCTTCATGTAATAATTGTTGTAATATTGCTATGTATCTCACATGCGTTTATTGTAAACTGAATGTTCTTGTTCAGTATTTTGAATAAACCATTAAATAATAAAACAACAATAATAATAAATGGTAGCCCAGTCTAATGAATATTCAGCTTAGTTCAATATGAACGTGTCACGTGGGCTGCGTCGGTCTGTCAAACCATGGGGCCTACTCGTAGTATAGGTCAATGTTCAAACCACCTAGCGCATGCCCGTTTGACTGGTGATTTGTTTTCATGTTGGTTTGTAGCTGGGCTGCAGACAATTTAAACTTTGCCCGATTATACCAAAAATTGTGATTTTCTTTGGCATTGCTTGATAAATTGCCATCATCATTAAACTTGATTTATTCCAATTTAGAACATGCAGATGATACTTAAAGCACCCATGATGCTGCGAAAGGTTTCTTGCATCGCCACATTGTTGGTCTTAATACCAGTCGTTTCTGCAGTGGTGACTCTCCGTCCAGTTTCCACCATCTACTTGCCGTACAGCTATAACGGAGAAGAAGGTCTCTATGGTATCGATCGTGCAGCAGTGGAGCAGACCGGCTATGATTCTACGAACAGAATTGCTTATTCTGCAGGTAAATAGCTTAAATGTCAATTTTCTCCCCCTTTGGCGTTACATAATTATCACAAAAATCGACTAAAACTCTTTTAGGAATTTGCATTTTTTTTTCATTGTGGCATATGTTTACTGGATCCTTCCCCCGCCCCCCCCCCCCCCCATTCAGTGGTATTTAGGGTACGCATATGCATGTTCCCTCCTTTTGAAAACACCCCCCTAAGCCCGGTGTGTAAAGTCAATACGGGCCGGATTTTTGTGTACTACGAACCGGACATTTTGGTAACACGCATGGTATCCCTTCATTCACGGAGTTGGGGGGGGGGGGATCTTTCCAATCAGTTTTTGTTTTAATTAATGTCCTGGAAAAAAATTAGACACTGTTTCTTTTCTAGGAGAGGAGGGGAAATGGGGCCAATAATAAAATTTTGTTTCTAACAATCTTGCGCAAGCACGAAAGGACAAACGTCCAGAGGAGGGGAGGGGGTCGACTTACAGACAACACACATCAGTGATGCACATCGCGTACCATTAGGGACTTTTAGATTTGCGTGGACTAATACGTGTGACGTCCATTCAAGGCCGTGCTTAATATTAGGACGTCGAGCGTAGCATAGACCTATTGTCTTCGTGCTAATCTAAAAGTCCCTAATGTCGAGCACCTGCACACACTTATGGACGACCAAAAAGGCCAACATTAATAATGGAAAATAAACAAACAAAGATAGAAATAAACACAGTTTCAGAAATAGACTTAAATATAACACAGGAATACAGACAACTTCAGAATTAAAGGTAACTGCAAAAGTAGGGATAACCACAGATTTATAAAGAAAGCTTCGTAGATACAGAGTTCTGCAGAAATAAAGACAACCACAGACTTTAGATAACAGCGGAGATATTGAAATTTCTTAACAACAATTGAAACTTCTCTCAGGAAGCCTTATATAACATTATATATCTTCTCTCCAATCGAATAATAATAATAATAATAGCATTGTAAAGTCGGTGTACAAATAAGAATAATAATGCAAGGTCGTTAGTCATATTAATTTCAACTTCTATCTATCTCGATCAGCTTAATAGTCCGAAAAATAAAATCAACCGAGCGGAATCAACTGTTAAACGAATGTGTCATGAGTCCTGAAATTTCGATTTGTTACTGCACGTCGTTAAAGTGACTCGGCAACATTGTTGAAGGTTGATGAAAAAACTGTGTAATTTTTGAACGAAATGTTACTTTTTATATTTTCTACTGTACTCAAAATTCTCAAACCAAAAAAGATATTTATGGTTTTCTTTGAAGGCGTCACTGTGCAACACCCTCTAACAGTGATTGATAGTACATTCCCCCAACAATTTTTTAATATTCCCAACCGTTTTTCCTTGAAAATAAGACATAAGACAGGCTTTAAAAAAAGAATTCAACACTTAAATGTCTGGAAGGGTATATGGAGTCAATTCATTGCTTTGTGACGATTTACATTTATGCCCTGAAATGTAATTAAACTGTAATAATATAGTTGAGAGAAAGTTAAGGAATCGATCAGATCAGTTTTTCCCAATTTTTATGAACAATGGTCTATTTTCACTCAAACTTTAGTTTATCTTTAATTGTACATCTAGCATTGAAGTCACTACCTTAGCACCATGTTCTCTCTTCTGGACAATGTTACCAAGTCCCTTTAATGGTGAGAATGCTCACCTACTGATTTACAGCTGCCGAAGCTAAAGGCAGGGTAATAATATCCCAAATCCTTTGGAAGCACATAGAGACGTTACATCATAATGTGATGCGGTATATATAGCAGAACATCATATTATTATCATATTGTTATGTACAAGTTAACGTTTCATGCAATTTGACAAACAATAACGATAAATTGTTATTATTCTCTATAGCTTCATTTACACCTATGCTGGAAATATTGAGAATTTCCGCGGCTGGCGTCCCGGCCTGGCGTCAATTCATTTCACTTCAAATCCCCTTGACATTGTGTACTTTTTCTTCTTGAAATCAATCATTGGCGTCATGTGTGTGAGAGTCGATCAACTCCTACACATTGACCTTCGGCTTCTATCAGCATCTCACTTCCTTTCATAAGATTAAGTCCCATTCACATTATGATGCTCTCATGCGCCTAAACCAACCGATGCAAAATATAAGTACTTTGATGATATAAATGAATGGCAATAAAGTGGCGGGAAGTGGGGGAGTGGGGGGGGGGGGGTATAGAGAAGTAGCTTTGCATAACAAATCATTATCACTGATTTTTGTATCATGAGCCAAATGCTCTTTGCACAAGGGCGTCATTTCGATTGCGTCATCACCTATGCTAATCAAGCAAATAATGAATGCAAATAAATGCACATATGGCTCCGGTTGTCTCATGTTTGCTCGTTGGATTATTGCCAGCACAAACCACTGACCTATACCTCCTGGACGGATCATCGCCCATTCCTATTCACTATACGTTACGTACTAAAAGGCTGTATTGTCTGACCGTTAATGAATATTCATGTTTTTGCTTACCTCGCCAAAATGTTTGCTTTTACTAAATAGAAAAATGACGGTGGGGGGGGGGGGGAGGGGTTGGATGAAATGGACTAAATGAACCAAGCATAAGTGATATATGATAATTCATGCTTCTTATCCTTCGTGTGCTTGACATATAATCTTCAAGTCGCTTGGCAAACTGAGTCCAAAGTTCGACTTGTTTCACATGTGTATTATAGGCAATGACGAGCTTGCAACCTATTTTGATAAAATGACGGTGGGTGACTTTCAAAAGTCAAAGGGACATGGGGGTTCTAATGAAAGAGCTAGTGATAACGTACGTCGGGGTGGATGTGCTTTTCGTTTAAATAAAAAAATGAATTTTTTAACGATTTTTGTTGTAACATTCCATAGGCTAACATGTTAGGCTGCTGACTCTGACGACAGGGGGCGTTGTGAAATGAGACTAAACGGAGCAATATGCGCGCCTTCAATTCGACTCAATGTTGACAGTTACTTTGCATTCTCTTTTTGGAAGATATCTCTCTCACATAATTATAACGCGTCAATAGCTGACACAGAGGCGTCATTTCGATTGCTACATCACCTATGCTAATCAAGGAAACAATGAATGCAAATAAATGCACGCGCCTTCAATTCGACTCAATGTTGACAGTTACTTTGCATTCTCTTTTTGGAAGATATCTCTCTCACATATAACGCGTCAATAGCTGACGCAAAGGCGTCATTGCGATTGCGTCATCACATCTTCTAGTCAAGCAAATAATGAATGCAAATAAATGCACGCGCCTTTAATTTGACTCGACGTTAAAAGTTACTTTGCATTCACTTTGTTGAAAATATCTCTCTCGCATATAACGCGTCAATAGCCGACGCAGTCTTACCATGAACCTATTACGGATGGACATTCGACGTGATTCTTTCTTTGATCCAATGAGGTCCACCATCTTCTGATTATTTGCATCTTAATGAGAACATTCAGCTGTTTTAACAATAACGACTGCGTAAACATTTTCGGTCATAGACAAAGGAGCAGTTTCCCTCTCTTGGGTTTTGTTTGGATGGTGTGCTATATAAGAGTGTGTCTTAAACAAAAAGAATTACCAATGGGGAGCAGCAAAGTTGAAAAGCAGACGATTTTGGTGATATGAAATGTATTATTACTGATTCGCACACTTTCGCACGCACCAATGACCTTATAAAACAATTAGACGGCCATGATCTTTATAAGCCATGTGCGTTGTAATTCTGGAATATTATGAGGAAATTGGGGAAAACGGAATTTTAAATCACAAACAATCCAAATTTAACCTATCTGGTAATATCAACGTGTTATTCAAAAATAAAACACAATACATGGAACAACAATTTCTGATTATTAACCACAACTGCACATCGATTTCCAAGGTTTAAGCGATTTATTATCTTCTGCGCATGTATATTAACATGTTTAAAATCACTATCTTGATTCTGTCCCGGCTCATTGGCGGTGGACCTCATGAGATCAAAGTGTAGAAACATGTACGGAATGTTATTGTGACGGCATTGACGGAGACAATCACAATGAATTCGTTAACAAAACGACGAATGTCCATTCGTGATAGGTCCATGGTCTTACGCCGTCTTAAGCAGATACGACATACACAATGATCATGACGGTCTTCAGAGGTTAGATGAAGCATCAGTTGGAGTTTCTTTGTACTTTGCTCTCATGGTCCTTCGTCTTGTGAATTTATTTCATTTCTTTTGCGTCCTGTCTTAGCATGCCTTTCTTTGTTGTCAGTCTGTTTCCTTTAAATGTTCACCCAGAGCTGTACAATGCATTTCGTTATAAATTTTTAAATTATGGATTAATTATTATATCATCTCTCCTCACGTACAAATTCATTCATTTACTTGTCCTTTTTTTTCTTTTTTCATTTTTGATTTTCATGTATTCATTGCGTAAATTAATGATAATCCTTATTTGAGGAATCTATATTCTAAAAGCTCTGCTTCTCAGTGGATCTCTCTCTTTCCAGTTTTTCATTAATTAAGGAAAACATGCATCATTTTCAGCAAATCTTTACATTCGAATAATGATTTGCAAACTATATATTATACTGATGCACATTGAATTCGTTGATTGATTTATTTTGGTCATAATTATTTGTATTGATTGTTCTGTTTAAAACTATCAGAATTAACTCATACTGAATCATAGGTGAACAAGGTTTTAGTGCCATCAATCCATTATCCATAGTCAAAATAAAACTATCCCTTCTTTCACTAAGCATGTGGTCATTGTTCAGGTTTGGTAATGACTCACTGCCATTGACACCTGTCTAGTGCTACCGATTTCCGTTTTAAACTATTACGCAATAAGTCTAGCCCACTTGGCTGATCACTACACACAATTACTTTTAGGTGTAGGTTCTTGCACTACTATATCACGAATTATCAGTCACACGATCCATTTATCATACTGAGTCACCGGTCTGATTTTGATCGGTCGTCTACTATACTTTGCCGTACGTGACAGGGGCGTAGCGTACGTGTGTCTACCCTTCCAGGGGCTACTTGCAGTGGTTTTGTGGATTGCGGCATCGGCCTTTAAAAAAAGAAATTAGATATGGAATTAAGAAGGATTAGGGGATGCGGACCTATCATTTTTTTAAAGTCTCTCCCTCCTACATGTACGTTCATAATACCCCCCCCCTTTTTTTTTTCTTCTTCTTCTTTCTTCTTTTCTCTCTCTGTCTCTCTCTGGCTGTCTCTCGTCCAGTCGTCCCCCTCTATCTCTATTTAACTATCTCTCTCCCTTCTCTTTTTCTGTTTTCTCTTATTACCATTCGATTCCGAGATGATGTTATATTCTTTGTAGTCATGTACATCACTTTGAAACCAAACCAACAAGCAGACAAAACAAACCAAGTATGCTAGATGTATAATATTTGACCGTGTTTTACTTTGTTTCTTCATGAATATGGTGGTACTGAGAATATCGACTGTATTCCACAAGTTATATTCACATCTAATTTTCACTACGATTGATTGATATACGTCTGTAAAAATCCAATACATACACACACACTATGAATACAGTTCCTTTCTAACAGGTAGTTGAAGCTTCTACCAACCTTAACATTTAGTACAGGCACATGAGTGGACAAAAGCTTGCCTACTAAATTTGAAGGTAAGTCGAAGCATAAACTACATGTTATGATTATTCAAAGTTTAATGTATCCGTTTCTTCTTTTGAGAAAAATATTTGATATAATAGTTGTCACTGTTTTTCCGAACACAGGTGATAACTACATCCACATCACTGATTGGTCGAATATGACCACGCCCACAATTCTGGAGCGTATTGCAGTCGACACGACATGTAATGATATCGAGACCTGCGGCGACTTTGTGGGGTTCGTACTCCAGGGAGAAAGCACGACCGACAACGGAACTTTGCATGTTTACTCCCTCTACGACAAAGCTTCTGGAAACTGGACACAGCTACATGAAATATCACGTACGATATAAATATGTACACATCTGTCTATAAACTTCAAATGTGATCTATATATTAATCAAATATTCATACCATAGTTCATCATTTTCATGTAGTGTGTATGTATTCTATAATGTACAGGGAATGAGTTTTACAATGTCGTAAAAAGAAAGGAATGTCAAGGGTGAGGTTCTGGAATTAAAATGAACATTAAAAGAAAATCGATCAATTTTGATGAAACCACATGCACTGCACACGAAAACTAATATGTGGGACTACATGTCATGAGGTCTGAAAGTATGGTCTAACCATCTAATGATTATTCCTTTTGGGGGGACATTTGTAATTATTCTTCCTAAATGGCATACAACGAATGAATAAGTTCACCAATTAAAAAAACAACTTTCTACTAGAACTTAATCTTCTCTTTCAACTTTGAATCTAGTTGGCAGCAAACCTGATATGCTTCATTTCTCTCACGATTGTCGTACGATCGTCGTCGCGAACGAGGGAGAAGCTGCACAGAATGCCGACCAGACAGAATTCATCAATCGAGAAGGGTCTATTTCCATCATCCGATTATCTGTTGACGGTTCCACGTTCAACTCGACTTTGCTTAACTTCACACAGTTCAATGATAGGTAGACCATTGAGAAGATAGCATTGGTGATAATGAGTGTAATGATGATTACATTAGTGGTGATGGTGTTGAAGATGATGATGATGGTGGTGCGTAGTGACAATGATGAGGATGATGATGATGACTGTAATGGTAATTATGGTGGTGGTATAGGTGATGGTGATGGTAGTAGTGGTTATAATGGTTGGGGTGATGGTGGTTGAGTTGACGGTGATATAGTATTAATGATGATGATGGTGGTGTTAGTGATGGTGTTGGAGGTGGTGATTTTGATGATTGTGATGGTGACAATGATGGATAATGATGATAATGGTGATGACGATAAATAATGCAGTTGGTAAAGATTATGATGACTTTTTTTAAACTGACTTTTGTTGTTATTTTGTTTAAGTGTTGAAATTGTAAATTAAAATTCAGTCCATGATGTTGATGATCCATTTCACTTCCTCAAACCCTTTTGCTTCCAATCTCTTAGGTCGGATGAATACGTTGCAAGAGGAGTGCGTTACCCATACCACGGAGAGTTGGACGGTGCTAATGATACATTCGCCCAAAATCTAGAGCCTGAATACATCACCTATAACTATGATGACACAAAAGCATTCGTCGGATTGCAGGTCAGTCCATTGCAAGATTATTGAGGACAACATCTCCAACACAACAATCGAAGAATCAAATTAACATCCACTGTGCATGGTGTTGAGAGGCGTAGCTAAATCTGTCCAATTATTTTAATTTTTTTATTTGCCAATAATTGCAACGGGTTTGCCTACAATTCAAAAGCCCCATATTCGAGACTTATAGCATTAACCATAGTTTTGTGCGTCACAAATCACCAATAAGAATCTTTGAATTGCTTTATAAAAAACTCGTTTTGTTATAAACAGTGTACATTCTGTTCTTTGTGGTAAACACATTCAATAGTGTTCTTAAAAACTTCTTCAAAATTAATGTAAACAACTGAATCGTGGACCTATCCTTAACCTATTGCTTTTAAAGGAAAACAACGCCATCGCCATTGTGGATCTATTGGCTGATGAAATAGAGGACATTTATCCCCTGGGTGAAAAAAGTTGGCTCAACCTGGATCTTGATGCAAGCGACAAAGATGGTGGTAAGAAGGTCGCTTCTAACTATTAACTGCTTACGTCACTCACTCAATCAAGCGATTTTTATTTAATATAAATTATTCATTTATGTTTAAAACGGTTGAAAAGCCTTTCGAATAATCAGCCTAAGACAATTCAATAGCCCTTTGTTTGATGCAGGGCTGCGTCAGTGAGTGTTGCGACCTGCCACACTTAATTTAAAATAAATATCGCTTATATAGCAGGTGCAAAATGTAAAGTGCAAGTGACATTAAAACTGCAACTTGGGGGCTCAATTAGGGCATGTACTGACGTAATGTGAATGACGCTTCGTTTGGATAAATTCACGATGCGTCTGATCTTTCTTTTTAACAGGAATCATGTTCAGGAGAAACAACATCTCCAGCTTCTACCAGCCCGATGGAATCAAGTATTTTGAAGTGGACGGAGTTGGTTATATCATCACGGCCAATGAGGGCGATAGTTTTGATTTCGAGCTAGGAACTGAGAAGTGGGCCGAAGATCAGAGAGGAAAGAAATTTAAAGCTGGTAAAAGTTTACATACATATATATTGTGAGGGTGTGTAATGCTAATTATGTATGTGAGGATGTACCTGTGTGTGTATGTGTGCCTGTGCGTGTGTGGCCATGTATTTATGTATATACAATAAAAAAAACAGCATTTCAGTGTCGGAATTTTGATCAACTGGATGTACATAGCCAACACTAAAATAACACATATACCTTTTTATTTCATAATTAAAATGTTAGCAGTCGTGTTTTTTTAATTATTTGTTATCGTTTTATTTATTTTTGCCGTCGTTGTTATTGTGGTTAGAGTCTGGTATAATATTTACTGTACGTAAATTATGATCTATAAAGTGAACATCAGTACCATTACATTCAAGTCAGGTAAAATTATTAACTGGATAGACATTATGATCTATGAACTGAACAACTTCAGTAATGTTAAATCAAAATTTCGTATTTTCTACGCTTATCATGTTTATAGGGGATTTCGCGGAAACATTTGACAATGAGCTGATTGCGAAACTTGATGACGATGATATTCTTGGTGAGTAATGACATTCGAATATGTTTCCTTTCCTTGTCTTTACTTCCGTCTTTTCTCTTTTAAAACGTTTTTTTTTTTCACTTGAAGTTCCATGGGGACCCGTACCTCGTGTCTCCCCTCTCGCAGCCATGCACGTGACATGCTATTTAACACCAGTTAAAGAAATTACTAAAATTGGAAAGCCCCCATGTTTGTACAGCGGAATCATCTTTTACAATAGCAAAGGTCGGATGACATACAAATATAAGTTAATTCCTGTTGACATGCAGGGCTACATGCAACGCATATTTTGATACATAAACATCTAAATATATTTCGAAGATTTCTAAATATTAACAAAATTCTCAGACCGGCTTAGCTCCACCCTAAAAAAAAAGGCGCCAGATCTCGTTCATCTTGAGACATCATCTGTCAATCATTAGTAAGCTAACAAGAGACAGTGGTTTGTAACTTCCCTAGCTCAGCACATGCTCACAAAAGAATTGCATTCTTTCATACAATATCTCCACATTATTTTATTTTCCTGGTAATGCTACAGCAGATCTGACATAGCAACACCTATGCTGGTATTGTATGGTCTATTGTAAACAGGTTATCAGCGGACATTGGCGAACTTGAGCAAGGTTGCCATTACAGCTCTTAAGCATCTTAAGAAATTAGTGCCTGGGTCGAGTTTGGCAGATGAAGTTTAATATCTTGCCAAAGATCTTAAGTGCTGTGAAAGGGATATGAACCCGGTACTTTGCGGTACACAAGGGACACATCCACCGATCAAAATACATATACATATATTCATATTCCTCTTTCATACCACGGGTTGTTTACAGGACGTCTAGCATTCAGCGAAGTCGACGGCTTAGACAGCTCGGGAAAATTCGAGAAGCTTTATTTCTTTGGTGCTCGAGGGTTTTCCATCTTCAGGGCCTCCGACATCACACTCGTCTATGACAGTGGCGACGAGGTGGAGAGGATGATTGCTAAGTTCTACCCCGACATCTTCAACACTAACACCAAATCGGATGATCCAGCCATCGAATCACCGGCAGACTTGTTTGATAAACGCTCCGATAATCTGGTAGAATTTCTTTCAAAATTTTCAACCAAATGAATCTTTCTCTTTATTTCTATACTGATTCAAGATGAAATTTGCACGACAAAGCAAGAGCTTGATTCGTAGTTCTTGTTAGACATCAGTTTTACATTGTGCATATTTGTCTGACGCACTCAATGGCTCCTACATGTCTAGTTAGCTTCTGCCATTAACATTATTTGGTAAAGTGAGGCCCTGGGTTCTATTCTTCCTCAGTCCCATCACTGGGGGAAATGTTTTGCCCACGTTTGCCCCTTTCCATCCAGATGTATTGAGTGGGTACCAGGCAAGGCTGGGTTAATAATAAGTACTTGATGAGCAGGGAGAACAGGAGCGACTTCTCTGGTCCCAGGGTAAACCAGAACATTTCATTAATCATTTAATATTTATATGACAGATGACTTTCTATATTCGGACTTACGTTAGTATTTCTCATAAATATACATCCTACTTTATTAGGGTCCCGAATGTGAATCGGTGGAGATCGGCGAACTCGATGGACGTCGTATTATTTTCGTCGGCGTCGACCGTACATCGGCTATCCTCGTCTACTCTCTCGAATCTGGCGAGGTCGTACCGACGTTCGAAAGCGTGTACCGTGCTGGTGGACGTAATGATACGTTCCAGAGTCTTCTTGACAACCGTAACCTGGGCGACCTTGATCCTGAAGATCTCAAGTAAGGGCAGCATGTTTAACACGATCGCTAGAACTTTCGAGAAATCAACCATGGGCGATTATGATAGTCTCGTCCATTACCTTTTGCAATGTGACGTGTTCCACAATCTGATAAGGGTTAACAACTAACAGGGAAATTTATTTGAGTATTTGAGTAACTTTCTGGAAAGTAGGCCTATTTGCGATCGGGAAGTGTTATCATTTTCTTCAGAATTATTGGCAATTTGAGATTGTAAATGTGTATGTAAACATAGACATAAGATTAAGTATTTTTTTCAAGAGAATATCAGGATTTAAATTGGGAATGTTTGAGAGTAATTGCATAACAAGGCCCTTGAAGTTGTAGCCTTTTAAAAAGTTCTCTTATTCTCATTTTTATATTTATACCTCATTTCATCTTTTATGTCACAAGTGTTAAGATAATTACTTGAACAACTCTTTTTGGCAAGAACGTGGTGTCTCTATTTTCATTTACTGCACTTTATATTTGTTTAAACTAAACTGTAAATAAACGAACGAATGAACGAGAAAAGGTTGTGCAGTTATCGAAATGTAAAGATATTCACATAAGGCATGAAAGCCTGTTTCAAACTGTTATGCTATTTCTCGTCATGATGGCATTTAAAGAGAAATCCATCTCTAGGAAAGATTTATAGCAGGACTTTTTTCTGGCTAGCAGAGGATGACAAAGCTCACATATTATGTATCATCTTTACCGGAATTCAACTGAATAGACCAAAAAGAGATCATCAAGACAGAGAATAATCAGACTTAGAACGAGTGTTTCTTATATCGTCCATTGTACATTCTAGATTTATCCCTGCATCCGCGAGTGTAACAGGAGTACCTATGTTGATGGTTACGAGTACAGTCAGCGGGACCATATCTCTCTACGAGGTTTATGACGAGTCATCCCCTACAGGTATGTATGAACCCCCCCCCCTTTCATATCTATCCTTCTGTGCTAGGGATATTCCCACAATGCAACAACTTTTAACCTCTTCATCTTTTCATATTTGTTACCTGAAATCTGGCCTTGGCTGGTCCTTACAGTAATAATGTGAGGTGGTCAAGATCTCGAGATCAATGACAGACAGACAGACAGATCCTGTGAGAGGGGCAAGCAAAGAGTCTCTTTATTTTTAGTAGTAACCAATAACTGACACATTACATATCACATAATAATGTTGATAATCATAGAGATCATGCATTCCTTAAAACATGTTATTTTATCAAATATAAAAAATTTGCCCTTTAAAAACCAATAGCCACAGTACAATGTAGCGAAAACTCTTTACATTAACACAGGTAAATACCTGACCCAAATACTTAAACAAAATAAGTAACAGTCAATACAAAACTCATATAGAGCAACCACAAATTTGGATAAACCAACACACCAAGCTAGGTTTAATAACCTCATAATTTGAACTATATACCACTACTTAATTCGTGTTCAATAAACCATACTTTTAAGTTGTACATTGTAATATTAAGACAATGCAAATATCATAATAACATAAACTTAAATAGGGCTATCCTGGTACCCCCTTTTCAAAGTAAGCACATATTATAGAACGATTAATGAAACTATATCATGAAAAATATCATAACAATGGAACAAAGACAAAATATCTCTGCTTTTGAATATCAAAATATCGCAAGACCAGAAATATTGATAAATCCTGGAAACTATAAATCTCTTTATATCTGCATCTCAATATTTTTCTTACTTCCAAACAAACTCCAATAATCTCCTGGTCTATACCTTAACACTGCTCTTACTCCAATTATTCCATATCAATTTAACATGTAACAGTATTCTTTTATAGTAATCAGCAAAATGAGAAATAAGGTTTACAATGATAGAGGGCGCTAGAAACCCTCTGAGAGCTAAATAGTCAGACAAACGGCAAAGTTCAATCGTCACTGTTTGATGCGTCATAATTAATATCAAATTATAATTGATTAGCAACCAAAATACAAACAACATGCAATGCTTTTAAACAATAAACTTCTATCATAAACACTTCTTTTCTATGCTCCCTACCTTTCTCACTGGCCTCGTTCCTGAACCAAGGCCTCACCACATAACTCACCACATAAGTTAGAGCTGGCCCTGGCCCTGGCCCTGGTCCTGGGACCAGGTAAAACGTTAGCGCGCGCGCACGTACCACGTTCAACTAATTAGTGTACATGACCATGTACTGCAATGTAAATGCATATAACAAATCATAACGCTAAGCATCACACATTTTAACTTGAAATCCTCGCTTCCAATATAGTCATATCAACCCACATGCTACATCAAAATAATAACTGAAATCGTTCTGACACAATACACATATGTACATAACAAATATTTAGCATAACAATATCAATATTTACTAAACATAAAAGTGGTTCAAGTTTGGTCAACTCACCTGTGAGAGGGAAGGCAAAGAGTGCCGGCTTGTCTCAACACTCCGCCCTCTACAGGTCACAGGGTAATTTCCTAACCCCGTACAATAATAATGATAATGATAATGATAACAATAATAATAATAATGATGATATAATTAATAATGATAAATAAATAATAATAATAATAATAATAATAATAATAATAATAACATTAAACACATAACTTATAATAGTACTACTACTATACTACTACTACTACTTTTACAACAAACAACACTAATAATAACAATTATAAAAATATTACAGAACAATAATGATAATTATAATATCGATCATTTAGGAGCGCTAAAAACAAAAAAAGTACCATAGCGCTAACAAAACTATAAAATGTGAAGAAAAACAAATGAAATAAATAGGTTAATCTTATTTAAGTTACTGAGGGCAGAAATACATTTTAACGGAACTTTTGAAAGAGCAAGACAGAGTAACTATCTAACCGAAAGTGGAATATTGTTCAATTTTTTCGAAGCAGCATGCTGTAAAACTTTTTTCAGTAGATGGGAGTCCTGATCTGGAACCAATTCCTACTACTCGCCAGTAGTTGATTCCCCTTATCGATCTCTGAAGATAGCCCTCTACTGCTGTGTTCTTTGTCTTCTGACGCCGGCCTGTACCATTGTTATGCTAATAAATGAGGCGAATTTACGGTGTACAGCCAGGTTGGGAGTGGGACTACATAATGGACCTAGTGAATGTAGAGTAACCCAAGATCCCAACATTTCTGTTCACTCCCCTTTTGCTTATTATACTTTTAAACATTTTTTCTTCAGACGGTGTGACTACTGAACCACCAACCACAACAGACAACAACGCAACCATCTTGATTTCATCTCCAGTCGTCTTCTGTCTGATTCTGCTCTTTGCTTTTCTGCTTATTTAATCATTAAGTTATTTCTATTAACGATTGCGCGTCAGCTCTAAATTAGTCATTACGTTGGAAATTGTTAGTCATCGAGGTGGTTAATATATGTGTTTTCTTTTATTATGGTTATTAGTCCTCTTCCTCCTCTTTTTCTCACCCCCCCCCCCCCCCTCTCTCTCTCTCTCCCATCTCTCTCCTCCTCTGCCCCCGTCCCAGCCCCCGCCCTTCTCTCTCTATTAATGAATATTCTTTTTTAATGTCATAGAACTATGCCAGGAAGGACGGCAAGATGAGTTTCTTAAAAAACAAAGATTTAAAAGTTCTAAAAGATATACCTTTATTTTATCAACAATGTATTTCGGCATTGAAAAAATGTCAATGTGTAGAATTAGAATGCAGCTGTTATGGGGAAACACATATTATATAAAAGAAAAAATATTACGTTTATAGTGGAAACAATGGCTTAAATCTTGATATTTATTTATGTGGGACATTATAGACGCTAAAGGGGATGTGGATGTTATTCGGGCCCAAAAATTACTTTGTATTAAAAATAATTATTTGTGTGAGGTCAAATTACTTTGGAAGTGACCTCGTGACTGGAAAATAAAAATAAAATGTTAAACTGTTTTTTGTTAAAAAACACACGTCTCCATTATTTTGAATTGTCATAATATATCAGTTACAAAACTAAAAATGTCACAAATTATATATATATAAGGTATTAGTTGATAGAACCTTTATAAATCCAAATGTTCAAATTTATTGGGAATATTTGTTGGAAAAAAATTATCCTGGGTAAATAGATGGAAATGAATTTGACAAACGTTAAGAAAAACGATTAAAACAGTTTAATTTCAAACTACTCTATAATTAATTAGCATGTGAAGAATATCTAAACTATATAAACTTATTTTATTACGAACATACTTGTCAGTATTTCGTTACTTGTATAATTTATTTGTTCTTTTATATATTGTAATACTGTATGGTTTATATATGTCATTTAAATTGAGTTTATTTGAGTGGAAAAATAAATCAAATCAAATCATATCAAATCAAATCAAATAAAATCTAATCTTGATTTTTGTTTGAAGTGCAAATGTGCAGAAAATTATTATCATTTATTTTATGTTTGTGATTACTCAAAAATATTTTGGAACAAGGTTTTATTTTTTCTCAGAAAAACAGTAGTATCGTTTGATAACAAACAAATAATAATTCACTGATATAATTGTAAGCAATTAATATGATTATATAAATTCAAAATATGTAGTTTTTACAAATCTATTAATTAATTAAGTTTCTTATGTTTTATATACGCAAAAAAGAAAATGTAATTCTACAAACATATTCGACATTTATTTTAAGGAAATATTATGGAGGGGTTTAAATGTTGAAAAGTATCACCTCTGGAAAAAAAACGTTGATTATCTTTTTTTTTCAAAGTATAATTAATTTTGCCATATAAGTATAATTCATGTGTGTTTCTTTGTAATCAATATAATTATGTGTTTCAAATGTACGTATTATTCAATAAATAAATGATGGGGAAAAAAGAGGGAAAATGACATTGGAAATTTCAATGGAAAACAGTGGCTTTGAACGTCTCAAAATATGTTGCCAAGTTAAGGATTGTCTCGTAGTTTTCTCCTGGCATCAAACGCCATATGCCATGGTATCGAAAAAGAGGGCTCCTTTTGCTCATACATATCGATATCATACAGTCTGAAACAAAAGTCTTTGAGATAACAATCTTAATTTGCATGATCAGGTCAAAATAGGGCCTTAATTCTTTGTTAGAGGATATAGGCCTAAGTCTAATAAGGTCCTTCTTACTGTGAGGAGGCTGATGAAGGTACATAGCATATTTTTGTTTAAACATTTCTAAAGTATCCTTAGTTATTCGCTACCTGGGGGGGGTGTTTCATAAAGCTGTTCGTAAGTTACGCACGACTTTACGCACGACTGATGATATGTTCTTGTGCTACATGTAAATGATTGAGAATCTGATTAGCACCCAAGAACATGTTCCAGTCGTGCGTAAAGTCGTGCGTAACTTACGAACAGCTTTATGAAACACCCCCAGGTTTCCATACTTCGTCTTTTTATAGGTGGTATTTATGGTTAAGATTACATTAGTCTTGTATATAAAGCAAATGTAAGAAAGTAAGAAAGCAAGATTTATGTAAAATGTGATGAATAGAATGATATATGTAGTATATATATATATATGATGTCATTTTCCGTTCGAAATAAATTAGCAACTCTATCATGCTGAATGTTTGACTTTGTTTGTTATATCACGTTTAGAACCGCCATAGTCGCTTCAAAATCCAGAGACTTCACACGGAAATTGGCGTGTGGGACTACAAAAATATGTATCCAATGGCTAAGTATAAGCTTGCCCTCTAGGTATACTTTTAATTAATCTATCTAATCTTTTCTAATCTATAGTTTTAAAAGTTAATTATGACATAATTTCAAAAGAAATTTCTTTCGTGTAAATCACTGCAATCTTAATAGCTTAATAGTCCGAACAGTAGAATCAACCGAGCGGAATCAACAGAAATGTCTTAACAACAATTGAAACTTCTTCCAGGAAGCCTTTCATTAGATTTTTTTTCTTCTCTATTTAAAAAGATCGTAAAGGTGGGTGAAGAGAATAATAATACTTCGTCGTTAGCCATGAGAATAACAATTTATATTTCTCTCTGCTAAATAATCCGAACAATAGAATCAACCACAAGAGGTCAACTGTTAATATACAAATACACACAGGTGTGTGTGTGTGCGTTATGGTCGATGCAGCGCATGAGGGTATTCAATATGGTGCAATTAATATCTCCCCGCAACCTTTATCCACGGTTGTTATCACCAAAGTGCACCCCATGCGGATAGTACCGTGCATATAGTAAAACAAAATTATGCAAGGTCACGTGATCCATTTTGACGCTTCTCATTGGCTACATTCTTGAACCCTTTTTATAAACGAATTTCAATGTGTTACTGCACGTCATACAGGGTGTTTACACACAAACAAATTTTTATCCCGAAACTCTATAAAGAAACGTCATAATATAAAGAATCATCGTATACATTCCAGGGCGTCCACACACACAAGAAAGTAATCCCGAAACTCATGTCATGTCTCCTTTCGCGTGTGATCACGTTAAGCCCCTCCCAGTTATACCGTTCTAGTTCGATCATACGTCCACACACAAACCATTCCGTGATACTTTATCGAGTTCTAGTTCGAAACGATGCCCAGACCCGCGTTTCGTTATACGACGTATCGTTAGTCAGCGTACACACACACACACAATGTCATATAGTATAAATACCCCGAAACGGTATAACTATTCCGTTTCGGGATAGTCACACGATGAATTTGTTGTGTGTGGACACGGGGATAGTTGTATTAAAGAGTAGCAATGGCGGACGATTGTCGCTAAAGTTCAGAAATTGTTGGTTAGATTGCTTTTCCCTAAAAATTACCATGAGACATGAAGAAACAAAGAACTATGATTGTCTCGAAAACAGTCCGTAAACACTGGAACTAGTGTGAACAAGAAATATGAATAAGAGTTTGCCTACTAAATTCGAAGGTGAGTAGAAGCTTAAACTACATGTTATGATTACCCAAAGTTTACTGTATCCGTTGCTTCTTTTTAAGAAAAATATTTTATATCATAGTTGAAAACAGGTGAAAAACTACATTCACATCAATGATTGGTCGAATGTGACCACGCCCACAATTCTGGAGCGTATTGCAGTCGACACGACATGTAATAGCGACTTTTAGATTGAGTTGACGAGAACACGACAAACGCCGACTGATCATGCGTGTCAACGTACTTAACTGCCCATGTTGACTACAATTATAAATGTTTTAGATTGCACACGACGATATACATGCATGCAGGAAGTAACACTATGAAGATCACGGACACAGAAAGAGGACAAAATATAGTTTTTAGATTTGCACGTCGACAGCTTTGACAGCAACATGTGACGTCATTTTAAAGCACTGCGCATGCGTTACGTCATCAGTCGGCGATAGAGAACATCCCTTCACTGCTATTATGTAAAAATGTGTTTAACAGGTGAAAATGCATGTGACACCTGTTCTACACATTTTCACATAACAGCAGGTAAGGGATGTTCCTTTGTTTATCTGAAGAACTGTATATGTTATGCGCACGCGGCATACTAGTACCTTGAGCATGTAAAGGCGCTATATAAATATCAATATGTATGTACTAGATGTAGGAAAATCAAGGTTGACGCATTCTCGATCGCCGACTGACGACGTAACGCATGCGCAGTGCTTTAAAATGACGTCACATGTTGCTGTCAAAGCTGTCGACGTGCAAATCTAAAAGTCCCTGTTATAGGAATTGGGTGACCATTAAAAAAAACATGAGGATTTGTTGAGACGACCACCGTTAATAAAGGTAAATGCGTCGCATTGTAAATTCAATATAATATAGAAAATTAAAAAGATGATTGGGTACTGTAAAGGAGTAAATTATTATGAATATATGACTTTTTTTATAAATACACATTACCGCACAAACCCACCACAAGACAATACAAGGCAGTAAAATCAAGAATTCAAATACTTCTGATTAAGAACGATTTGAGTTTCATACATACTCATACAAATAACAGATTGTTTTGATGATTTAATTTATATGTAAATATATATATACCAAACAAAATATTTCCAACGTTTGCCCTATATCTTAGTTTGTCAACCCATCCATAACTATTTCCATAGTTGTATTTAATATGATAAACATTATACATGTACATTCTTTCATTCTCTAGATAATAAACTCTTTGAAATGCTTGACAATATATAGCTCTAAACTTTCCACCTACATAAGTTTTGTCTCAACGCATCAAATTCGTTTCATATAACTTGGCACCAAACATGGCACATGCACGTATTGTAATTATCATCCTAAAAGTTTTACTTCTGATTAATTGTGTGAATGTTAGTTGTGTGGGTGCCTGGCATGCATCTGGCAGCCGTAGGTTTTTTCTTTTTTCCTTTTTTTGGGTGGGGGCGGAATCGCTTCGTAATATTTCAGAGGGTGTGCCGTGGCTGCAGCAGAAGGTGCTGAAGATGATGCAGATGGTTATAAAAATGCTGTCAGCATAATGTTCTCTTGTTATTAACTTTGCTGCTACTGGCGTTAATTTGTATTACATGTATATCTTCTGCTTGTCGGGAATCTTTGAATTAATGGGCACGCATCAGCACCCCCGACGAGAAAGTCGTTTCGGTCTAGGTGATCAATACCTACAACAATGTTAATTATCTACAAACATGCTCCGATTGATTGAGGCTCAAATTTGTGAGGGCTTTAGAAAACGAAAAGTTACACACAAAAAAACGGGAAACTGCGGGTAAACAGGAAGAGGGTGTTGGTTACAATGGGAAACGGTTATGCGTTACTAGAGGAGAGACTAGGGGCACAAATCAGAGATTTAAACGGAGTGCCCAAAAGCCCCATTGAAAGAGATACATTTCACAATTCAAAGGGGAGAGGGGGTTATTTGGAAACGTGCATGATGGGACTTGATTATCTGCCCCCCCCCCTCCCCCACCCACCTTTTGATCGCCGCTTCTGCTAGTCTCTTGTAATAACTTAGTTTCATTACTGTTTTATTTTTTAACTATTATAATTATTACAATAATCCCCATTGCTTTATACGTTGAAAAAGAGTACCTACTGTACAGAATATGTGGATCAAATCAATGTTGCCCACTGCTGTGGTCAAATATTTATACTTTAATATGGATACATATAATTAAGTAGACTCTTTAAACATAAAGTGCTTTAAACGACTTTTAAAAAACACCTGCCGCCCCCACTCACACATACACACACACACACACACACACGCACACAGGTGTGATTTTCCTAGAGGGTAATCCCCGGAGGGTAATTGTCCTGGGGGGGGGGGGGGTCCTTAGGGGTATTTTCCAGGGGTAATTGTCCTTGGGGTTAATTTTCCCACTGTAATTGATGGGGGTGACTTTACAAGGGGTTATTGTCTTAGAACCGGTTAAATATGCATAACATTTTCGTTTTTCAGAGTTGCGAAAGCAAGATATCAGCGGGGGAGGGCGCAATTTCATTAGGGACTTTTAGATTGAGTGGACGAGAACACGACGAACGCGGACTGATCATGCGTGTCAAAATGTGTAGAACAGGTGATTATGCATGTGACACTTGTTCTACACATTGTTTACATAGCAGGGAAGGGATGTTCCTTTGTCTACCTGAGGAACTGTACATGTTATGCGCACGCGGCATAGCTAGTACCTTGAGCATGTAAAGGCGCTATATAAATATCAATATGTACTAGATTTAGGAAAATCAAGGTTGACGCATTCTCGATCATCGACTGAGACGACGTAACGCATGCGCAGTGCCTTAAAATGACGTCACACGTTGCAGTCAAAGCTGTTGACGTGCAAATCTAAAAGTCCCTAATGATATCGAGACCTGCGGCGACTTTGTGGGGTTCGTACTCCAGGGAGAAAGCACGACAGACAATGGAACTTTGCATGTTTACTCCCTCTACGACAAAGCTTCTGGAAACTGGACAAAGCTCCATGAAATATCAGGTACGATATATATATATATATGTACACATCTGTATATAAACTCCAAATGTGATCTATATATCAATGAAATAGTCATATCATAGTTCATCCTTTGTATGTATCATGTATGTATATAACAATATAAAGGGAATTAACTTCATATTGTTGTTAAAGGACAGAGAAGTCGTGGGTGAGGTTTTAGAATAATGAACATCAAAAGAAGCTTGATCAATGTTGATAAAACTACATGCACTGCACACGAAAACTGATATGTGGGACTACATGTCATGTGGTCTGAAAGTATGGTCTAACCATCTAATGATTATTCCATTTTGGGAGACATTTGTAATTATTCTTCCAAAATGGCAAACAAGGAATGAAAAAGTTCACTATATATATATATATATATATATATATATTGCACAAAATAGAAAACCCTTCGTATATGTACTGGTTCCCCATATTTATCTCACACAAGTTCAATAATTTACAAACTGAAAACACTAACAGTATTCGACATAAATTCGCTACAAAGTTTACTGATTATGTTTAAGTATTTTAATAATATGCTCCCTCTTTCATTTCAAAACTTTTACACTATGAATAAATCCATTCACTCTTACCCTACCCGTAATTCCTCAAATTTTCATCTAGTAAACCCGAAATTACTAATTGCCCATAGATCCTTAGGACACCATGGTCCTGACCTATGAAACTCTCTCCCAGGATCTATTAAATCATGTTGCTCCCTCTACTCATTTACGGCAAACGATGTTATTATCAAAATATTCAAGGTAGAATTTCTGTGACAACTCTTCAGTCTGTATCATAATTTCATCTCTTCTTTCATTCGAATTATCATCATCATCATCATCATCACCATCATCATCCTCATCACCATCATCGTCTGTATTGTCAATATCACCATCATCAAAATTTGTATTTTCAATTACCTATCCGTTCTGCTTAATAATAATCTATTTCATGGGTTTTGTTTGGGTCTGCCGTATTATCAAGCAATCTGCTTACAATGATAGTCCTTCTTCCGCAAATAATTGTATTATGTTATATAAAGTTTGAGAAAATTAGTATTTTTGACAGTTTATCAATTCGTTTTTGTTAATAACAACTTTTATATATATATATATATATATATATATATATATATATATGATTATTTATGATTCATTTTCAGAAAAATACTTATTGTACTTTATATTTTTATTGTTATCGAAAAACTTACATGAATACAAGAAGAAAATCAAATCAAATCAAAATCAAATCTAAAATATCTCATGAAGAGATAGTCATTTCTGTGTACTATGAAATAATGGATATTTTTCTTATCTTGCATGTTGAATACTGAATGAATACTCATAGCTATGGTCCTCAATTTACGCATGTTACGTTTGTATACCGTTCAGGTCGGACAGACTTCGCAGTTCACGCACCGCAGCACCTTATGAATAATGCTGAAATATCATTCACATATTTCATATTTCGATCTATTTACAAATGAGGCGGGGCTTATCTTTGGCTATTTGTCTATTCTATCTATTTGCCTATTTTGCGCGAAAACTATCGTTTGCTTTTTAACGGCATTCGTGGTGTCAGGTTCGGTTTAGTTGGATGGTATACATTTAGACGCCACATCGACTTGCGCAAATCACCAGTACATTATCGAATAGTTCAACGTTAAGCGAATTTTAAATATCAAAGAACAGCCAATCGAGGAGGTGAACTTTCTTTCGGACTTCAAAATACGAAGGTAAGAACAGCAAATTTTGAAGTGTAGGCAGTGAACTGGGTCTTTTTGATGGGGGCGTGGACAATTATCATGTCGTAAACACAGAAATTTAAGGAAAAGGGAGACAGAGAGAGAGAGGGAGATGGTTAAAGAGTAGAGATAGAGAGAGAGAGATGCACAGCGCAAGAGAAGGAGAGCGGGAAGAAAAAGAGAGGGAGAGCGGGAAGAAAAAGAAAGGAGAAGGGAAACAGAAAAGAGAGATGAGAGGGAGAGAGAGAGAGAAACAGAGAGGTGCAATGGAGGATGATGCATTCAATATTTCCAGCATAAATATGATTGAATATTTACTACACTGTCGCTCATATAGTTGGAATATTTTTTTTTTACCCCAATTTATGGAATTATTTTGACAATGATTTATTCCTAATAGATCTAGATAATAGAATACATTCTCAGATTGTATTGAATAATAATTTGCCAGTGTTTGTTTTGCGTGACTGCTAAAGCATGTGTGTGCTAATATGCATATCAAATAGGGGACCTACGCCCTTAAGTCATATATGACAGTAATGAGGATTAATGCCCCACAAAAGGGCACTAATATAGCACACCCACACGGTTTTTATTTCACAGTTACGAGCAGGGCTCAAATTAAATTTTTGTCCACGGGGGCTCTTCCAACAAAAAAGAGCCCCCGTGAGCCTTCTCACGGGGGCTCTTTTAGTGCTGACGGGGGCTCTTATTTTAATACGAATTTCCTTTGGATTGGTACCCATGAAACTCCTAAATTCCTTGGTATTTTATCATTATCATTTATTTATAGTCGGCATTTTCCCTCTTAGAAATGTACTTGTTACATAGTCGTATACTTTTTTCCCCGTGATCAGTGGCGGATCCAGGGGGGGGGGCGCCCCCCCTGGGAAAAAGAATGGGGACAAAAGAGGGAAAGATTTAGTTGTTTTTGTTGAAAAAAAAGTGTTCCTTTCCCACTTGTATCATAGAGAAACAACAATTTAAGTTAAGTCTAACGATAACGTTAATTTGTTATTAAAATGTAGAGTACAGCCCTTGGCCTTAGGCCTAATTTAGGTCGTAACTGTTATGTTTGAAAATCTAAAGTAAAATTAGACGGTTTTTATGGTTAGACCAAGTAATTGAAAAAAAAAAGTTTACCCGTCACTGAGACCAGGTCAATCAATCTTCTAGATCCATTATAAGGGTTTAACGTTAGCAGATATAAGGTAGATGCAGGCGCGGATCCAGCGGGGGTGAGCGGGCCTTACCCCCCCCCCCCCCCCCTTTCGCAAAAGAGAGAGAGAGAGAGAGAGAGAGAGAAGGAAAAGAGGGAAAGGGAAAGAGGAGAGAAAGGGAAAGAAAGAAGAGGAAGAAGATAAGAAAAGGGGGAAGAAGGAAATTGGGGGGCGAAAGGGCCTTGCCTCCCAGGCCAATGCCTCCCCCCAATAAAAAAATAAGATAGAAGGAAGGAAGGAAATGGAAAAAAGGGAAAGAGGAGATAAAGGGAAGGAAAATTGAGGAAGAAGTAAATAAAAGAAGGGGGATATCAGTTGCAATTTTCCTGCCAACAAGTAGCGGATGGGGGTGGGGCAAAAGGCCTTTGCCTCCACCCGCCCCCGCTAAAAAAAAGAGAGAGAAGGAAGGAAAAGAAAAAAAAGGAGAGCTAAAAGGGACCAAAAAAGAGGAAGAAGAAAAAAAAAGGTGAAAAGAATTTCGATGCGGTGTTCGAGTAGAATTCTGTGAGATGATGATATACTTTCTCGTAGCTTGATGGGACGAAGTGTCTCTATCCAGATATCTGTTGATAGTATTATAGAATATAGAAGCCTAAAATGACCTTCTGCTCGTAACCGACAAGTCACCGCATTAAAATTAAATTGCAAATAGTGTTCAACAACACGATGGTGGATGAAACTTTCTAATATTCGAAGATATATGACCCTGAGACCAGATTGTTTCATTATTTTTTATTCAATCAATCAACGTCAAAGAATTGATTTATCATCGCTCTTCAATTTATTATTTCACCTTTTAATGTACTTTCATTCTTATGCATCACCATAGAACACTGAATTGGATTCGTCAATGTTTGTTTTGATTAATTTCCTCCCCTTTCCTTCTTCCTGTTTAATACTGATGAATTTTTCAATTTTTCTTAATCAAGGCAAAATATTATTTTCATATTTCTTTATGCAAGACAGGGAGAGAGAGAGAGAGAGAGATAGAGAGAGAGAATATGTTAAGTGAGAATTATCGAGTACAACTATGAATTGCATCCTTTTCAATATTCAATTCGCTGAAAACATTTAGAATATGAATATGATAAATCCACATAATACACCAACGCTGTTCAACGCATCCAACGCTCCAACCATAGCCCATATGCCAATGCACCATATTTATCAAATATAAAAAGATTTTTAAATGAAATTTGAAGAAAAATCAAATTTACAATGCACTGACAGGCATTTTGTTGAAATCATGAATTCTCTGTGACTGGCTTAGCACTAGTTTCTGAGGGACCAGTCACTGAAGAGGAGATAAAGGGAAGTAAAATTGAGGAAGAAGTAAAGAAAAGAAGGGGGATATCAGTTTCAATTTTCCCGCCAACCAGTTGCGGATCGGGATGGGGGTGGGGCAAAAGGCCTTTCCCTCCCCCGCCCCCGCTAAAAAAAAGAGAGAAGGAAGGAAAAGGAAAAAAGGAGAGCTAAAAGGGACCAAAAAAGAGGAACAAGAAAAAAAAAAGGATGAAAAGAAAGGGAGATAGATCAGTTGCGATTAATCCCGCAAGTAACGTGTGGAGAAGGATGGGGCCGCCCCCCCCCCCCCTGGGAAAAAAGAAGGGGGGAAAAGGGGGGAAAGATTTTCTTGTTTTTGTTGAAAAAAAGTGTTCCTTTCCCACTTGTATCATAGAGAAACAACAGTTTAAGTTAAGTCTAACGTTAACGTTGATTTGTTATTAAAATGTAGAGTACAGCCCTTAACCTTAGGCCTAATTTAGGTCGTAACTGTTACTGTTTGAAAATCTAAAGTAAAATTAGACGGTTTTCATGGTTAGACCAAGTAATTGAGAAAAAAAGTTTGCCCGTCACTGAGACCAGGTCAATCAATCTTCTAGATCCATTATAAGGGTTTAACGTTAGTAGATATAAGGTAGATGGAGGCGCGGATCCAGCGGGGGTGAGCGGGCCTTACCCCCCCCCCCCCCTTCCGCAAAAGAGAGAGAGAGAGAAGGAAAAGAGGGAAAGGGAAAGAGGAGAGAAAGGGAAAGAAAGAAGAAAGAAAGAAGAGGAAGAAGAAAAGAAAAGGGGGAAGAAGGAGATCGGGGGGGGGGCAAAAGGGCCTTGCCTTCCAGGCTAATGCCTTCCCCCAATAAAAAAAATAAGAGAGAAGAAAGGAAGGAAATGGAAAGAAAAAAGGAAAAGAGGAGATAAAGGGAAGGAAAATTGAGGAAGAAGGTAAATAAAAGAAGGGGGATATGAGTTGCAATTTTCCTGCCAACAAGTTGCGGATGGAGGTGGGGCAAAAGGCTTTTGCCTCCCCCCGCCCCCGCTAAAAAAAAGAGAGAGAAGGAAGGAAAAGGAAAAAAGGAGAGCTAAAAGGGACCAAAAAAGAGGAAGAAGAAAAAAGGGAGAAAAGAATTTCGATGCGGTGTTCGAGCAGAATTCTGTGAGATGATGATATACTTTCTCGTAGCTTGATGTGACGAAGTGTCTCTATCCAGATATCTGTTGATAGTATTATAGAATATAGAAGCCTTAAATGACCTTCTGCTCGTAACCGACAAGTCACCGCATTAAAATTAAATTGCAAATATTGTTCAACAACACGATGGTGGATGAAACTTTCTAATATTCGAAGATATATGACCCTGAGACCATATTGTTTCATTATTTTTTATTCAATCAATCAACGTCAAAGAATTGATTTATCATCGCTCCTCAATTCATTATTTCACCTTTTAATGTACTTTCATTCTTATTCATCACGAAAGAACACTGAATTGGATTCGTCAATGTTTGTTTTGATTAATTTCCTCCCCTTTCCTTTTCCCTGTTTAATACTGATATAATTTTCAATTTTCTTAATTAAGGCAAAATATTATTTTCATATTTTCTTTATGCAAGACAGGGAGAGAGAGAGAGAGGGGGGAGAGAGAGAGAATATGTTTATTGAGAATTATCGAGTAGAATTATGAATTGTATCCTTTTCAATATTATTCAATTCGCTGAAAATATTCAGAATATGAATATGATAAATCCACATAATACACCAACGCTGTTTAACGCATCCAACGCTCCAACCATAGCCCATATGCCAATGCACCATATTTATCAAATATGAAAAGATTTTTAAATGAAATTTGAAGAAAAATCAAATTTACAATGCACTGACAGGCATTTTGTTGAAATCATGAATTCTCTGTGACTGGATTAGCACTAGTTTCTGAGGGACCAGTCACGGAAGAGGAGATAAAGGGAAGTAAAATTGAGGAAGAAGTAAAGAAAAGAAGGGGGATATCAGTTTCAATTTTCCCGCCAACCAGTTGCGGATCGGGATGGGGGTGGGGTAAAAGGCCTTTCCCTCCCCCGCCCCCGCTAAAAAAAAAAGAGAGAAGGAAGGAAAAGGAAAAAAGGAGAGCTAAAAGGGACCAAAAAAGAGGAAGAAGAAAAAAAAAAGGATGAAAAGAAAGGGAGATAGATCAGTTGCGATTAATCCCGCCAGTAACGTGTTGAGAAGGATGGGGCCGCCCTCCTCCCCCCCCCCTGGGAAAAAAGAAGGGGGGAAAAGGGGGGAAAGATTTTCTTGTTTTTGTTGAAAAAAAGTGTTCCTTTCCCACTTGTATCATAGAGAAACAACAGTTTAAGTTAAGTCTAACGTTAACGTTAATTTGTTATTAAAATGTAGAGTACAGCCCTTGGCCTTAGGCCTAATTTAGGTCGTAACTGTTACTGTTTGAAAATCTAAAGTAAAATTAGACGGTTTTCATGGTTAGACCAAGTAATTGAGAAAAAAAAGTTTGCCCGTCACTGAGACCAGGTCAATCAATCTTCAAGATCCATTATAAGAATTTAACGTTAGTAGATATAAGGTAGATGAAGGCGCGGATCCAGCGGGGGTGAGCGGGCCTTACCCCCCCCCCCCCTTCCGCAAAAGAGAGAGAGAGAGAGAAGGAAAAGAGGGAAAGGGAAAGAGGAGAGAAAGGGAAAGAAAGAAGAAAGAAAGAAGAGGAAGAAGAAAAGAAAAGGGGGAAGAAGGAGATCGGGGGGGGGGGGGCAAAAGGGCCTTGCCTTCCAGGCTAATGCCTCCCCCCAATAAAAAAAAATAAGAGAGAAGAAAGGAAGGAAATGGAAAGAAAAAAGGAAAAGAGGAGATAAAGGGAAGGAAAATTGAGGAAGAAGGTAAATAAAAGAAGGGGGATATGAGTTGCAATTTTCCTGCCAACAAGTTGCGGATGGAGGTGGGGCAAAAGGCTTTTGCCTCCCCCCGCCCCCGCTAAAAAAAAGAGAGAGAAAGAAGGAAAAGGAAAAAAGGAGAGCTAAAAGGGACCAAAAAAGAGGAAGAAGAAAAAAGGGAGAAAAGAATTTCGATGCGGTGTTCGAGCAGAATTCTGTGAGATGATGATATACTTTCTCGTAGCTTGATGTGACGAAGTGTCTCTATCCAGATATCTGTTGATAGTATTATAGAATATAGAAGCCTTAAATGACCTTCTGCTCGTAACCGACAAGTCACCGCATTAAAATTAAATTGCAAATAGTGTTCAACAACACGATGGTGGATGAAACTTTCTAATATTCGAAGATATATGACCCTGAGACCATATTGTTTCATTATTTTTTATTCAATCAATCAACGTCAAAGAATTGATTTATCATCGCTCTTCAATTTATTATTTCACCTTTTAATGTACTTTCATTCTTATGCATCACCATAGAACACTGAATTGGATTCGTCAATGTTTGTTTTGATTAATTTCCTCCCCTTTCCTTCTTCCTGTTTAATACTGATGAATTTTTCAATTTTTCTTAATCAAGGCAAAATATTATTTTCATATTTCTTTATGCAAGACAGGGAGAGAGAGAGAGAGAGAGATAGAGAGAGAGAATATGTTAAGTGAGAATTATCGAGTACAACTATGAATTGCATCCTTTTCAATATTCAATTCGCTGAAAACATTTAGAATATGAATATGATAAATCCACATAATACACCAACGCTGTTCAACGCATCCAACGCTCCAACCATAGCCCATATGCCAATGCACCATATTTATCAAATATAAAAAGATTTTTAAATGAAATTTGAAGAAAAATCAAATTTACAATGCACTGACAGGCATTTTGTTGAAATCATGAATTCTCTGTGACTGGCTTAGCACTAGTTTCTGAGGGACCAGTCACTGAAGAGGAGATAAAGGGAAGTAAAATTGAGGAAGAAGTAAAGAAAAGAAGGGGGATATCAGTTTCAATTTTCCCGCCAACCAGTTGCGGATCGGGATGGGGGTGGGGCAAAAGGCCTTTCCCTCCCCCGCCCCCGCTAAAAAAAAGAGAGAAGGAAGGAAAAGGAAAAAAGGAGAGCTAAAAGGGACCAAAAAAGAGGAACAAGAAAAAAAAAAGGATGAAAAGAAAGGGAGATAGATCAGTTGCGATTAATCCCGCAAGTAACGTGTGGAGAAGGATGGGGCCGCCCCCCCCCCCCCCCCCTGGGAAAAAAGAAGGGGGGAAAAGGGGGGAAAGATTTTCTTGTTTTTGTTGAAAAAAAGTGTTCCTTTCCCACTTGTATCATAGAGAAACAACAGTTTAAGTTAAGTCTAACGTTAACGTTGATTTGTTATTAAAATGTAGAGTACAGCCCTTAACCTTAGGCCTAATTTAGGTCGTAACTGTTACTGTTTGAAAATCTAAAGTAAAATTAGACGGTTTTCATGGTTAGACCAAGTAATTGAGAAAAAAAGTTTGCCCGTCACTGAGACCAGGTCAATCAATCTTCTAGATCCATTATAAGGGTTTAACGTTAGTAGATATAAGGTAGATGGAGGCGCGGATCCAGCGGGGGTGAGCGGGCCTTACCCCCCCCCCCCCCTTCCGCAAAAGAGAGAGAGAGAGAAGGAAAAGAGGGAAAGGGAAAGAGGAGAGAAAGGGAAAGAAAGAAGAAAGAAAGAAGAGGAAGAAGAAAAGAAAAGGGGGAAGAAGGAGATCGGGGGGGGGGGCAAAAGGGCCTTGCCTTCCAGGCTAATGCCTTCCCCCAATAAAAAAAATAAGAGAGAAGAAAGGAAGGAAATGGAAAGAAAAAAGGAAAAGAGGAGATAAAGGGAAGGAAAATTGAGGAAGAAGGTAAATAAAAGAAGGGGGATATGAGTTGCAATTTTCCTGCCAACAAGTTGCGGATGGAGGTGGGGCAAAAGGCTTTTGCCTCCCCCCGCCCCCGCTAAAAAAAAAGAGAGAGAAGGAAGGAAAAGGAAAAAAGGAGAGCTAAAAGGGACCAAAAAAGAGGAAGAAGAAAAAAGGGAGAAAAGAATTTCGATGCGGTGTTCGAGCAGAATTCTGTGAGATGATGATATACTTTCTCGTAGCTTGATGTGACGAAGTGTCTCTATCCAGATATCTGTTGATAGTATTATAGAATATAGAAGCCTTAAATGACCTTCTGCTCGTAACCGACAAGTCACCGCATTAAAATTAAATTGCAAATATTGTTCAACAACACGATGGTGGATGAAACTTTCTAATATTCGAAGATATATGACCCTGAGACCATATTGTTTCATTATTTTTTATTCAATCAATCAACGTCAAAGAATTGATTTATCATCGCTCCTCAATTCATTATTTCACCTTTTAATGTACTTTCATTCTTATTCATCACGAAAGAACACTGAATTGGATTCGTCAATGTTTGTTTTGATTAATTTCCTCCCCTTTCCTTTTCCCTGTTTAATACTGATATAATTTTCAATTTTCTTAATTAAGGCAAAATATTATTTTCATATTTTCTTTATGCAAGACAGAGAGAGAGAGAGAGAGAGGGGGGAGAGAGAGAGAATATGTTTATTGAGAATTATCGAGTAGAATTATGAATTGTATCCTTTTCAATATTATTCAATTCGCTGAAAATATTCAGAATATGAATATGATAAATCCACATAATACACCAACGCTGTTTAACGCATCCAACGCTCCAACCATAGCCCATATGCCAATGCACCATATTTATCAAATATGAAAAGATTTTTAAATGAAATTTGAAGAAAAATCAAATTTACAATGCACTGACAGGCATTTTGTTGAAATCATGAATTCTCTGTGACTGGATTAGCACTAGTTTCTGAGGGACCAGTCACGGAAGAGGAGATAAAGGGAAGTAAAATTGAGGAAGAAGTAAAGAAAAGAAGGGGGATATCAGTTTCAATTTTCCCGCCAACCAGTTGCGGATCGGGATGGGGGTGGGGTAAAAGGCCTTTCCCTCCCCCGCCCCCGCTAAAAAAAAAAGAGAGAAGGAAGGAAAAGGAAAAAAGGAGAGCTAAAAGGGACCAAAAAAGAGGAAGAAGAAAAAAAAAAGGATGAAAAGAAAGGGAGATAGATCAGTTGCGATTAATCCCGCCAGTAACGTGTTGAGAAGGATGGGGCCGCCCTCCTCCCCCCCCCCCCCCTGGGAAAAAAGAAGGGGGAAAAGGGGGGAAAGATTTTCTTGTTTTTGTTGAAAAAAAGTGTTCCTTTCCCACTTGTATCATAGAGAAACAACAGTTTAAGTTAAGTCTAACGTTAACGTTAATTTGTTATTAAAATGTAGAGTACAGCCCTTGGCCTTAGGCCTAATTTAGGTCGTAACTGTTACTGTTTGAAAATCTAAAGTAAAATTAGACGGTTTTCATGGTTAGACCAAGTAATTGAGAAAAAAAAGTTTGCCCGTCACTGAGACCAGGTCAATCAATCTTCAAGATCCATTATAAGAATTTAACGTTAGTAGATATAAGGTAGATGAAGGCGCGGATCCAGCGGGGTCAGCGGGCCTTACCCCCCCCCCCCCCCTTCCGCAAAAGAGAGAGAGAGAGAGAAGGAAAAGAGGGAAAGGGAAAGAGGAGAGAAAGGGAAAGAAAGAAGAAAGAAAGAAGAGGAAGAAGAAAAGAAAAGGGGGAAGAAGGAGATCGGGGGGGGGGGCAAAAGGGCCTTGCCTTCCAGGCTAATGCCTCCCCCCAATAAAAAAAAATAAGAGAGAAGAAAGGAAGGAAATGGAAAGAAAAAAGGAAAAGAGGAGATAAAGGGAAGGAAAATTGAGGAAGAAGGTAAATAAAAGAAGGGGGATATGAGTTGCAATTTTCCTGCCAACAAGTTGCGGATGGAGGTGGGGCAAAAGGCTTTTGCCTCCCCCCGCCCCCGCTAAAAAAAAAGAGAGAGAAAGAAGGAAAAGGAAAAAAGGAGAGCTAAAAGGGACCAAAAAAGAGGAAGAAGAAAAAAGGGAGAAAAGAATTTCGATGCGGTGTTCGAGCAGAATTCTGTGAGATGATGATATACTTTCTCGTAGCTTGATGTGACGAAGTGTCTCTATCCAGATATCTGTTGATAGTATTATAGAATATAGAAGCCTTAAATGACCTTCTGCTCGTAACCGACAAGTCACCGCATTAAAATTAAATTGCAAATAGTGTTCAACAACACGATGGTGGATGAAACTTTCTAATATTCGAAGATATATGACCCTGAGACCATATTGTTTCATTATTTTTTATTCAATCAATCAACGTCAAAGAATTGATTTATCATCGCTCCTCAATTCATTATTTCACCTTTTAATGTACTTTCATTCTTATGCATCACGAAAGAACACTGAATTGGATTCGTCAATGTTTGTTTTGATTAATTTCCTCCCCTTTCCTTTTCCCTGTTTAATACTGATATAATTTTCAATTTTCTTAATTAAGGCAAAATATTATTTTCATATTTTCTTTATGCAAGACAGGGAGAGAGAGAGGGGGGGGGAGAGAGAGAATATGTTTATTGAGAATTATCGAGTACAATGATGAATTGTATCCTTTTCAATATTATTCAATTCGCTGAAAATATTCAGAATATGAATATGATAAATCCACATAATACACCAACGCTGTTTAACGCATCCAACGCTCCAACCATAGCCCATATGCCAATTCACCATATTTATCAAATATGAAAAGATTTTTAAATGAAATTTGAAGAAAAATCAAATTTACAATGCACTGACAGGCATTTTGTTGAAACCATGAATTCTCTGTGATTGGCTTAGCACTAGTTTCTGCCTTTCCCTCCCCCGCCCCCACTAAAAAAATAGAGAAGGAAGGAAAAAAGGAGAGCTAAAAGGGACCAAAAAAGAGGAAGAAGAAAAAAAAAGGTCAAAAGAAGGGGAGATAGATCAGTTGCGGTTAATCCCGCCAGCAACGTGTGGAGAAGGGTGGGGGCCGAAAGGACCTTGCCTCCCCAGATGATACTCATCTGACCGTAATTTAGTGCCTAAAACCCTTGAGCCGAGTCGAGAACGGTACAGCGAATCGTCTTCTTTCTTTAATAATTTTAATGAAACGTCAAAGCTTTCGCGCTTCGCGCGGGAGGGGAGAACCGAATTCAGACAGGGATTAAGAGTCGAGAATGGTACAACAAATCGTCTTCTTCCTCTTATACTTTAATGAAACGTCAAAGCTTCCGCGCTTCGTGCAAGAGGGGGGCTGAATTTAGACAAGGATTAAGAGTCGAGAACGGTACAACGAATCGTCTTCTTTCTCTAATGATTTAATAAAATGTCAAAGCTTCCGCGCTTCGCGCGGACGGGGGGGGGGGGTAAATTGAATTCAGACGAGCATTATTTTGGAGAACGGTACAACGAAACGTCTTATTTCTATAATAATTTAATGGAACGTCAAAGCTTCCGCATATCGCGCTCGAGGGGGGAACTGAATACAGACAAGGATTACGAGTCGAGAATGGTAATACGAATCGTCTTCTTTCTCTAATACTTTAATGACACGTCAAAGCTTCCGCGCTTTGTGCAAGAGGGGGGGTAAACTGAATTCAGACGAGGATTATTTTCGAGAACGGGCAACGAATCGCCTTCTTTCACTAATGATTTAATAAAACGTCAAAGCTTCGGCGCTTTGCGGAGGAGGGAGTGGGAAAATCGCCCCTCCCTGCACCCCCCCCCCCCATTACGTCAATGCTGGTCACCATTACGTACCAATATTTGGCTCGCATAATTTCAAATTTGGACCCCCCCCCCCCCCCCACCCCCTAAGAAATGCTGGATCCGCGCCAGCCCGTGGTGACTTTCTCTCAATTTCTTCCCGTTCTGCACATAATGCCCTCCTCATTATTCGGAACAACTTTATTTACATGCTTTACCATATCCTTCCAAAACACAGGGGCGGATCTAGCTTTTGGCTAAGGGTGGGGGGTAACCCAAATACGATGTGGAGCATCGTCCACGAGCCGCATAGGGGCGAGGCGATTTTTGTTATTGCTATTTTGAACCTTCGTAAGTGATGTTTTCCTGGCATCTACTAACATGCGGAGCATCGTCCACGAGCCGCGAAACGGCGAGGCGATTTTTTGGTGCTATCTTGAACCCCCGTTATTGATGTTTTCCTGGCATCTACTGACATCTACTACTACATGATAGCGTTTTTCTATACACATCACATTTTCACTAGGCAACCCAAGGGGGATCGGGGGGTTAAACCCCCTAAACCCCCTAGATCCGCCCCTGCAACATCTTTGCTGATCTTCTTCTCAATATTGATTTATTGGTCGAGTAACATTATTTGCTGGTCTTTTAGAACAACCAGGTGTCAGAGGATTCACACTTTTCATAACGAAAAACTTCTCCATGTTTCAGTCCTTGCGCGATCGTCTCCAGCTCCAGCAGATTTGCTTTGCCACTGAACCATAACTGTACGCAGCGGGGGCTAGGGTAGGGGGCAGTTTCCATTCATACTAAAAAACAAAGAAAATGCAATAAAATTTCAATAATTTATTGCATTTTTACCCTGGTCCCCAACATAAAAAAATCCTCTGTGTGCACATGCCTTGAGGCATAATGCATGGCCGCATAGAGGATTTGTTTATGTTTTTATGTCACGCAAAACACACATTGGAAAATTATTATTCAATAAAGTCTGAGAATGTATACTATTATCTAGATCTATTAGGAATAAATTGCATAAATTGGGGTAAAACGAAAATATTCCAACTATATGAGTTAAAGTGTATAAAGAGAAACTAAGAGAGAAGTTATAGACAAGTAAACGATTCTATGTCCGTGAGAGACGTAAACTCTGCATATACCTGGGCCGAATAACTGGAAAATATAATTGTCGAAGAAGGTGATACAAATAAATATAGAATGACAGCAACAACAAAAAGAAGCTATTTATCGGCTCTACATATGGAAACGGTGTATCATCCGCCCAATCTGACTTGCGTGCATATAATAAAATGAGCATTTTTGCATGAAAAAGTGAAAACCTCTTAAAAGTGTGTTTCTATCCAGCATCGGGGTGCCCGGGAGTAACTTGGGCTGAACCTTTCAAAAAGTATAATATTAACAAATAAATTGCACTTTCTCTATACTTTTGTCGAAAAAAACGTAATAACCCAGCACAATGTCGTCTCTTTTTGCATTGCTTGGAGAAGAGCTAAATAGCGAGTTTCAATCGCACTTCAGCTGCTCTTGCAAGCCCTTGTGCTATTGTGGTCAGGCGGCTTCGGGTGAGTGGCTTATGCCTCAGTCCTTTGCGCTTTTGGCTTGCGTATTGCTGCGTATTTATGGCAAGCCGTTTTAACATTTATTCCTATATCTTGATATCAAGAAATGATTTTCTGTTGTTAGCAATGGTAATTATTGATATCAAGAAATAGGAATAAATGTTAAAACGGCTTGGCATAAATACGCAACAATACGCAAGCCACATACGCAAAGGTGTGACTAAGGCATAATGAATATACTCATCGTTAGCTTTCTTCTGGTATTAAACATATTTTGATTGGTTGTATATTGTTGACAGAATTTAAATAAAAGCTTATTTCAAAAACCTTCAGCGTCTGAATTGATTTTTTTACCTGTTCCAAATGCACGCACACTAGATAAAGCCAGTGGCCCGTGACCCCTGCAATCAACATTCAACTTCTTTTATGAGACAAATCCAAGCAAAAGTTTCCATAAGTGGGTAACCTTGTCAAAGAATACTACATGTATTTCCAATCTCTTGTATATCCCATAGTATAAACTAATGCTTGATGAAAACAATGAATCACTCAATGTTTGATTTTTTTAAACGGCTAACTTTATTTTGACATGTAATGGGTCTCCACTTCTGCTACAATCTACTGCAGGAGACTGCTAGGTCCACTGCTGGATCCCGCCTAGTCCAGCCTCTGTACCGTTTCCGTTTAGCGCACCCATCAGCTGATAAAATAACACACCCTCAACGTTGAAAGTAGACCTAGCCATTCCTCTAAATCTGGACCTCGAATACGTATGGACGGAAATTTGGGGATTGCGCGATCAGTGGTCAGATACCGCGCTGCGTGTGATGGAAGAATAAAAACAAAGAACGGCCTGAATCTGGACTAGATCCCGGCCAACCCTGCTACGTACATTGAGCAAGCTTATCAATCCTTCGGATCTAGGCCACTCAGATACACAGTGTATACTGCTATAGCATGACGTTTTTTGAGTTTCCTTGTTTTGGCCGATGTCGTTCTGTCCAGAACGAGCAATTTATTATTTTTTAAATAAAACAAAAACAAAGAGAACAGTAGCAGACACTGGACATATAGACGGATAGACAGGGACTTACATCACAATTACGTTAACAGTTACATAATACGTTTATATAGTACCCAACCAAAAACCAAAACGGGAGAGAGAGAGAAGAGAGAGAGAGAGAGAGCTATTTTGAGCACCTCGTGACTGGGGGGGGGGGGGGGGGGGCCCCCCCCCCCCCCTATGATCTCGGCCGTCGCAAGTCCGATGAACACGAACATTTGCATGTTTGTAGATATTTACGTAAGCAACAAGATGGTATAATTAGTTTTTTCCTAATATGCACATTTTTCTCGTTATAGCCTAATTATTTATGCAAAATGCTAATTTTATGCATTTTACAGAAAACTCGACATATTTGTCTGTAGACTTGTGAAAAATCTTGAAAATGTATTGAATAAATGTTTCCTTCATCTCAAATTCATGATGTTACATTATTTTAATGATATCTGAAAATGCATAGGTTAATTTGCACAAATTATGAATACGCATTCATGAATATCAAATCTGGAAATAAACAGGGAAATAGAATCATTCAAAAAATTGTCAGACTCCACTTTTGAATGTTAATTGAAACTCATTATTCATATGAAACTTCTTTTCTAACACAAAATAGTTATTTTGATGTAATTAATAATGATAATTTATGCAAATTTGATGCGATTTTCAAATATTTATTTTCTTTTGTATTTTAATGTTTTTTATTTCTTATTATATCTATTGTTTTATTTCTAGTGTATTCTTTTGTTCTGGAATACATCAAGTTACATAGAGAAACATATAAAAATCAATTTGATATCAATTCATAGGAAGAAATACATCTAAACCTGTATTCACATTTCTGCTTGTACATGAATATATGCAATTATAGCATATGTTTGATGACATGCGCATACTAATTGTTATGTAACACCTTACAGGTATATCCGATTTCGCCGTAAATGGTATCAAAATGTGCGTAAGACTTGAGGGAAAACAGTCATGAAACGACAATTCAAAATTCCAAGCGGTTGCGGCGCAATCTCCGAAAACGTCGATGGGGGGGGGGGGGGCCTCCCAGGCCCTCCCCCCTCCCCCTAGTACAGTAAGAGTTAAAGGATATCGTATCTCTTTGCTTGTCGTATATATCTTAATATAGTTCGTTGATTCTTTGGAGAGAGTTAATTTTCCAGGCTTAGTGGTACATTTTTATTTATTTGTCGTAGTTGTATTCTTCTCTGTCGAACTGTTTCCATTCAATAATATAATGATGTACATTTTACAATATAAACAAAGGCTATCTGGAAGTTTGCCTAGTTTGAAAAGAGTTTCGCTCAAAAGGCAACTACCGACTCTCAGTCGGTGAATTGTGCTTCCATCTCTTCTACTGTGCAAGTTGGATTCAAATGTAGCTTGGATTTTTGGTTGTATATGGTACAAAAAACGGCCTCTTTGGGAATGATTCCATTGGTATTGCCAACAAAGTATACTCTTTAGAAACTACACTGACTTCCTGTAGAAAAGCGCATCATATTCAAACTCTTATCAATTACATTTAAAGCACAATACAGTTCTTCTCCTTCGTACCTGACTGATTTGCTCGAACAATACCACCCTCCCCAAACCCTCCGTTCAAGCAATCAAGCATTACTTTGTGTACCAAAGGCCAATACTATATTCTATGGGGGCAGATCTTTTGCAGTTGTGGACCAAACAATCTTCCCAAATTCAAACAACAGACATCCACTTCTGCAACGTTCAAATCTTTACTAAAAACGCACCTCTTTGGCAATTAATTAATTAGATTAAGCTATCTTTACTTAATACGTTATTTGTTTTGACCATATTAGCTATCTTTTAATTATGTAAGTTACTTTGTTAAGTTAGTCATTTTAGTAGTTATAACATTTGTTTATTTCTCTTTGTTGATTCCTTTTATGTGATTATATTTCTCATCATTCATGCTGGTACAGCGCTTAGAGAAACATTTGATTATTATGCGCTTTATAGATATTGTTTTATCATTGTTATTATTGCCTCATCGATTTATCTTGGATTTTTGAGAGCATCTCTTTACAGCTGGAAGGAAGAACATTTTCAATATCATGTGTTATTGCTGTTTTGGCTAAGCTGTCGGCCCTCTAATTTCCTACAATGCCACATTGGGATGGATTCCACTCACAACATACACTTGTACCATTTTGTTCTGTGTTAAAGGTAATACAAAGTTTTGGGAAATTTTGAAAATTGGGTGGAAAGTGATTCTTTAAAATTTTGATATATTTGGATGCCCCTTTGGATATATTATAAGCACTAGAAATTTAGCCCCTAAAAGACTTCTGCTTTCGAGATAAATTGAATATAAAAATTTACCGGTGCTCCCAGTGAATTTTGATAAATTTCCAATAGCGCCTACGGCCGTACAATGGTAGCTGCGACCATGAAAATCTCAGAATATGTCATAGTTGTGATATATAATTTCCAAACGGGAAAAGCTAATCGGTCGATTTTAGTCACGAAACATTGTTTTATAGTTTAATTAATATCTTGACCTTGAAAGGGAGCTATACAACATAAAGAGTTTATTATGTTATTTTCATAACTTTTGACTCGATTTCAACCGCGACAACGATCACTGAATATTGTAAGATCGCATATGCTTCCAATACGTTCATTTGAACCAAATTCATGACCCCATACCTAAACGTTGTGGTACCTTTAAAGTGTTTACGATTTCCGACCCAATACTAGAAGGCTAGAAGGCCTCCGGTATGTAGCTGGACTGTAGACAATATACTAACCCGATAATATAACAAATTGTGATTTCCTCTAGCATTTGCGTTATACAAATCCATCGTCATTAAATTTATTTATTCCGATTTAGAACATGCAGAGGATACTTAAAGCACCCATGATGCTGCGAAAGGTTTCTTGCATCGCCACGTTGTTGGTCTTAATACCAGTCGTTTCTGCAGTAGTGACTCTCCGTCCAGTTTCCACCATCTACTTGCCATACAGCTATAACGGAGAAGAAGGTCTCTATGGTATTGATGCTGGAGCAGTGGAGCAGACCGGCTATGATTCTACGAACAAAATTGGTTATTCTGCAGGTATTATTCTCTGCTTTTGGCATTAGGCCAACAAAAAAAATCATTTGGTTGTCATCGATTGCTATTCTGGATTTATTGGTATTTTTCTGTGTCAATTGAAACTTCTTCCAGGAAGCCTAACATTAGATTTTTTTCTCTCTATTTAAATAAATTATAAAGGCGGGTGAAAAAAAAAGGATAATAATTCTTCGTCGTTAGCCATGAGAATAACAATTTCTAATTCTCTCTACTAAATAATCCGAACAAAAGAATCAACCACAAGTGGTAATCAACTGATTAATATACAAATACACACAGGTGTATGTGCATTATGGTCGATGCAGCGCATGATGGTATTCAATATGGTGCTATAAATGTCTCCCCACAACCTTCACCCACGGCTGTTATCACCAAAGTGCACCCCATGCGGATAGTACCGTGCATATAGTAAAAAAAAAAAAATACGCAAGGTCACGTGATCCATTTTGACGCTTCTCATTGGCTATACATTCTTGAACCCATTTTATAAACGAATTTGTAATGAGTCCTGAAATTTCAATGTGTTACTGCACGTCATAGTAGTATTAAAGAGCTGCAATGGCGAAGGATTGTTGCTCAAATTCAGAAATGATTGCTTAGATTGCTTTTCCCTAAAAAATTACCATGAGACATGAAGATACATTTATTTTGATCGACAAACAAGGTATTGGTCTCGAAAAATGTCAGTAAACACCGGAACTAGCATGAATAAGTGCTTGCCTACTAAATGTGAAGGTTGATAGAAGCTTAAACTACATGCTATGATTACCCCAAGTTTACTGTAACCGTTTCTTCTTTTTTAGAAAAATACTCGATATCATCGTTGTTATTATAAGACGGATTCTAGCATCTAAGCAATCCGATTGGTCGATTGAAATCACGTGGGCAAGCGTTAGTTTTTCCCACCGTGCAAAAGAGCTCCCATCAAAAATTGATAACACTCGCTCGATACCTGCCGATATCTCTTTCGCGTACTTAAGCCAAATTTAATTTGTGCATAAGACACCTTTACACGGTTACAAGAGTGCGCGTGCGCAGACATGGGCGCCATTTTAATTTATGGGTAAGTTAAAATGGCGCCCATGTTAATATGACGTGACCGCACAGCGCAGGTAGTGACGCAACAATACATGCGCATCTGTAAACATTGATAACGCAATGTTTACGCGCAAATTAAAATGGCTGCCTTAACTGAAAAGGGGTGTTTTGTCAAAACACTGTATCTAGATCTAGATCTAGAATATTCTAGGCCTAGTTTAGTTAGATGTAACTTAGATCGATCTAGATGTAATAGCTATCTACCGTATTCTCCAGATCTAGACTATAGTGTAAGCATGTATTGCCGATCCGTCTTTCGCTAGTGTGTTAGGGCAGTTCCAGTGCACTCAGTTTAGTCAGTGCGATATCGATAACGCACTTGTCCTGCGGGCGCGTGCATTATCCCTATGGGCACTGACTAAACTTCGTGCACTGGCCCTGCGCTAACACACACGTAAGTAACATCGCATTATTTGTATACTGTTTTCCCGAACACAGGTGATAACTACATCCACATCAATGATTGGTCGGATGTGACCACACCCACAATTCTGGAGCGTATTGCAGTCGACACGACATGTAACGATATCGAGACCTGCGGCGACTTTGTGGGATTCGTACTCGAGGGACCAAGGAAGACAGACGATGGAACTCTGCATGTTTACTCCCTCTACGACAAAGCTTCTGGAAACTGGACAAAGCTCCATGAAATATCAGGTACGATATATATATGTACACATCTGTATATAAACTCCAAATGTGATCTATATATCAATGAAATAGTCATATCATAGTTCATCCTTTGTATGTATCATGTATGTATATAACAATATAAAGGAAATGAACTCCATATTGTCGTTAAAGGAAAGAGAAGTCAAGGGTGAGGTTTTGGAATAATAAACATTAAAAGAAACTTGATCAATGTTGATAAAACTACATGCACTGCACACGAAAACTGATATGTGGGACTACATGTCATGAGGTCTGAAAGTATGGTCTAACCATCTATTTCTTTTGGGGGGACATTTGTAATTATTGTTCCAAAATGGCATACAACGAATAAATAAGTTCCCCCTAAAAAAACTTTCTACTAGAACTTAATCTTCTCTTTCAACTTTGAATCTAGTTGGCAGCACACCTGATATGCTTCATTTCTCTCACGATTGTCGTACGATCGTCATCGCGAATGAGGGAGAAGCTGCACAGAATGCCGACCAGACAGAATTCATCAATCGAGAAGGGTCTATTTCCATCATCCGATTATCTGTTGACGGTTCCACGTTCACCTCAACTTTGATCAACTTAACACAGTTCAATGATAGGTAAAGTATAAGTGGTGGTGTTTAAGATTATGATGATGATGATGATGATGACTGTAATGATAATCATGGTGTGGTATTGGTGAATGTGATGGTAGTGGTTGCTGTGATAGTGGTTGTGATGATGATGATGGTGGTGGTGGTGGGGTTGGAGGTGGTGATTTTGATGATGGTGATGGTGATGATGATGGATAATGATGATAATAATGAAAACGATAAAAAATGCAGTTGGTAAAGATTAATCGATTGATTTTATGGATACTTTGTTAAGTGTTGAAATTGTAAATTAAAATTCAGTCCATGATGTTGATGGTCCATTTCACGTCCTCCAATGCTTTTGCTTTTAACCTCTTAGATCGGATGAATACGTTGCAAGAGGGGTGCGTTATCCATACCACGGAGAGTTAGACGGTGCCAATGAAACGTTCGCCCAAAATCTAGAGCCTGAATACATCACCTATAATTATGATGACACAAAAGCATTCGTCGGATTGCAAGTGAGTCCATTGCAAGATTATTGAGGACAACATCTCAAAAACAACAATCGAACAATCAAATTAACATCCACGGTGCATGGTGTTGAGAGGAAGGGGCGGATCCAGCCGGCGGCAGGGGAGGGGGCCAATTCGTGAGAAAATATTAAGGGGGGGGGGGGTAGTGAGCACTAATTTCTTTTCTTTTTGTTTGCTCCCGAAAATTTGAAAATCGCGCCGGCTGATAATTCGCTCAGTGGGGGGGGGGGGGGGGGGGGGGGGGTAGTGAGTACTATTTAGTTTGGGGGCCCTCGAAAATTTGAAAAATAGTTTCAAGTTTCAAGTTTCAAGTTTCAAGTTTATTTATCTTTCTTTCATAACACACATTACAAATATGTCATGAATATAAAAGAGTGAACAGAATATGGCGTTACAATAGAAAAATGAGGTGACCCTGGTTGAAAGCAAGGCTTGTGGATTTAAGGTCCCTCATGAGTAGTTCATGAGTATTTCCTAAAAGAACAAACTCGTCAGATAAGAATAATGTGTACATTTAAATGCTTACAAAACTAAACTAACTAAACAACTGATAAAATATTAAACACAAATAAGGACAATAAAATCTACTGAGTACTAAATAATGGCTATAAACAACTGGAACAGGAATATACTACGAGCAACAGGAATGAAATACAGACAAAAACTAAACAAGACAGACAGATGAATGGATGTTAGAAACGGGAGTAGAATTATGCTGACCTATATAGCAAATAATTTTCTTAAATATTGATCACAACTATAAATCTAGACGATATCGACTCAAATACAGTAACTTCAGTTTGCGCTTAAAGACATAAATACTGACCGATTGCGCTATTCTTGGTTCAAGGGAATTCCAAAACCTAGGTCCAGTGGACCCCAAAGTAGTAAGGGCAAATTGCGTTCGAACAAGAGGTAAGTGATTTGCTTGCGCCTGTCGTGTGGAATAACTATGAACTTGGTTATTTTTCTTAAATATTCCAGCCAAGGCTACTGGCAGTAGACCTGCATTCAATTCATACATTAGAGCTCCTAGTTGTAAATGATAAATATCTTCAACTTTCAAAACACCACTATTATAAAAAAAAAAAAAAAGAACATCTGTATGCGCAAGATAGTGAGTATTACAAACAATTCGTATTACTCTTTTCTGTACCAGTAGTAATTTATCCATTTGAGATTTGAATGAGTTGCCCCAAGCTAGAACACCATAGTGCAAATATGGCAAAATTAAAGTTGCGTACAACATACGTATTCAGCGGGAACACAGATTCCAATTTATAAATTACACCAGTATTTCGTGACAATAATTTACAAAGCTTACTAATATGGTACTTCCAATTTAAATGTTCATCAATATGCAAGCCAAGAAATTTAAATGTAGATACCCTTTCAATCTCAACACCATCAAACATTACATTGCCAGGCAATATACTCAGGGAATTACTAAAGAGCATATAATTAGTTTTTTTTTAGATTTAAAGACAACTTGTTTGCATGAATCCACAAAGTCGCATTAGTCAACTCGGAGTTTACAGTCTGCAAAAGAGTTTGTGGATTTCTGTGAGAGAAAAATACACTTGAGTCATCTGCAAATAAAATGAATGATAACATCTTTGCGGAAAGTTGAAAATCGTTAATATACACAATAAACAAAAGCGGGCCTAGAAGGGATCCCTGAGGGACCCCACAAGTGACGTCCGCATATCTGAATCAATTCCATTTAAAGTAACAAACTGTTTCCTATTTGTTAAGTAGCTTCTAAACCAATCTAATGCTATTCCCCTTACACCATAATGGCACCCCCCCCCCTTTAACGGCGGGGGAGGGGCCCATCTCCACAAAAAGGTAAAATTAACGTGTTTTTACATGTTTTTTTTCACCAGGGGTGGTGGGCCGCCCCCCACCCCTGGATCCACCACTGTTGAGAGGGGTAGCTAAATCTGTCCAATTTTTTTTAATTTTTTAATTGCCAATAATTGCAACGGGTGTGCCTACAATTTAAAAAGCCCCATATTCGAGATTTATAGCATTAACCATACTTTTCTCCGTCACAAATCACCAATAAGAATGTTTTAATTGCTTTATTAAAAACTCGTTTTGTTATAAACAGTGTACATTCTGTTCTTTGTGGTAAACAAATTCAATAGTGTTCTTAAAACTTCTTCAAAATTAATGTAAAAAAACTGAATCGTGGACCTATCCTTAATATTGTTCTTTAAGTTAGAGTCACTTCAACTGAAGTGGTGAAAATGGTTAATTTTTATATTTTTAAATCGAACCATGTATGATCTTTGTTGTCCCCGGCATTTTTGCTTACATCAATTATGTTGCTTTTAAAGGAAAACAACGCCATCGCCGTGGTGGATCTACTGGCTGGTGAAATAGAGGACATTTACCCCCTGGGTGAAAAAAGCTGGCTCAACCTGGATCTTGATGCAAGCGACAGAGATGGTGGTAAGAAGGTCGCTTATAACTATTAACTGCTTACGTCACTCACGCAATCAAGTGATTTTTTTTATTTAATATAAATTATTCGTTTATGTTTAAAACGGTCGCAAAGCCTTTCGAGAAATCAGCCTAAGACAATTCAATAGCACTTTGCTTGACGCAGGGCTGCGTCAGTGAGTGTCACAGCTTGCAACACTTAATTTGAAATAAATATCGCTTATATAACAGGTGCAACATGGAAAGTGCAAGTGACGTTAAAACTGTAACTTAGGGGCTCAATTAGGGCATGTACTGACGTAATGTGAATGACGCTTCGTTTGGATAAATCCACGATGCGTCTGATCTTTCTTTTTAACAGGAATCATGTTCAGGAGAAACAACATCTCCAGCTTCTACCAGCCCGATGGAATCAAGTATTTTGAAGTGGACGGAGTTGGTTATATCATCACGGCCAATGAAGGCGATAGTTTTGATTACGAGCTAGGAACTGAGAAGTGGGCCGAAGATCAGAGAGGAAAGAAATTTAAAGCTGGTAAAAGTTTACATACATATATATTGTGAGGGTGTGTAATGCTAATTATGTAGGTGAGGATATACCTGTGTGTGTATGTGTGCTTGTGCGTGTGTGGCTATGTATCTATGTATATACGAGAAAATAAACAGCATTTCAGTGTCGGAATTTTGATCAACTGGATGTACATGGCCAACACTAAAATAACACATATACCTTTTTATTTCATAATTAAAATGTTAGCCATCGTGTTTTTTTAATTATTTTGTATTGTTTTATTTATTTTTGCCGTTGTTGTTGTGGTTAGAGTCTGGTATAATATTTACTGGACGTGAATTACAGGTATGATCTATTAAGTGAACATCTTCAGTACCATTAAATTCAAATGTTGATGTTTGCTACGTTTATCATGTTTATAGGGGATTTTGCAGAAACATTTGACAATGAGCTGATTGGGAAACTTGGTGACGATGATATGCTTGGTGAGTAATCAAATTCTAATATGTTTCCTTTCCTTTCCTTCCGTCTTTTCTCTTTTAAAACGTTTTATTTTTCTTTCACTCGTAGTTCCGTGGGGACCCGTACCTCGTGTCTCCCATCCCGCAGCTATGCCCGTGATATACATGTACTATTACACACCTGTTTAACAAATGACTGATATCCTCCATGTTGGTACAACGGAATCTACCTTTACAATAGCAAAGGTCGGATGACATGCAAATATAAGTTAATTCCTGTTTACATGCAGGGCTGCATGCAACGCATATTTTGTTACATAAACATTTAAATATAATTCATAGATTTCTAAATATTAAAAATATTCTCAGACCGGCTTAGCTCCACCCTAAAAAAAGGCTCCAGATCTCGTTCATCTTGAGCCATCATCTGTCAATCATTAGTAAGCTAACAAGAAACATGGGTTTGTAACTTACCTAGCTCAGCACATGCTTACAAAAAAATTGCATTCTTTCATACAATATCTCCATATTACCTTTATTTTCCTGATGATGCTACGGCAGATCTGACATAGCAACACATATGTTGGTATTGGATGGTCTATTGTAAACGATGATCAGCGGACATTGGCGGACTTGAGCACGGTTGCCATTACAGCTCTTAAGCAGCTTAAGAAATTGGTGCCTGGGTCGAGTTTGGCAGATGAAGTTTAATATCTTGCCAAAGATCTTAAAGGGGCATGTTCCCCTATTCCAGAGGGCGCTCAAAATACGTACGCGCTGGCGGACGGCGCTATAGCTGCCTATTGACACCAACAGAATACGGTTCTTACGCAGATGGCATGTTCCGATAACTACACTGGCGGGAACGTGCCCCTTTAAGTTCTGTGACAGGGATATGAACCCGGTACGTTGTGGTACACAAGGGACACATCCACCGATAAAAATACATATACATATATTAATATTCCTCTTTCTTACCACGGGTTGTTTACAGGACGTCTAGCATTCAGCAAAGTCGACGGCTTGGACAGCTCGGGAAAATTCGAGAAGCTTTATTTCTTTGGTGCTCGAGGGTTTTCCATCTTCAGGGCCTCTGACATCACACTCGTCTATGACAGTGGTGACGAGGTAGAGAAGATGATCGCTAAGTTCTACCCCGACGTCTTTAACACCAACACCAAATCGGATGATCCAGTCATCGAATCACCGGCAGACTTGTTTGATAAACGCTCCGATAATCTGGTAGAATTTCTTTCAAAATTTTCAACCAAATGAATCTTTCTCTAACTAACTCTTTAATTAATCTTTAATTAATTTTTCTTCAATAAATTATGTTCACTTTGATGTGTATTCCATATGCATTGTAATTTGTATTTGCACTTTTTTGTTTTATTTAGTATGTAATTGTTTGTCAGTCAATTTTTTTGTTTTGTTAACGCGCTTAGAGACTTCGGTGGGAAGCGCTTTATAAGTAACGTTTTTATTATTAATATCTTTCTCTTTATTTCTATAAAGCCTAAATCTGCCTCAAGATGAAATTTGCACGACAAAGCGAGATCTTAATTCGTAATTCTTGTCAGACATCAGTTGTTTCATTGTGCATACTTGTCTGACGCACTCAATGGCTCTAACATGTCTAGTTAGCTTCTGTCATTTACATTATTTGGTAAAGTGAGGCCCTTGGTTCGATCCTTCCTCAGTCCCATCCCTGGGAAAATGTTTTGCCCACGTTTGCCCCTTTCCATCCGGATGTATTGAGTGGAAAGGCCGGGTTAATCAGAGGCGGCGGACCCGGGGGGGGGGGGGGGGGGGGGGGGCAGGTGGGCACAGTGCCCCCCCCCCACTTTTTCAAGTACCCAAAAAGTGCCCCTTTTTCAATGGAAAAATTGCCCCTTTAACTTTGTAAGAAGCGCCCCTTTTTACATAAAAAGTGCCCCTATTACTTTGATATGTGCCCCTGTTAATTTTTAAAAGTGCCCCTCTCATTTCCACCTCTGATATGTGCCCCTTTTATTTTGACACGTACCTCTTTTCCCAGACAAGTTCCCAGTTTCCTTTGCAAATAGGTGTCTATTTTCCATTCTCATAAGTGCCCTTTTAATCTCTAGTAAGTGCCTCTTTTTGGATACGAGAAGCGCCCCTTTTCACTTTTGTTAAGCGCCTCCTTCACCTCTGATAATTGCCTTATTCAAATCTTAGAGGTGCCCCTTTTACTTTGACAATTTCCCCTTTTCCTTTGTAAGAAGTGCCCCTTTCCCTTTTAATAACTATCTCTTTTTAACTCGGATAAGCGCACCTTATATTTTCACATGTGCCCCCTTTCCTTTGTAATAAATGCCCCCTTTTCCTTATGATAAGTGCCCCCATTTAACAAAGAGCCCTTTTCCTTTTCATAAATGCCCCTTTTCACCTATGAAAATAGTCCTTTTTCATTCTCCTACTAGTGCTCCTTTTTTATGTCTGGTAAATGACCCTATTAAATTCTGAGAAACAATCGTTTTATTTTGACAAGTGCCCACTTTTCCTCCTGATAAGTGCTCTTTGCATCTCTAATTACACCCCCTTTTATTTTGACACGTGCCCCTTTTCCTTCCTAATAAATGCTCTTTTTTCTTCATAATTTCCGCTTTTCATAAAAGCCCCCTTTCACCTCCGATAAATGCCCCTATCAAAATCTGATCGGTGCTCCTTTTCTTTCAACAAATGCACATTTCCCTTTATTATTAGTACCCGTTTTTCATTCTCATAAGTGCCTCTTTCAAATATGGTGTTTGCCCCTTTTCAGGTGCGATAAGTGTTCCTTTTCACCTCTGATAATTAACCTTTTTTAACAATGATACGTGCCCCTTTTCCTTTCTTATGAGGAACCTATCCCTTTTTCATAAATGCCCCTATCAAAATCTGATGGTTGTCTCTTTTCCGTTGACAAATGCCCAATTTCGATTCTCATAAGTGCCATATCATTCCTGGTGAGTGCCCCATTTTCACCTCTGATAATAACCCTTTGTACTTTGACACGTGCTCCTTTTATTTTCTAATAAGTGTCTTATCCCTTCGATAAGTGTCCCCCTTTCCTCTCATCATTAAACGTGCCCCTAATTTCAAGCGACTAAGAGCAATATCTCCCAAAGCTCGCTCGCTCACATTTATAGATGTTATAATTATGTTACTTATCAAAGGTCTTTTCAGTTTGCTGTTTATATGAAAATGTGCTTATTTATAACCCGATGAGGATTGTTTTTTCCTCTTTGTAAGAAATAGTTTTCGCACTGTGTTCTCACCAATCTTATATTTTTCCTCGCTCACAAATGATATTTTCGACCATCACACCCAACTGCAAGGTATGATGCTTTAAAAAGCAATATTTTATACGATGTATAATGAGAAAAAAATATTGAAATCATCCCTGATAATGTAATCAGATTATAGGGGTATATACCAATGTCTATAAATTGTTTATTTTCGCTTTGAGATTTCCCTTTGTAGGTGCCCTTTTTTCCCAGAAAGTGCCCTTTTTGGTTGGTGCCCCCCCCCCCCCACTTTGGAAGTCGCTCCGCTGCCTCTGGGGTTAATAATAAGTAATTGATCAGCAGGGAGAGTAGGAGAGGTTTTTCTGGTCCCTGGGTAAACCAGAACATTTCATTAATCATTCCATATTTATATGACAGATGACTTTCTATATTCGGACTTACGTTAGTATGTCTCATAAATATACATCCTACTTAGGGTCCCGAATGTGAATCGGTGGAGATCGGCGAACTCGGTGGACGTCGTATTATTTTCATCGGCGTCGACCGCACATCGGCCATCCTCGTCTACTCTCTAGAATCTGGCGAGATCGTACCAACGTTCGAAACCGTGTACCGTGCTGGTGGTCGTAATGATACGTTCCAGAATCTTCTTGACGACCGTAACTTGGGCGACCTTGATCCTGAAGATCTCAAGTAAGGGCAGCATTTTGAACACGATCGCTAGCACTTTGCAAGAACCTGGTGTCTGTATTTTCATTTACTGCACTTTATATTTATTTTAACTAAAAATGGAAATAAACGAACGAATGAACAAACAAAGGTTGTGCAGTTATCGAAATGAAAAGAAATTCACTCTTTTGATATCAGTCTCAATGAAAAAAAATGCACTTCTCTCAGAAATTAGCATAAAGAAACTACACACATGAAGCATGAAAATCTGTTTTAAACTTTTCTGCTATTTCTCGTCATGATGGCATTTGAAGAGCAATCCATCGCTAAGAAGGATTTATAGCATGACATTTTTTTCTGGCTAGCAGAGAATGACAAAGCTCACAAATTATGTATCATCTTTATCAGAACTCAACCTTCTCTTGAAGGGATCGTCTAACAATGTTAAATCTGTGATACACGGTCCTACATGTTACCAGTGTCTGTCATATGGTGTAATATTGAAGCCCTAAACAAATCGCGCTTCAAAATGATCAAGAAGTGACTCAAAAAATTAAAAATCTTTGAGTGACCGGTTTAACCATACTCGTTTTCCCCAATAGACTGTATGTTATGAAAACCGTTCGGCGAACGGTTTTCAAAATTTGTAATTCCAATCATTATAAAATATCTTGATAATCAGACAAGCGATCGGCTTGTAAAAGTCATGGAGTTCCTGACTGACCTTAAGGTTTATAATTATAATTGCAGCATGAGCTAGATCAAGGATTATTTTTAAAGGATCTAAGACAAAGTTACCGGATCCCTTTAAAGCTCTTAAAACTGAGTGACCAAAAAGAGATCATCAAGACAAAGAATAATCTGATTTAGAACTTGTGTTTCTTATATCGTCCATTGTTTATTCTAGATTTATCCCTGCATCCGTGAGTGTAACAGGAGTACCCATGCTGATGGTTACGAGTGCAGTCAGCGGGACTATATCTCTCTACGAGGTTTATGACGATTGATCCCCTACAGGTACGTAAGAACCCCCCCCCCCCCCTTTCATCTCTATTCTTCTGTGCTAGGGATATTCCCACAATTCAACAGCTTTTAACCTCTTCATCTTTGTAACCTGAAATCTGGCCTGGGCTGTTCCTTACAGTAATAATGTGAGGTGGTCGAGATCTCGAGATCAAAGACAGACAGACAGACAGTCAGACAGATCCTGTGAGATGGGAGTCCTGATCTGGGACTAATTTCTACTACTCGCCAGTAGTTGGTTCCCCTTTAATATCGATCTCTTAATATAGCCCTCTACTGCTGTGTTCTCTGTCTTCTGATGCCGGCCTGTACCATTGTTATGCTAATAAATGAGGCGAATTACGGTGCACAGGTTGGGAGTGGGAGTACATAATGGACCTAGTGAATGAAGAGTAACCCAAAATCCCAACATTTCTGTTCACTCCCCTTTTGCTTATTTTACTTTCAAACATGTTTTCTTCAGACGGTGTGACTACTGAACCACCAACCACAACAGACAACAACGCCGCCATCTTGATTTCATCTCCAGTCGTCTTCTGTCTGACTCTGCTCTTTGCTTTTCTGCTTATTTAATCATAAGTTATTTCTATTACCGATTGGGCGTCAGCTCTAAAGCTTCTCGAACAACTTTTAATAAATTAGTCATTACGGGATATTAAATTGGAAATTGTTAGTGATCGAGGTGGTTAACACTTGTGTTTTCTTTTGTCATGGTTATTAGTCCTCTTCCTCCTCTTTTTCTCATCTGCCTCTCTCTCTCTCTCTCTCCCCCTTCCTATATCTATCTATCTCCATATCTCTCTCTCTCCCCATCTCTCTCCTCCTCTGCTCCCGCCCCAGCCCCCGCCCTTCACTCTCTTTTTTTAATGTCACAGGGCTATGCCGGAAACGAAGACAAGATGAGTTTCTTAAAAAACGAAGATTTAAAAGTTCTAAAAGATGTACCTTTATTTTCTCAACAATGTATTTCAGCATGGAAAAAATGTCAATGTGTTGAAGAAAAAAATCATGTAATGAGGTCACTAATATTATAATGCAGCTGTAATTGGTAAACACATGTTTAAAAGAAAAAAATTATGTTTATGGTGGAAACATTGGCTAAAATCTGGAAAATTATTTATTGGGGACATTATAGACGCCGAAGGGGATGTGGATGTTAAAAGGGGACAATAATTACTTTGTATTAAAAATAATTAATTATGTGAGGTCAAATTATTTTGGAAGTGTATACCTCGTGACTGGAAAAAAAAATTAAAATGTGAAACTTGTTTGTGTTCATATGAAAAAACACGTCTTCATTATTTTGAATTGACACCAAAAGTATGTCATAATATGTCAGTTACAAAACTAACAATGTCACGAATTATATATATATAAGGTATTTGTTGATAGAACCTTTATAAATCCAAATGTTCACATTTATTGGGAATATTTTTTGGAAAAAAAATTTCCTGGGCAAATAGATGGAAATGAATTTGACAAACGTTAAGAAAAACGATTAAAACAGTTTAATTTCAAACTACTCTATAAGTAATTAGCATGTGAAGAATATCTAAACTATGTAAACTTATCTTATTACGAACATACTTGTCAGTATTTCGTTACTTGTATAATTCATTTGTTCTATTATATATTGTAATGCTGTATGGTTTATATATGTCATTTAACTTGTGGATATTTAAGTGGAAAAATAAATTAAATCAAATCAAATCAAATCTATACCGTTTCAACAAATCTAATCATGATTTTTGTTTGAAGTGCAAATGTGCAGAAAATTATTATCATTTATTTTATGTTTGTGATTACTCAAAAATATTTTGGAACAAGGTTTTATTTTTTCTCAGAAAAACAGTAGTATCGTTTGATAACAAACAAATAATAATACACTGATATAATTGTAAGCAATTAATATGATTATATAAATTCAAAATATGTTGTGTTTACAAATCTATTAATTAATTAAGCTTCTTACGTTTTATATACGCAAAAAAGAAAATGTAATTTTACAAAAATATTCGACATTTATTTTAAGGAAATATTATGGAGGGGTTTAAATGTTGAAAAGTATCACCTCTGGAAAAAAACGTTGATTATCTTTTTTTTTCAAAGTATAATTAATTTTGCCATATAAGTATAATTCATGTGTGTTTCTTTGTAATCAATATAATTATTTTTTCAAATGTACGTATTATTCAATAAATAAATGATGTGGAAAAAAGAGGAAAAAAAGACAATGGAAATTTCAATGGAAAACAGTGGCTTTGAACGTCTCAAAATATGTTGCCAATTGAAGGATTGTCTCGTAGTTTTCTCCTGGCATCAAACGCCATATTCCATGGTATCTAAAAAGAGGGCTCCTTTTGCTCATACATATCGATATCATACAGTCTGAAACAAAAGTTTTTGAGATAACAATCTTAATTTGCATGATCAGGTCAAAATAGGGCGTTAATTCTTTGTTAGAGGATATAGGCCTAAGTCTAATAAGGTCCTTCTTACTGTGAGGAGGCTGATGAAGGTACATAGCATATTTGTTTTAACATTTCTAAAGTATCCTAAGTTATTCGCTACCTGATTTCCATACTTCAAGTCTTTTTTATAGGTGGTATTTATCGTTAAGATTATATTAGTCTTGTATAAGCAAATGTAAGAAAGTAAGAAAGCAAGATTTATGTCAAATGTGATGACAAGATGAATATATGTAGTATATATGATGTCATTTTCTGTTTGAAATAAATTAGCAACTGTCATGCTGAATGTCTGACTTTATTTGTTATTTCACGCTTAGAACCACCAAAGTCGTTTCAAAATCCAGAAACTACACACGAAAATTGGCGTGTGGGAATACAAAAATATGTAGCCAATGACTAGGTATTAGCTTGCCCTATATGTATACTTATAATTGATCTATCTAATCTGTTCTAATATATAGTTTTAATATTTCAGTATGACATAATTTCAAAGGAAATTTCTTTCGAGTAAATCACTGCAATCTTATTTCTTAATGTGGATATGAAGTGGCAAAAATATTTTTCTTTAACTAAATCAAAAACATTAGAATATTATTTTGTTCTACTTCTTTTTAATCGTTACACCCATCGCATGGGTTGCACATTTTAAGTTGGGCGTGATATTTTGTGTGCGTGTGCTTGAGTTAGCGAGTGAATAGGAGAGAGATTTTTTTAAAGGATAGAGAGGGTCAAATCTTTCATATTAATTTCCTTCCTTTAACCTGTGCCTATTACAAAGGAAAATGGGCACTTGTCGTAAGAATAGGGGCACCTATGAGATTTTGATAGATGCATTTATCAGACGTGTGCGAAGGGGCATTTATGAGAAAGGGAAGTGACTCATTAAAAAAGAAGAGGGGCATTTATCAGAAGAAAAAGAGACACTTTTGAGAAAGACAAGGTGGCTCGTTTCAAAATAAAAGAGGGAATTTATGAATGGGGAGAAGGGGCCCTCATCAAAGATGAAAAGGAGCACTTAGAGCACTTATCAGAAGGGAAAGGGGCACTTTTTACAAAAGAAACGGGCACTTCTCAGATTTGAATAGGGGCAATTATCATCGGTAAAGGAAGCACTTATCAGAAGTGGTAAGAGGCAATTATAAGAATGTGGGACGGGCACCGAAATAAAAAGGGGCACTTATCTGAGGTAAAAGGGGGCACCTTTCCTATGTAAAAAGAGGCATGGGTACATGCAAAAGTGTGTGACTTGTATGATATTCTGGGCTGTACTGATGAAAGTTGCACAAACGAGCGGATTGCATGAGGTCGCGAGTGTTAACACGCTACGATGATCGGCCGATTACACTAGGAGGACGTGTACACCCGATGTCCGCCTAATGTGTGCATCGTCCTCGAAAGTCGCCGCAATTCAAACCCGCCGGTATTAAAACTTTCAGCAAAAACAGCGGGCAGCCCTTTGGTCACCCTAGGGTCAGCGGCCTAAAAGGACCAAAAACACGCCCTGAACTAATCGTGAACTTATTTACCGTTTTTTACCGTTGTCATGTACATGCGCTGTACCACCAGGCTAATTACAATGCAATATAATCTTGCTTCTGAAAGGAAATACATATTTTTAAAGAAGAAAATCTTCTCTTGAAATAATTTGTCATGCTGTTCACGCAAGCGGGTTTTCCATAGAAGATTCTTATCATCAGTGGTGGGGAGTTGTGGAGCGTGGGTATAATGAGATTTCAAAAACATGTTGCTAGAAATCTAAAGGGTACCATGTCAAGGTAAAGAGGGGCGGGGAACTTGCTCGTCAAAATACTCTGTACCGGGTAAACATGAATTGCTTCAAGTAGTACCGTCAATATTCATAGAATAAATCCCTCCCCTGTGACAAAGGTAATAAATGGACCCAATGGTTGATTCTGCCAGGGGCGGATCCAGCCGGCGTCAAGGGAGGGGGCCAAATAGGGGGCCCAAATCGTGAGAAATATGTAGCGGCGAATAAAGGGGGGGGGGGTAAGGAGCACTATATTTCAACGGATGGAAGTGTTTTGTTTTTACTCAACATCCATCCCCCACCACCCCCCCCCCCTCCCTTGAGCCAGGGGGATGGGGCCCGTCTCCTTTTTTTCTTCAAAAAGGTTACATTTATCTGTTTTGGGGGCCAGGCATGGGTGTCGATCCGTAACTGATACCTATTCATCAGGGGGGGATGATCTATTCATTCATCCCCCCCTGATGAATAGGTATTACGTAAGTATCGACACCCATGGGGCCAGGGGAGGGGCTCACGCCCCCCCCTTGAATCCGCCACTGGGTTCTGCTTCTTTATAAGTCAGTCCGTTCTGACTTAAAATCAGCGCGCATTGAAAATAAAATTCCGCTCGCGCTCAAATTTGCCGAAATCTAAAAAATAGGCAAAAATATGTTTATGGTGGATTCATTACCGACCCATGAACCCCAAATTTGTTATCATATTCTGATAGAGTATGAATTTGACCACAGTTTTTATTGTGAAATCATCGTATAGCCCTTCAGAGTCAATTGATTACATTATATTTATATGTTTCCGATGTCTTTGTTGATGTTAATCGGACCGTATCGCCCATATTCCTGACCGATTTTCTCCCAAATTCTAATATGTTGTAGCTAAGTGTATATTCTAAAAGAGCAATTCTCTTGTTAACTAAATGTGAATGAATTTGTAGACAGAACAGCTATGACCTTATGTAAAAGAACTTATCGCCATTTTCGTCACGAAACAACTAATCCGTTCCCTGCTAACATACTATGTACGGTTTCCGTATAGTGGTCCGTCTGTCACCCATATCCAGCACCCATATTTAAACCTATAATTAAAGGTGAAGATGGTGCTTTAAAGCGGCCATTGCATAGTACCATTTTGTCGCACTTTACACGATTTGTGCAGTTATGCTGGAATGTACAGCAGGTGTCCCAAATTTCGTATAAATGTTATTTTTGACCTGACAGGCAAATCTTATAATTACGCGAAGTTTAAGTGAATTCATCTTAAGTATGCAATTGAGGGTCAAGTTTCATATTTGTTAAGATCAATTTCAACCAGTCAGATGCTTCCATTTTTTGTTCCTTTTAAATGTATTTCATTTATTTAAGGAGGTACACCTTCTTAGTATGAGCTGAGAAGCTTTTTTTTATCAGTAATTCATTTTTGACCGTACGGCAACAGTTTCCTCCTCATTCAGCGCAGATCGATCTGCTGCAGGTCACCTAATTAGACAGCAGTGACGAATTCCAGTCTGGTTATTTTATTTATTTATTGATTATCAAGATTTCAACGTAACAAAATCAAAATATATACATCTGTTGTTCACATCATAAATCAAACACTTTAATAGTAAATACACTTAATAATGAGTTACCAAAATTATCTCTATGGTTTCAATGCAAAACGTTATCCCTGAATATCGATACAACAAATTGCATGTATTTCAAGCACGCATATTCTCATGTCACTGACTTTCCTTACAACATAATTATAGATAATATCCCTCTCGAAAGAAAGAGAACAACCCAATCTGTTGCTGTCATTATCGATGGAAATCTAAATTGGAATGAACACATACGTCATATAACTACTTCAATTTCTAGAATGTTGGCTTATTATATAAAATGAAGAAATTAATCCCATGTTTAATATACGATTGTTATGCTTTATAATTCATTGATATTATACAGTTATTGACTGGCAGGGGGTGTAATATTATACAAATATTGACTGCTCATGAGGATGATGGTGGGAACTATCACTCCCAAGGTGGTGTTTACACCGGCCCTTCTATCACCCCCGAGGCGAAGCCGAGGGGTGATAGAAGGGCCGGTGTGAACACCACCGAGGGAGTGGTAGTTCCCACCATCATCCGATTACAGAGCAGTCCATATTTGTTTTATATACCTCATCCTTTTTATTGATTCATGATTAGGTCTAGCTGTAGGTCTAGATCTAGCTCTAAAAACAGGAAACGAGATCAAGAGGAATTTACTAACCCAAATAAGAAAAATACAACATCAAGTCCAAGGTTCCTACGCGCTGCGCGTAACCGCGCGATTGCGGTAGCCTAGCAACTCAAAAAATTTGTGTGCGCAACTAAGTCGCGGGAGGGGTTTGGGGTCCTATCCCAGGGTTTGATAGTATAGTATTAATGACTGCTTTGAGAGAAATAGTTGTTTTTATAAGCTCAAGGGAAGGTTAGAATTGTGCTATTACCCGAGGCGTGCCGAGGGGAATAGCCCAATTGTAACCTTCCCGAGAGCGTATAAAAACAACTATTTCTCGAATATTAAAGCAGTCATTAATACTTTTATATGCCGAAAAAAAATAGACTAAAAAATAAAAAATAATAAATACTTTTTTTTTTTGTCGAAGGTGAGAGTCGAACCCTTGCGTACAATGAGTGATGAAACTTACACCAACGCCTTACACCACTCGTCCATCGCGCGCTGTTCACGTGCTGGGCAGTTTTGTACAATATATACATTAAAATGGATTGAAACCGGCTTCGGCGTGATGAATGCTTCGCAAAAGCTCCATTAAACGGACCCTTCTTTTACTTTTGCAATGCATATTGGCACGAACTTAAATCAAGATCTATCGGCAGATGTTGTTTTTTTGTTTTTGGAAGTTTATTTTCGTCTTCATGTCAACAATGCAAGATAAAATTGTCGGTAAGATCGATCGAGATTCAATTGTATTGAAATTACCGACCAATCCTTCGCACACATACGGTATCCTCGATCGCTCAAACCATTTTTTAACATGTAAACCTATGGGGTAACCATGGAGGCTGACCTATTTTTTTAATAACCATGGTTATTAAAAATATTAAATGTTTTATGCATGGTTACCGGGAATTTTACAGGAACAGTTGAAGTTTATGAATGCAATTTCGACCAATCAGATGGCTGGATTACTTAAGTGAGGTATATAATAGCTATCAACCCCTCTGACGTAATGATACTTGATAGATCGAAATGCTCCTTGACATGTGATATAGTCTTGACCAATCAGTGAATGGCAATCTATGTATGAGGTATATAAAACATTCTTTGGACCTGAAGGGAGTTATATTTCCCAAGTGGTTATATTTTCCCGAAGCGCGCAGCGCTGAGGGAAAATATGGTCACGAGGGGAAATATAACTCCCTTCAGGTCCAAAGAATGTTATATTACACCCCCTGCCAGTCAATAACTGTTATATTAGATAGCCCTTTTTTTGTGGGGGGGGGGGGGGGGGGGAGGGTCCAAAAATTGTTTGCCCGAAGAAAAAAAAATCCCCTTTTTTTTCGGAAATTACAGAAAAATAATCTGTCGAGATAGTTCAAGAAAGAAAAAAAAAACCTTACAAAAAAAAAAAAAATTATAAAAAAATTTGGGGAAAAAAAAAAAAAAAAAAAAAAATCGAAAAAAAAAAATTCTTACACAAAAAAGCATTTTTCGGGAAAAAAAAAAAAATTACCCAAAAAAGCATTTTTGGGGAAAAAAAGAAAATGTGGAAAAAATAATTTTAAGGGAAAAAAAAATTCATGAAAAAAAAATATTGAAAAAATTAACCTGTTGACTACTGAATTCTCTAATTCCCATAGACTTAACACAGGGACCACCAGGTTCCAGTAAGCAATGGGTTAAATGACCCTCGGTAATGGTGTAATGTGTGTAATTGGTGACATACAGTCCTCAAGAGTATTTATTACGCACTGATGTTAACGCAGTACTTTTCAGCAAACAGGTGAACAATTATATTAAATGACGTCACAATGACCATCGTTAACGTAAGAAGTCTCCGTGTGAAGGAACTCAAAGCTGAACTGCAGAAACGTGGTCTAAATAAAAATGGTGTAAAAGAAACTTTGGTAAATAGGCTGCAAAGTGCAATCAATGACAATATCCATCAAGCGAGTAATGACAAAAGAAATCAGGAGACGAATACTGAGCAAGCTGATCTCTATGACCTATTCAATCTAGTTTTGTCGTCAGTTCATGATCTAGCCGACAGGCTTATCCATCTTGAAGCTAAGTTCGATAGTGCTGATCTGGTAAAGGAGAAAATAGATCTCAATGAGATAGTGGGAACTATCGCAAGCGTTAATCCCGCGAGGTATGATAATCGACCAGGAAATGTTTATACCGTCCCGACGAAGAATAGGTTCGATGTCCTTGCGGATAATCATGTCACTGACGCTGAGCCTGCTACTTCGATGTCGACTAGTGACCAGATGAAAGAGTACCGAGATGGGCATCGCCAGCGCCGCTTGTCTGAGCTACATGAATCTGTCCTCGAAGGCACAGACGTCGAGCCTCCTACTCCGATGTCGACGAGCGACCAGATGAAAGAGTACCGAGATGGGCATCGCCAGCGCCGCTTGTTGGAGGTACCCGCTGCTGTTTTCAAAGGCACTGACGCAAAGCCTTCGACTTCGATGTCGACGAGCGACCAAACCAATGAGTTCTGACAAGGGCATCGCCAACGCCGCTTGTCTAAGCTACCTGATGTTGTCATCGAAGGCGACTCGATGATTAAGCACATCGAGGGCCGACTCCTGAGCCGAAAACATCGAGTAGTCTGTCATCCGAACCCAGGGGCAACGGTGGCTGATATCTCCTCTAAGAAGGCTACTGAGGGTGTAAAGGCGAAAGGAGACGTCATTCTACATGTCGGGTCAAATGACTTGTCGAAAGGTAATGGTAGTACAACCACCGCCGATGACATCATAGCATTAGCAGACGTGATTGCAGCAAAAGGCTGTGATGTATGCTTGTCTGGTGTTATACACCGCAGATGGGAATCGGTTCACCAGAGGCGCTGTGTCGATGGGGTTAATGGGCGATTGAGAAGAGCTGCCCGTGAAAGGAGATGGGGTTTCGTTGACAACGAAAACATAGGTGACAGGCACCTCGGCAGAGATGGGGTCCACATCAATAAGGCAGGACAAGCTGTTCTTGCCTCTAATCTACGCCACTTTATTGAGCGACCTCAAGGGCCACCTACACCTACTCAGCAAACGTCCTACGCTGAAGTTGTTGGATCTTCAACGCAGGATTTCGAGATGATTGCTCCGAGAGGAAGGCTAAAGTCTGCACCTGCTCTTCCAATGTTTCCACTGACAAAAGCTCAACAGGGGTGGGACGAGCATCTACGTCTTGTCATGGCAACATGCTGTTAAACTCTGTCTCTGATACTGGCATACTACATCATAATCTTCAGGATCAATCTCATGAACTGAATAAGAGTAACATTAAACAGTTGGAAGGTGGTTCAGTTCCTCCGTTTAGAAACAGGGGCTTAAAATTTGCCCATTTGAATATTCATAGCTTAGTTGCTAAGATTGACGAACTTAGATTACTTCTGAGAAATGCATCATTTGATGTTATTGGTTTAAATGAAACATTTTGCGACTCCATGATTGATGATTCTGAATTGTATATAGATGATTATATTTTATTACGTAGAGACCGTACGAGACATGGTGGTGGTGTGGCTGTATATGTATCCAAGAGGTTCAATTATAAAAGAAGGGATGATTTGATTTCATCTACTTTAGAATGCCTTTGGTTTGAATTGCATTATCCAAATAAGTCTCCCATCCTGGTTGGAGAGTTTTACAGACCTCCAAATTCTCACGTTGATTTCTTTGAAGAATTAGACGAAAATTTGGACTCTGCTCTCTCGGAAGATATGAGCTGTATTATTTTAGGTGATTTCAATTGTGATTGTATGCCACACCAACTTGATCTGAATGCTGAAAAGTTAATGTTTTATACAAATATGTACGGGCTAAGTCAGCTAATTGATACTGCCACAAGAGTTACAAATACCTCTTCTACTTTAATTGATTTGATATTTGTATCAGACAAGGAACTATACAATGAATGGGGAATATTTGAAACTAGCATTAGTGATCATTATTTGGTGTATACGGTTCGCGATTTTAGTGCAAAGATCCATAACAAATCTGAATACGCAGAATTTCGCTCGTTTAAAAATCTTGACGAGGAGAAATTTTACAATGAATTGAGAAGTACTCCTTGGCAGGTCATAAAAGATATAGATAATGTTGATGTTGCGTGGGATATGTGGTTGACTCTATTCAATAATATAATCAACAAGCACATACCAGTATGTAAAAAGCGGATAAGAAAAAAGGCATGTCCATGGATATCTGACGAGATTGTTAAGCTTATGACGGAACGTGATAAAGTTCTCAAAGCTGCTAAAGCTAACAAAAGTGATGATCTTTGGGACACCTACAAATATCTAAAGAATACAGTTATTCATCTCATGAGGAAAAGAAAAAGAGAATATAATGCAGACCAGATCTCGCAAAATCATAACAATAGTAAGCAAATGTGGAGATGTTTGAGAAACCTGGTGCCTAAGTCATTACCTATATCTCCCAATAGCATAAATGTTGATGGTGCTAATGTGTCAGACAATGCAAATATTGCTGAAGCTTTTAATGACTTTTTCATTTCTAATGCTACTAAGATTACAAAGGACCTGCGAAGGAATAAGTCTCAACTGAGAGTAGACGAGGACAATAATATTGGTCCAACTCATTCGCAATTTAATTTGAATTTGATTACTGAGGATTTTGTATTGAAACAGATTGATAATCTGAGTATAGATAAAGCAACTGGTGAAGATCACATCAGCTGTAAACTTTTAAAGATGACGAAGAATGTTATCGCAGAGTCTCTTTGTGATATCATTAACAAATCCCTGTCTACAGGAGTTGTTCCACGTGAATGGAAAAAGGCTCGGGTAGTACCAATATTCAAATCTGGAGATATTTCTTCTTTGAATAATTACCGCCCCATTTCAATATTACCTATCGTGAGTAAAATTATAGAAAGGGCCGTCCACCAACAACTCAGTGAATTCTTGGACGTGAATCAATTATTACACCCTAATCAGTCTGGATTTAGACCTAAACATTCAACAGCTACTGCCCTTGCAAAACTTGTAAATCAATGGTCGTTGAATATTGATAACAAAGAAATTTCTGGAGTTGCCTTCATAGATCTTCGTAAGGCTTTTGATACTGTTGACCATGAGCTACTTCTACATAAACTAGCTTGTATAGGTTGTAGTAATAGGACTATTTATTGGTTCAAATCATATTTAGGGGATCGACAACAAGTGACCCAATTCAAAGGAGCCAAGTCGCATCCATCAACCATCAAATTAGGTGTGCCACAAGGTTCAATTCTTGGTCCCCTTTTATTTTCAATATATGTTAATAGTCTACCTGAATGTACTCCTGAAGGTATCATAGATATGTATGCTGACGATACGACACTTACCGTCAGTGCAAATGATGCAACTGTTGTGGAAGAAAAATTAACTGTTGCGTTAAACAGAGTCATGGCATGGATTAAGGAAAATCGTCTTGTTCTTAACACTGAAAAAACTTGTGTCATGTTAATAGGCTCTCCTGCTAATCTCAAGAAAATTGAATCTTTTACCATTTCATTAAACGGCAATTTGATCAAAAGAGTTCAATTCACCAAATGCTTAGGACTTTTGATAGATGAAGAATTGAAATGGTCTAAACAAATCGAAAACGTAAGTAAACTTACCCAGAAAAACATTAGCATGATAAAGAGAGCAAAAAGTTTTTTGCCTCAAAAATCCTTAAAGTTACTTTATAACAGTCTAGTGTTGCCACGATTAGATTACTGCTCTGTTGTATGGTCGAACCGATTTCATTCTCATACAACTAAGCTGCAAAAAATTCAAAAGAGGGCCGCAAGAATAATATTGAACAAGACATATGACACACCGTCGGCTGATTTGTTCACAAGTCTTAAATGGATGACACTAGACAAGCGGTTTGAGTTAAGTCGCGTTATGATGATATATAAATGCGTTCATAACTTAGCACCTTCTTACCTTCAGGTAGGCTTAATCAATCCTAATGATGTACATGAGCATCATACAAGGCAAATAGACAGTGGATGTTTACGTGTGCCTAGATTTCACACTGATTGTTATAAGTGTAGCCCAATTGTTTCTTCCATATTTGAATGGAATAAGCTAGATAATTCATTGAGAACGGCTTCCTCTGTCAATTCATTTAAGAGATTGTTTAAACAAAGTTGTAATTTGTGAATGGCTCAGCCGTACATACACTACGTGCATGTTCTGTAATATTTACATGACTTATTCACATAATTGCGACTTAATTAATATTTTCCTATTGACATTACTGTTTACTAGGTTAATGATTATATTTATTTTGCAAACGAGTATTATTTTTGTAACTGTTCTGTATAAATGTTATAAACGATGTAAATATGTTCATTCAGGGCCCCATGGAAGACCACTACTTGTTGGTGAATGGGCTACCCTGTCAAAATATTAGAAATAAATAAAATAAATCAAAAAAAGAGGGCGACATACATTGATTAAAAATATATTCATTTCACCAGCTGGTTAATATAACACCGAAAAGTGACCGGCCAGGAAAATATAACAATTTGGATCCTCACAATTGATATCACGTGACGAGCTCTGGACCAATCACATCTCGGTATCTGTCTAAGCTATCTAATATTACCGTATATAACATATTGCAATTTAGTATGGCCAACAGCGCAAAAAACCAAAATCAACTCTATTGCAAAAAATAGAAAGCCCTTCGTACATGTACTGGTTCCCCATATTTATCTCACATAAGTTCAATATTTTACAAACTGAAAACACTAACAGTATTCGACATAAATTCGCTACAAAGTTTACTGATCATGTTTAAGTATTTTAATAATATGCTCCCTCTTTCATTTCAAAACTTTTACACTATGAATAAATCCATTCACTCTTACCCTACCCGTAATTCCTCAAATTTTCATCTAGTAAACCCGAAATTACTAATTGCCCATAGATTCTTAAGACACCATGGTCCTGACCTATGAAACTCTCTCCCAGAATCTATTAAATCATGTTGCTCCCTCTACTCATTTACGGCAAAAGTTTAAACGATGTTATTATCAAAATATTCAAGGTAGAATTTCTGTGACAACTCTTCACTCTGTATCATAATGTCATCTCTTCTTTCATTCGAATCATCATCACCATCATCACCATCATCATCACCATCATCATCATCATCATCATCATCATCATCATCCTCATCACCATCATCATCTGTATTGTCAATATCACCATCATCAAAATTTGTATTTTCAATTACCTATCCGTTCTGCTTAATAATAATCTATTTCATGGGTTTTGTTTGGGTCTGCCGTATTATCAAGCAATCTGCTTACAATGATGTCCTTCTTCCGCAAATAATTGTATTATGTTATATAACGTTTGAGAAAATTAGTATTTATGACAGTTTATCAATTCGTTTTTGTAAATAACAACTTTTATATATACAGTGTGAGTCAAAAAAAAGTTTACACCTAGAAAATTGCTAATTATTTTAAAAATTATCTATGAACAGTAAATGCTTATACATCTTATGAAAGAGTGTTTTATTCCACATCATTTGGTATCATTTTTGTGTGGTATGTGTTCACGCTTGGATGAACAGAAGGCATCGTTTGCGAGAGTGCAAAAATCGATTTGCGCCAAAGTTGCTTGTGTGATGTTTGAATAAAACAATTGGGATTTGAGTATTAATTCGGTCTTTGCAGATCCAAATAACATCCTGAACACAATTAATCATGCCACACAATTATCAAATATCGAATAACAAATATCAACGAACATTTGTGCGCGCGTGTGTGTGTGACTTTGCTTCTGCATGTGCAATGCATTTCATTAAACTTTCAATTCATTCTCTCACTCCGCCAATTCCAACATAATACATGCTGTAGGCATCACTTTGGCGCTAGTCGATGTTTGCACTCTCGCAAACAATGTCTCATGTTCATCCAAGCGTGAACACATACCACATAAAAATGATACCAAATGATTTGGGATAAAACACTCTTTCATAAGATGTATGATAATTTACTGTCCATAGATGATTATTAAAATAATTAGCAATTTTCTAGGTGTTAACTTTTTTTAACTCACACGGTATATATATATATATATTTGATTATTTATGATTCATTTTCAGAAAAATACTGATTGTACTTTATATTTTTATTGTTATCGAAAAACTGTGTACTTGCATGAATACACACTCAAAAAAAAAAAGTGCTAAATTTAGCACTTAAAGATTCAATTTTAGCACTTTTTAGGAGCTCGCATAGTGACTGCACTCGAAGTGCTGATTTAGCACTTGCACCCGGGCTACTTTGCTAGCACCCAAAGGAGCTGACTGTTGTGCTAAATTTAGCACTTAAAGATTCAATTTTAGCACTTTTTAGGAGCTCGCATAGTGACTGCACTCGAAGTGCTGAGTTAGCACTTGCACCCGGGCTACTTTGCTAGCACCCAAAGGAGCTGACTGTTGTGCACTTAAAGTGCCAAGTTTTGCTCTCTTTTGGGTGCTAGCAGAATAGCCCTTGTGCAAGTGCTAACTCATGCGTTGTTTGACATGCCCCATCTACATTTGGTATGTGGTCAAGGTGGATGTCCTTCGTCATTTACCACTTTCAACTCTTACAGGAAACATTTATTAAACCAACATCCACAAGAAGAACCTGAACCTGAAGTTGTACAGGGTATGGAGGGTCTAGTTGATGCTGATTTGGGTGTTGCTGTTGGTGAAGTGCATAATCCTGCAGAAGATGATGCATTTGATGATGATGATGATAGGATAGGCCTACTACAAGAACAAGATGGAGCAATGCATAATGACAGTACAAGACACTATGAATATGACAGACAATGAAAGCGGACAAAATATACAGTTCCTTAGGTAGACAAAGGAACATCCCTTCACTGCTATTATGTAAAAATGTGTAGAACAGGTGTCACATGCATATTCACCTGTTCTACACATTTTACATAATAGCAGTCAAGGGATGTTCCTTTGTCTACCTGAGGAACTGTATATTTTGTCCGCTTTCATTGTCTGTCATGTTCATAGTGAGAACAGCTGCATTTTTCATTGGTTCTCTTTTATCAAACACCAACATGACCCATGCTATGACAAACAGAGTGTTATCTGCTGCAACAGCTTTGAATACTGATGTTGTTGACAGTTTAAGGAGCAAAGTTATTCAGACTTTTGAGGCCTTGGGTATTGACCTGGAGAATGAAGAATGTAAGAATCTCTTAGCTGAATTTGATTCAAAAACAAATATTCACAAGGTAACAGCTATTATACTAACCGACCAATCAGATCAGGTTATGCAGTCAGCACTCGATGTTAAGTGCTGCATATTGTTATAGCACTCGTTTTCTGCACTCAAATATTCAGCACGTTTCGGTTTCATTGTTAAAGTTAACCCGTCAAGTGCTGATTTTGGCACTTCAAGTGCAGAATCTCACTCAGCACCCAACATTTAGCACCTCAGTTTTTTGCGTGCAGAAGAAAATCAAATCAAATCAAAATCAAATCTAAAATATCTCATGAAGAGATAGTCATTTCTGTGTACTATGAAATAAAGGATATTTGTTTTATCTTGCATGTTGAATACTGAATGAATACTCATAGCTATAGTCCTCAATTTACGCATGTTACGTTTGTATACCGTTCAGGTCGGACAGACTTCGCAGTTCACGCACCGCAGCACCTTATGAATAATGCTGAAATATCATTCACATATTTCATATTTCGATCTATTTACAAATGAGGCGGGGCTTACCTTTGGCTATTTTTCTATTCTATCTATTTGCCTATTTTGCGCGAAAACAATCGTTTGCTTTTTAACGGCATTCGTGGTGTCAGGTTCGGTTTAGTTGGATGGTATACATTTAGACGCCATAGGGACTTGCGCAAATCACCAGTACATTTTCGAATAGTTCAACTTCAAGCGAAGTTTTAACATCAAAGAACAGCCAATCGAGGAGGTGAACTTTCTTTCGGACTTCAAAATACGAAGGTAAGAACAGCAAATTTTGAAGTGTCGGTAGTGAACTGGGTCTTTTTGATGGGGGCGTGGATAATTATCATGTCGTAAACATAGAAATGAAAGGAAAAGGGAGACAGAGAGAGAGGGGGAGATTGTTAAAGAGTAGAGATAGAGAGAGAGAGATGCACAGCGCAAGAGAAGGAGAGCGGGAAGAAAAAGAAAGGAGAAGGGAAACAGAAAAGAGAGATGAGAGGGAGAGAGAGAGAGAAAGAGAGAGATGCAATGGAGGATGGTGCATTCAATATTTCCAGCATAAATATGATTGAATATTTACTACACTGTCGCTCATATAGTTGGAATATTTTTTTTTTACCTCAATTTATGGAATTATTTTGACAATGATTTATTCCCAATAGATCTAGATAATGTAGTATTCTGGTAAGTCGAGAGAAGGGGGGGGCGGTTGTCAGGAAGAATGCACTACCAGAACACAATGACACGACTCGAGGTTGTAGGATATGAGCGGAATTTTATTCCCACTTGAGCTATCTGCATAAAGTTCGATACAAGAAGAAAAACCTCTGCAAAGGCAGAAAAGAAACAACAAAAGAAAGAACATCAGTAACTACATGTTCAAAATCTCTTCATGTAACAATTTAGAGTCAACAATAATGTACATCACTTTAAAACCAAGTCAATGATACTTCAATATTCATCGAGTGAGTAATTCAATGTAAAAGAAGAAAATGTATTTCTTATCATTCCAAAATATTCCCTCTAGCTATAGGTGACATATGATGAACTAATTTCTTCACTGAAAGTATATGAATAATTATACAGGTCACCAAAATATGAAAGCATTAACTCTATTAAAGATTAACATCAGAATAATCCCCTGAAATATGCATAGTCATGGATATTTATTCTAATTAATGTCTAATTAATGTACATTGACTGCCTACCTATAATTCATTATAGCACATTGTTATCAACACCTGAAACAGAAGTAATATAACAAGCAGTGTTTGTGTTCAAAACTATTTATCACGCTCTACCATCCTGACTCACCCAACTAGGACTGTTAAACAACTACTTGTTGCTACGAAGACAAACAATGGAACCAGCTTCTTCAACTCAACCGCTGGAATCTAGAACAAAGACAATATCACTACTTGCCATGAATAACTATTTAACTATATATCATCAAATTGTTATTATCAAAACATTATAATGCGATAATCTGACCATAACAATTTAAATCCTATTTATGAACGTAAAAATGCATCAAGTATATCAATTAACAGATGAATAATGTGGTATCTATACTCTACTAAAATTGTCACTGTTCATTCATGGCCCTGGGAAGCGGGGGTGCCGGGGGTGCTGCAGCACCCCCGGCAAATTTTCAGGGGGTGCACAGCACCCCTGCAATTTTGTTTGTATGATATATTTAATGTAGACTACATCATTATGCTTCGTTTACGAAATTGTCACAAAGCCGACAGCCAAAAATTATGCTTTTTATTATTTTTTTTTAAATAATTTTCTTTCACAAAATCCTATAACATACTCGCGACACACGTGCGTGGTTAATAGTACATGGGTCTGATGCCATGCAAAGCTTGCAGTATGCCAATCTATGTGTGCAGTGACGATTGCAATTTGTTTTAATAGTGTTAAATTTGTAGACATTGGGACATTGGAATTAATATACTTGTCGGTAATTGGTGGCTCGTTTTGTCGGTAATCGGTGGCCTCCACACCCCCCCCCCCCCTACTGAAAAAGGTATAGCGATCGACGCCTCTGATAACAACACAGTTTATACAATCGAAATAATTAAACTTACCAAATAAGTACCAGACCCAGGGGCGGATCCAGCCGGCGGCAGGGGAGGGGGCCCAATTCGTGAGAAAATATTTAGCGGCGAAACAGCCGGCCGATAATTCGCATAGTGGGGGAGGGGGTGAGGGGGGGGGGGGGGGGAGTGAGCACTAATTTTTTTTTTTTTTTGCTCCCGCAAATTGAAAATCGTGCCGGCCGATAATTCGTTCAGGCCAACCCCCCCCCCCCTCCTGGATCCACCACTGGTGTCCAACAATTTTCCACAAAATAACTAAAATTTCTATTTTGCAAAATGTATGACTCCGGAGAGTCTTTGCATTTTAGAGTTCCTAGATAATATGCTTTCAATAAGACTCATTACCTTAGCCTGCTTATACACTCTTTCAATTCAATGGACTTGAATTTCTCTGTGCATTAACCTGTACAACTATAATTACTTTTACCTCATTTATCTCTAATCTTTTTTTTTGAAGAGCACCTAAAAAAATTGTAAAATAGGTGTTTTTAGTAAAATTATAATCATGAAGTTTGTATCATTATGCACATAATCAAGAAACTAAGGTTACCTGTTTACGATTCTATTCCATATGGTGTTTTAATTATTATGATAATCAGAAAGATTTGATTGCCGTGCACTAATCAAGAACGTAAGGTTACCTGTTTACGATTCAATTCCATATGGTGTTTTTAATTATTATGATTTGAATTTGAATTTGAATTTGAATTTGAATTTGAATTGAATTTGAATTTATTAACAACAACACATCACAATAATGACAGTACATATGAACAATCATACAATGCAAAAAAAAAAATAATACTGATACATGTATACATAACATAAGAGTAATGTCGATTGAACAGTAATGGTTTTAAAACGATATTTTTTAGACATACATCTGCATACTATTAAATGTACAAAAGATATATACTTAAATATGTATATTACTATGTTTAGGTGAAGTTGTTAATGGGAACTAGAAGTTAGCACAAGTGCTAGTCGAGCCTAGTTCCATTCTTTGGCAAGTTTTTTTTTTGTTAATTTGTTTTTACATATGAATGTAAAACTTGTTTGTTTTGTATTTACATATATACAGCAAAATAATACAATATCATGTAACTTTTTTTCTTTACTAAAATGAAAAAATTAAAATAAAAAAGCTTAAGCGTTAAAGCATTATAATGAAAGAAAACAAATCTTTGAAGAAATAAAATCATCAATGTGTTCATAAAAATGAAAAAGATGTATTAATAAAAATAATCATACACATGTACGTACATGCACAAATCCTGTAAAAGCTTAAGGCCGCTATAAGTGTATACATATATAAAAGGAAGACAAGTAATATAAAAGGAAAAAAAGAAGGGGGTGGGATTGAGCCCATGTTATTTACATAGAAGGTAGGTGGAAAGATGTCTCCGAAAAGATAACCTTGATGTTTTTAATCTAATTTCATCTGGCAGATCATTCCACAGCTTTGTTCCTACAAACGAAATACAAAATTGCCCTTGCGTTGTCTTACATTTTGGTTGATAAAGTAAGCCACTTTCTTTTCTCCTAGTTGCATATCTATGCTGTATCATCTGACAATAATCCACTAAAGAGTGTGGTAAAAAAACCTTTTACCAAATCGTACATAAATGTTGATACAAGAAGTTCATGAAGTTGAAAAATATTTAAAATGTTTAGACTTTGGAAAAGAGCTTTGGAGTCTGTTCTAAGTGGACTGAATGTAAGTGCTCTCATTGCCATTTTTTGACTTAAATATATACAATTTAGATTACTTTTGTAAGTGCTCCCCCATACTTCTACTCCATAAGAGAGGTGAGGCTGTATAAAAGCCTTATATAATAACACAAGTATATTCTTGGGAACAAAATGTCTCAGTTTAAACAGAATACCTACTTTCTTTCTTATGCATTTGTTTATCGTCTGAATGTGTTCTTTCCATGAAAGGTGACAATCAATTTCAATTCCTACAAATGATGCAACAGATACCTCTTTAATATTTGATCTTGATATTCTCACAGATCCCTTTTTGTCTATTGATCTAGCTTTGGATTTCATAATCATATAGTTTGTTTTCTGTAAGTTAATTGTGACTTCATTTGCATTACACCATTCCTGCACCTTCATTAAATTTTCACTTACAATTTCTATATCAATTTCTTTTTGTCTAGGATTAAAAGTATGAAAAAGATTTGAGTCATCAGCAAATAATCTGAAATTGAAAAAGTTTGTGGAGTTAGGTAAGTCATTTATATATAGTAAAAATAATGTTGGTCCAGGAACGGAGCCTTGAGGGACACCACATGTTATATTCAATTTCAAAGACATTTTGTCTTTATATTGTATAAACTGTGATCGTTTACACAAATAATCTTCAAACCATTGCAAGGCTAACCCACGTATTCCATAGTGTGACATTTTTTTGAGGAGAATGCTGTGGTTTATAGTATCAAATGCCTTTTGAAAGTCAATAAAGATGCCAACTGTTGTTCTACCTTCATCAATGTATTTCAATAGTGTATTTGTAAGATTAATCAAAGATAACTTAGTGCTATGTACGTACGTTTCTTACGGAAACCGTACTGGTGTTGAAACAAGATATTATTTGCTTCCAAATAGTCAATTACACGATTATTTATTATTTTCTCAAAGATTTTACCCAGTATAGGTAAAACTGAAATAGGTCTGTAATTACCAGCTAGAACTAATCAGAAAGGTTTGATTGTCGTGCACTAATCAAGAACCTAAGGTTACCTGTTTACGATTCTATTCCATATGGTGTTTTAATTATTATGATAATCAGAAAGGTTTGATTGTCGTGCACTAATCAAGAACCTAAGGTTACCTGTTTACGATTCTATTCCATATGGTGTTTTAATTATTATGATAATCAGAAAGGTTTGATTGTCGTGCACTAATCAAGAACCTAAGGTTACCTGCTTGCTTACTACTATTCCAAACGGTGTGTTTATTGTAGCTTGTTTTATATGCTAAGGAGTAATGAATAATACACCAACTCCTAATAAACTCTACTCTCTAATAATAGTATGATATAATTTATATCAGGCACCAACACCAATCTACTGAAATAAGTAGACTCCTATGTCTAACTAACTGCACCATAAACCCTTCCAATGGAGGCTGCCATCTTATTTGTTTACAATGGAGTACCCCCTCTTATTTGAGAATATTGCTTACACAGCACAACACAGTCTTGACTGACTTTTACCCAAACATATCTATCTAATCAAATTCCCTTCAAACTTCCCTCAGTGCACTATACTCAAGCTACAGTATTCAATACCATAACATTAAATGTGTATTTACACTCATCAACATTATAATAAACATAAGATTTTCTGCCTTATGGCCCGGTCCCACTGGCCGACGGACACAAAACGTATGCATAAAGGACACAGCGGACGAGCAAAATTTCGGGGATGGCTCCATCCGTTTTCATCCGCTCCAGAAATGGACAAAATTTGCGAAAATTTGCGAAAACAGAACGGAAAATAACGGACGTGGGTAGTATGTAGCGGGGATGTTAAACGGATGTTCATCGGAAGCCTAGCGGATGAAAGCGGATGGAAGTGGATGACAGCTTTGAATACTTTATATACGAGATGCATACGCTTAATACATCCTTTCTATTTCCGTGCTACTAACGATGTATATACGTTCCATGTACCTTGTCTTTCCTCCCTCTTTCCGTTTTCAGCTGCAGCGGATGTGAGTTGCGAGGATGCCCAGAGGATGCAGAGAGGATACAGCGGACGTTTAACGGATAATAACGGACATAGAACGTTTGTTGCTCGTATTTGTCGCGGATTTACATCGTACACGGCGGAAGTTCATCCGTTCTAAAAGTTTTGTGCAGCTCAAAACTTTTTGCGCGGATGAAATCACAGTGGACGGATGCTCGACGGATAGAGCGTATGAAACACGTATGCAATGAGTACACAACGGATGCATAGCGTTTTCCAACGGATGGCAAGATTTTTTTACGTTTTACATCCTCTTTGCATCCGTAAGTGCAGTGGGACCGGGCCTTTACATCGTTTACAAAGCCACTACAACGAGGAGACGCATGGTCATTCATGCACAACAAATTACACGTGTGTACATTGTGTATCATGTACTAGGCCATACACTGTATGTGCTCATGACCTCTAAACAGTGATGCGATCTCTTCACTATTAATACTTCATTTTACTTCATTCTTTCTACTCAATATCAATAATAACATGACTATAGTCCTTATTCTACACTATAACAACATTCAATTAACATTCCTCGACAGAAACATGAAATATTCTGGATACTCTACTGCGAAACTCTGATTGCCAATCAGCTCTTCTCACTGAGTTGGTTGAACAATGCACTAAACTTTCTGTAGACACAAGAAAGTTCTTCCCAAACTGCCTAATCACTCTCTTAATATTCTTCCGCCTAAATCAATTATTTATTCTTTCTGCAACCTAAATATTTCTAAACAAAGATATCACTAGCGATATTATTTTCGAAAGATATGTTTAACTAAACATATCATCAATAACCTACATTTCCATAAACAATCCAGATTCAGTATAATTACAACTCTCTCAATTTGAACTATTTAGTATGTGAATTCTGAATTGTAATGAGGCAAAGTACACAGGCCCCTCTCTGTTGTTGTGTTTTGGTTTATTGGCGATTAGTCAGTAATTTGACTATTGTCACCAAAATACTTTACGGCACGTGTTATATCTCTCATTTTTTCATTTTTTTAAAATATATTTATTTCGTTTTATATTTATCTATCTTTTAAGATAGTATCGAAAAATAATATCGTAAGCAAAACATTCATGGGCTTTGTTAGTGTTTCTTAACAGTACGTGCAGATTATTTGTTATATCACATACACACCATACAAAAATGTATATAAGATAGTACCTACACAAGCCTCTATATTCAATAATCTTATCATACCATTTATCATTGTTGTTACTTTTTCTTATTTTATTTTCTTATTACATTATGTTATTATATTTTTAATGTACTGAGTGTAATTTAGCATATTTATAATATTATATTATGTTTACTTTTCTTATTTTATTTTCTTATTACATTATGTTATTATAATTTTAATGTACTGAGTGTAATTTAGCATATTATAATATTGTATTATGTTTTACTGTTCTTATTTTATTTTCTTATTACATTATGTTATTATATTTTTAATGTACTGAGTGTAATTTAGCATATTTATAATATTGTATTATGTTTTATTGTTCATCAAGGGAGGTATTACTTCCTGATAGGGAACCGTTTCGTTCTGTGAACGAACCGTACAACAACTTTTTGTATACTGGACTCACTCTTTTTTAAGTATTCCATAATTTTTTCCGGTTGGGATTCGTTTATTTCTGTTAAAAACATAGCCCTTTCTCTAATATAGTTAGGGCAATGTACTAACAAGTGTTTTACAGTCTCTATTTCACTGGGGCATCTATTACAGAAACCAGTAGCATGAATTTTCAATCTGAGGAGATCCTGGTTAAGTCCAAGGACTCCAAAGCGGAGTCGATGGATAATTGTTGAATGTTGTCTCTCTAATGAACATATATATTGTTTATTAACATCTTTTTGAAATGTTTTCAAATAAGAGTTAGTTTTGTTCCACCTTTCTTGCCAAAGGAGTTTGGAACTTGTAATAATTAAGCTTTTCATTTCTGACATATTTAGATTATTATTGACTTCTATTTTCTTTACTAATGCGGCCTTTGCGTGGAAATCCGCCATCTCGTTCCCTTTTATTCCACAATGTCCAGGTATCCACTTTACGTATATATCAACTCCTTTACTCTTTAAGTGAGTAGTCATGGTGAGAATTTCCAGAATAAAAGATTCGTCCTTCTGTTGTTGTTATGCAATAAGTGCACTCATTGAATCACTAAAAATAACAACCCCCACATAAATATCTAATTCATCTACCCATCTGAGAGCAAGAATGATGGCAGCCAATTCAGCCCTGTACGAAGAGGTAAAATTTGCTAACCTTTTGCTCCGATGTACAGAATAGTAAGGGACGTAAAAAGCAGCTGCAGAGGTCCCTCTTTCAGGTACTTTTGATCCATCGGTGTATATATGTAATTGAGTCGCCCATTTACTATGTATGATTTCCAGGCTGCTTTGTTTTTGCTGTGTAGGATGATCTGTTTTCTTTATTCGAGTACTTAATTCAGTTGACACTGCCGGAGGGTAGAATAACCATGGTGGAAATGGGGAGGGGGTTATCGTTTCTATTCGTTTTCCCAGCTTGCTTTGTATTCTATATCCAAAAGGTTTGTTTACGTTTTTCCCCTTCAAGTATTCAAATTGCCAACATGGTTCAATGTTTTTTAACAACGGATGGTTCGCCCATCTTTCGATGTTTTGTCGATATTTACTTGAAAGCATTTGTCTTCTTATATCCAAAGGCATTTCCACCTGCAGTGATTCTAAGGAGGTTAAGGGCAGACCACCTGCGCATATCCTCAGTGCTTGGTATTGGACAGAGTCAATGGCTTTTTTGGTGGTAGCAGCTGCACTACATACGCCTCACATCCGTAATCAAAAAGAGACCTTATAAGTGCTCTGTACACCATAATAAGTGATTTCGAGGAGCTTCCCCAATTTGTTCCAGTTAGACATCTTAAGATATTTAATTTTCTTTTACTTCTCGTGATTACATTTTCGATATGTGGTTGCCAAGTTAACCTTTTATCAAATATAACCCCTAAAAAGCGATGAGATTTGTTCGTACATTAGCACTTTTCCATTCAGTTCTATATCAGGCGGTAAAGCGGCATTCCAGCTATTCGTAAAAAATACGGGCACTGTTTTGACAGGTGAGAGTCGAAACCCCCACTCTTCAAACCAACAAATTAAAAGATTCAAATATTTCTGTATTTTTTCAGTAATATGTACAATGTTCCTGCCTGATATTCATATTGCGCAGTCATCTGCATACATAGATATTCTTACATCTTGGTCTGTCGGTATATCACCCATCATTATGTTATATAAAAGAGGACTTAAAACACTCCCTTGTGGTAACCCGTTATGCGTTTTATAAGTTTTAGATGCTGTATTTCCAATTCGAACTTGAAAAGTTCGTGCTGTTAGATAATTTTCTATATACCTCAGCATGTTCCCTTCTATTCCATTTTTTGCTAATTTAAAAACCAGACCCTTTATCCAAGCTGTGTCGAACGCTTTCTCGACATCCAAGAAAACTGCTATTACATGTTCGTTACAGTTTATACTCTTTTGGATGTCATTTTCTAATTGGACAATATTGTCCGTCACACTTCGACCTTTCCTGAATCCACTTAAAAAATTGGGTAATAATTCATGCTTTTCAACATACCATTGCAGTCTATTTTTTTTATCATTCGTTCAATAATCTTGGCAAAACATGATGTTAAAGCAATCGGTCTGTAAGATGATGTATTTCTAGGATCTTTTCCATGTTTAAGAATAGGGATTATTACAGAATGCTTTAGTTGAATTGGAATTTCCCCGGTTTTCCATATTAAGTTAATGATATTCAGCATGATTTCCTTGATTGCTTTTGGCAGATTTTCATAAACAACATATGGTATATTATCTTTTCCTGGGGCAGTCCTTTTTCGGGATTGCACTGCCTTTTCCAATTCTGTTATAAAAAAAGTTTCATTTATAACATGATCTACATTTAAAATATGAATGTCATTATTTGGTGCCTTCGGTAATTCCTTATTAGTATCCCTGTCTTTTATTCCTATTTTTTTAAAGTAATTTCCAAAGGCATTTGCTTTTTTCAGATCGGAGACAATATCTTTACTATTTACAATCAATTTTGACATATTTTTTGTTTTTGTTATTAGTACACCATTCAGCCGTTTTATACAAGCCCAGATCTTAGATTCTGGCATATACCGATCAAGCTTCGTGCAAAATGCTCGCCAGTAATTTCGTTCTGCTTGGCGGAGCACACGCTGTGCTTCTGCTTTCTTTCTTAAGTACTCATCTACCTTTTCGAAAGTTATTTTCCGTGACATCTTATTACACATTCTATTTCTCTCTTTGATTTTCTCTGTACATTCTTTGGTCCACCAAGGCACCGGATTTTTAGAGACATTTCTCCTTTTCGGTACAGTTTCTTTTATACACAGTATAAATATTTCATGAAATTATCATATATTTCCTGTATATCATTATTTATAAGTATGAGATCATTTGTAATCATCTCTTCACATTTCTTAGCAAATTTTTCAAATTTATATGTTTAAAGGAGATAAAATCATCTGCACTTCTTATTGAAGCATCTTTATATTCAGAGCTTTTCCCGTCTAAAGTTGTTTGGATATTTATTGGAAAGTGATCACTTCCAGAAAGGCTTTCCATGACTCTCCAAGTACTTCTACATGCCAGTGAAGGAGTGGTTATACATAAATCTAAGCATGACAGTTTTCCTGTTCGTGGATCCAGTCGGGTTCCTTCGCCATCATTCAAAACAGTTAGATTATGATGATTCACGAATTGTTCTATCACTTGTCCATTCTTGTCTGTTTTGTCACTTCCCCACATGGTACCATGAGCGTTAAAATCGCCTACTATAATATTAATAACTTTATCATTTTTATTCACGTTTTTTAATAGCACATTCATAGAATATTCATTTAATTTCTTACAAGGATTATAAAAGTTCACAATTGATAACTTTTCATTTCCTGCGTGTATGTTTACTTGCTGTATTTCTAAATTTACATCATTCATTGGACCTTCATACTTGATTTTATTATGAATGTATATCGCACATCCTCCCCTCGCCTGATTTTCCCTATTTCTTGGGAGACATGTGTATTCAGGAATTTGAAGAACTCTATTTTCCTGAAACCATGTTTCTTGTATACATATCAAATCATAGCAATTTTTGTGTGTATTCAAATACTTTATAAGTTCTTTTCCATGCCCTAGTAATCCCTGTGCATTCCATTGTAGTATGGAAAACAGTATCATCAATGTTTTAAGTATCGTTATCAACATTGTTAGCACTACTTATTTGCTGCAGCGATCTTTTCGCTGCGACCAGAACTAAATTATTTATTTCTTTGAGAGTTTTGCCCTCTGTGAGTGAGAGGATCAATTGACATATAAAGTCAATTATCTGATCATCATTTGCTGTAGCTATAAAGTTCAGGGGTACAGAAGGATTTTCTTTCTTTTCATTGTCTTTTTTTGAAGTGATTGTTGTTGATGTTGTTGAAGGATTTTGTGGGATTTTTCGAGGGATTTTCGAAGGATTTTTTGAGGTTGTTCGAGGTGGTAAGACATTTTGAGTTTGTGGTGTGCTGGTGGTTGCGGGAGGTACGCTTTGTGTGGTTGCAGCGTTGGCATATGAGCCAGGTATCGCATCATTTGGTTTAATTTGTGTGTTTTCTTGTTCCTCTTTCCTCATTCTGGAGGTTTGTGTGACAATGTTAGTTTGAGGGTGATTTTGTTTATTTGTCCATATTTGTGATGCTTTAGCATATGTGATTTTTTATGTGATTTTGATGTGTTGTACTTGTTTAGCTTTTTTTGCTTGTGTGCAACCATTATAAGCAGCAGAATGCTCTCCTCCATAGTTTACACATTTCGGGGTGTCTTTTTTGGTGCACTCCTCAAACTTGTGGCTTTCGCCGCATCTAACGCATCTCATGTTAGACCGGCACGTTGCTGCCCCATGCCCAAATCTTTGGCACTTGAAGCACCTGACTACTTTGGGAATGTATAATTTTACCAACTTTATTTGGTAACATATACTTATCGATGTTGGTAGAGTGGATGTACTAAAGGTCAGGATGACGCTTGTTAGAGGAATCTGCTTTGATTCGTTTGTTTCCATTTGATCTTTATCTTCTCCATTCTTCACCCTTTTTGTCATTCTTTTAACCGCTGTTACCTGTTGCGTTCTTAATTCAGACAAAATTTCTTCCTCGGTCATTTCTGTTGGAATGGCGTAAATTACCCCTTTGGCGCCTCTTGCACCCTCGGTCACTTTGACGGGAATATTCCCTATATTATCCAACTGTAGGATTGCTCGAACTTGTTTTGTGTTCTTACACTTAACTAGTAATCCACGACGAATGAGGATTTGGAAGATATTGCAAAGAAGAAGATAGCTTTGTGCATGAATAAGCCTACAAGTGATGATGAAATAGTGAAAATGCAATTCGCAAACATCCATAGATTACCTCGTCGACGTAACATGTCAGATCCTGAAGGAGATAAGGCCCCAGATGCTATCATTATGAGATTTGTCAAATTTTCTGACAAGGAGAAGGTCCTACGTGCATTCTACGCATACAATTCATATCAGAGCAGAAGGAAGAGGGGAGGTATAGCTGCTACTAGTGCTGATGCTACTCCTGGAGACAGAGACAAGGATGACCCATTGTTTCGCATATCCATTCGCACAGATTTGCCAAGAAAGATGAAGATAAAGAGAAGCCAGTTAGCCTCTAGAGCATATGAGCTGAGGAAGCAAGGATTTCTAACAAGAATCAGAGTAGTTGGCATTGATGTTATTCTTCAAACAAAGAAAGCGAGTGGTGGAGATGACTAGAAAAGAGATAAAGAGCAGTAGTTATGTAACAAAACAGTCATGAACTACACAGGCTGACAGCAAGAAGTAAGACATTAAAGAGACTTTATTTTTAAAGGAAATAAACACTTAACTTGTATAATTATTAGGCTCTCATGCTTATAGAAAAGTGATTCATCATGGGAGGGGGACCATGATGCATTTTGACCTGGAATCGAAGTTGTATTGTTTGTTTTGTATAGTTTTGTGCATGTTATGTTTTTTGTTTTGTGTAGTATTGTGTATGCTATGTGTAAAAAAAACAAAATCCCTCTAAAATATTTATGTACTTCATTTCTCTCTGCAGTGTTATCATCTTCAGAAGTAAGAATAATTTTGTATTGAACAATGCTTTCATTTGTTATGAATAGTAAAGATATAAAAATATTATCATTAAACTGCCGTGGACTTGGAGAACGTTGTAAAAGAAAGGATCTATTTAATTTTTTGAAAAAGAAAGATGCAAATATATAATGTCTACAAGACACTCATTATGTTTTTGAATGGGAAGAAGAAATATTAAAAGAGTGGGATGGAAGAGGTTTCTTTTCATATAAATCATCTAATGCTAGAGGAGTTGCAATATTATTTGACAAAAACACACATTTTGTTATAAAAAGAGTAAAGAGTGATACTGATGGAAACTACGTAGCCCTTAGAATTCAGTTTGGTTTTCTAGAATTTTCACTGATTGTATTATATGGGCCAAATAGTGACTTCCCAGAATTTGTTAGTTGTATAAAAAAAAAAACATCTTATTAGAGTATGATGATCCTCACAAAATTATTTGTGGTGATTGGAACCTGGTACAGAGTGTGGAGTTAGACACTTTTAATTACCTTCGACTTAGTAACAAAAAAGCAAGGGAAAAGGTACTTGAGATTTAAAAAAAAATGACTTTATTTGGTTGATCCATGGCGTCAACTTCATCCTGATACAAAATTATATACCTGGCGACAGCCTACACCATTGAAGCAAAGTAGGTTGGATTACTTTTTAATGTCTTCAGATATATTTTCCTTCGTTAGAAAATGTGAAATTGGTTTTGGCTATCGCACTGATCATTCAATGATCAGTTTAGACATTGTGTTAGATAAATGCCATAAGAGATTACCTATTGGAAGTTTAATAACTCATTTTTGAAAAAGTCTGAATTTGGTAATCTTATTAAGGAGAAGGTTAATGAAGTTTCCCTACAGTACCTTTATGTTGACTGTCTTGATGGTAAACAATTTGAACATGTTAGTAAAGAAGATCTGAAATTTACAATTAATGACCAGTTGTTTTTTGACACTTTGTTGATGGAGTTGCGGGCGGTTACAATAATGTATGCAATTCGACAGAAAAAGAAGGAAGAAAGTGTAGAAAAGGACCTTGAGACTTAGATAGTTAATTTAGAAAGATTGTTGGAACATAATACAAATACCAGAGAAAATTTAGAAAAAATTAAACTATTAAGAGATGAATTGGAGCAATTCAGACACCAGAAGCTTGACATGGCAGCCAAAAGACTACGGCTTCAAACAATGCTATATGGGGAAAAACCATCAAAATATTTTTTGAATCTAGAAAAACAAAGGATAGTGGAAAAAACGTTTGTAAAATTGATTGACGACAATGGTACAGTGTTGCAACAACAAGAGGATATCCTGAAAGAGGTTGGGTTATATTACAAACGTTTGTATAAATATCATCCGCATTGTGATGCAGAAGATCTTTTTTCTCACATAAGTGAAGAACATTTTCAAAGTCTCACAGAAGAAGAGAGTATTTCGTTAGAGGGAGAAATTTCTCACAGTGAAATTGAATATGCATTAAAGAATATGAAAAATAACTAGATTTGTAATACTTGTTTGGAACAAGTATAGGTGGGCTGATCCAACAAAAAATTTAGACAAAATAAAGGGTACATTTGAGATAGATTTTTGTCTCAGCTACAAAATACTCGAAGTTCAGCGTAAATGAAGCTAAAACGACGTAGTCATGTCCCATAGAGAATACACGCAAAATGTGAAAAATTGACATGCCTCCTTTAATCGCAAAAATACGCCATGATGCCTTTGTCAAAATAAAGAAAAGTAGTAACTGCATTTGTAGAAAATTGTCTCAGCTAGAAAATATCAAAATTTGAAAGAAAATCGATCAATATTTACAGAGATACAATCAATTTTCCATAAATATGCTGACGTCATAATATGCAAATTGGAATTTTGAGTTCGGAGGCCATTTTGATGACGTCATAAGTTAATTGAGGGTCAAATGAGACATGAAAAAATATCTCCGAATCATACTCTATTAAAAAATGAAAAAAAATTGGGGTCACCTTGCATCCTAAAGAGCTACAATGGATTTTGTATAGGCATGTTTTTGCCCGTATATGCTATGTATGACAAGAGCTCGCGCGCACGGAAATTTTTGTTAAACGGTCGATCATTCCGTTATTAATAGTCATAAAGAGACAAACATGGTAGCAATTTGTTTGTAAAAATATGTGAAATATTATGAAAGAAAAAAAAAATCGATTCTACATTGTGTAATAGTTTTACGCGCGAAAACGCGCGCGCATGCGCGTGTGCGCGATTTTTTATAATATGCTTAAAATGGCCTAAAACGTATGCAAAATGATTTAGAGACGATTTTGAGCACTTTAACATTTTGCGCGCGCATTGACGCGCGGACGTACGCGCACGTGCGCGTTATTTGACCTGAAATTGACCGGACGGATATTGACCTTGATCATGATAAATATGAATAAGAAATAACCATTAGTTATGAAGATATGATCATGAGTTGATTTTCGTAAAATTTTACAAAATGGCGCCTAGATGACGTCATCAGTGAAGGTCAATGTTGAAAACGTTATTGTGTTTTGTACATATGCCTACACATATGTGTGCTAAATTTGATTGAGCCATTTTCAAGTAATCGTGCTTACAAAAAAATGGTTCGAAATAAGAAAAATAACGAATAATAAATAAAGGCAATTCTAACGAAATTATAAGGTGGTCTGTACGTTATACAGCCCACCTGATAAAGCTCCTGGTCAGGATGGATTTACTGTGGAATTTGTCAAAGTTTTCTTTGAAGAATTAGGCATTTATATGATGCGTAGTATGAATTGTGCTTACACTTCTGGAAAATGATCTATCTCGCAAAATATTGGTTTGATTACATTACTTCCTAAAGGTGACAAAGTGAGACACTTTATCAAAAATTGGAGACCAATTTCTCTGTTGAATGTTGTTTATAAAATACTATCAAGCTGTATTGCTAATAGACTAAAAAGAGTATTACCTCATATTATACATGCTAATCAAACAGGTTTTATGTCTGGACGATTCATTGGTGAAAATATTAGAATTTTATATGACATTATTGCTTATACTGAAAAAGAAAATGTTCCTGGAATGATTTTGTTAATTGATTTTGAAAAAGCATTCGATACTGTTTCTCACCACTTTCTGTATAAAACACTTTCCCTTTTTAAGTTTGGTAGTTCGTTTATAAAGTGGATAAAGATATTGCTTAGTGATGCATACTCTAGTGTTATGGTTAATGGGCGAATAACATCAAGATTTCGTGTAGGAAGGGGATGTAGGCAAGGGGATCCAAATTCTCCATAATTGTTTTTGTTGTGCGCCGAAATTCTTGGGATTTTAATTCGAAATTCACACTCTGTGAAAGGAATTTCTGTCGGTTCAAAGGAATTTAAGATCCTTCAGTATGCAGATGACGCAATATTGTTTCTTGATGGCACAGCTGCTAGTTTTTGTAATGCACTACATATTTTGGACCTATTTGGAAACTGTAGTGGGCTGAAGATCAATATCCAAAAAACAAACGCAATTTGGATTGGGGCCTCAAAATGTAATGAAGATATAGAATTAGAAGGAAGACAAGTGAATTTTGTACATAATGATTTTTTTCGTTATCTTGGTGCTGACTTTCATGTTGTTATTGACAAAATACCAGATTATGTAAAACGCCAAAGTAAAGTAAAACGCCAGATGATTTCTTGGATCAAAAGGAACATTACGGTTCTTGGAAGAGTTACAGTTGCTAAATCATTACTGTTACCACAGTTTAATCATCTTTTTATGGCAATCCCAGATCCTTCAGCAAAGTTAATGAAAACCATAAAAGTTAAGTTCTTTAACTTTATATGGAAGAATAAGCCAGATAAAATTAGTAGGAAACAGGTTGTTGGTACATATGAAGAAGGGGGACTTAAAATACCAGATATTGAGTTTTTTAACATGTCACTAAAGTTAACATGGCTTCGAAGAATGGTTTTAGGAACATGTAAAGATGTTAGTCATTTAATGCAATCGTTTTTAACAAAACCATTTGTAGTAGGGTTTGGTGATGAATATTTTTCGGCATTGTCTCATGAAGTTGCTAATCCTTTTTGGAGACATGTGTTTCACGCTCTGTCTATGTTGAGTCGTATAGAGGGAGATGATTGGTTAACTTATCCGTTGTGGAGAAATAGCTCAATAAAAATTGGACAAAAATCTGTATTTTTTAAATCTTGGTATGAAAAAGGCATCAGATGTATAAATGATTTGATTGATGATAAGGGAAAACTTCTGACTCGTGAGCAATGTGAACAAAAATTCTGCTTGAAACTAAATTATTTGTCTTATTATTCTGTAACTCAAGCTATAAAGTTTCGATATCAAATGCATATTGAAAAATGTGAAAAAAATGTAGTAGATCCTCTAATGCCGTCACATATCAAAATATTAGTACATGACATAAAAGGTTGTCAATATATTTACAAAACTTTTCTTGGAAAAACCAATTGTGTTAACTCAATATGTATGAAATGGGAACGACATTTAGATTATACCCCTGAATGTATAAGAATGCAGAAATATCATAGAATGATATTTCGTTTTACTCCAGATATTGGTTTAAGATATTTTCAGTTTAAGATAGTAAATAGGATTCTGTATTTGAACAAGCAACTGTATAAGATGAAAATAGTGAGTAACGATAAATGTTCGTTTTGTAAAAAAGAGTTGGAAGATATTGTACTTTTCTTTTACAATTGTGAAATCAGTAAATCAATCTGGAATGAAACGGTGAAATGGATAAATGAAGGTTCTCGATTACAGATAGAGTTTAATTTAGAAAATGTAATTTTTGGTTTTGAAGACAAAAGAAACGATGCTTTAAATTGCATGGTGACTTTGATTAAGCATCAACTATTAATATTTTGTTCAAAAGCTTAATAACAAAATTCCAAATTTTTAGTTCTTTGAAGAAGAAAATTATTCAATATTATGAAGACGAGAGATATATCCATTCTATATCTGGTATGCATAACAAATTTGTTACTAAATGGCAGGCACTTCAACATTTGTTTGTATGAACAACAAGGAGAGAAATGTGAAAGTATTCTGTTTTGTTTGAGTTAAGGAAAGACTTAATTTCATTGAATCGTAAAAATGTTTGTTTGACTCAATAAAATAGCCTATGGAGGGCTAAAACGTTTAAAAAAAAAAAATAATATTAACAAATAAATTGCACTTTCTCTATACTTTTGTCGAAAAAAACGTAATAACCCAGCACAATGTCGTCTCTTTTTGCATTGCTTGGAGAAGAGCTAAATAGCGAGTTTCAATTGCACTTCGGCTGCTCTTGCAAGCCCTTACTCGTTCCATTGTGGTCAGGCGGCTTCGGGTGAGTGGCTTAATATACTCATCGTTAGCTTTCTTCTGGTATTAAACATATTTTGATTGGCTGTATATTGTTGACAGAATAAAGGAAACCTTATTTAAAAAACCTTCAGCGTCTGAATTGACTCTTTGACCTGTTCCAAATGCACGCACACTAGATGAAGCCAGTGGCCCGTGACCCCTGCAATCAACACTCAACTTCTTTTATGAGACAAGTTCAAGCAAACGTTTCCATAAGTGGGTAACCTTGTCAAAAAATACTACATGTATTTCCTTTTCTCTTGTATATCCCATAGTATATACTAATGCTTGATGAATACAATCAATCACTCCATCTTTGTTTTTGTTAAACGGCTAACTTTATTTTGACATGTAATGGGTCTCCACTTCTGCTACAATCTACTGCAGGAGACTGCTTTGATAGGTCCACTGCTGGATCCCGGCCAACCCTGCTACGTATACATTGAGCAAGCTTATCAATCCTTCGGATCTAGGCCACTCAGATACACAGTGTACTGCTATAACATGACGTCATTTGAGTTTCCTTGTTTTGGCCGATGTCGTTCTGTCTAGAACGAGCAAATTATTATATTTTAAATAAAGCAAAAACCAATAGAACAGTAGCATGCACTGGACATATAGACGGATAGACAGTGACTTACATCACAATTACGTTAACAGTTACGTAAAACGATAATATAGTACCCAACCAAAAACCAAAACAGGAGAGAGAGAGAAGAGAGAGAGAGAGAGAGAGAGAGATGGAGTGTTAAAGGATATCGTATTTCTTTGTTTGTCGTACATATCTTAATATAGTTCGTTGATTCTTTGGAGAGAGTACATTTTCTAGGCTTAGTGGTACATTTTTATTTATTTTGTCGTAGTTGTATTCTTTCTCTGTCGAACTGATAACAATCAATAATATAATGTTGTACATTTTCTGTTTTGTTACAATATAAACAAAGACCATTTTTATGTTTGCCTAGTTTGAAGAGAGTTTCGTTCAAAAGGCAACTACTGACTCCCAGTCGGTGACTTGTGCTTTCATCCCTTCTACTGTGCAAGTTGGATTCTAATGTAGGTTGAATTTTCGGTTGTATATGGTACAAAAAACGGCCTCTTTGGGAATTATCCCATTGGTGTTGCCAACAAAGTATAAGTATTACTCTTTAGAAACTACACTGGCTTACTGTAGAAAAGCGCATCATATTCAAACTCTTATTAATTATATTCAAGCACAATACAGTTTTTCTCTTCCATACCAGACTGATTTGCTCGAACAATACCACCCACCCCAAACCCTCCGTTCAAGCAAGCAATCATTACTTTGGGTACCAAAGGCCAATACTATATTCTATGGGGGCAGATCTTTTGCAGTTGATGGACCAAACCTTTGGAACAATCTTTCCAAATTCAAACAACAGGCACCCACTTCTGCAACGTTCAAATCTTTACTAAAACGCACCTCTTTGGCCTTATAATTAATAAGCTTAAACTATCCTTACTTACGTTATTTGTTTTGACCATGTTAGCTATCTTTTAATTATGAAAGTTTAAAGATATTCATTTTAGTAGTTATAAGATTTGTTTATTTCTCTTTGTTGATTCCTTTTATGTGATTATATTTCTCGTCATTCATGCTGGTACAGTGCATAGAGAAACTTATGTTTATCATGCGCTTTATAAATATTGTTTTAGTATTAGTATTATTATTGCCTCGTCGATTTATCTTGAATTTTTGAGAGCATCTCTTTACAGCTGGAAGGAGGAATATTTTCAATATCATGTGTTATTGCTGTTTTGGCTAAGCTGTCGGCCTTTTCAATTGCTAAAATGCCACAGTGGGATGGTATCCACTCACAGCATACACTTGTACCATTTTGTTATATTTGTGTTAAAGTGTTAACGATTTTCGACCCAATACTAGAAGGCTAGAAGGCCTTTGGTCTGTAGCTGGACTGTAGACAATTTATACTAACCCGATAATATAACAATTGTGATTTCCTTTAGCATTTGCGTAATACAAATCCATCATCATTAACTTTATTTATTCCGATTTAGAACATGCAGAGGATACTTAAAGCACCCATGATGCTGCGAAAGGTTTCTTGCATCGCCACGTTGTTGGTCTTATTACCAGTCGTTTCTGCAGTGGTGACTCTCCGTCCAGTTTCCACCATCTACTTGCCGTACAGCTATAACGGAGAAGAAGGTCTCTATGGCATTGATGCTGGAGCAGTGGAGCAGACCGGCTATGATTCTGCGACAAAAATTGGTTATTCTGCAGGTATTAATCTCCGCTTTTGGCCTTACATATCACAAAAATCTACTAAAACTCTATTAGGAATGTGCATCTTTAAAGTTATAGGTGTATTTCTATTTCAGAGGTCGGTGAAAAGATGCTTCGATTTCTCAAAGAGATAAGTCCGGGACGATATGAATATGCACAAAATTGACATTAAACGCTACGTGGGACTACAACTCTCCTGCACGTATCCCTATAGATGGGGCTACTCTCACGCTTTCGCGAACATTTCGCTAGTGGGTTCGTTGATGACAATTGCCTTCGATCTGTTCCAGCGATAACCGTGGGATAAACAATTATGAAAAGATATTTCGAGAAAAGCTTTGATATATTTAGATTTAACATTTATCGATCTGGCGTAATGACGGAAAATATGAAGAATACTGCAATATTTTCAGACAAAAAAATGGCTCTTTGTTTTGCCTAGTTTTCGCATATTAAACATAACTGCAATAATAATGAGTTAAATCAACTCTTCTTCTTCAATTTGACATATCAATCATTTCATTCGGTGGTTTTTAAAGTGAGATTTTACAGTTTACCGTAGCGATTTAGCATAAACAAGTTGTTTACTTTATGCAAATTAGGCTTCAAGGACAAAGCTTTCGCACAGTTAATTGTACCCTATAGCCCCGCACCTGCTCTTTCTTCTTGATTTGACCTACCTTGTACGCAGAGTTGACTTTCTGATAAAGGCATGATCTAAAATTTAGTGTATTTGCACGTGTTTGAACCCTAATAAACAGCTGAGAATGGGACCAAAAGTTTTAAGAATAATAATGCAAGGTCATGGGGATGTCAACTTCTATCTCTCTCAGCTTAATAGTCCGAACAATAGAATCAACCGAGCGGAATCAACAGAAATGTCTTAACAACAATCGAAACTTCTTCCATGAAGCCTTACATTAGATTTTTTTCTCTATTTAAATAGATCGTAAAGGCGGGTGAAGAGGATAATAATACTTCGTCGTTAGCCATGAGAATAACAATTTCTATATCTCTCTGCTAAATAATCCGAACAATAGAATCAACCACAAGTGGTCAACTGTTAATATACAAATACACACAGGTGTTTGTGCGTTATGGTCGATGCAGCGCATGAGGGTATTCAATATGGTGCAATAAATGTCTCCCCGCAACCTTCATCCACGGTTGTTATCACCAAAGTGCACGCCGTGCGGATAGTACCGTGCATATAGTAAAACAAAATTATGCAAGGTCACGTGATCCATTTTGACGCTTCTCATTGGCTATACATTCTTGAACCCATTTTATAAACGAATTTGTCATGAGTCCTGAAATTTCAATGTGTTACTGTACGTCATAGTAGTATTAAAGAGCAGCAATGGCGAACGATTGTTGCTAAAATTCAGAAATTGTTGCTTAGATTGCTTTTCCCTAAAAATTACCATGAGACATGAAGATACATTGAATTTTGATCAACAAACAAGGTATTGGTCTCGAAAACAGTCAGTAAACACTGGAACTAGTATGCATAAGTGCTTGCCTACTAAATTTGAAGGTTAATAGAAGCTTAAACTATATGTTATGATTACCCCAAGTTTACTGTATCCGTTTTTTTAGAAAAACACTCCATATCATCGTTGTTATTATGAGACGGGTTATAGCATCTAAGCAATCCGATTGGTCAATTGAAACCACGTGGGCGTGCGTTAGTTTTTCCCACCGTGCAAAAGAGCTCCCATCAAAAATTGATAACACTCGCTCGAAACCTGCCGATATCTCTTTCGCGTACTTCAGCCAAATTTAATTTGTGCATAAGACACCCTTACACGGTTACAAGAGTGCGCGTGCGCAGACATGGGCGCCATTTTAATTTACGGGTAATTTAAAATGGCGCCCATGCTAATACACCAGTTTACGGTTACATCAGTGCGCATGCGCAGACAGGCTGACCTCGGGTCATTGGCTTTGAAACAAAGCCAATGACCTGAGGTCAGTGGTATTTATGCGTAAATTAAGATTGCGCCCATATGCAAATGATGATGTGCGCGCACAACGCAGCGCGTAGGCAGTGATGTCATCATAATTTGCATTGGCGCAATCTTAATTTACGCATAAATACATGACTTCTAGGTCATTGGCTTTGATTAAAATGGCGCACATAACCGTAAACTGGTGTATACGACGTGACCGCATAGCGCAGGTAGTGACGCAACAATACATGCGCATTTGTAAACATTGATAACGCAATGTTTACGCGCAAATTAAAATGGCTGCCTTAACTGAAAAGGAATGTTTTGTCAATACACTGTATCTAGATCTAGATCTAGAATATTCTAGGCCTAGTTTAGTTAGATCTAACTTAGATCGATCTAGATCTAATATCTATCTACCGTATTCTCCAGATCTAGACTATATTGTAAGAATGCCGATCCGTCTTATAAAACAAATAATGTACTGTTTCGCTAGTGTGTTAGGTCAGTTCCAGTGCACTCAGTTTAATCAATGCGATATCGATAACGCACTTGCCCTGCGGGCGCGTGCATTTATGGGCACTGACTAAACTTCGTGCACTTGCCCTGCGCTAACACACACGTAACAGCGCATTATTTGTATACTGTTTTTTCCCGAACTCAGGTGATAACTACATCCACATCACTGATTGGTCGGATGTAACCACGCCCACAATTCTGGAGCGTTTTGCAGTCGACACGACATGTAATGATATCGAGACCTGCGGCGACTTTGTGGGATTCGTACTCGAGGGACCAAGGAAGACAGACGATGGAACTCTGCATGTTTACTCCCTCTACGACAAAGCATCTGGAGATTGGACAAAGCTCCATGAAATATCACGTACGATATATATATAAATACGTACACATCTGTCTATAAACTCTAAATGTGATCTATATATTAATGAAATAGTCATATCATAGTTCATCCGTTGTATGTATCATGTATGTATAACAATATAAAGGAAATGAACTTCATTATGTCGTTAAAGGAAAGATAAGTCAAGGGTGAGGTTTTGGAATAATAAACATTAAAAGAAACTTGATCAATGTTGATAAAACTGCATGCACAGCCCACGAAAACTGATATGTGGGACTATATGCCATGAGGTCTGAGAGTATGGTCTAACCATCTAATGATTATTCCTTTTTGGGAGACATTTGTAATTATTCTTCCAAAATGGCATACAACGAATGAAAAAGTTCACCAATTATAAAAAAAAACACTTTCTACTAGAACTTAATCTTCTCTTTCAACTTTGAATCTAGTTGGCAGCAAACCTGATATGCTTCATTTCTCTCACGATTGTCGTACTATCGTCGTCGCGAACGAGGGAGAAGCTGCACAGAATGCCGACCAGACAGAATTCATTAATCGAGAAGGATCTATTTCCATCATCCGATTATCTGTTGACGGTTCCACGTTCAAATCGACTTTGCTTAACTTCACACAGTTCAATGATAGGTAAACCATTAAGAAGATAGCATTGGTGATAATGAGTGTAATGATGATTACATTAGTGGTGGTGGTGTTGAAGATGATGATGATGGTGGTGGTGCGTAGTGACAATGATGAGGATGATGATGATGACTGTAATGGTAATTATTGTGGTGGTATTGGTGATGATGATGGTAGTAGTGGTTATAATGGTTGTGGTGATGGTGGTTGAGTTGACGGTGATATAGTATTAATGATGATGATGGTGGTGTTAGTGATGGCGTTGGAGGTGGTGATTTTGATGATTGTGATGGTGACGATGATGGATAATGATGATAATGGTGATAACGATAAATAATGCAGTTGGTAAAGATTATGATGAATTTTTTTTTAACTGACTTTTGTTGTTGTTTTGTTTAATTGTAAATTAAAATTGAGTCCAAGATGTCGATGATCCATTTCACGTCCTCCAACGCTTTTGCTTTCAACCTCTTAGGTCGGATGAATACGTTGCAAGAGGAGTACGTTACCCATACCACGGAGAGTTAGACGGTGCCAATGATACGTTCGCCCAAAATCTAGAGCCTGAATACATCACCTATAACTATGATGACACGAAAGCATTCGTTGGATTGCAGGTGAGCCAATTCCAAGATTATTGAGGACAACATCTGAAAAACAACAATCGAAGAATCGAATGAACATCCAAGGTGTTGGGAGATATAGCTAAATCTTTCCAATTTTGTTTTAATTGCCAATAATCGCAACGGATGTGCCTACAATTTCAAAAGCGTCATAATCGAGATTTATAGGTTTCACCCTACTGCGTCACAAATCACCAATAAAATGTTTGAATTGCTTCTTCAAAACTCGATTTGTTATAAACAGTTTCCATCTGTTCTTTGTTTTCTTAAAAGCTACTTCAAAATCAATCTAAAAACTGAATCGTAGACCGATCTGTACTATTGCTCTTTAAGGAAGAGTCACTTCAATTGAAGAGTTGAAAATGGTTAATTTTTAAAATATTTAAATCGAATGATGATCTTTCTCGTCCGCGGCATTTTCGCTTCCAAAATGAATAGTGTTTTTTGTTGCCTTTAAAGGAAAACAACGCCATCGCCGTGGTGGATCTACTGGCTGATGAAATAGAAGACATTTATCCCCTGGGTGAAAAAAGTTGGCTCAACCTGGATCTTGATGCAAGCGACAGAGATGATGGTAAGGAGATCGCTTCTAACTATTACCTGCTTACGTCACTCACTCAATCTATTTTTTTTAATTATTAATTTCTCTTTAAATAGCCTTGTGTCAACTATCAGAATGTGTGAACATGAGATTGCCATGCTTCGTATTCCGGACTTCGTTTTTGTAGGCAATACATTTAGGTTAAGATGAACATCTTGCCTCCAGTTTTTATATCAAGAGATTTTGTAATAAATTTATTAAGACAATCATCAACCAGCTAATCAATCCTGTGTCAATCGCGTTAAAATGAGAAGAAAACAGATCAAGCAAGTGATCGATTGAAGTTAATGCAATAGCAAGTTGGTTTGATAAAGAACTACTTACTTGCCAATTTTCATAGAACCAGAAATAAGGTTTTGTTTAAATTCGTTTCATTTTCAGGAACACAAAAAAAAAAAAATGTCAAGCCTTTAATATTATTGACGGAATTCGCTGAATATTGAGGAAAAACAATTGAGCCAACAATCAGTCGTTCAACCAATCAAAGAGTCGCCTAAATATAAAACTATAAAAGATAACACATATCGTCGTTTGCTTGACTGAGGGCCGCGTCAGTGACTGTTTTAGCCTGCCACACTTAATCTAAAATAAATAGTGCAAAATGAAAGGTGCAATTAACGTTAAAACTGCAACTTAAAGCCCCACTGTCCTACTTGTAGCTACTTGCTCCCTCTATATATAAAACTTCCCAATCGGTGCCTGTTGGTCCCCCCGATCCTCTTTTTCTTATGTTAGTTGAGAGCTGAGTTAACAAGTTAACCACCTGTCAGTGACCTCGCTGTGTGGTCTAATCCCTTCTGGCCCAGTCGTATTGACGGTCTTTAAAAGGCAAATGGCATTCATGGGCTCAATTAGCGCATGTACTGACGAGATATGAATAACGCCTCGTTTGAAATGGTCATTAATTGGATAAATTCACGGTGCGTCATATGTTTCTTTGCATCAGGAATCATATTCAGGAGAAACGACATCTTCAGCATTTACCAGCCAGATAGTATCAAGTATTTTGAAGTGGACGGAGTTGGTTATATCATCACGACCAATGAGGGCGAGTTTCTTGAGTACGAGCTAGGAAATGAGGAGTGGGCCGAAGATCAGAGAGGAAATGACTTTAAAGCTGGTAAATTATTCATGCATTATCTATTGTGATATGTAGGTGAGGATGTGCATGTGTGTGTGTGTGTGTGTGTGTGGGTGTTTGGGTATGTGTTTATGTATATGATATTGATTGCAAGAGGATTGACATCATTTCAATTTTGGGATTTTGACCAACTGATGTACATGACTATCACTAAAATAACAAATAACCTTTTTAATTGATAATTAAAATGTTAGCCTTCGAGTTTTTGTTCATTTTGTTGTTGTTGCTGTTTTTGTTACCTTTTTTCTTTGTGGCTAAAGTCAAGTAGAATTATTAACTGGATAGACATTATGATCTATGAACTGAACAACTTCAGTAATGTCAAATCAAAATTTCGTATTTTCTACGCTTATCATGTTTACAGGGGATTTCGCGGAAACATTTGACAATGAGCTGATTGCGAAACTTGATGACGATGATATTCTTGGTGAGTAATCAAATTCGAATATCTTTTCCCCTTCGCTTTCTTTCCTCCCCCCCCCCCCTTTTTTTTTTTTATTTATTGTTTCTTTTTTCGCTCTTAGTTCCAAGGGGACACGTATCCCAGTGTCTCCCCTTCCACAGCTATATAGAACATTAGATTAATGTTCTGATTTAACGCTCTGTATATACAGAACTTATAATCATGGGCATGAACCCATTTAGACTTTGGCTCGAAAGGTCCCATTTCAATTTTGTTAAGGCATTGTTCAAAAAATGCAAAATCTGAGATGCATGGCTCTACGTGTTATCAGTGTCTGTGATATGGTGTAATATAGAAGCCCTACACAAATTGAGCTTCAAAATTATCAGAAAGTGCTTTTAAAAACTTTTTAAAAACTTTGAGTTACCGGTTACACCATACTCATTTCCTCCAACTCTTAAATGTAATAATGGGTTCTTTTATAGCGCTCATGTCATGAACATTGCTACTCTTGGCGCTCCATTGGCGGACTTTACAGCTCTTAAGCACCTTAAGGAATTTATTCCTGCCAGGTACCCATTAACCTTACCTGGGTCGAGTTTGGCAAATGAAGTTTAATGTTTTGCCGAAGGACTTTAGTGACAGGGATTCGAAGCCGATACCTTGTGGTACACGAAGACTTCTCCACTGAGAAACAATACCTCTACACCTATTTCAATTTCTCTTTTTCTTACCACGGGTTGTTTACAGGACGTCTAGGATTCAGCAAAGTCGACGGCTTGGACAGCTCGGGAAAATTCGAGAAGCTTTATTTCTTTGGTGCTCGAGGCTTTTCCATCTTCAGGGCCTCCGACATCGCACTCGTCTATGACAGTGGCGACGAGGTGGCGAAGATCATTGCTAAGTTCTACCCCGACGTCTTCAGCACCGACACCAATACGGATGATCCAGCCAACGAAACACCGGAAGACTTGTTTGATAAACGCTCCGATAATCAGGTACAATTTCTTTCACCATTTCGACCAAATGAATTATCTTTATTTCTATAAAGCCTAAATCTGCCTCAAGATGAAATTTGCACAGCAAAGCAAGAGCTTACTTCGTACATGTCATACATCCGTTTTACATTGTTCAAACTTGTCTAGCAGGGCTCCCACTTAGCCGAGTTGTATTAGCGAGTTATGGGGAGTTGTGGTGAGTTGCCTCAAAGAGGCACTCGCAATAACTCGCGAATAATTTGGTATGGCTTAGCGTAACTCTTTACAACATTCCACGACTCTCCTCGAAGTCGCGAGCAGTTCCAAAATTTGGAACATGTTCAAAAAATTTCCCCGATTCGTTGCAATTCAAGGTGAACTCGCCTACACTCGTAATATAGACGCATTACTTGTAACAAGCTCCCGCTGCACTCTTCATAACTCGTAGCAACTAGCCACCTTATGAAGGGTGCAGAGCGAGCTTGCTACGAGTAATGCGAGTATATTACGAGTGTAAGCGAGTTCACCTCGAGTAACAACGAATTCACCTCGAGTAACAACGAATCAGTGAAAATTTTGAACATGTTCAAAATTTTCGCTGATTCGTTGTAGCTCGAGGTGAACTTGCTTAACACTCGTAGCAACTCGCCACCTTATGAAGAGTGCAGCGCGAGCTTGTTACAAGTAATGCGTGTATATTACGAGTGTAGGCGAGTTCACCTCGAATTGCAACGAATCGGGGAATTTTTTTGAACATATTCCAAATTTTGGAACTGCTCGCGACTTCGAGGAGAGTCGTGGAATGTTGTAAAGAGTTACGCTAAGCCATACCGAATTATTCGCGAGTTGTTGCGAGTGCCTCTTTGAGGCAACTCACCACAACTCCCCATAACTCGCTAATACAACTCGGCTAAGTGGGAGCCCTGCACGCACTTAAAGGCCCGAATTCACAAAGGAGGTTTGTCGACAAACCGAGGTTTATGTACGTCATATGACGCGTTTTGACGCGTTTTTTACAAACCTGGTTTGTAAAAACGCGTCGAAACGCGTCATATGACGCACGAAAACCAAGGTTTGTCGACAAACCTCCTTTGTGAATTCGGGCCATTGGCTCTAACATGTGTAATTAGCCGTATCCGGACACCTATCCCCTGGACATCCACCCCCGGATAACCACCCCCAGTCAACTACCCCCTAGGACAACCACCCTCTAGAACTACTACCCCCACGGCAATTTCCCTCTAGAACGACTACCCCCAGGACAGCTACCCCCGGACAACTACCCCCAGAAAATTCCCCCTAGGAAAACGACCCCCGGACAACTACCCCCTAGGACTACTACCTCCAGACAACTACCCCCTAGGACAGTTGTCCGGGGGATAGTTATCCTAGATGATGGCTGTCGTAGGGGGTAGTTGTCTGGGGGTAGTCGTCCTAGAGCGTGGTTGCCCTAGGGCCTAGGGGATAGTTGTCCTAGGGTGTGATTGTCCTAGGGGGTAGTTGACTATGGGTGGTCATCCGGGGGTGGATGTCAAGTGGGTAGTTGCCCTAGAACCGTAATTAGCTACTGCCATTAACATTATTTGGTAAAGTGAGGCCCTCGGTTCGTTCCTAGCTCAGTGACATCCCTTGGGAAGATGTTTTGCCCACATTTGCCCCTTTCAATTCAGATGTATCGAATGGGTACCTGGAAAGGCTGGGTTACTAATAACTACTTGACCAGCAGGGAGAGCAGGAGAGGCTTCTCTGGTTTCTGGGTTAACCAGACCAATTCATTAATTACTAAATATTTATATGACAGTTAATTTTTCATATTCCGACTAACGTTAGTATGTCTCATAAATACACCTCCTACTTAGGGTCCCGAATGTGAATCGGTGGAGATCGGCGAACTCGGTGGACGTCGTATTATTTTCGTCGGCATCGATCGTACATCGGCCATCCTAGTCTACTCTCTCGAATCTGGTGAGGTCGTACCGACGTTCGAAAGCGTGTACCGTGCTGGTGGTCGTAATGATACGTTCCAGAATCTTCTTGACGACCGTAACTTGGGCGACCTTGATCCTGACGATCTCAAGTAAAGGCAGCATTTTTAACACGATCGCTAGAACTTTCGAGAAATCAACCATGGGCAATTATGATAGTCTCGTCCATTACCTTTTGCAATGTGACGTGTTCCACAATCTGAAAATGGTTAACAATTAACAGGGAAATTAAATTGCCTTTGAGTAAATTTCTGGAAAGTATTTGCGATCGGTTTGTTATTCCCTTCAAAATTATTGGAAATTTGAAATTGTAAATGTCAATGCGCACCTGGACATGAGATTAAGTATTTTTTATAAGATAATTGTCAAGAATTAATTGGAAATTTTTGAGAGGAATTACTTCACTGGACCTTCTGTTGCCTTTTTCATAGTTCTTTTTTTTCTATTTTGTCTATTTTACCTAATGAAATTCATTATATCAAATTTGTGTGGATAATTGTTTGTACGACTCTTTTGTGTAAGAAATTGGTTTCCCTATATTTATGAATTGCACTTTATGTTTATTTTAAAATGGAGATAAACTAATGAACAATTTTGCAATGACTCTTTTGATAGCAGTCTTGCTGAAAAGCATATGCGCTTCACTCAGAAATTAAAGTTTGTTCCCGACTTGTCAGCTATTTTTCATTATGATAGCATTTGAAGAGCGATCCATCTCGGGAGACATTTATAGCATGACTTTTCCCTGGCTTACAAGGAATAGGAAAGCTCACAAATTATTTATCGTCTTTACCAGAACTCAACCTTCTCTTAAAGCTCACTGAGTGACCAAAATAGAAAATATCAAAAAAAGTATAATCAGATTTAGAACGTGTTTTTCTTATATCGTACATTGTTTATTTTAGATTCATCCCTGCATCCGCGAGTGTGACAGGAGTACCCATGCTGATGGTTACGAGTTCAGTCAGTGGGACTGTATCTCTCTACGAGGTTTATGACGATTCATCCCCTACAGGTACGTAAGACCCCCTCCCCCTATATCTGTGCCAGGGCCAAACCCATAATGCAATAGTAGTTCGTAACCCTCTTCATATTTGTATGGATGTAGACTATATTCTGGCCTGGGCTGCTCCTACAATAAGGGTTACAACGACTAATACTACTACTACTACTACTACTATCACGTCTACTACTATTACATTGGCCTATGATATTGTTAAAGGTACTATAAAGTTTTGGGAAATCTTAAAAATTGGCTGGATAGTGATTCTTTACAATTTTTTATATATCTGGATGCCCCTGTGGATGTATTATAAGCACTTGAAAATTTAGCCTCTAAAACACTTCTGCTTTCGAGAAAAATTGAAAATAAACATGTACCTGTGCTCCCGGTAAATGTTGATAAATTTCATATAGCACCTATGGCCGTACAATGGTAGCTGCGACCATGAACATCTCAGAATATGTAGTTGTGTTATATAATATCCAAACGGGAATAGCTAATTGATCGAGTTTAGTCATGAAACATTGTTTTATAGCTTAATTAATATATTGACCTTGAGAGAGAGCAATACAACATAAGGAATTTATTATTTCCAATTTCATAACTTTAGACTCGATTTCAACCGCGACGACGATCACTGAATATTGTAGGATCGCATATGCTTCCAATATGTTCATTTGAACCAAATCCATGACCCCATACCAAAACTTTGTATTATTACCTTTAAATATAGTTACACCAAATTATGTACGTCCTCATTTTGAAAACATGTTAAAACATCCCTGTTGAGATAAAAAAAAAAAAAAAAAATCTTTGATCCGATAAAGAAAGTGTGAATATCAAACTTTTTTGATATAAAAATGCGCTTGATGTTGGGGCTCTATTCCATCTTCTTAAATGAATTTTCCCGGGGGGAGGGGTACATAATGTACCTAATGAACAAAAGGACACTCGAAATCCTAATCTTTTTTCCCACTTCCCTTTTGCTGATTATACTTTCAAACATTTCTTCCACAGACAACAACGCCGCCATCTTGATTTCATCTCAAGTCGTCTTCTGTTTGACTCTGCTCTTTGTTTTTCTGCTTATCTAATCATAAGTTATTTCTATTAACGATTGGGCATCAGCTCTAAAGCTTCGAATAACTTTTAATAAATTAGTCATTACGGGATATTAAATTGGAAATGTTTAGTCATCGAGATGGTTAAAGGTATAGACCAGTTCTGGTCATGCGATTGCATTGTGAAAGAAATGTTGTGGAATCGATCAGAAAGGTTGATCATCTAGCATATATAAGTATTGGTGTGTACTGCAAGGTTCTGGAATCATCAAAATGATAAGAAATTTGGCCCAGTCTTGGTATAGTTACAAGCACTGTACACAGAAAAATGTATATGGGACTACGTAATATCTTTCCAGTCCGGATAGATAAAATAATTTACCACATATATCAACTAGTAGGCGGTTTCCCGGCAAAATTTGTATCATCACGTATTTAATAGTCAAAACATATTTTTTTCACATGATTGATAATAAGAGCTTCCATTTTATTTTTTGAGAGGAGGGCGTTTCCAAAACTGGTCTATACCTTTAACACTTGAAATTTCTTTTGTCATGGTTATTGCTCTCTTCCTTCCTCTCTCCCTCTCTCTCTCTCTCTCTCTCTTTCTCTTTCTCCTCATTTAATAATAAGTTATTTTAATTAATTAACTATTGGGCGTCACCTGTTAAGCTTCGAGTAACCTTTAACGAATTAGTCATGACAGTATATTTTATTTCAAATTTTTAGTCGTCAAGATGGTTAACACTTGTAATTTCTTTTGTCATCTTTATGAACGTCTCAAAATCTGTTGCGAATTTAAGGATTGTTTCGCAATTTTTTCCTGGTATCAAACGCCATATTGTATCGAAAAAGAGGCTCCTCTTGCTCATACATATCGATATCATACAGTCTGAAACAAAAGTCTTTGAGATAGCAATCATAATTTGCATGATCAGGTCAAAATAGGGCATTATTTCTTTGTTAGATGATATAGGCCTAAGTTTAATAAGGTCCTTCGCACTGTGAGGAGGCTGATGTAGGTATATAGTTTTTCTTTAAACATTTCTTATTCGCTACCTGGTTTCCATACTTTAAGTCTTTTTATAGGTGGTATTTATCGTTAAGATTATATTAGTCTTGTTAAGTAAATTTAAGAAGTAAGAAACCAAGATTTATGTAGAATGTGATGAAAAAATTGATTATGTAGTATATGATTGTCATGAAAGGAATTTTTTTCCAGGCGAGAATGGAAATGTACTACTCAAGGAAATGTACTACTCAAAGGAAATGTACTACTCTAAGGTCAATCATTTTGCATTTAAGATACACAGTATATGGGGTTTTTGATATGCATGATTTTGGGTTGGCTATTGAATGTAGATAGAAATAGAAATAGCTTGCATACCTAGGAGGTTTGAATGTGAAGGACATGGCAAAGAAAGGGGAAAGGGAAGTTGCTCTAGAATAATGGGCAGAACCCTTCAAGTCAGTGCTACGGTGCAGACGTTTAATGCACGAGGTAGATTTATTTAGTAGGAGAAACATTTTCTTCAGAGAGATCTTCACGTCGGGGCGAGATAAGCTATCAAGTCGACGGGGATTTCTACGCAGTCTAGAGACTGGCCAAGCGACCAGGGGAGTCATCGACAGAAATAGAGATGAGCTGCAAAGTCGACGGGGATATCTACGCAGTCTAGAGACTGGCCAAGCGACCAGGACCAGGAGGTTATGTTCTATTAAATTGTTTATGTTCTGATTTTGACGCCACGATTTGTAGGCTGAATATTAAACCTTCATTATACCTTTATACAATTGTGTTCTGGTGTGGTTTTCTGATGAGGTATAGCAGTGTAAATAATTTTTAAAAAGTCACTCACGTGACAATGATGTAATTTTCCGTTCGAAATAAATTGGCAACTGTCATGCTGGAGGTCTGACTTTGTGTGTTACTTCACGCTTAGAACCATCATAGTCGTTTCAAAGTCCAGAAGCTTCACACGGAAATTGGCGTGTGGGACTACAAAAAATGTAGCCAATGGCTGAGTATAAGCTTGCCCTAGGTCCCACCCCCCCCCCCCTCCCATTCAGTGTTATTTAGGGTACGCGTATACATGTTCCCTCCCTTTGAAAACGGGTCAATGTCGCTATTCATAAGGTCCGCTATTCATAAGGTCCGCTATTCATAAGGTCCGTTATTCATAAGGACCGCTATTCATAATCAAAGAAGAGGGTCGGTATTCATAATACGAGAAGAGGGTCGCTATTCATAATGCAAAATCGGGGTCGTTATTCATAAGGGTCGCTATTCATAATAGGAGAAGAGGGTCGCTATTCATAATACGGAATGAGGTTCGCTATTCATAATAGGAGAAGAGGGTCGCTATTCATAATAGGAGAAGAGGGTCGCTATTCATAAGGTTCATTATTCATAAGGACCGCTATTCATAATCAAAGAAGAGGGTCGGTATTCATAATACGAGAAGAGGGTCGCTATTCATAATGCAAAATCGGGGTCGTTATTCATAAGGGTCGCTATTCATAATAGGAGAAGAGGGTCGCTATTCATAATACGAAATGAGGTTCGCTATTCATAATAGGAGAAGAGGGTCGCTATTCATAATAGGAGAAGAGGGTCGCTATTCATAATAGGAGAAGAGGGTCGCTATTCATAATACGAAATGAGGGTCGCTATTCATAATAGGAGAAGAGGGTCGCTATTCATAATACGAAAGGAGGTTCGCTATTCATAATAGGAGAAGAGGGTCGCTATTCATAATAGGAGTAGAGGGTCGCTATTCATAATACGAAATGAGGGTCGCTATTCATAATAGGAGTAGAGGGTCGCTATTCATGATACGAAATGAGGTTCGCTATTCATAATAGAAGTAGAGGGTCGCTATTCATAATATAGAGTTAGGGTCGCTATTCATAATACGGGATGAGGGTTGTTATTCATAAAATGAAATAGGCCTAAGCAATATCCAAAATGCTCATAACAAATAGAAATATTGGACGGAGGACACCCCCAAGGCGACACATGGCCCTGAATATTTGTCTTGTTTTTAAGTAGGTTTTAAATTTCGTATTATGAATAGCGACCCTCTTCTCCTATTATGAATAGCGACCCTCTTCTCCTATTATGAATAGCGAACCTCATTTCGTATTATGAATAGCGACCCTTTTCTCCTATTATGAATAGCGAACCTCATTTCGTATTATGAATAGCGACCCTCTTCTCCTATTATGAATAGCGACCCTCATTTCGTATTATGAATAGCGACCCTCTTCCCGTGTTATGAATAGCGACCCTTATAAGTAATGAACCTTATTTCGTATTATGAATAGCGACCCTCTCGTCGTATTATGAATAGCGACCCTGATTTCATATTATGAATAGCGGTCCTTATGATTAATGACCCTTAATATGAATTATGAATAGCGACCCTCATCTCACGTTATGAATAGCGGTCCTTATGATTAACGAACCTTATTTCTTTATGAATATTGACCCTCTTTTGCCATTATGAATAGCGGACCAGGAAGTACGGGAATTTACACGTTATGAATAACGGTCCTTATGAATAGCGGACCTTATGAATAGCGGTCCTTATGAATAGCGAATAGACCCCTTGAAAACACCCCCTAAATTCGGTGTGTAAAGTCAATACAGGCCGATTTTATGTGGATTACGAGCCGGACTTTGTTGCGTGAAAAGTACCCCTTTACCGGAAATTTGGGGAACATGAATGCGGTCCCTCCGTTCTCGGAGTGGGGGGGGGGGGGGCAATGTATACTTCTAATTGATCTAACTAATCTGTTTTAATCTATAGTTTTAATATTTTAGTATGACATAATTTCAAAGGAAATTTCTTACGAGTAAATCACTGCAATCTTATTCATTGATATGGATATGAAGTGGGAAAAATAGAAGAAGAAAAAACTAAATAAAAAACATTAGAATATTTTTTTGTTCTACTTCTTTTAAGTTTTCAATCTGACACCCATCGTATGGGTAACTCATTTTAAGGTGGGCGCGATGTTAAGTGTGCGTGTGTGTTTGAGTTGGCAAGTGAATAGGAGAGATTTTCTTTTTTAAAGGATATAGAGGTGGAAATCTTTCATATTAATGTCCTTCCTTTAACATGTGCCTATTACAAAGGAAAATGGGCACCTATGGGATATTGATAGATGCATTTATCAGACGTGTGCAAAGGGGAATTTATGAGAAAGGGAAGTGGCTCTTATTTCTAAAAAAAGAAAAGGTGTATTTCTGAGTGGGGAGGAGGGGCACTTATTACAAAAGAAATGGGCACTTCTCAGACTGAATAGGGCAATTATCATCGGTAAAGGAGGGACTTATCAGAAGTGGTAAGAGGCAATTATAAGAATGTGGAACGGGCACATATTAGAAATAAAAAGGGGCACTTATCTGAGGTAAAAGGGGGCATGGGTACTTTAAAAAGTGTGTGATTTGTATGATATTCTGGACTGTACTCATGAAAGTTGCACAAACGAGCGGATTTATGGGTTCGCGAGTGTTAACACCCTACGATGATCGGCCGATTACACTAGGAGGACGTACAGCGGACATCGGCCGATGTCCGCCCGATGTGTACATCGTCGCCGAAAGTCGCCGCATGCGTGTTCCCGATCAGCAAAAACAGCAGGGCTGACCTTTGGTCACCCTAGGGTCACTGGCCGAAAAGGACCAAAAAACACGCATGCATACCATGACATGCTAAATAAGCTACCTCTCGCGGCCGGCCGTCGTCCACACTAGTATAAGCAAAGATGGCAGAGTGCCGCGGTTCCATGACACATGCTCCGCCGACGATTGCTCCGCCGACATTTACTCCGCAAAACGCGACAATTGCTCCGCGACATTTGCTCCGCGACATTTGCTCCGACGTCAAATGCTCCGCCGACAATTGCTCCGCCGACATTTGCTCCGCCGACATTTGCTCCGCCGACAATTGCTCCGCCGACAGATGCTCCGCCGACAATTGCTCGGCCGACATTTGCTCCGCCGACAATTGCTCCGCAAAACGCGACAATTGCTCCGGTGACAAATGCTCCTCGAACGACAGTTGCTCCGCCGACATTTGCTCCGCCGACAATTGCTCCTCCGACATTTGCTCCGCATGAAGCGACACTTGCTCCGGTGACATTTGCTCCGACGACATTTGCTCCGCCGACAATTGCTCCGCCGACAGATGCTCCGCCGACAATTGCTCCGCCGACAATTGCTCCTCCTACATTTGCTCCGCATGAAGCGATACTTGCTCCGGTGACATTTGCTCCGCCCAAAAAGTGTCCAATAAAATACAAATGATACTAGTACTACGACAAATGATTCGCCGACAATATTTTTTATCACGGGTTATTTTCGTTTCTTTTTTTCTTCATTTTCTGAATGCATTTCATGAAATATTGTAGATGAAATTAAAATTAATGAATGTTGATGATGGGAGGAAAAAGGAGTTACCTAAAAGTCATTTCGAATATACTGAAATAACCATCTATCACTGTACGTCCCATATAATGTACACTAAACATTTATTACATATCGTGGGAAGTTTAACAAAAAAAGTAGAGCAGCAAGCCACATTCCCCAATACGCGCATACCTCCTAGTTAATTTCAAACAGCTCATCAATATGTAAGACCTGACCTCAATGCAAGCAAGCACATGCATCTTACTAGGTAAACCATCATTACGTAAAGCATTATACAATGTACTAGGTCATCATGGAAGTTCTAGAAAACAACAGGGGAGGGATCAAAATAAGCTTTGAAGGGCACTTATACGTAAAAGAGAGAACTCATTCAGACGGGAAAATTAGATGGCAGCCTTTCTGCTTATTCCCGTTTATACAAATCATTTTGTTGCAGTTTGATGTTAGTTCTTCATGATAAGCCAATTGCTCTTCTTCCGGTGGTTCCGTGAGTCTCTTAAAGTCAGTGAAAACAAAGTACTCGAATGAGACGGGGTGTTTTACACACTAATATATATATATTTAGTAAAGCACTTAACTGAAGGAAAGAAACCTATAGAAAACGGACTGGATATTATTGAAAATACTATTCTAAACAAGAATGTACTTCATGTACTACATTACGTTACAATTTCACGAGAGAAATATAACTCGAGAGGGGGAGAAGAGAAGAAGTGATGAAAATGAAAGAAGACTAATAGCATGAGAGGAAAGAAAAGAGCTCAGGAGACAAGAAAAGGGTGTGAAAAGGAAAAGGAGGAGCAAGAGAGAGAGAGAAAGATAGCCTTGAGCTTTGGATCAGCCAATGAGTAATACATGAAACAGATTTTGAGCGGAGTAATTATCTTTCGCCGGAGAACTTGCATAAGGAGCTACAACTTGATTTTTTTTATAAATCAAACATTATAGGGAAAAGCAAAAAACGGCTGAGCATTTATTGCACTAATTGCCAGAGGAGCATTTATGTCTTCCACGAGGCCGCACTTTTGAATCAGAGAGCAATTTTATTGTCGTAGTAGCCTTTTTTTTTTACGGGTCACTTTTTGAGCGGAGCAAATGTCGGCGGAGCAAATGTCGGCGGAGCAAATGTCGGCGGAACAATTGTCGGCGGAGCAAATGTCGGCGGAGCAATTGTAGGCGGAGCAAATGTCACCGGAGCAAGTGTCGCTTCAGGCGGAGCAAATGTCGGCGGAGCAACTGTCGGCGGAGCAACTGTCGTTCGAGGAGCATTTGTCACCGGAGCAATTGTCGCGTTTTGCGGAGCAATTGTCGGCGGAGCAATTGTCGGCGGAGCAAATGTCGGCGGAGCAATTGTCGGCGGAGCAATTGTCGGCGGAGCAATTGTCGGCCGAGCAAATGTCGGCGGAGCAAATGTCGCGGAGCAATTGTCGCGTTTTGCGGAGTAAATGTCGGCGGAGCAATCGTCGGCGGAGCATGTGTCGGGATACCAGTGCCGCACGACTATCATCTTTGCTATAACTAGCTAGGCGGCGGCCGGTAGTCTCGCCAAAGAGCATTCATTACCCCCCCCCCCCCCCCTCCCCCTTTTCCCCCCATGTCTGGCCCTGAGGGATAGAACAATACCCTTAAACGCGTATACCGGCGCGTACAGCAGGATTTTGAATCGTTTTGAAAAATAATAATAATTACAGTGCTTATATAGCGCCAAACACTTTCTTTGTCAGAAGTCTCTAAGCGCTCTACAATAATGCAGCATAATTACCCTGGCATTAGCAGTGCAGCTGTTACGCGCGCTGCGTTTCAAGGAATAAAGTACCCTTTTTCTTAAAATTGTCCCCAAATTGACGTTTTTGATGTGATAGTAGAAGGGTCGTTATGAACCCCACTGAGGGAGTGATAATTTCCACCATCATCCGATTACAGAGCAGTCCATATTTGTTTTATATACTTCATCCTTTTTATTGCTTTATGAATAGGTCTAGCTGAAGGTCTAGCTTTAACTAGTAACAAACAGGAAACGAGATCAAGAGGATTTACTCACCAGAATAAGAAGAGTATTTGCTCCTCACACTAGTAATCAGTATCACAGTAACTAACATATTTACAGAGTCTTTTGTAGTTTAAAAATCCAACGCTAAAAGAAATTCAACATCAACAATCTTTGCTCTTCACAGTCAGTAACATATTTACAGTCTTTGCTGTGCAACTCGGGAACATATTTACACTCCTATAGGCCCGAGACTTAAGCCTATTTATTATAAATGTTTACAACACAGCCATGAAAATTAACATTTGTGTTAGCTGTGTTTGTTGATGTGACCTTCACCGAAGAATTTGTGATGTCTTGCAATATGGCTGGTGATTCGGCAATGTCGTTGAGGAGAATTTCAACCTGGCTATCACTCATTGAACGGTTTGTCAGGCTAACAGCCGCCGCACAGTGGGCCAGGGAGGAACCAAAGTGCGCCAAAACTCATTTTTGGTGATTTATTTTTTTCATTTTTTTTCTTGCCCAGTTGAAAGGTAACACATTGAGGAATACCTCAGCAAAATATTTAATTCCGGTATACACAATAAGGGTATAAATTGGTTCTAGGACAATTACCCCCTGGGCAATCACCCCCCGGAAATTTACCCCCCGGAAAACTACCCCCGAAGGACAATTACCCCCCGGAAAATTACCCCCCGGAGAATAACCCCCCGAGGACAACTACCCCCCAAGGACAATAACCCCCCGGAAAATTACCCCCCGGAGTATTACCCCCCGAGGACAACTACCCCCCGAGGACAATTACCCCCCGGAAAATTACCCCCCCGGACAACTACCCCCCGAGGACAACTACCCCCCGAGGACAACTACCCCCCGAGGACAACTACCCCCGAGGACAATTACCCCCCGAGGACAACTACCCCCGAGGACAATTACCCCCCCCCCCCGAGGACAACTACCCCCGAGGACAATTACCCCCCGAGGACAACTACCCCCGTGGACAATCAGGATTCAATAGCAAAAGACGATCTGATACATTGAGAGATGGCTACGAGCCTATAAGACCCCCTTCATGAACCCATATTCGCTCAAATACTAGCACGTTGTCTTCCTCGTTACTAAACATTTCCCTTTAATACATATACACTGTCGCTCATAAAGGTGGAATATTTTGTTTTTATACCAATTTATGGAATTATTTTAAAAATTATTTAAAAATAATAGATCTAGATAATAGTATACATTCTCAGATTTTATTGATCAATAATTTGCCAATGTGTGCTTTGCGTGACTGCTAAAGCATATGTATGCTACTATGCTTATTAACTAGGGGACCTATGCCCTTAAGTCATAAATGACAGTAATGAGGATTAATGCCCCGCAAAAGGGCACTAATATAGCACATCGACACGGTTTTGATCCTGGGGCCTCACAGTTACGAGGCCATTGCTTTGTCACTGAACCATGACTGTACGCAGCGGGGGCTAGGGTAGGGGGCAGTTTCCATAAATAAAATAAAACACAGAAAATGCAATAAATTTTCAATAATTTATTGTATTTTACCCCGGTTCCCAACATAAACAAATCTTCTGTGTGCCCATGCCTTGAGCCATAATGCAAAGCCGTCCAGAGGATTTTTTTATGTTGGGGACCGGGGTAAAATGCAATAAATTATTGAAAATTTATTGCATTTTCTGTGTTTTTTTTTAATTTATGGAAACTGCCCCCTACCCTAGTCCCCGCTGCGCACAGTCATAGTTCAGTGACAAAACAATGGCCTCGTAACTGTGAGGCCCCAGGATCAAAACCGTGTCGATGTGCTATATTAGTGCCCTTTTGTGGGGCATTAATCCTCATTACTGTCATTTATGACTTGAGGGCGTAAGTCCCCTAGTTAATAAGCATAGTAGCATACACATGTTTTAGCAGTCCCCGCAAAAACACACATTAGCAAATTATTATTCAATAAAATCTGAGAATGTAAACTATTATCTAGATCTATTATTTTTAAATAATTTTTAAAATAATTCCATAAATTGGGGTAAAACTAAAATATTCCACCTTTATGAGCGACAGTGTAAGTTATACAACGGCAGTGCGGCTGCTGATTTCCACGAAGGATGTAAGTTTTAGTTAATTGTCAAGCGCTTCTCAAAATGCATAGAAATACATTTCTCTTGAGCAGCGTTATTTCAACTTTTTGAGTCATGGTACCCTCTTAAAAAATGAAAAGTTTCTCCCATTTTGCATGACTCAGGCACTCGCCATGTTCATGGGTGTCGATCCCGGGGGGGGGGGGTGGGGGGATATATCCCCCCCCCCCCAAATATTTTAGGTTGGGGGGGGGTGGCCTGTCCAATCATCCCCCCCCCCAACAATTCACCATCAAAAAAAAAATGAAGAGAAACATTAATGATGAGAGCCCGATGAGAGTAGTTAATGGTTATTACTCGCAAGATGACCATCAATATACACATTTTGCTATCTCATTTTCATAATACATAAATGAGACATCCGTATATGAGACAAGAATAAATTGAATTCTCGCTCATACGGCTTCATCAGGAATTGATCAATTTATTCAGTCAACAGCATCATAGAAATGCAGTGCGCCAAATGCAAAGCCGCAGCGTTAAAAAGCAACGAGCTAAATATCAAGCGCAAAGCGCAAAAGTGCAAAAAAGAAGTAGAGAGTGGGAGAGAGAGATAATGAGAGACAGAAAGGATACAGGCGCGTATACAGGCGCGCGTAAAAAACGCAGGCCAAACAAAAAGAGAGAGAGAGAAAGAAAAAAGGAAGAGGACGTAGGAAGAAAAAAGATTAAGAGTCAAGAACGGTACAACGAATCGTCATCTTTCTCTTATAATGTGATGAAACGTCGAAGTTTCGCGCGGGAGGGGGGGGGGGAACTGAATTCAGACAAGGATTAAGAGTCGAGAATGGTACAACGAATCGTCTTCTTTCTTTAGTAACTTAATGAAACGTCAAAGCTTTCGCGCTTCGCGCGGGAGGGGGGGGGGGAACTGAAATCAGACAAGGATTAAGAGTCGAGAATGGTACAACGAATCGTCTTCTTTCTTTATCAATTTAATGAAATGTCAGAGCTTCCGCGCTACGCGCGAAGGAAGGGGAACTTTATTCAAACAAGGATTAAGAGTCGAAAACGGTACAACGAATCGTCTTCTTTCTCTAATAATTTAATTAAAGGTCAAAAGAAATTGAATTTAGACAAGGATTAAGAGTCGAGAACGGTACAACGAATCGTCTTCTTTCTCTAATAATTAAATGAAACATCAAAGCTTCCGCGCTTCGCGTGGGACGGGGAAAAACCCCCTCCCTGCAGCCACCCCCTTTAGGGAGCGCGCTTCGCGTGCTCACTACCGCCCCCCTAAAATAAAATCCTTGCTACGCGCTTGAGAGGATAATAACCCAAGTTGCAAGCCCACATGGGTCCCATATTCTCTGAAATGTTATCTTTATTGAGGGTGACTTGAAAAAATTAATAACTTGTAAGGGAGGGGGTGCAACCTGCCACACATTTCTACCTCTTGGTTGCTTTGATCCATTGCCGAAATTATTTTGGCACCTATCACCCCCCCCCCCCCCCCCAACCACGGATAAAAATCGACACCGTTGTGACCAACAATGACGGTCGCATACTACCGGGTACCCATTTAACACCTGGGTGGAGAGTAGCAAGTGCAGGTTAATATCTCGAAAAAGGATATTAGTGCCGGTGTCGTGATTCGAACCCTCGACCTGCGCATATCATACTCCCGCATGACAACATAATTATATAGATAACGTGAAGAAAACCTTAATTTCGGATCATGGTCGAGGGCCCATTATACAAATACACGATCAGCTTAAAAAGTGACAGAGGATGCATAAATGAAATATTACATCCTAATTTATTTGTTTTGCCATTGTTGGTGAGAGAGGCTGTAAGGCGTACTCATCTGCGCGCAATGTATTATTGAATTTCTTTAAAAAATGTAATTTCTGTTATTTACTCGGTAGCAAAACTTCGAGGGAATTGGGCAACTCCCACCCCTCCCCCTCCCACACTGAAATGAACTTCACAAATAACATAGAAATTGAAAGTTTATGAAATTTTCTATAAAGAGCAATTTGGAGAGAAGCTCGCATTATTTGTCACAGTGTTAGAAATTCCTCGGGGGTGATTGTCATCGGGGATAGTTGTCCTCGGAAGAGGGGGTAGTTGTACTTGGGGGGAATTGTTCTCGGGGGGTAATTGTTCTCGGGGGTAGTTGTCCTCGGGGGGTAATTGTCCTCGGGGGTAGTTGTCCTCGGGGGTAATTGTCCTCGGGGGGTAATTGTCCTCGGGGGGTAGTTGTCCTCGGGGGTAATTTTCCGGGGGGTAATTGTCCTTGGGGGGTAATTGTCCTCGGGGGTAATTCTCCGGGGGGTAATTTTCTGGGGGGTAATTGTCCTTGGGGGGTAATTGTCCTCGGGGGGTAATTCTCCGGGGGGTAATTTTCTGGGGGGTAATTGTCCGTGGGGGGTAGTTTTCCGGGTGGTAATTTTCCGGGGGGTGATTGCCCAGGGGGTAATTGTCCTGATACGGTATAAATTTACTCCTTCAAACAGCAAAATCCTACATATTCACAGTTTTAGTGCAAAGTGACTTATTTTATAAATCTTTCAATTAAACATGAAGTTTTTAAGTTATTGATATGAAATTGCTCTCACATATTTCTGATAGTTCATTTCGTTGCATGAATGGATTAAAATTAATAGAAACACAATCTTCATGATATACTTTAGGGTAATTCACTGAAAAATGGACTAATTATCCATGTTTTTGTATAAATCCAGAGGAAATGTTTAGAGTTCCGCTGAGTTCCGCTTAAATGTTAATACCACCATTTTCTCTGATGCCTCAACTTTAAGTTGATACCAAATTTGGCTGCCCGATCTTGCCCGTTGTTATGTTGGAGCCGATTTCCCTTGCCACATTGCCCCAAATTTGTTTTATTTTGGGGGGTCCGCGGCTGAATCATGAAGGATTCGCGGTCATAAATCACGGCGCGTGGGGGCGCGTGACACCGCGGACCAAAATAAACACATTTTTCGGTGCAATGTTGCAAGGAAAACGGCTCTAACATAATAACGGGCGGAATCAGGCAGCCAAATCTGGTATCAACTTAAAGCTTAGACATCAGAGAAAACGTTGGTAATAAAATTTAAGCGGAAATTCTTGGAAATCCAAACATTTCCTCTGGATTTATAAAAGAGAAATCTCCCAAAATGGGTTTTGACGCACTTTGCTTCCTCCCTGCCCCACTGTGCGCCGGTGCTAAACGTACTATGCTGGACAAAGACCTGGTCCTGTGACTAGGACTAGACCTAACTTCGCTAGGCCCAGGCTGTGGATCTAAAGTTGGCCTGACACCGAGGGCTGAATAACTTGCCTCAATGGTGCGACTGTAGTATTTGACAATAGTTTCTGATTGATGGCTCGCACCTGTCATGATGTGTCGTAGCGAAGCCGGGGATCGGGGATCCAGTGATGTGACACTCGTAGCGCGCAAGCAGTGGTTCAGTGGCGAATCCAGGGGGCCCGCCCGCGAATTTTTTTTTCCCAAACAGGTTTACCTATGAGAGTAAAATCCTGCCTCCTGATTGGTTCAGAGGTATACGCATCATGAATATTCATGACTGAGCTGAAAGATACTAGTAGTATTACGCATGCTCATCGAAATCCAAGTTTGAGTTCGTTGATGCAGCGCAGCTATAGTACGTAGGCTATACACTGCATGCATGGATATGCATGCGCAGTGATTGGCTCTAAGTTATAACTTTTACATGAGCTATTACTATTAGTATTATGGCGGAGTCTACAAGTAGGCCTACAACTCTCTGCAATTTTGGTATGCATATCAATAATAAAAGCTTGTCTTTGACATGTGTAGAGCCTGTATATATTACTTTATGTCCTTTGTTTTCTTTGGCCAGGTTCATCTGTCACAAAGGAACCAGAACCACTGATATGTTTGTTTGTTTTGTTTTATTTCCACTTTTTCATATCAATACAAAGAAACATACAAATAAATATAATGAATAACATGTAAGTTTGACAAAATTTGTTTCTAGTTAAAATAAAAGTTTCATACAAAAGGAAAAAGCAGGAGACCACATGTCGTAAGCGTAAATGCTTGAACATGACCGTGGCATCTGCTGAGTTAACAAAATAAAAGAACAACCCATGCAACTGCATTGTATTCAATGTTAAATAAGATATAAGTGAAGTGATTAAAAGTGAGCATGGCTGAATTAATTTTGAGTGAAAATAACAAAACAAATTTAGTGAAATATTTCGTGTTGAGAAGTGCATTTGTGCAAGGTGCAAAAATTAGCTTGGTGGAACAAAAAAGAGACTAATACCGTGATATTAATTGTGTGTTGGTTTCAGTTACGGGTGATAATATTAAATGTTTGTCAAGATATCATGCTCAGAGCAACACAGTGGCTTTGACCCACATCCAACCATCTCATGTCGGACCATCCTGATAAGATAATTCATACCCCTTGTGTGTGTCTATTGTGTATTCTTGACAGCTAGTGTGTGCATTTGTTGCTTATGTGTTTGTAAATACATGAGGGTGGGTGGGTGTGTGTTTATAGAGAGAGAGAGAGAGAGAGAGAGAGAGAGCGAGAGAAAGAGAGAGAGAGAGAGAGAAAGATAGTGTTTGTATGTATAGCCTATGTGTGAAATTGGAATATTAGTGTGTGTACTGTAAGTGAACTCTTTGAGAAAAAAAATCCGCAGTGTAAAACTATATAAACCAAGCACCAGAATAACCAGACATGTTCACAAACAAACAGACCCCCCCCCCTTCCCCCAATAAAAATCCCCTCGCACCACAGCTAGCTCACATACATTTTGTACACCTAAATGGCCAGCAAAACTGAAGTCCACGCGCATGCGTAATACATATACTGGTACTGCAGCTCAGCCACAGTGCTGTGAACTCAGCTCGTGAATATTCATGACGCGTATACCTCTGAACCAATCGGGAGGCAGGATTTTACACTCATAGGTAAACCTGTTTGGGAAAAAAAAATTCGCGGCCCGCCCCCCTCCCCCTTGGGAAAAAAACGTATAAAAACACGTTAATTTTACCTTTTTTTAAGATGGGCCCCCTCCTCTGGCGCTCAAGGGGGGGTGCGATTTTTGAAATTTTCGGGAGCAAAAAAAAAAATTGTGCTCACTCCAGTTTATACTTGGTTTGTAGCCTACACGATACACAAGACTTTATTCCATTTATCCTGATATCCAGCCGTCTAATAAGCCAATTTTCTTTGTCTGTATTCCCGAATTAATGGCTTTTTGTCCAGTAAGGCGGGCCCCTGGATGCTCATCTGACCGTAATTTAATGCTTAAAACCTATGAGCTTCTGGGGGCTCCGCTTCATGGATCCCAAGCCAATTTATGACCTGTTAGTGTCACAAATAAGGTATCAAAATATGCCAATTTGACATTTCATCTCTTGCATGATAGCCGACGTGTTGAGATTTGCGAAATCACTTATGGGTTCCTCAAGGCAACGCCATCTCTTGCCACAAACGCGCCATGTGCTTACTTGCCGCAGCTTGAGAAACTCCAATCATTTGTCCTTACCACGATGCAAAACTCAGCGCTATAAACAATCGACAGTTCCCTCTCTTGTTCGTTTGCTAAATTCAATCAACTGAAATCTTGTTAGACCTGTTTACAATGTATTTTCATTATTCAAATTCTCTCTCTCTCTCTCTCTCTCTCCGTCTCTCTCTCTCTCTCTCTCTCTTTCTCTTTCTCCTCTCCTCCCTTTCTCTAGCTTTTTCTCTCTCTTTCTCCTTTCCCTCCTCCCCTCTCCCACTATTTCTCTATTTCTGTCTTGTATTTCCTTTTCTCAATTCTCTGACAACGTGATAATTACTCGTTAATAATTTTCACCAATATGTTTAGGTCATTGACATTCACCAATGTTAATCAGTATAATAACAATTCCATAATGGCATTCGTATTAATGTATCGTTTGATATTTCCGTATTATGTGCATTTTACTTTTATAATGCTTCATTAAAGGTAAAGACCAGTTATGGTCATGCGATTGAATTGTGAAAGAAACGTTGTGGAATCGATCAGAAAAGGTTGATCATCTAGCATCTAGCATCTGCAAGGTTCTGGAATCATCAACATGATAAGAAATTTGGCCCATTCTTCGTAAAGTTACAAGCACTATACACAGAAAGATGTATATGGGACTACCCTATATCTCTCACAGGACCATGAGAGAAACAAATTTACCAAATATATGAATTAGTAGGCAGTTTCCCGGCAAATTTGTTATCATCATGTATTAGTCAAAACATATTCTTTCACATGATTGGTAATGAGAGCTTCCATTTCATTTTTTGAAATTGGGGCGTTACCAATACTGGTCTTTACCTTTAAGCTGAATCAACTCAATTCTCGTTCATTTGCTTACATTTTTTTGTCATAAATTGAACTCTCTTTTCTTTTTTTCTCTCTTTCTCTCATCCCTCATCTTGTTTCCATATTTTTGTCCTTCTCTCTCTCTTTCAAATTTGATCTCTCTTTATCATTTACCTCTCCCCTGTACCACTTTTCACTCTTTCTTTCTTCTCAATTCACTGACAAATTTATTATCACCATTTTATAATTTACAATCATTTTTTTCCACTTTTTTTTCGTACTTAAACGTATTACTAAATTTTTTAATTTACTGTTTTTAATGCATTTTTATATGATACAATGTGAGCCAATTATTGTTAGTCTTCGGACTTTTTATTTGGTATATTTATAATAAAACCGAAATTTAATTGAATTGAAGGAAAAAAAGGGTTACATATCTTTTTAATTCGGCATATTCCGCATGACAATTCAAGCAGATCGCATTATTTCAATGGTAAATTTGATTACAGAATAAAAACGTGGAGTATAATGCTACATAAATATGTGTCTCAGAAAACACAAGTTACAGAGAATCTACTTGTATATTGTACTCCCTCCTTCTTTCACAGAATTATCTCTCTGTATCTACAATCAGTCCTTCCCTTCTTTTCCCTCTTATCTGCACTCAAACAAAAAATGGAATTAACTAGTATAGTCTTGTGTAAAGCGATTTAAAATATATTTTAGATAACCATGTAGATGTTGAATATGTTTTAACTGCAGGGTCAGTCTCAAATAAAGGACCTTGTCCCTTTTTATTTGCTGCCTATACTTCATCATACATGATTTGCCTGTTTATAGTAATTATTTGACTCTTTGATGTGACGTATCTTGTCATTTTGAAATTCTCCTGTAATATTTAATGCTTCCGGTGTGTGGTGGACGATTTGGCGAACTAACTAGTTGCCCAAGACCCATAGTAATGACACCATGCACTGTAATTTGGTTATACACTGTAGCAGGCAAGGTTCAATCTGCGATTTAATAAAAGGATAAACAATAATAAGTCAACTTGCATAAACAGACATGAAAATAACATATCATGTATCAAATCCTAATAACTATCTGTTATCATAACAAAGGAAAACAAACAATGCTTTCTTCACTATATATCTGACTACGGTAAATACATGCAACAAATAATAACTCACCGACGGTGACTTTGACATTCTTCAAGGTCATATCATTATACTACTACTACGTACATGTACATTAAGACGCACTACCGTGCACGACAATTACGTAACCTACACACGTGTACAATCTTTCACTTGAACGATTCATTCATGTCATATTTCATCATCTCAAATTAGTGTCATAAACATCATATTTCATTAAGCTATCTAGCTGTAAAGACAATATAACTCATAAACTTCAAGATAACATATTCATTTCTACTTACATCATTGGGCTTGTATCACAAAATTAAACGAAAACTTAGGCAACTCTGGGAGGCAACTATCCCATGACGTGGAAAATCAGTAACACACAAAATCCAGTACGCCCTCAAGCGACCTAATCCATACACTTTCTACAAAGCGACGCCTGTGACATCACAAGAATCGGCTTAAAGCAAAACGTCATCCTGTACTCCACATTCCGGCCCTCTTAAATGAGAAGCCTTTCTGAACATTTAACAATACTTTGTTCATTTGAAACATTTCAAAATTAAGTCTATCCACAATTGCTACTCGCAATAAATCATTGTTCCTTTAAATTCTTCAACTTCTTATACTGTTCAAGTGACCTTTTTTTTCTTCACACCTTTAAATAACTAATCACCCTTAACCTATTCAATGATCTTGACCATTAATATCAACATAAAATATCTGAAGATTTTCTTTTCAGCAAACTACTAAGTAATTTCAAAAGCTTTGACATTTGCATAAAATGCACCAAGTGTATATCAAATGCACTTACATAAAACAAATATCCTTCTCAACATCACCATGACAACCCTATCAGAACTCCCAACATTCCTTGTCAGAATTTAGAATCATTTTGGTAAACATCGACGACTCCAAAGATAACTGTAAGCAACCACGCTGCTTCCTCACTATAATTCCCGACACCAGGAATGACACTAAAAATGTTTTAATCCAAAACTAAATCCTCCTACTGACTCAGACGATGGGAGATCTGAGAGTGATGTGTCAAGTTAAACATACAACCAACAACTTGACTGTACCGTAAACACACATTTTATGTTTGTAAGTAACTTTCTACTCGAGCTTCACATGAAGAGCTGAACTCTTGACCTTTCCTATTTTAATACCCTTTGTATTTGGAACACTGTACTAAAAGGCAAACTACATGTATACTACATGTGCCTTGACATGAGGAAGGATAAATTTCCAAATATGCTTAATTCCTGATAATCAGGCATACTTTCAAATAAAAATTTGCATATATATTGCATTAATCAACATGACAACTAGTAGAACCTTTCTACACACAACTCACATTTTCTGTGTCTGAATATATGAAATAATCTTTTACAACTTTACCACTATACTACCAAGAAAATGATATGCAAACCAATTCTGGAATAGATTCCATCTTAAACCAGAATTTTAAATGAAGCAATACATTTACATAATTGTATATACAGTAATCTGATAATCACTGAAGCTACAACTGCACATTTACTGCAACTTAAATGCTGCTAAATGCCATGTTTACATTTTACACTGGAAAAATAACAAATTGTGTGAAAATTTGCAAATTACTCCATAACTTCAAGTGTAATACACTAATGTTCATTAGTTCATGAGTCTTTGAATTGCAGACAGTCATTTTTCTATAAATGTATCAGTTTATGTCCTCTTCTTGTAAGCCGTTCAGTTTCTCAATTCTCAGTTATCAGTCACTATTGGGTTGCTATGGTGACTAAATCTGAATTGTCGGAGAGTTCCAGATCACTAGACGATTCATAACTCAACAAAAAATTATATCCTCGCGTTGAATACGAATTGTCACATTTTGACACTTTCACGTAAAATAAATGTTGGCGATATCATGACATCACATTTCATGATAATAACATTTCTGCTCTAATTGGATCCTTCTGATTTCCAATCAAAAATCACTGACAAACGATCTTCATATGATCATATCTCTGCGACGACATCCTCTGAGACACAAATTCTCCTTGATCATGAAATTTATATATCTCAAAAATTTCTCTTTCTTATATGATTAAACATCACGTGATCCATGAATTCCAAATGAGGGCAATTAACAATCTCCTTCCAAAATCAGGCACAATTTCGAGATAGGACGAACAATTACGCTATTCTTTGTCTTGATGTTCGCACTACGGGTGAAGCCTTTCTTGTCTGGGAAAGTTTGAAGTACTCTTCCCAGCAGCCACGAATTCCGCGGAGTGTTTGCATCGGCAACCAGCACCAAGTCACCAATCTGAAGATTGCGATGCGATCGATGGTACCCATCTTTCTCTTCTTTGCAACTGCGGTAAGTACTCTCTAGACCAGCGCCTCCAGAATACGTCGGCGAGATACTGTATTTGACGCCACCTCCTTCTCGAGTATACATCTGATCTGTCCGTCACTGTTGGTGGCAGTTGCGGCTTCCTGTTCAGCAGAAGTAGGTGATTGGGAGTCAAGGCCTCAAGATCATTGACATCATCTGATACACTTGTTAGAGGCCTGTTGTTGACGATGCTCTTAATTTCGCAGAAGAGAGTTGTCAGACTTTCACCTGAGAGCACCTGTTGCTTAGTTACTGCCAGTATGAGCTTTCTCACAGTCCCAATCTGCCTTTCCCAGACTCCTCCAAAATGGGAAGCAGTGGGTGGGTTGAATGTCCATTTGATGCCTTTCTGGAGCAGGTCTGCGCTGATTTGAGCTTTGTTCCATCCATCTATTTCTCTTTTCAGCTCTCTCTCAGCGCCCACAAGATTAGTGCCATTATCTGAGAGCATCTCCTTGATATTGCCCCTGCGAGCGATGAAACGACGAATGGCACTGATACAAGAGTCCGTATCCAAAGAATGAGCGACTTCCAAATGAATGGCGCGTGTGGTAAGACATGTAAACATGACTCCATATCTCTTCTCCATGCTGCGACCCCTTTTAACCTCAAAGGGGCCGAAATAGTCAATGCCAACCTTGGAAAATGGAGGCTCGTCAGGTAACAGTCTATTCTCAGGCAGGTCAGCCATCTTCTGACTCATCATCTTCCCTCTTTGCCGCCTGCACATGACACATCTGCTAATCATGCTCCTGATAGCTGCTCCTGCTCCAAGCATCCAATACTTCTCACGGAGCACAGAAAGGACATAATTTCTTCCACTATGCCCTGCCTTTACATGAACATCTCTCAAGATCAGATCTGACACATGACTTCCCTTGGGTAAGACGACTGGGTGTTTAGCCTCTAATGGTAGAGCTGATCTCTCTAATCTTCCTCCAACTCTAACAAGACCCTCGTCTATCTTAGGGTCCAGCTTGTAGAGTTGACTTGTCTTTGTCACTTTACCAGCTGAATCGGTCAATGATTCAATCTCCTTCTGGAAGAAACGTTTTTGCACGTAATGCAAAATTCTCTTCTCTGCTTTCTGCATGTCGTCGTAACTGATCCTTTTGAAGTCCCTCAGCTCTTGCTCTGTCTGGGTTTTTCCTTTGAGTTTCAACCACTGCAGATCTTCAGGCCTCTTCCGAAATGGAATGGGAAGTTGATAGTGATCACCATCTTTGCAAACTCCTTCCTGCCAGGTCTTCAAGGCTTTCTGATCATTGATGGACATGCTCTTTTCATCATCATAAAGGTATTCTGTCCCTTCTAGCTTCCAAAATTTGTGAACTTGTTCTTCCAGGAGCATGTTACCATCATCAGAGATGAAGCTAGACGAGGCTTGAAAACTCTGTAAACTACTTCCATTTCCAAGTGGACCATTTAACGTCCATCCAAGTATTGTCTTGACAGCATAAACTTCACCAGGTTTACCTGCTTTGATTTCAAGTGGCATCAGGGCTTCAGGCACATCCTGTCCAATCAGTATGGTTACTTGGTTCTTCCCGGTGACTGGAAGATCAATACCACAAAGATGTTGATATTTCGAAATATCTTCCTCCCTGGCCATGTTTGCAGTACTGATGTTAAGGCTCGGACGAGTTAGAAATTCAGCCTCTATCGTCTTGTCTGCTGTGGAACCTTTAACCCTCAATTTGACGGCTTCACATTCCATTGCTCTTTTAGGGCTTTCCAGTGTTGAGACCTGAATGACTTTCTTTTTCCCCTTTGTCTGGAGCACATCTATTAATTCTTGCAGACAGAATGAGTTCGTAGAACCAGGGTCCAGCAAAGCTAAGGTCTCAATGCTTTCTCCACCATCTGCAGCACTGACAGTAACCGGAATTATTGGAAGGGCTACTCTGCAACCTCCGGCCCTCGTGGCATTGGAACTAGCATGAGATGCTACATCATAGTCAGTTTGAGTTGATGAGTCATTCGATTCCCTTCTTGTTCTCCAAGGTGTAGGATTTCCTGAAGATGGTCTCATCCTTCTCCCGGTATGGAGGAACTTGGTATGCCTTTGATTGCACCCCTTGACTGAGCAGGTCCTATTAAGGATGCACTTTGAGGATACATGACCAGGTAACAAGCAATTGAAACAAAGCCTGTTCTTGAAGGCAAAATCAAAGCGTTCATCAGGCTCCATGGCTTTAAATTCCTGGCAACCGAAAAGGTCATGGCTGTCCTGACACATGATGCAGTTCTTGGTCGATGAATTCACAGAGGTAGTAAACATGCTTGCCTGACCTCTACCTGACACAGTTCTTTCCTTTACACTCCTTGTACTTCCTAGATTCTTTGGTCCACCCATAAGTAAGGCTCCAAATACAGGATCATTGAGTTCATCAGCTGCGCCGGTGATGAATTCAACTGCATGCTGGATGTTAGGCTGTCTGCCACTATCCCTGATGGTCTTTACGAAACGCAACCACCGGCTCTTCAGATGGAATGGCAAACGTTCAATGACCTTCACCAGCTCACTTCTGCTGCTCATCTCGTGAAGCATTCCAAGGGCCATCAAAGTTTCAGCACAGGTCTTTAGCTGATCAGCAAAATCCCTCAGATGTTTAGGATTGCTCTGAATAACTGGACCTTCCGTGACCTTCCTAATCCAGGCGTCACTGATCTTATGGTCACTTCCAAAGCGATCCATCAGAAGCGTTCTGGCATGAAAGTACCCATCATCTTGATGCATCATGAGACAACATTGGATTATGTCTTTGGCAGCTCCAGTACAAAGATGATACAACTTGAGCAACTTGGCGTTATTGTCCAATGACGAATTTCCAATGACACTATCAAATGATCGTATGAACTCAAAGAAATTCAACGGGTTACCATCAAAAGACATAATGTTGGTACTTGAAATTGTGATGGCTTCCAACAGCTGTTGATGTTGTCTCTGTCCTTGCTGTAGATGATGTAAGATGTCAGAGTCCATCTTACCAGTTATCTTTTCATCTTGACTGGTCAGTGCCGGCTTCATTCTCGTTCTAACAGGAGTTGATGAACCTTGTTGTGAAGGTTCAGACTTGGAAGGCTCAGTCTTCTGTTCTATGGACCTGGTACCTCTATATACAGTTTCCTCCGCTTCAGCGATCTTTAATCTAGTCTTCAGAAGAAGCTCAGCTTTCCGTTGTTTAAGCTTCATTTCTTCTATCTCAAGTTCTTGTTGGTCTTTAAGAGCTGCTACTTCTGCGGCTAAGGCAGCTCTCTTAGCCTTCGCCCGTATCCTCCAACTCGCCGAGGTGGTGCTACTCCCCCTTTGGCTAGCTGAGTCCTCAGGTCTAATACTGTCCGACTTGTGGTCCTTGAAGGTAACCTCTGGATCTGTGCTCATATCCATGCCGGTTACACTCATGATGGAGGATATGACAGTCACACAAGTTGATATTGAACTGTTGTGGTGGACGATTTGGCGAACTAACTAGTTGCCCAAGACCCATAGTAATGACACCATGCACTGTAATTTGGTTATACACTGTAGCAGGCAAGGTTCAATCTGCGATTTAATAAAAGGATAAACAATAATAAGTCAACTTGCATAAACAGACATGAAAATAACATATCATGTATCAAATCCTAATAACTATCTGTTATCATAACAAAGGAAAACAAACAATGCTTTCTTCACTATATATCTGACTACGGTAAATACATGCAACAAATAATAACTCACCGACGGTGACTTTGACATTCTTCAAGGTCATATCATTATACTACTACTACGTACATGTACATTAAGACGCACTACCGTGCACGACAATTACGTAACCTACACACGTGTACAATCTTTCACTTGAACGATTCATTCATGTCATATTTCATCATCTCAAATTAGTGTCATAAACATCATATTTCATTAAGCTATCTAGCTGTAAAGACAATATAACTCATAAACTTCAAGATAACATATTCATTTCTACTTACATCATTGGGCTTGTATCACAAAATTAAACGAAAACTTAGGCAACTCTGGGAGGCAACTATCCCATGACGTGGAAAATCAGTAACACACAAAATCCAGTACGCCCTCAAGCGACCTAATCCATACACTTTCTACAAAGCGACGCCTGTGACATCACAAGAATCGGCTTAAAGCAAAACGTCATCCTGTACTCCACACGGTGAAATGAAGTGAATGAATGAACGACTATTAATCCCCTACACAGAACCAGCTCTTGTTTTCCGTTTACTTAGCTATATTCTGCAAACTTTCCAGTAGGGAAAAATCGATATTTTAAAGTACACCTGAGTCACATAGTAGCCTCTACACCTCCTTTGCAATTTACTGGGCTGGCCAACGTTTCGACAGTTAATCCCATTGATTTTTGTGTCAGCTGGTTCAACTAGAATGAAGGCCTAGTTGTTTATACTCACACTCTGAAGAAGACTTGTATAACTCTCACCTGGGGGGTGTTTCACAAAGATCCTAAGTTGAACTTATCTCTAAGTTGGACTTAAAAATTATGGAAAGCCGTTAGCATCTATGAACATATTTTGTAAAAGTTATTTTAAAAGGCATAAAATGTTATACAAATTATTCATATTTTCTATTATCAAGGAGATTTCACGTTCTTGATGTGGAATTTATAAAAAGTCTAAAATACTTGAATTTTAGCTTTTGAATAGGCCTATATTTTTATTTTAAGGCTACAAATGGCTCTCCATAATGTTTAAGTCCAACTTAGAGTTAAGTTCGACGTGGGATCTTTGTGAAACACCCCCCTGGTGTAATATTTTTCTATACTGGATGGAATATTAAGCGGTGTATAAACCAATTTCCGATATTTAATAGACTTGAAATGAAGGAATGTGACATCCCAACTGAGATTCACCAGTTCACCATCCGAAAGCATATCACGGGATAGGCAAGCATTTATATGACTTTGCTAAATTATGCCATTGACTTCCTTTTCTATTCAACGTCAACGAGAGCTGGTATAGATACATCAAGAACACAAAACGCACTTTGATCAATAATCATCTCTTTGTTTGAGTCATTGAAAATGTTCGCATATTGATCCTATTTCGATCGTTGGTCTACATACTAAAAGCTAGCTAATTATATACATAATATACAGTGATCCTTTCTCGAATACGTTTGTGGTAATGTTTGTGATGGGTCTGGGGCCAGTTCCATATAGCTGAGCTGTATTATCAGATTATTTTGGTAAGTTTGTTTCGTATCTGTTTGGGTTTTTTTTTTTTGTAATTGGGTGTGAGTTTGTATATATAATACACTTTATTAAATGAAGTAGTTTGCCTCGAGAGTGTAAAAGTGGATTTCTTCTACAAGCGCTCAAAGAATCCATCGGGACGAACTCTACAAGTTCTTCTAAGATATAAACTCGATACTCGGTTTAAACTGTTTTGTTCAAATTTGGTGCAATGCAGGATACAATGTTCGCATATTGATCCTTAACAATAATCGCTAAGCTATCGATTTCGGCAGTAATGCGGGAGCGCCGTCTTTCAATAATTGTAAGAAGGCAACTATTTTGATCGTTGGTCTACATACTAAAAGCTAGCTAATTACATACATATATACAGTGATCCTTTCTCGAACACGTTTGTGGTAATGTTTGTGATGGGTCTGGGGCCAGTTCCATATAGCTGAGCTGTATTATCAGATTATTTTGGTAAGTTTGTTTCGTATCTGTTTGGTTTTGTTTGTGTAATTGGGTGTGCGTGTTTATATATATACACTTTATTAAATGAAGTAGTTTGCCTCGAGAGTTCGTTCGTTCGTGTCTCCTTAGATCAAGATAAATGTATCTTGATCTAAGGAGTAGTTGCTACAACCGGCCGTGTCAGACACGTTGCCCCGGGGTGCGAGATAAGACTCTTGTAGCGTGCCCCACTTAACACAATTATACAATATCAATTAAAAGAATGAAGCGATTAATATTACTCTCATGTTACGGCGAAAAAAATATTGTATATATTATGAATCAATTGATTTGGTCGATCCAGGTTGATGGCACAAACACGGCACTACTGGACAAAGAGTGTAAAAGTGGATTTCTTCTACATGCGATTGAAGAATCCATCGGGACAAACTCTACTAGTTCTCCTAAAATATAAACTCGATACTAGGTTTAAACTGTTTTGTTCAAAATTCGGTGCAATGCTTTGCAATGCAGGAAGTCAGTCCGAGGTCTATCTTTGACTGTATTATTTCTTAGATCGGGTTTACCTGAACTAGAAAACGGACAATATAAGTTTGCTATCACTGGCGTGATATCAGGGCAGCCTTTCTCGGCGACAACCTATTGCGTTTCAATGGAAAATATTAACAATAATTAAAAGTGTTTGTATAGTGCATAACGCATAGGCATGATTGAATGTCTCTACGCGCCCTATACAGATCAGGGCCCCGTTTCACAAAACTTGTCATCAGTGACAAATGACAGTATTTTTTATAAGCTACCGAAATCCATGCTTCTGATTGGTTATCAGCAGATTTGTCACTGATATTTGTCATTTGTCATTAAAAAAAGGCTTTGTGAAACGGGTCCCAGAATACAGAGGGAGTGGAAATGGTGCACTGGGTTCATAAGTGAGAGATTTTACAAAATGCTTAATAAGTATCTTTTCAAATTACTTCTGAACTTTTCGTATGTTTCTATATTTCTAATGTATTCCGGCACTTTTGATGAAACCTTTACTGTTTCGTTTGTTTAGTTTTTCTCAATTTCTTCAATTCGATTTTTGCGAATTAGCCGGACTTGCCGTTTAACTCCTTGACTTGCTATTGGAAAGCTGCATAATGGCATCCATGCTAAAGCCAGGGTAATAATTGTGGAGCGCTAGGAATGTCAAGTCTGAGACATGAGCACCATACAAGAACAGAACCCTCTATTATTATTAGTAGTAGTAGTGATAGTAGTAGTACATGTAATAGGAGTAGTCACTCTAAAAAAAAAAGTGCAAAAAAGGGTGCAAAATAAGAGTTTGCACCCTTTACATAAAAATGAACCCTTTTGAAGGAAAAGGGGTGCAAAAAAGGTTGCAATATAATATTTAGCACCCTTCCCACAAAAATGAACCCTACCGACCAAAAAAGGGTGCAAAATAAAAGTTTTCATATTGCATGCATATTCATGATTACTTTACACGTGTTCAACATAAAAATACATTCATCATGATTTGTTAAGCAAATTATGACAATGCACACCAATTTTGTGATTTGTATTTTCCTTCGGCAATCATTAACCAATAGATTATTTTGTCTGATCATGTTACAATTACATTCACGTTTTAGCAATAGATATATTGATTATATGATTACTAACCAAGAAACAACGTGCATGTCTAATATGTATTTGTGTACGAGCAATTTTCACAAGTATCCCACAAGTATGGATGCAGGATTGCACCTTTTAATGGGTGCAGGATTGAACCCCTAAAGATGCTGCTATTGCATCGGTTTGCACCAATAATGGAGCAGGATTGAACCATTAAGGGTACTAACATTAGGTATAGCACACCAAAAATAAGTACAACAAACACATGTTTTCTGATGATTGCAAATGATCAAGCTTTATGAAAGCTTCAAAAAACAAAAAACAGAATTGAAATCGGTCAATGCGTTGTAATTTTATACCATTTTTTTGATATCGCAACATTACCGAAAAACCTCCCAGAAATGGTCAAATTCGACAAAGTTAATTCATCACTTTCTTGGACACAAATAACAAATTAAATTATCAGACACTAAAATATCATCTTTGTGGTAAAAAATACAGAAAAAGAAAATTCATATACCTATCTATTACCGTTTTGAAAACAGAAGCCAACAAAATAAGTAATTTTTGCCATTTTTTGCGAATCTGCAGATATGAAAAAGTTGTGAAAATAACCAAGTCCGCCTAATTAATATGCGCATCTGTAATCAAATCAAAACCGAACATGATACATCAGTGAAACCTATGTTTATCAGACAGGTATGGAAATATATTTCATTTGAAATATTAAAAAATCATGAATATTCATCAAATATGAAAATTAGGTCATTTCAGCTGATTATATATTCGCGCACTCATTATGCTAATTAGGAAAGTCAAACCGTTCATTTTTGGGGCATTTTTTAAATCATTTATTCATGGATCATATTTACACCAAATATTAACCTTAAATTCCAAATATTTTTGCAATGCCAATAAAATATGGCCATGGAAATTACTTGGATCACCGTCACAGTTATTCCTTCATGTGTTTCACAAATTATTCAGAAAAACCGATCATATGATAAGAATTTGCAGACTTTCAGCTACATCACAGTATATTTGCCTATTTAAAAGATGTCAGATTTGAGGATTTATGACGATTTTCCGAGAAACCATTCAACAGGCCATAACATTCCACAGGGATTGAATTTCAGAGTAACAAGAAGTTTAGTGACCCCAATACAGTTGTGGCTACCTTGAGTGTAAACAACAATTTGATTTAATGAGTGAAACACATGAGGATATTGCATATTTTGTAGGGGATTTTTATACATTGAGGTGCATTTTCACCACGCAGAATAACAATGCTAGTCAATGGGCGATCAGCGGGCCATGTCACACATGGCTGAAAAGACAATATTCTAATTAAATAATTTAACATATTTCCCACATGCCTATAACAATGGCACTACACAGAATTGTAGTTAAAGGTATGCTTGAAATATATGTGAAATACAATTTTTAAAATATTGTTTAGTTTTTTTTAAATAAATTTACAAAAATTGCTATTTCTACCAACTGACTGCTGTTGTGTGTGTGTGTGCATGGGTCAAACTGTGTGCACAGGCATTGTGATCCCCCTACTAACATGTCTCCTAAAAGGTGCAATCTGGCACCCTCTTAAAGGGTGCAGGATTGAACCCATAAAGGTACTGCTAGTGTTGCATCGGTTTGCACCCCTAAAGGTGCATGATTGAACCATTAAGGGTAACATGTCCCCAGTGGCGGATCCAGGGGGGGGGGGGGGGGGGCGGGGGCCCGGCCCCCCCCCCCCCCCCCCGAGTAAGAAAAAAGGGAGACCATAAGAAGGGGGGAAAGGAAGTAAAACAAAAAAGGAAAAAACAGGAGGAAAAAAGAGAGAGAGAGAGAGAGAGAAGGAAAAGAAGGGAAAGAGGAGAAAAAGGGAAAGAAAGAAGAGGAAGAAGAAAAGAAACGGGGGAAGAAGGAGATCGGGGGGGCGAAAGGGCCTCGCCTCCCAGGCTGTTGCCTCCCACCCCCCCCCCCCCCCCCCATCAAAAAAATAAGAGAGAAGGAAGGAAATGGAAAGAAAAAAGGAAAAGAGGAGATAAAGGAAAGGAAAATTGAGGAAGAAGAAAAGAAAAGAAGAGGGTATCAGTTGTAATTTTCCCGCCAACAAGTTGTGGATCGGGGTGGGGTGGGGCAAAAAGCCCTTGCCTCCCCCCGCCCCCGCTAAAAAGGAAAAAAGGAGAGCTAAAAGGGACCGAAAAAGAGGAAGAAGGAAAAAAAGGGTGAAAAGAAGGGGAAATAGATCACTTGCGGTTAATCCCGCCAACAACGTGTGGAGAAGGGTGGGGCCGAAAGGACCTTGCCTCCCCCCCCCCCCAAAGCAAATCTAAGAGAGAGAAGGAAGGGAAGGGAAGGGGAAAGAGGAGAGAAAGGGACAGGAAAAAAAAGAGAAAGAAGAAAGGTAGGGGAGATCAGTTGCGATTTTTCCGCCAAGAAAGTGTAGCTCAGGGGGGGGGGGGAGCGGGGCACTGGCATACTGATCGGGAGGGCGCTCGGGGAAATAAAATTTAAACGTGGTTTTTTTTCTAATTCCATAGCGGTGGTTAACACATAATGCTGAAATGACATAATTTCAGAGATTTTTCCTCATTTTGTAGTAAATTATACTTTTTATGCGTTTGTTGTAAAATGACGAATTCCTAAATTTACAGCCAGGCAAGAAATATGCTTCTTGAGATGCCTACATGTCAGGGCCTGCGGAACGGCGGAGATCGGGAGCCTCTAGCTCCCTCCCCCCCCCCCACTTTTTTGAAAAAGAATATTAAAGAGAAAGAAAGAGAGCAAGAAAGAAAGAATAGTTAATTGCCAGTGTCACAACAAAATAAGTTTTAAAAAATGCCATTCTGACCGTAATTAAACGCCTAAAACCCCTGAGCTTCCGGGGGCTCTGCCCGCGGGACCCAGCCAAGGGATCCAAGCAGTGGCGGATCCAGGGGGGGGGGCCCGGACCCCCCCCCCCCCCTGAGAAAAAAAATCATGTAAAAACACGTGATTTTTTTACCTTTTTGGGGGTTTGGGCCCCCCCCCCCCCCTGTCGTTCAAGGAGGGGTGCAATTTTTTAAATTTTCGAGGACCCCCCCCAAAAAAATGTGCTCACTACCCCCCCCCCCCCCCCCGAATCGTCTTCTTTTTTTTCTAATAATTTAATGAAACGTCAAAGCTTCCGTGCTTCGCGGAGAGGGGAGACTGAATTTAGACAAGGAATAAGAGCCGAGAATGGTAATACAAATCGTCTTCTTTTTCTAATGATTTAATGAAACGTAAAAGCTTCCGCGCTTCGCGCGGGAAGGGGGGTAAACTGAATTCAGACGAGGATTATTTTCGAGAACGGTACAACGAATCTCCTTCTTTCCCTAATGATTTAATGAAAGGTAAAAGCTTCCGCGCTTTGCGCGGGAGGGGGGGCAACTTAATTCAGATGAGGATTGAGAGTCGAGAACGGTACAACGAATCGTCTTCTTTCTCTAATGATTTAATGAAACGTAAAAGCTTCCGCGCTTCGCGCGGGAGAGGGGGGGGGGAACTGAATTCAGACGAGGATTATTTTCGAGAACGGTGCAACGAAGTGGATACGTCGCCGGACTGTCGATCACAAGGTCCGCGGATCGAGTATCGCCGCCGCACTGATGTCCTTTGGCAAGACATTGATCTAGATTTGCCACACTCTACCCAGGTGAAGTAAATGGGTACCTGATAGGAATTTATTCCTTGAAACGCAGCGCGCGTAACAGCTGCACTGCTAAAGCCAGGGTAATTATGCTGCATTATTGTAGAGCGCTTAGAGACTTCTGATAAAGTAAGTGTTAGGCGCTATATAAGCAAGAATAATTATTATTATTAATAGAATCCAACATTTGCTCTTAAACAGGTGTATGAAGCGTGATGGATCAGTTCGGTGTCACACATGGCCAGGGCTGGATAAGAAGATGCCAATCCGCGTTGAGGAGTTCAAAATACCTGCTGAACATATCTGTGCTTCTCTCGATTGCCTTCATGGTGTTCGTCTATTCGATAAAAGGTAAGTTCTACGAGGGTTAACTTTACCGACGTCCACAAGAGCGACAGTCCACTATCTTCCCACATGTTTTTCTTTGTTTTGTCGGTCTCTTTATAGGCTCATAGTCTCTAGGATATTTTGGAAATTCTTCATTTCTATATTTCCTTTGTTTTTGCCTCCCTCGTAGTGGACTGTCGGTCTCGTGGGCTGTCAGTCTCGCAGGCTTTCCGTTTACTGGGATGACCTCCATGCACAGGGAATAAAGACATGACCCCTGTAAAGTAAAACAAACAAAATAGCTTGAAGCGTCCTCCGCCACTAAACTTATCTTCATAAAACAATGGCCTAATCTACTTAGATAGGTTCGAACTTTACACATTCGGGATAGTAGTATACGAATAATACACAGCAGTGAGGGCATTAGTAAGAAGTACCCACACAAGGTACCTTCCGAACAGTCTAACACGCCCTAGGCGGTAGCCGAGGGTGTTTGGACTGTTTTGAAGGTACCGAGTGTGGTTAATTTTACTAATGCCTGAACAAAATGAAGTATACTATTTTTTGTATAAGATTATGTTTTATTTGTTTTATAAAATTATGTTTTAATTTGTTTCATAAATTGATGTTTTATATTAAACATGATTTTACTAATGACCGGTCATTAGAATTAGATAATGACTGGTTATTATCCAAATTGCGCGTTAGGCAAAATGAATGTCTGGTCACGTGTACACTTTCAAACAATAATTTGATTCGGATCCACGTCATCATCTTATAATTACTTCTACCGTTATCACCTGCAATATTCCCCCTCCCCCCAAACGTACTTATACAATTAATTTCCCATTCATGCAGCAGTATTTGTTATCAAAAAGTGAAAAAGATGAGGACCCTGTAAAGTGTATTGTGTGTCTGTAAGGTAGCATTGTTATGAGTTTTGGTTTCATCATATAGCGCAGTGGACTATATCTATATAGTAGCTGAGCTTTATAAATAAATCTAATTATTATTAATTGATAATAATCTGTCAGGATATTAGAGAACACGTCTTGAATGAGATTATGTAACAGTTACCATTTTAAAGACCTGGAATTTTAGATAACTGCCTGCAAATGCTCAATGTGATTTAGGCAAAGAAGTACTTTCCTTATGAATATAGACCCAATTTGTATAAATAGACAAGGTGAATGATGAAATGAAGTTCATATGAATGAAATGAATCAAATAATATCATATTCATTAATCTAAGTCTCAATGATTACGCTTGATCAGGTAATTGGCTTCAACGCGGTGTGAGTACGTCTTCGGTAAATCCCATTCCCGAGTCCGGCTGGTATGAGGCTGAGCCTGTCAGTGGGTAAGTTTGTTCTTTCCTTTTCAAAACAAAACGAACAAACAACAAAACAATACAGTACACTGCAATACAATGAATAACCTAAGATATTGAAAAAAGAAACAGAAATAGTCTTAATACAAACACTGTGCATATATTATATTCGTATGAACTAGTTAAGAGAGAGACAGAGAGAGAGAGTGTGTGAGAGAGAGAGAGAGAGATGGAGAGAGAGAGAGAGAGAGCGGAAATCTGTCTCTACATCTAAGGTGCCATTTCACCCAAAAGAATTATAACACAAACAAGTATTTGCGGTTACGTTCTCAATCATGTTATACAATCTGGTACATATATTATTATAATCTTAAGACCGTGTATAATGATGTGCCATGTACATGTATCATTTCATCCTTTTTTCTTGTTATTCTTTTCTTTCAGAAATAATGATGGGAGAAGAACCGAAGAACATGGAGGTGTGCATGAATACCGTGCCGAACGTACTATGAACACCAGGACATTGGTCCAACTCATGGCTGACCAAAGTGCCAGTCCGACATTTTCTCTACTGGCCAATGTTACACAGCATAGGAAGGGCTTGCCAAATTATTACATTCATGGGTTGAGATCTGGAATGGGAGAGGATTACGCTAAGTGCAACATTGCTTTTGTGCACCTTCATAAAGCAGGTGGGACAACAACTAAGGCGTTATTTAGGAAAGCGCGTCGAAAAGCAAGAATGAATGAAGTTAAAATGTCCAACCGTGTAACTACCAGCGAATTTGACCGCTTCCTCCAGAAGGGACGTACACCCAAGCCGACACTCTTCTGGGGAGGTTTCAGCTTTGGCATATGTGATGTATTGCATAAGAGGCCCTGCTCATACATGACAGTTCTTCGTAATCCGTATGACAGGATCATTTCGTCGTACTTCTTCTGTTTTACAAAATACTCATCACGTCTGTGCGGACCAGTGAGACCCAAAGACGTGTCCATCACTGCTTGGGCGATTCATCAAGGCAGTCACTTCTTCAATCTAGTTCTTGTGCACCCGGACACTTGTAGGAATGACTCCAGTTCCGATGAGTACGTAAAACTCTATCAGGATCACACGAAAGATATCATCCAATACGTGCATCGGCACGAGGACACGTGTTGGTTTCGACAAAAAGCTCTTCATAAAGAGGCCTTAACAAAAGAGCAGCGTCGTGCACTTCTACACTATATCCTTGATAATCTGGAGAACTGGTTCGCGGTAATAGGAATGTTGGAGGACTATCGGGTATCTCTAGAGCTCTTTGGAGAAGCTTATCAAATGAATTTTACAGCTGAATATTCCGTTCCCCTTAACACGGGCGGGGCCAGAGTAAAAGAGGAAGATACGACAATAAAACAAATGAAAATTGACTTACTTAATAGTGCAGAGGTAAGAGAAGCGTTGTATGAAGATATTATGATTTACGAGAAGGCTCTAGAGATCATGAAACTTCAAAAAGAAGAATATTCTCGAATAAAGAATATCGGATGAGAGATAAAATATGAGTAGCCCCCCCCCCCCCATTATGTTTATGTCTTAAAAAGACGAAATTTAAAAGTATAAAGTTGTCAGAGGTTCGTTCATTGAACTTGTAAATAATAAAATATGTAAAGCGCTTAGAGACGGTATTCCGTATAAAGCGCTATATAAATCCTGATTATTATTATTATTATTATTATTATTAAGGTGGATATAAACTGATTAGAGTGGCGTGTAATGGTATGTTTTTCAATATTCTTTAGTGATTCAATTCCATGCTTAAGTCATACATAAACAATTAATCTTCAGTACAATAACCAAGAAACAGTTAGAACATAAACAAAATGATGACATGTTTATCTCAGCTCTTCGATTAATTATTTTTCAATCGAAATTTGGGTTCGCGCGTATTAGTGTGTATCATATAAGATAATTGCACATTTGACACTCTGTTGCGTGGTCTGTGGTATAGTTTGTTCGGGAGGGTCAATCCATCACGACATAATAGATGTATCACAAAACGAGAACTTTAATAATAATAAATAATAATAATGAACATTTGTATAGCGCCTTTTCTACAAGTAGATACAAAGCGCTTAAAACTTTATATCATGAAGATTTGTATGCGAGCAAATTTACACTCAATCTAGAACTAAATAGAATTCATTACTCGTTCTGATTAGTGAACAAGGAATGATGATATTAATGATGATATTTATATTGATATGAATGATTATATTTACTATTCAGCACCAATATCAACATATCGGTATCGCTAAAAAGCAGTCAGTCCGCCGCAGAGCGTATGCAAATTAGGCTTTAGGTTCGATGCGCAGAATCCCGTTCCGCACGTACGTAATCTCGTGGATTCTCGTTTTGCGAGATTTTGGCTGACTCGGGAGCATAGCTATCGCCGGATATTGGCCAAGCCCTGCCGACAGGGGCGCATAAGCACCACGTGTCATCATATGAAATGACCATAGAAGGCACTATTGTAATCATCAAAGAAAAATTATTTCGAGCGAACGTTAGTGTTATTGTTTTGTTTTTTGTTTTTTTGTAAAATGAATTTATTGATAAATATATGCTTTTGAACAAATCAAACAATCATACACAATCAATTGAAATAACATCGTAGCATCTTAATATAGTTCAAATAAAACATGTTTCGTTTTCTTGAATAACAGTGTTTTCAAAAATGCATAGCTTTTTTGTTTTACAGTTCCTTTCGATCTTTAATCGGTTGTGGATTAATCTTTTGAAAATACAAAGAATAGAGACTTCATGAAACATGATTTTCGCGATTTTCTGCTTGCATAAACGTTAAATAAACTGCGTATTTTGCGTATATGATAAGAAAATTTAAACTTTTAAATATTTTGTTTTTCAAGTTAAAACCTTCAATTAAAACGAACTTGTCAAAAGAAAAATTAACATTGTAAAGTTTTCGAATTATGTCTCCAAATTTTAACCAAAACAATCTTGTGTGCTTGCATTTTACAAATAAATGGAGATTGTCGTGTAACTGATCATCATATAAACATAAGGGATTGTTACACAATTTCCATTTAAATAAAATATACCTATTTGGTAATAAGTTGTGTAATAACTTAAAATTGAATTCTGATATTTTGTTTTCTTTCATAGCTTGTAAATTAAATGACCATATGACTTTCCAGTCGATTTGTTCTGTACTACTTAACATTTCTTCCCATTTCTCTTCGATTGGAGGTCTAACAATTGAATGAATAGACAACGTAGAGTAAAAAAAACTTCGACTTTCGTTTAGTGTTAACATTCATTAAAACATTTTTCATGACACCTTCATTTTCTTCTTGTGTCGCATCATATACATGTACCTGTCTTAACAGATTCTGTTTCCAAACTTTGGGAATTGCATTTACTATGATGTAATATTCTTGAAACAAAGACACATGTTTTTTCTCAAATCTTTCTTCAATTTCTCTCAAAGACATAAATCTAGAGTTTTTTACGACATCATTAATTTTCAAAAGGCCTACATCGAACCATTTTTTAATAAATAATACATTTTTGTTATGATCTCTTATATTTGAGTTAAACCATATGTTTTCACTTCTAACATTAGTAGATTGTAAATCAATTGGCGTCTTACTTTCTACTATCTCTTTAAAGTCAAACCAAGTATATACCATATTCTTGTAATATTGGGGCATTTTTATATTCTTTAAACAAACTTCATATCATCTTTTGTACATTTACTATTTAACACATATTGTAAATTGACCACTTTTTTAAAGAAACCATCAATTATCTTTTTCCACTTTGAGTTTTCGTGGGAGAAGTAGTGCAATATCCACTTTAATATAAAACTTTGTAACAGAGCATTCAAATCAACCATTTTTAATCCTCAATACTCATAACTCATACAAACCACTTTTCTTTTTATTTTGTGTTTTTTCCATTCCACAAAAATATATACAGTAAAGAATCAATGAGTTTCATTACATTTTCCGGCATGGAAATCATTTGAGCATTGTATATACTTTGAGAAACAAGAAATTATTTGAGTATAGTTATTTTACCAGAAAAAGTTAAGCGCCTCGCTTTCCATAGACGTTCTATATTTTCAATCTTTGATATTTTGGGTTTCCAATTAAGATTTATTAGGTTTTGTTCATTTTTACCAAAATGAACCCCTAATATTTTAACATCAGAATAGGTCCATGGAATGCCATGAATGTTTTCACCAATGGTGTCTCCATTAATGTTAACTATGGAAGTATTTGATTTATTCAGCTCTAACCCAGAAAATAAACCGAAATGTTCTATCTGCTTTATAGCTTTCTTTAAAGATGTTGTGTCTTTAACAAAAATTGTTGCTTCATCTGCAAATTGCAGTATCTTTATTTCGACTGAATCAAAAAGGGTAATTCCTGTGATGTCTAGATCGTTTCTTATTTTAATAGCTAGTACCTCGGCAGCGAGTATGAATAGCAGGGCCGAGAGAGGGCACCCTTGGCGTACGCCTCCTGTTATGTTAATTTGTTCTGTTAACCAACCGTTTACATTGACACTGCTTTTAACATTTGTGTACAGAGTATTGACCCATCTGCAAAAATCATTTTTAAATCCAAATTTCCGTAAACATTCAAAGAAGGCGCAATTATGCTGTCAAATACCTCATTTTGAAAAGTCGCGATGTTTCGCGCACCCGTTTACACTTGTGCGGAAACATCACCGACTGAAAAGCGCAGTGATGTTTTGGCGCGTTTCAGTTGGTAATGCGCATGCGCGGCACTCCGATGCAAACACTTTCCTCTTTCTATCTTTCCTTGTTATTCTATGTTTTTCCTTCTATCATCTTCTCTTACATGTATGTCATCTTTATCACTTCCTTCTATCACTTTCTCTTTCTGTGTTTCCTTATGTTATTCTTTATTTATTCCTTTTATCACCTTCTCTTATCAGCAATTACTACACAACAGTCTGCTGACCTAGAGCGCGTCCAAAAAAGGGCCTGTCGTATTATCCTGAGCGGTTATACTTCCTACACTTCGGCCCTTGAAACACTAGGCATCCCATCCCTTGAAGCACGCAGACAAACTCTGCTCTCTAACTTTGGTCTTCGTCTTCTCTCCTCTCGACACCGAGATCTCCTGCCCGAGTTCCGAGGGCAGACAACGACTCGTCAGCTTCGGAATTCCAACGAACTCAATATCCCAATGTGTAGAACCACGAGATATCGCAAATCTGTGATCCCTACCATTGTACGGCTGATAAACTCAGATTTGAAATAAGCTTGAAAGAATAATAATCCATTCGTTTCGTTTGATTTTATCAATTCAAATTTCAAAATAATATATATACCTATATTTTTAAAATTTGCAATCCAACAATGCAATTCTGTTAATCACATCTAGTTTGTTTTTCCTCTTTTTTAACAGCTATTTTTTTTTTTTTGTAAATTCAATTTTCAATAATAATTATATATCTTAATATGGATCTTGAAGCAAATACATGTGTATTAACCATGTTTTGCCAAATTATGTAAAGGTTTTTATATTTAAATATCTATAATGAATATATCAATGACATTGCGGTTTGTGCTTTAGGATTCATTGTTTAATTTTGTAGTCGGTTTAAGTTGGTCTCAAAAATTATGCTGCATTTACATTGTAAAGGTATTATATTTGTATTACAGTACAGTTTATTACACTTTATCCGATTATATATCTAGTTCTCCTTTTCAGCCTATTTATCTGTCCTACTCTTTATTTGTCCCTTTTATTGTGTAGTCTCCTCGCCAGCTTCTCTTTCTCATTTCTCTATGCCCTCTCTCTCTCTCCCCCCCCCCCCCCCCCCCCTCTCTGTTATTATCTTACCAGTCCTTCTAATCTTCTGTTACATTTCTCTTATTGCCTTCTGCTACGCGATCGTTCTCCTTCAATTATCCTTTAGTCATCGGTTTTAATCTCTTCTCTTGTTTCTCTTCTCTTGTTTTCTTTGATCATATCCTTGATTATTTATTGTGAATCGCCATTTATATGTATATGTTATGCTTTTGAATGTATCTTTTGTAAATTCAATTTGTTTCAGCCTCTGGCTGCTATTTGAATGTTTTTTAATCAATAAACCATATCAAATCAAATCAAATCTTATGTTATTCTTTGTTTTTTTTAATCATTCTATCACTTTCTCTTTCTGTCTTTCCTTATGTTATTCTTTGTTTCTTCCTTCTATCACTTTCTCTTTCTGTCTTTCCTTATGTTATTCTTTATCACTTCCTTCTATCACTTTCTCTTTCTGTGTTTCCTTATGTTATTCTTTATTTATTCCTTTTATCACCTTCTCTTATGTTATTTTTTTTTTTATCATTCTATCACTCCCTCTTTCTGTGTTTCCTTATGTTATTCTTTGTTTCTTCCTTCTATCACCTTCTCTTATGTTATTCTTTGTCTTTTATCTTTTTTTCACTCCCTCTTTCTGTGTTTCCTTATGCTATTCTTTGTTTTTATCATTCTATCACTTTCTCTTTCTGTCTTTCCTTATGTTATTCCTTATGTTATTCTTCGTTTCTTCCTTCTATCACTTTCTCTTTCTGTCTTTCCTTATGTTATTCCTTATGTTATTATTTGTTTCTTCCTTCTATCACCTTCTCTTATGTCATTCTTTGTATATATCGTTCTATCATGTTCTTTAAGGACGACATCTAGCTCCGCTCCTGAAGTTACGTCACCTAACATCGCGATGTTACAACTGCAAGCGTTTATACTTGCCAAACACGCCAAAACACGCCAAAACACGCCAAAAGATCACACCTCGATTTGGAATGTTTTGGAATTGGCATTTCTGCCGGTAATGCGTAGTTGCCCTTGGTAACATCGCGGTCAGGCTCCGGTTTGGCATTTTTTGGCGTGTTTGGATGACAGTGTAAATGCCCCTTCTAGGGGCATTTACACTGTCATCCAAACTTAGACAATCAAATGCTTTTCTAAAATCTGTCATCCAAACTTAGACAATCAAATGCTTTTCTAAAATCTGTTAAAAATGCAAGTCCTTTGTCCTTTGTTAGTGTTATTGTTAAATTATCATAATAATCTATCCAGCGTCATAATTATGTACAGTGTAATGAATGTCCTTTCTCTCACATTTTCTGGTCAAAAATTGGCAAAATAAATCATAATATCAATAAATCAATAAATCAATATCAATACCGCTGTAACCCTTCGGCAGTATTCAAATCCAGGCTTTCCTATATGGGTTGCATGTCACAAGGGCTCACCAGCGGGTGTCGGTTGGCGTTACCCTGTTCACTTTTCTTCAACTTTTCTAGAAAGGCTTTGAAGATCTTGTTGGAACCTTATATACCCAATATTGGCTTTCCAGTGCACATAACATTTTTTTAATTCATGTTTAATATGGGTCAGGTTATAGATGATCTTGGTTGAAGGCTTCCGGGGTAAGGATATATTTGAGCGAGGTTTGCGGTTACACCACGTATTCTTTTGACAGGGTTAGTTGGATGGGTGGACCTCTTTTATAAGGGTCAACTAAACCTGTAGAAAGAATACGTGGTGTAACCGCAAACATTGCTCAGATCAATGTATGTATTGTGCTGTTAAAAGAAAAACAATTAAAAGAAAAACAATCACACCCACAAAAAAGAACACATTATACTGCATTCTATGTACAAATTATAAAATGACTATAGAGATGGTATATGTATAATTTGTTACATTCCAGACAACTGGTATAATACACGACCAATTCTTCAACAGTTCCATAGAATTCACATGTACAATGTTATTGAAATAATAACTTTGGGTTTGATTAATGAAATAGCATTCAAGTAACGCTGTTGGAAATTGAAGAGAATTAATATTTGACCGATTGTAAACACCCAAAGCATGACGATATCTATGGAAAAGCTATAGAGCGTTTAATAACATGTTGTCGTTCCCGATTACTTGATGATGATTATGATTATTATGATGATGATGGTGATGATGAAAGTAAGTTAGTAACATTAACCAACTCAAATACAAATACAAATAATAATAATAATAATAATAATAATAATAATAATAATAGTAATAATAATAGTAATAATAATTATAATAATAATTACATTAATAATAATATTAAGTTATATCGGATTATTTAGTAAAAATAATAATTCCAACACAATAAAAGTAATAAACACGGAAATGACTATGATGATAATGACGACGACGATGATGATGATGATGATGATGATGATGATTATGATGATTAAAATAATACAGAAATACCTGTAAAAAGTAGCAGGTAACAAACAAAGTTCACGATATTCCTCATGATTGCTCCGCCTCTCCTGTTATGCAGTAGATAGCCCAACGGTTTATTGAGATTTCGTATTTGTAACTGATGCGGACACTATGTAAAACACTAGTTTTCACTGCTGATGCTCCACGCAATTTAACTAAAACATTTCCGCAATGAGGTGAGATGAAGAAGAAGTATTTGCTTATTTCAGAAAGAACGAATCCGATCAGCTGTTTGATCCGATGGTGGAGCTTTCTTTCCAGTTTTCCATGCTCTTGTCTGGATTTCCACCTCTTTAACGATGGCGTCGCGTCGTTGCGATGATGACGCCTGATGGGAATTCCCCATTTCATGGAATATTGATGACGTTAACAATCAAAAAGCTTTAGGTACGATCACACTTCACCTCACCCATAACAATAACGATACAAATGCTTGCATAAATCAGGTACCGATAGCACCATATCGATTGCACCATCCCACCCACTCTCCTTTCTTCCTTTCTTCTCCTCCCCCCCCCCCCCTCATTTTCTATCTTTGACTTAACATTAAGATTCAAAAGCTTTAGGGCCGGTCACATTTCACCTCACCCATAACAATAAACTATGTACATAAATCATATACCGATAACTTCCTTCCCTTATTTTTTCCCCTCATCTTTCTATTTTTAAATTAGTATGTTTCCTCTCTGATATGAAGTGCCGTATAATATTCTTGATTCATGTTTTTTACTTGAAGATAGCAGGCCCTACTATGTATTGAATACTAAGTGGAGGAAAAGAACCTTTGATCATGCAGGGCCTTCGATGTGGAATGCTCTCCAGCGAGATCTATTCGTAATAGCAGATCAGTTGAAGTGTGTAAAAAAACATATATCTTTTTAATTCGGCAAATTCTGCATGACAATTCAAGCAGATCGCATTAATCAATGGTAAATTTGATTACAGAATAAAAACGTGGAGTATACTGCTACATAAATATGTGTCTCAGAAAACACAAGTTACATAGGATCTACTTGTATATTGTACTCCCTCCTTCTTTTAACAGAATTATCTCTCTGTATCTCTATATCAGTCTTTCCCTTCTGTTCCCTCTTATCTGCACTCAAACAAAAAATGGAATTAACTAGTATAGTCTTGTGTAAAGCGATTTGAAATATATTTTAGATAACCATGTAGATGTTGAATATGTTTTAACTTCAGGGTCAGTCACAACTCTCAAATAAAGGACCTTGTCCCTTTTTGTTTGCTGCCTACTTAATCATACATGTACTTACCTGTTTATAATAATTATTTGACTCTTCGATGTGACGTATCTTGTCATTTTGAAATTCTCCTGTAATATATAATGCTTCCGGTGAAATTGAGTAAATGAATGAACGACTATTAATCCCCTACACAGAACCAGCTCTTATTTTCGTTTATTTAGCTATATTCTGCAAACTTTCCAGTATGGAAAAATCGACATTTTAAAGTACTCCTGAGTCATATAATAGCCTCTACACCTCGTTTGCAATTTACTGGGCTGGCCGATGTTTCGATGTTAATCCCATTGATTTTTGTTTCAGCTAGTTCACTTAGAATGTAGGCCTAGTAATGTTGTTTATACTCACACTCTGAAGAAGAGTTGTATAACTCTCACCTGGGGGGTGTTTCACAAAGATCCTAAGTTGAACTTATCTCTAAGTTGGACTTAAAAATTATGGAAAGCCGTTAGCATCTATGAAAATATTTTGTAAAAATGATTTTAAAAGGCATAAAATGTTAATTCAAATCATTCATATTTTCTATTATCAAGGAGATTTCACGTTCTTGATGTGGAATGTATAAAAGGTCTAAAATACTTGAATTTTTGCTTTTGAATAGGTCTATATTTTATTTTAAGGCTACAAATGGCTCTCCATAATGTTTAAGTCCAACTTAGAGTTAAGTTCGACTTGAGATCTTTTTGAAACACCCCCCTGGTGTAATATGTTTCTATACTGGATGGAATTTAAGCGGTGTATAAACCAATTTCCGACATTTAATAGACTTGAAATGAAGGAATATGACATCCCAACTGAGATTCACTAGTTCACCATCCGAAAGCATATCACGGGATAGGCAAGCATTTATATGACTTTGCTAAATTATGCCATTGACTTCCTTTCCTATTCAACGTCAACGAGAGCTGGTATAGATACATCAAAACCACAAAACGCACTTTAATCAATAATCATCTCTTTGTTTGAGTCATCGACAATGATCGCATATTGATCCTTAACATAATCTCTATAGGCTATCGATTTTGGCAGTGATGCTGAAGCGCCGTTTTTTAACTGTAAGAAGGCAACTATTTCAATCGTTGGTCTACATACTAAAAGCTAGCTAATTCTATACATAATATACAGTGATCCTTTCTCGAATACGTTTGTGGTAATGTTTGTGATGGGTCTGAGGCCAATTCCATATAGCTGAGCTGTATTATCAGATTATTTTGGTAAGTTTGTTTCGTATCTGTTTGGTTTTGTTTTGTGTAATTCGGTGTGCGTGTGTATATAAACATACATATACACTTTATTATTAATGAAGTAGTATGCCTCGAGAGTGTAAAAGTGGATTTCTTCTTCATGCGCTCGAAGAATCCGTCGGGACAAACTCTACAAGTTCTCCTAAATATAAACTCGATACTAGGCTTAAACTGTTTTGTTCAAAATTTGGGGCAATGCAGGAAGTCAGTCCGAGGTCTAGCTTTGACTACCTGAACTAGAAGACGGACAATATTAGTTTGCTACCACTGGCGTGGTATCAGGGCAGCCTTTCTCGCCGACAACCTATTTCATTTCAATGGAAAAATATTAACAATAATTAAAAGTGTTTGTATAGTGCATAACGCATAGGCATGATTGAATGTCTCTACGCGCCATACAGATCAGAATACAGAAGGAGTGGAAATGGTGCACTGGGTTCATAAGTGAGAGATTATACAAAATGCTAAATAAGTATCTTTTCAAATTACTTCTAAAATTTTCGTATTTTTCTATATTTCTACTGTATTCCGGCACTTTTGATGAAACCTTTACTCTTTCGTTTGTTTAGTTTCTGTCAATTTCTTCAATTCAATTTTTGCGAATTAGCCGAACTTGCCCTTTTACTCCTTGACATACTATTTGGAAACGCCATAATGGCAGCCATGCTGAAGCCAGTAATAGTTATGGAGCGCTAGGAATGTCAAGTCTGAGACATGAGCACCATACAAGAACCCTCTATTATTATTATTATTAGTAGTAGTAATAGTAGTAGTAGTACATGTAGTAGTATTATCACTATTTATTATTATTATGATTATTATTATCATTGTGATCATTATTATTATCTTTATTATTGTTATCTTATATATACACTGTTGGTCATAATGGTGGTATAATTTTTTTTACCCCGATTTATAGAAAGATTTTAACAATGATTTTACTAGATCTAGATTCAATTCAATTCAATCCAATTCAATTTTATTTTATTCAAGTCCATTTCAAAAAAGTACATTGAAAAACATTGTACATTGACAACATATTTACATGTAGGAAACACAGTATACATTGAACTATAAAACACACAATTAAAAAGAGAAGTTAAGACAAGAGTAAGAAATCAAGGAAATAGATAATGAACATGAAATGGAAATTGCAAAAGAACCAAATAAAGATTCTGTCGAGGCAATCCCCAGCTTATTAAAATACCGACATTTTTACTCATAAACAATTAGAAAAGCATAGTGACATTATGGCAAAAGAGAGTTTAAAAGTTATAAAAGTTTAAAAGTTATAAAAGTTAGGATGGATTAATTATTTTGTAGAGTTTGTGAATAAAAAAAAAACCTTAAGTTTTTATTTAAAAGAATTAAGAAACGATAATAGTATACATTCTCAGATTGTATTGAATAATCATTTGTGAGTGTTTGTTTTGCGTGACTGCTAAAGCACGTGTATTCTACTATGCTAATCTACTAGGGGACCTACGTCCTCAAGTCATAACTGACAGCAAAGACGATTAATGCCTCATATAAAAAAGGCACTAATAATTAAAAGCACATCGACACGGTTTTGATCCTGGGACCTCACAGTAACGAGGCCATTGCTTAGCCACTGAATCATGACTCTACGCAGCGGGGGCTAGGGTACGTCGCAGCCCCCACAAATACAAACACACGAAGAAAATGCTATAAATTTTCAATAATTCATTGCATCTTGCCCTGACCCCTAAGATAAAAATATCCTCTATCTGGGCATGCCTTGACCCATAATGCATTGCCCTACAGGGGAAAATGCAATCAATTATTGAAAATGTATTTAATTTTCTTTCTTTTTTTTGTATTTGAGGGGGCGGCGACGTACCCTAGCCCTCGCTGCGTACATTCATGATTCAGTAGCTAAGCAATGGCCTCGTTACTGTGAGGCCCCAGAATTAAAACCGTGTCGATCAGCTATATTAGTGCCCTTTTGTGAGGCATTAATCCCGATTACTGTCAGTTATGACTTAATGACATAGGTCCCCTAGTTGATTAGCATAGTCGCACACACATGCTTTAGCAGTCACGCAAAACAAACACTCGCAAATTATTATCCAATACGATCTCAGAATGTATATTATTATCTAGATCTATTAGAAATAAATCATTGTCAAAATCATCCCATAAATTGAGGTAAAAATAAGAAATTTCCACCATTATGACCAACAATGTAATTAAAATTATTATCATGATTAAACATGTTTTATTTCATCTTCTTAACTATAATATCCACGCAGTCATTATGATCTTGTCTACCATTCCCAACAGTACTTAAAAATCCAAGGAATTTCTAGGCAGTTTTTTTTAAATAGAATAACGTGATCATAATAAATGATCAGAGTCATTCTGGGAGAGTCAAGGATAGACAAAACAATTGCTGGCATAGGCCAGAAATAGCGCGCGCCTTTTACAGCTGTTTAAGCGGTGCCTTTGTGAGACAGCGACATGTGAAATTTACCTCTGTAAAGAAACCGAAAATGCGCACAGCCAGTGAATCTACAACGGTGGAGTTATGCGCGCAGTAAGCGTGGGAACGCCGTGTGCAAGATTTTCTCACTTTCGACTTTATCTCCGCTCGGAGAAGTCCTTTTTCGAGAAGGCTCTACAATTGAGTATACAGATAAGTCTAATTAACGAGAGGAAATCCCAGTATATCGAAAGATGGGAAAGCGGAAATCAAGCCAGAGCCGGGTGGCCCGCCAACCAAAGATTGCTAGGCCTAGACAGTCTACAAGATTAAGGCAGTCTAGCAACGACACCACTCAAGACGTACTCGGCACCTCAACTCCCCGGCGGGCGGGGCGGCCAAAACCGGCGAGGCACTCGAGCGGTAACCCCAACAGTGGACGCTCAGCCACTACCAGCATAAACCCGGCTCCGGAGACTGACGGACCACAATACAGTGGAAACGAGACAACTGGAGCGAACCAGTCATCAAGCCAGCCGCCTTCACATGCACAGCCAATGCAAGGTGAGGTAGACGTAGCTATGCAATCACATTTACCAGAAATATCACAATTTAGTGAAACAACAAGACATAGATTTAACAATCTTGGAAGCGAGAGGGAAAGCAACTTGGTGGTTTCCTTCCCCTCGATTGTACCAAACACCGGTAGCCTATACGCTGGCTTTCAATTACAAATTACACACAACGAGAGTGACACTAGGCCTAGAGCTAGTCATAATTTGAGGGATAATGAAGCCCATCCTCCCACACGGGCAAGCAGTGTCGGGCAATCGACTCAGTCAGGCGCTATTGCCAGGGATACAAGGGGGGAGCACAGTGGTGCACACATATATAACACAGATCAGTCGCCCTTGTTTTCGGTCACTGATAGACTGGGGACTAAAGTACACCACAATATGAAGGAAAAATATGGAGAGGGCAATATGTAGATTTCAATACACTTCTTGAGACACAAAATATAGCAATATAATTAATGTTAGAGGCAGTAGACGAACAAGCCCCTAATTTAGCAATATCTCACGAAGGGGGAAGGTTAGTGCTGAAATTCGCTACCTTTAATAAAAATAAAATCGTGTCCATTGAATGGTGGACCGATGCATTTTTGTATATATCAGTATTTATTTAGAAGCCAATTTAATTCGCTCACATGAGCTTCTGAAATATGGGCAATTAATTCGATCTGCTGCCTCTCGGTATTATGGGTATGGTTGGAGAGACTACGATATCGAATTTCGACATCGCATGCACAGAAAAGGCGGGCTGTGGTCATCAATAGATGGGGAATTGTGGCTCCTTCACGTAATAGGTGGGGGATCTCCGCGAAACATGCGGATACAAGACCGCCCCCAAACCCAATAGGGATCGTGGGCAACCAAGCGGGAATGGGCCACACCCCGGGGGTCGAGCACAATAAAGTTCACACCCAATATGAATAAGGGAAGGGCGCCATTTCGGGCACAAAACTTTCGTGGCGGAGAATGCTATGAATTTAATTACCGGTCAGGGCAATGCTCTAGATAGGCATGCCGCTTTACACACGCATGTACCATTTGTGGTAACAAAGGGCATGGGAAAATCCACTGCACTGGAGTCCAACGGTTAAACTTCAAAGCATAGAGATTACTATGACAAATTGGATTTAAATTACTAACGGGCAAACGGGAAAGCAGTAATAATTTTATACAATTATTTAACCTAATTCGTTATAATACAATAAAAAGTTGAACACGACACAAAGTATACAATGTGCAGATCAGTTATGTGAAGTGCTCATGTTAATAACCAGAATGGGACTGGAGGATCAACCAGGAGTTACTATCCTGATTAGGCTCCCCCAATCATTAATATTGTCGTAACCCCCATCGCTGCTAGGTTTTACATGTAACACAGAGGAACGATTATTCCTTCCTTTTTCCTTTTAATGGAAACCTACTATCACATAATTTCATAGTAAATTATAAGTGGGAGAATAAGTAGCCCACGTGTATGATGATATGAATATGAATATAGAACACATTACTTTGGGGAGTTTTTCCATCCTGTTTCAGAGACAACCGGCGACAGGATCTGGATCGTAGGCGACAGCTTGGTCAGACGTGCCAAGCAGAGGGCGAACATGCTCAACCACCAAGATTTGGGAAGAGCAAGAGGGACGGTCCAATGGCACGGTCAGGGAGGAGCGACGTTACAAGACCTTCCGCGCCTGGTGGAGAATAGGTTGAGATACAACCAACGAGCACCTGCGCTAGTAATCGTGCATTTAGGAACAAATAACTTGGGCCTGAATGATGCCTGCCAATGCAGAATCGCGATCGATATGGCTCTTCAAATTTTACGGACAGCCATGCCTCGTACGCACATCGCCTGGTCGACCATCATCCCACGTCTATTCTATCATAGCAGTCGTGGTTATCGAACATTACAAGACGCCATGGATGGGGTCAGGAAATCGCTCAACAAGTACGCGAGGAGATTAATAGCCCGGCTGCCGAATGCGTCAGTTATTGCTCATTAGTTGGATCCATCCAATTACAGTTTATTTTTAAGAGATGGGGTACACCTGTCCGACAGAGGATCCGACGCTTTCATCGATAATTTCCAAGAAGGAATAGACTCGGGTTTGGGTATATATGAATAGAATATTTATATTCACGGAAACGGGACAATAACACTAATTCGGCTATTAATGAGCCTTGTGGAATTTCGGACAGACTGGGTTCGATGTGATAATGGAATTATTATAACACAAGAAGTTGAGGAATAGCGTGTTGTAACGTGAGTTACATATTCAGATATATACGCCTTCATTTTTGGGATTCACATTAAATTTGAAATTTATTTAATTGCTGATAAATTAGAACCATATTTAAATTAATGATTGATTTTGATGTACTAGTATACATCATACACAATTGTTAAGCTAGCAGAGGGTGGAGTCAGAGTCACTCGGTCGCACAGTAGCTTCAGAACTACAAAGTGGGCCATAGGGGAATTTTCCCCGACAAAGGAAATATAATTATTTTGCTCGTTAAATTAAGCCACAATGGCAATATTGTCGGGTTTTCGCCTCTATCACTGTCTGGCTAGCAGCAAGAATAATAATATAAGATTACGATATGTAACGGATTGAATCCATGAGAAATACATGAAGTATGATACATGTCATATTAATATTTAGTGAAACAGCATGGGTCCATAGATGGTATTAGGAAGCAACCATGGCAAACCACGCCCAACCCCCCCCCCCCCCCCACAAAAAAAAAAAAAAAAAAAAAAAAAATGTGGTGGAGGATTTCTTTTACTCGTGATTATTCCATGGTTGGTTCCGATTATCACCACTTCTTATATATGCGCTGGTATAGTAGCACCGGGATAACATTGGGGATACTGCAGGAGATACTATCCTGTCGGTGGGTCACGTAAACCCCAGGTATCTGGGGTGATCGGAGGGAGTTACTACCCTTCCGCTGATCGCGTGACTCGAGACCCCACAAATATAGTGTTTCCATAACTATGTTAGTTATGCATTGATGATTTTGTGAGTATTGAAAAGTTGTGGGGATCATCCGTAGGAGATACTATCCTACCGGCAGGTCACGTAAACCCCAGGGACCTGGGGTGATCGGAGGGAATTACTATCCTTCCGCTGATCGCGTGACTCGAGATCCCACAAATATAGTGTTTCCATAACTATGTTAGTTATGCATTGATGATTTTGTGAGTATTGAAAAGTTGTGGGGATCATCCGTAGGAGATACTATCCTACCGGCAGGTCACGTAAACCCCAGGGACCTGGGGTGATCGGAAGGAGTTACTATCCCTCCGCTGATCACGTGACCGGAGATCCCTACAATTTTGAGTTTCACTCATGGTACATGTACCCTTAAGATTGTTGAATCATATCACGTTTATACATTATTGTCGAATTGTTTATGGTGGACCCTCTTTATTGTGGTTATAAGATTTTGTTATTGCTTTTATGCATGTTACTTGTTTTACTTTGACTTTCCTACTTTACATGTTTTGAGGAAAAGGACTCCTAGTTTCGGAGCGGAATAAATGTCGAGCAAACTGCAAATCAGTCTAAAGTTGTCTTCTTCCTAGAATAACGTGATCATAATAAATGATCAGAGTCATTCTGGGAGAGTCAAGGATAGACAAAACAATTGCTGGCATAGGCCAGAAATAGCGCGCGCCTTTTACAGCTGTTTAAGCGGTGCCTTTGTGAGACAGCGACATGTGAAATTTACCTCTGTAAAGAAACCGAAAATGCGCACAGCCAGTGAATCTACAACGGTGGAGTTATGCGCGCAGTAAGCGTGGGAACGCCGTGTGCAAGATTTTCTCACTTTCGACTTTATCTCCGCTCGGAGAAGTCCTTTTTCCCCGGCCCACCCACCCCTCTTTAGTTTAAGTAGAGTTGAAGAAGTAAACTACTTAAAGTTGATTGAGGATTAACAAATTGGAAGTACAATGTTGTTTTGAGTGATATAACGAATTGTATGTACTTAATATCATGGTAACACGGGGGTTGACTGGGGGAGGATTTCTTTTACTCGTGATTATTCCATGGTTGGTTCCGATTATCACCACTTCTTATATATGCGCTGGTATAGTAGCACCGGGATAACATTGGGGATACTGCAGGAGATACTATCCTGTCGGTGGGTCACGTAAACCCCAGGTATCTGGGGTGATCGGAGGGAGTTACTACCCTTCCGCTGATCGCGTGACTCGAGACCCCACAAATATAGTGTTTCCATAACTATGTTAGTTATGCATTGATGATTTTGTGAGTATTGAAAAGTTGTGGGGATCATCCGTAGGAGATACTATCCTACCGGCAGGTCACGTAAACCCCAGGGACCTGGGGTGAGATCGGAGGGAATTACTATCCTTCCGCTGATCGCGTGACTCGAGATCCCACAAATATAGTGTTTCCATAACTATGTTAGTTATGCATTGATGATTTTGTGAGTATTGAAAAGTTGTGGGGATCATCCGTAGGAGATACTATCCTACCGGCAGGTCACGTAAACCCCAGGGACCTGGGGTGATCGGAAGGAGTTACTATCCCTCCGCTGATCACGTGACCGGAGATCCCTACAATTTTGAGTTTCACTCATGGTACATGTACCCTTAAGATTGTTGAATCATATCACGTTTATACATTATTGTCGAATTGTTTATGGTGGACCCTCTTTATTGTGGTTATAAGATTTTGTTATTGCTTTTATGCATGTTACTTGTTTTACTTTGACTTTCCTACTTTACATGTTTTGAGGAAAAGGACTCCTAGTTTCGGAGCGGAATAAATGTCGAGCAAACTGCAAATCAGTCTAAAGTTGTCTTCTTCCTAGAATCCAACATTTTCTCTTACACGGGTGACTGTGAAGCGTGATGGATCATTTCGGTGTCACACTTGACCAGGGCTGGATAAGAAGATGCCAATCCACGTTGAGAAGTTCAAAATACCAGCTGAACATATCTGTGCTTCTTTCGATCGCCTTCATTGTGTGTTCGTCTATTCGATAAAAGGTAAGTTCTACGAGGGTTAACTTTACCGACATCCACAAGAGCGACAGTCCACTATCTTCCCACTTGTTTTTCTTTGTTTTGTCGGTCTCTTTATAGGCTGATGGTCTCTAGGATCTTTTGGAAATTCTTCATTTCTATATTTTATTTGTTTTTGCCTCCCTCGTCGTGGACTGTCGGTCTCGTGGGCTGTCAGTCTCGCAGGCTGTCGGTCTTTGGAACTGTCGGTTTACTGGGATGACCTTCATGCAAAGGGAATGGTTAAAGACACGACCTCTGTATATCTAATTATTATTATTAATTGATTATTATCTGTCAGGATATTAGAGAACACGTCTTGAATGAGATTATGTAACAGTTACTATTTTATTACTGGAATTTTAGATAACTGCCTGCAAATGCTCAATGTGATTTAGGCAAAGAAGTACTTTCCTTATGAACATAATATAGACACAATTTGTATAAATAGACATGGTGAATGATGAAATGAAGTTTATAGGAATGAAATGAATCAAATAATATCATATTTATTAATCTAAATCTCAATGATTACGATTGATAGGTAACTGGCTTCAACGCGGTGTGAGTACGTCTTCGGTCAATCCCATTCCTGAGTCCGTCTGGTATGAGGCTGAGCCTGTCAGTGGGTAAGTCTGTTCTGTCCTTTTTTTTAAACAAACGAACAAACAACAAAACTAAACAAAAACAATACAGTACAATACAATGAAGAAACTAAGATATTGAAAAAAGAAGCAGAAATAGTCTTACTACAAACACTGTGCATATATTATATTCGTATGAACTAGTTAAGAGAGAGAGACACAGAGAGAGAGAGAGAGAGAGAGCGGAAATCTGTCTCTACAGCTAAGGTGCCATTTCACCCAAAATAATTAAAACACAAAAAAAGTATCTGCGGTTACGTTCTCAATCATGTTATACAATCTGGTACATATATCTAAATCTGTTTTTGTTCTGTATATTATAGTCTTAAGACCGTGTATAATGATGTGTCATGTACATGTATCATTTAATCCTTTTTTCTTGGTATTGTTTTCTTTCAGAAATAATGATGGGAGAAGAACCGAAGTACATGGTGGTGGTCATGAATACCGTGTCGAACGTACTATGAACACCAGTACATTGGCCCAACTCATGGCTGACCAAAATGCCAGTCCGACATTTTCTCTACTGGCCAATGTTACACAGCATAGGAAGGGCTTGCCAAATTATTACATTCATGGGTTGAGATCTGGAATGGGAGAGGATTACGCTAAGTGCAACATTGCTTTTGTGCACCTTCATAAAGCAGGTGGGACAACCACTAAGGCGGTATTGAGGAAGGTGCGTCAAAAAGCAAGAATGGGTACAGTCAAAATGTCCAACCGTGTAACTACCAGCGCATTTGACCACTTCCTCCAGAAGGGACGTACACCCAAGCCGACACTCTTCTGGGGAGGTTTTAGCTTTGGCATATGTGATGTATTGCATAAGAGGCCCTGTTCATACATGACAGTTCTTCGTAATCCGTATGACAGGATCATTTCGTCGTACTTCTTCTGTTTTACAAAACACTCATCACGTCTGTGCGGACCAGTGAGACCCAAAGACGTGTCCATCACTGCTTGGGCGATTCATCAAGGCAGTCACTTCTTCAATCTAATTCTTGTGCACCCGGACACTTGCAGGAATGACTCCAGTTCCGATGAGTACGTAAAACTCTATCAGGATCACACGAAAGATATCATCCCATACGTGCATCGGCACGAGGACACGTGCTGGTTTCGACAAAAAGCTCTTCATAAAGAGGCCTTAACAAAAGAGCAGCGTCGTGCACTTCTACACTATATCCTTGATAACCTAGAGAACTGGTTCGCGGTAATAGGAATGTTGGAGGACTATCAGGTATCTCTAGAGCTCTTTGGAGAAGCTTATCAAATGAATTTTACAGCTGAATATTCAGTTCCTCTTCACACGGGCAGAGCCAGAGTAAAAGAGGAAGATACGACAATCAAACAAATGAAAATTGACTTACATACCTGTACTTAATAGTGCAGAAGTAAGAGAAGCGTTGTATGAAGATATTATGATTTACGAGAAGGCTCTAGAGATCATGAAACTACAAAAAGAAGAATATTCTCGAATAAAGAATATCGGATGAGAGATAATATATTAGTAGCCCCCCCCCCCAATTATGTTGGTGTCTTGAAAAGATGAAATTTAAAAGTATAAAGTAGTCAGAGGTTCATTCATTGAACTTGTAAATAACAAAAAAATGTAAAGCGCTTGGAGACGGTTATTATTATTATTATTATTATTGTTATTAATGTGGATATAAACTGATTAGAGTGGCGTGGTATGGTATTTTTTTCAATATTCTTTAGTGATTCAATTCCATGCTTAAGTCATACATAAACAATTAATCTTCAATACAATAACCAAGAAACAGTTAGAACATAAACAAAATGATGACATGTTTATCTTTATTTTTTAATTATTTTTTAATCGAAATTGGGGTTCGCGCGTATTAGTGTGTATGATATACATTTGACACTCTGTTGCGTGGTCTGTGGTATATTTTGATCGGGTGGTTCAATCAAGAAGGTGGTTCAATCCATCACGACATAATAGATGTATCACAAAACGGGAACTTTTATCAGGCGCGTACACAGGGGGGGGAGGTTTGGGGGGTTAACCCCCCCCCCCCCCCCCCCAACGGGGAAAAATGTCAAATTTTCAAATTTCGAGACCAAAAAAAATATTAAAAAAGTGTCCTCTTAACCTCCCCCCCCCCCCCCTTATTCAGCGGTCGGCTGAGTCGCTGCGAAATTTCCGGCCCGATTTATAAATGTTAAACCCCCCCCCCCCCCCCTTGAAAAAATCCTGCGTACGCGCCTGACTTATATCATGAGGATTTTTATGCGAGCAAATTTACACTCAATCTAGAACTAAAGAGAATTCATTACTCGTTTTGATTAGTGAACAAGGAATGATGACATTTACTATGAATATTCAGCACCAATATCAACATATCGGTATGGCTAAAAAGCAGTCAGTCCGCCGCAGAGCGTATGCAAATTAGGCTTAATGAGGTTCGAGGCGCAGGATCCCGTTCCCGTTACGTACTCTCGTGATTTCTCGATTTGCGAGATTTTGGCTCCCTCGGGAGCATAGCTGTCGCCAACAGGGGCGCATTAGCACCACGTGTTATCACATGAGATGACCATAGAAGGCACTATTGTAATCATCAAAGAACAATTATTTCGATCGAACGTTAGTGTTATTGTTAAATTATCATAATAATCTATCCAGCGTCATAATTATGTACAGTGTAATGAATGTCCTTTCTCTCACATTCTCTGGTCCAAAATTGGCACAATAAATCATAATATCAATAAAGACTTTCCGCTGTAACCCTTCGGCAGTATTCAAATCCAGGCTGTGTTTCATGTCAGTTGGGCTCACCGGCGGGTGTCGTTTGATGTTACCCTTTCCACTTTTCTTCAACTTTTCTAGAAAGGCTTTGAAGATCTTGTTGGAACCTTTAAACTCAGTACCTTTCACAGTATCGACATTGCGAGTGGTTTGGAAATGCCTTTGCAAGCCAAATACGAATAGATTGCATCGTTTTCTTACAGTTCAATTTCATTTTTTTTTAATGTAGGCCTATTGTATTGTGCAAGTTGATCTATATGTATATCAATATGTTAATATGTAAACAAAATTACCATCATTGTGAAGAGGAAAATTGAAGGAGGATAAATAAATGAATTGAATAGTAATTTGTTTTCACACTCCTTTCGACATAGATCTTAGATTTGTTGTTCCTCGGTCTAAAAATGCATTATCATGATAATCAGAGGCATCAAAACAAAACGATAAGCTAAGGTGATATACATACGTCATACATATATATATATATAGAGAGAGAGAGAGAGAGAGAGCCAGAGAGAGAGAGGAAGGGAGAGAAAGAGATAGAGAGGAGAAGAGGATTAATGCTCCCTGAACAAACGGATGTGGGTTTTCCACTTGGAAGGCATATATAATTTTATGTAGGAAGAATTAATGATGTGGTAATTACGACTCGATCTTATAAAGCTTTTGCTGTGTGTCTCCTGTATTGTTTTGTCAAGCTTTCTCTCTATACCTCATGATCTTCTTCAGGTCTCATGTATATAATTGACAGGTTTATATTGATGTTTATAACGGTGAAGCGTTTTAATCTGCATCATGCATTTCTGAGTGGCTAGTCTCTGAAATGCGGAGTGATCATTAATAATGTTTTTCGTAATTATGTGTTTTATTGCTTTCGTATGCATTTCATTCCTATATATTTATATCTCTCTCTCTCTCTTTCTCCTAATTTCCTAGCTTTCGCTTTCTTTCTCGTAATTCCCTTGCTTTCTCTCTCTGTGTCCGTCTCCATCTTTCAGCGTCTACTTACACCACGCCTTTTCTCTCTTTCATACACTTTCCAATCCAATCATTTCTTCTTTTCTGTAAAAAGCGGTTTACCCTCTTTCTTTATTCATGTCGATCAACTCTTATCCGACTTATTTCAGTTTACGTAAATAAAGCTCTGAGGCGATATTCAAAAATGTGAATGGCTTTCATGATTATTTTATTCAATTTCTTGAGATATATTCCCTTCTACCATCTTTCAACAACAAAAACATTTTGGATCCCATGAGTTCAATCGGTTATAGATCGATCCTTCTCTTTTATACAAATTTACAAAGACATAATTATAATCTGTTTGTAATTCCATGAAAGTGCGTATATTTATTATTATGTACACACGTACAATAAATACAATACACAACTCTAATACACAGTCAGTGTTGGTAAAAGTCGAAGGGATTATATTTTCTTCAATTTACAATTTCCTAGGCTGATGAGAAAAAAGAAAACACTAATAACATGTTATGTCTTGAAATGTCTGCATTTTGGGGAAATTTCACTTTGAGTGATTTTTTTAATGGATATCATTTGTTACCATTCGATATCTTGGGTCACGGTTGGTACACGAAATTATTGATATCTTAACGATGAAACTTCGTATTTTCATTGTAGATTAAATTCTATTCTTGCTGATCAATCTCACAATATACAAAAATAGGAATGTTATGAATAATGACAATGTATTTGGATTGACAATATATATCTTTCTTGCCGGACAAATAAAACAAACGTAGCTGTTGTCCTCCTGGAGCTGACAATCGATTAAATCTTAGAACGACTAGCTCCACACACACACACGCACACACACACTCAAAATATTCTTATCAAACGGCCTTAACAGCAATGTTTGTTACCTTTAAAAACAAATCATCACAACTTCAACAAACATTAAAAAATCCATATACCCACGGATCTCATTGAAAGCAATTGACAGTCTTACTGCATATATAAATACATGGAACTGTTGTCTCTACAATTACTGATGAGATCGTTACACACATGTGTTGTTCTTACAACAAATTCCATATTCTGCAAGTCCTACTTTGTACTCTTTGTTTTCAGTTTATTAATATGCAATTAGGTACACTCTCAGATATATTATCAAAATAAATTCAGATATAACAAAAACGTGTGTAGAAAGAAGTGGACATATGAATGCAAAGTGATTCCCTTTCTGAGAACATTATACATGGTTATATTATGTATGTTTACATATTCAATACATTTCGAATCTCGGTAACACGTTACAGCAGTCCTGCAAATCCATGAAAATTGGAAATATAACAAAGATAAATTCATCAGTTTTCAGATGATTTCAAAATTTCTCAAGTCAATCAAAGAGCCTATAAAAAGTGCGATTTTTGTTTTCGATACAGCTCGAACAAAGATAATACACCTCTCATAACGTAACGCACAGTGCAAGACTCCACTTCACTTTCCATTATTCAGGTGTACTGCCCACCTACTGACAAAATCATTACAACAGGCATTAATGGAAGCGATCATTACAATATAGACATAAATGGAAAGAAATGTATAATATCGTATAAATTTATATTATGGTAAAAACACTGTACATACAGGAGCATTGGATGTTTGAAATATATCACTTGAAAGAAATTGTCATTGTAGATAAGAATAGATCTTTGACAATTTATAAGATATCACATGGGTCAATCCTTTTCAGATATGCTGGCCATAGAAAAACATAACTTACATTGCATCATTCTGATGGGAAATAGACATGCATTCTAATGCTACTAAATAACACGACAATAATCCTGTAAATCGAGAGATGTGTTCCATTAAACACCATTTTCCAAACCATTTAATTGATATTTCTCTCTGTCTTTAATACAACCCACTGTCTTACTCCTCTCTTTATTATTCTCTGACTTATATACAACGAAGTCCAGATTATAGGTATATACCATTTGATGTTGATTAGTTTAATACAAGAAAATTAAAACGAGATAGAGTAGACTCTTTCTAAATACAGCAATGGCAGTTGAATGCATGTGACAAAATTTGATTTAAATACATTAAAAAAAATATCATGATTAGTTGAATACAAGAATATCTAAACAAGAATAGGTTACTAATTTCTCTCTTATTACTTCGACGACTTTTACATACATGTCACAAATAAACTAAAGTATATGTATACACAGAGTGATCACGATTTGATGTAAGAATATTACAACGAGATCAAGAGGACATATTCCTCTGTTTTACTACTTCAATAACTGTTACATGCATGTCATAAACTAGAAAAGATCATATCAAAGTTAGGATCATGACTAGTTAGATGTATCCGTTCTGGGAAATGATGTGATGTCACAATACTTAAATACAAAGTGTATGGATGTTCTTTTTCTATTTGACTGAAGAGCAAAACAAAATTTAAAATAACATCAATCTAAACGAATGTATGATAGAATGATTATAATATATTTACACACAGTCATATACATATCGAATACTTTATCATGTTTTTGTACATCGTATAAAGAAACGATTACATTTAGAAAACAAATATGTTCAATACTTTAATTTCAAAAGCAAGTAATGATTGGATAGGACAGAAATAAGTCTAAAGCTACACACGGTATTTTTAACAATCTTTCTTGATAACGGATGAATTGTCAGGTATACAGGAAGGAAAAGTCAAAACAAATTACGTTACCCGTAGTTCATGAAATAAATCCTCCAGGTATACCGAAAATTCTTACAGAACACATGTATTATCGTGATGAAGGATATATCAACAGACCCTAAAGGATTAGATTCCTGATGACCTTGTTATGATAGTGCAATGCGATATAAATGTGTTATGATCATTACAGTCTATCCAATATGAGTACTCAGAAAATGGTTGGAATTGTTTATCAAACAATCTATAGAGAGTTTAGAATTGTTCAAATCAGATCGCTTCTGTTCGATTCATTTCATATTACACATTTCACGTTCTGCATTGTCAGTTTTACTTACCAGAAATGTAATGATAGTAACAGTACAATTTCTTTTTGGATATAAAATAAGTTCATATAGGTTATCACATAACTTTTATTGGTTTGTAGTTACTTGTAAACTAAGGACTTACATAATATTATGTAAGGAAAATTAGAAAAGAAGAAATGAAGAAGCCTAAGTAAAAGCATATTTTGTTGAGTTAAACCTGTATATTGTAGGCTCTAGGTTGTATTGGAATAGATTGTTTTAACATTATAACCCAAATTTTGATCACTACGAACCCCCTTTTATGATTATGTAAAATGATAAGGGTTCACAAGCCGTCAAACTTTTGCTTACCTTGAAGCTTGATTGAAATAAGTTTCTGGTTTTAATATATGTAAACTGATGGTATCATGGTATACTCCTTACATGTACTTCTTTTCAGAACTGGATACATGCCATAAAATGAAATCTAAACTAAAGACAAATCAATTGCCGCCCTTAGCCATTTGATATTTTAGTCGAGTCTTCACGATGATACGTATACTGAAACAATAAATACAGGAGCTTAATTAGTCAATCAAGATAATTTAGGGCGAAGGCATCTTTTTCTATACCATGCTTCCAGATTCAAGGAGAAAAATACTGAGCCATTAAGTTGTTTATCCTTTTTGGAATGACAATTCATTCTAGTAAATAAAAACATGATTGCTGTGTGTTGCATTGTTTTCTCTTATTCCTCTTCTCTACCCGGATTTCTTTTCTGGTAAATCTATCTGTTTTTAATTCCTTATTAATGCTGGCTTCCATCTACATGCACGCTCTCTCTCTCTTTCTCTCTCTCAAATGCTTTGATTAGGTCAAAGTACTTTCGAAGAGGCTGCAGAAAATTAAAAATCGCCCCCAAAATAAATCGACATTCTCCATATGCTTCAACATCATTATAAAGTTATTAATTCAAAGTATCGAAAAAGGGCATAAGTATTCTAATGTTAATAATACTATATTCCATGCATTTTAACTTTAGATATCCTTTCAGTTAGTATAATTAGTTATTCGGGTAGCCTGGTTACCGCCTCACTTGACAAGTTATTTTTTGAAGTCCGTAGTAGTCTGCTGCCATCACGGGGTCTGATGAGGATCATCTTCCAACGTTGATACGTTGTTGCTTGACGGCCAAACCACATATTACCTGACCGTTGTACTATCCTCACACTATAATTATGGAAACATAAGAATACCAGAAATAATATAAATATAATGATAGTTTTCTAAAATTAAGTACCTTTCAAATAAACAATGCATTTTTGCAGTTGAATTTGAGAGAGGTGTATTCTATTTTTTTTTTAAATAATCATAGTTTTATTCGATTTCAGTAGATGTTTATTTATTCCATATATATCAACATATTTATATTTACAATCCTATAAATTTAGATGTATGATAATGACATGGTATATACAGGAAAGAGGTCGTATTAAGCATAAGCTTGAAGTGACGTCCTCTCGGAAATGAAAATAAGAATACATACAATATGAAGCGATGCATGAAAATAGATGCATGAAAAGACAATATTTTTCAATGTTTATGTGTTAAAGGTAATACAAAGTTTTGGTATGGGGTCATGAATTTGGTTCAAATGAACATATTGGAAGCATATGCGACCCTACAACATTCAGTGATCGTTGTCGCAGTTGAAATCGATCCTAAAGTTATGAAATTATAAATAATAAACTCCTTATGTTGTATAGCTCCCTCTCAAGGTCAAGATATTAATTAGGCTATAAAACAATGTTTCTTGACTAAAATCGACCGATTAGCTATTCCTGTTTGGAAATTATATATCACAACTACATATTCTGAAAATTTCATGGTCGCAGCTATCATTGTACGGCCGTACGGCGCTATTTGAAATTTATCAGAATTTACCGGGAGCACCGGTAAATTTTTATATTCAATTTTTCTCGAAAGCAAAAGTGTTTTAGGGGCTAAATTTTCTAGTGATTTTATTACATCCACAGGGGCATCCAAATATATCAAAATTGAAAAGAATCACCACCATCCAATTTTCAAAAATTCCCAAAACTTTGTATTACCTTTAATGACAATGTAGTCCCTATCTGCATGTCATTTGTTTGTTTGAAAAAAATATCATGTGTCTCCTTTTTATTTGTCAGCCATACACGAGTTCTCGCTCTTTTCTCTCTTTGTCTTTCCACTTTCCCTTTTAAATTTGTATTCTTACGAAACCCATAGATTCATTGAAATCACAAACACAGATACGGTGGAAGCAGGCGCGCAGGTTCCGTTTTTTGCGTAAGAAATTGGAATTTTATCATTATTTTTCGGAGTCAATTCCTCATATTATTTTCATATTTTGATTTTCATATTAAAAAAAACACAATTTATTATGATAAAAAGCGTGAAAAGCTAGCTTATTCACATTTTTATGTCGCATTTTGACCTTTGGAGTTGTCGACGGTGCTCAAAGATTTCGTTGTCTCATTCCCACACAGGCATCGCGTATCGTTCTCCTGTTATAAGCGCTTTTAGTGTAAGTACGCGAACTTTGGTCACGCGCGAACTTTGGTCACACCAATATACTTATCTATACCTTTTTCGTGCTCTGTACAATCGCAATGCAAACGACTAAACATGAGGGATATAATAACAAATAGCCTACTTTGAATCGATGGAATGAAAGAGGGAGAAGAATCAATCGGAGGATGGGCATGTAACCCATTGGTATATCTTACCACACCATGTTTCACGGTGACAGTCAGCTTGCCTTCACTGTTTACCTCAGAAATCAGTGGATCCAGATCCGCGCTCGTATGACACATATTCAACCTATAGTAATAAGAATTTTAAAAAAGTATATATCGGGTGGGGGAATACATTATCTTCTGAACTAACCTGGAGTACGATACCATCAGAGATGTATGCTATATGATGTGAGAATAGATGACAATTTATTACACATCGGACCTTGCATAATTTTGCTCTGTATTTATATTGCATGAATGCAAATCATGGTATCATAACTGTGCATGTAGGATACAGCAAGTCTATGAACATCATGATGAATAAATAAATAAAGTATTTAAATTTAAATTTATCTTAAAGTGACTCGGTAACATTGCCTCAGATTCTGAAACGAAATCCTGGATTTAGCTCATGCTGCAATCATAATTATAAACCTTTAGGTCAGTCAGGAATCCCATGACTTTTACAAGCCGATCGCCTCTATGCCTTTAAGAAAAATGAAATTGGTATGAATAAATCCTGAAATGAAGAGATCATCAGATCATGTAAACCATTGTTTAAAAAACCCTATACAGCCCCCTGTCATCTAATCTTTAAAACAACCCACTCCGCTGAGATATATTCAAAACCTAAATGCAACTGCCTCAAACTAATTGAACAGTAATCAACGGTAGGTGGCTCGTGGAGCAAAGTGTTGCCCTAGTCGATCTCCTTTTGATAAAAAATTCAAATGTGTTAAATTAACAATAGTTTTCCTCTTATCATGCTTATGAGATCAAACATATTCATAATCAGGTATCTAGGTTTTATCAACACCATATAAGCATAAATTATACGTCTAAATTTATGGAGAAATTAATATTCATATTTTTATCTTAATATCTTTGTATATAACCGATTTGAACAGATCAAGTGCTCCATCCAATGGTCTAGATGTTAGTTAACAGACTGAACATATTTTCTCACATAAATATGCAAATGAGCGTTCATCACAAAGATAATGCATTACATTCATATAATACTCGAAGTTCATCTAATTTTCATTTAAATAAAATCAGACTAAATATAACTAAGAAATCAAATTTATTCAAAGGGCCACAATTGTGGAATAATTTACGTCAAGATATAAAATCTAGTCCATCAATTAACGTTTTTAAAAGGAGATATAAATCATTTTTAATCCAACAAAATAAATAAAGATTGATTATGTACACGGTCTGGTTTTTGGTTTTTGGTTTATGTTCCCCCCCCCCCCCTCTAGTAGGCTTTTTTTTTGTTTAATCACCCTCTCAAACAACAATATAATACTGTATTATACTTTATTACTGTTTCGGTGGCAGCACCAATAAAGCCTTTGGCTTTCCTAGCTGTCTCTACATTCATAAATATTGTTGTTGTTGTATTGTATTGTAAATGTTTCTCTTGTACGCTATGTTTTGTATTGTATATGTTTGTTATGATGTTTTTATGATGAATGAAATAAAGTTCAATTCAATTCAAATAATGAAATTAATATTTTTTTCATAACTTGCCATGATCTAAGATCCCAGTTGAATCAGTTCAAGTGATATGATTGATATTGCCCATGCCATTGAAAATGATTGATACATTTTAATATAGGATTTCTCGGTCACTTTCGTAAGCTTTTCATTCGTTTTGATACAAAGTTCATTCTAATTTGAGAAATAAAGCTGCCGGCGTGTACAAATTTCGTTCAACATAAGAATTTTTTTCATTTGATTTATTTATTCGGTCAATGGATGTAGCACTTGTTTCATTAAATTTAACAACCGCTTACAAATGCGCAGTTTGCATTCATTTTCGTCAACCATGGCAAACCGCATGTCCGTACCATTCAATTTCACTTTGGGTCATTCTAAATAACAAAGTTTTCATTCATATTCGCCTATCTTTACAAACCTATGGTATACATCGTATATGCACATATTTCTCATCTAAATTAAACAAATGAGTTATATAACATGCCTAGATGTCTTGCCCGTCAACATGTAGAGGGTTAAACAACTCAAGATTGGACTTTATCTTACTGATGTTCTCATCACGGATTTTATCGTACTCGATCATCTTTTGGAAGTGATATTACGTAGATGAACATGATAATGTCATGCATGATGTAATTATGATAATTAAAATATATATAACCAAAACAAGATTTCAGATTCTATACGTGTATTCTTTGGTTTATGTCCGCATGACACGAGCTATTGAGATGTGCGCGCAGTGAGAAAACAATGTATCAAACTCATTAATGATTGTGTAGAAGATCGTGATTGTAATTGAGATGGTGATTACGATTGTGACTGAGATGGTAAATTGTGACTGTGATCACGATCGTGATTGTGATTCAGCGTGATGTTGATTCAGATTTTGATGTGATTATGATTGTGATTGAACTGACACTCATAGATTGTTCTTAACATGTTCAATACAGACTGAATATAATTTACACAAATATAAATGGCTTCAAAGAGATTACGAACATCGAATGAACAGTATAAAAAACAAAGCAAAACATTAAAAATAAATCAAGGTATAGAGTATTGATACCCCCCCCCCACCACCACCACCATTATGGTACGCCACTCCAATAAATACAACCGTAGTCTGTAAACACACACTTTGCATGCACTTATATCATTGCATATTCATAAAAAGACACTCTTGCTTATTTCCATGCTAATTCTATGATGATGAGGCTAGGGTTTATCTACTTAACACATGATCGCTCAGTTGCTAAATAGTGGGTATACATATACACCCATAGTGAGGACAAATAGCATGTCTATTGCTTACCAACCCATACAATTTGAAATGGATTAAGCATGGAACTAAGCTTGCGGGGTTCTATATATGATCATATACTGGGTAAGATTTACATGTTTAATTTGTCTGCAAAACGTGTGAAACTGTATGCAAATAAACGAATTTGAATTCACGGAAGATGCTATTACGTAATTGCGAATCATTTCGCTTTAAATTGAATGAAAATTTTACGAAAAAGAAACACGTTTTAATTCGAATGAAAATTAAATGTTTTTGAATGATCGTTTTAAATGCTAAAAAAACGAATTTGAACGAAAAATAACAGCTGCGGTGACAGAATCAGAGAAATTGAATGAACAAGAAATTAATTTGTGTGGCCAACTTACGAAAGTGACCGAGAAATTCTTTATTACTAAAACCTTTGAATTTCACATGATATGTCATCTAGCTTCCACCAATAAAAAATAAAAAATTATATTTTCATCTTAAACTGCATCCAAGTCCACTCTTACAACAATATATGAATATTGAAAGCTATGTAGTTTTGGTCACCATACATGGTGGAATAATTTTCTAATTTACATTGCAAATATGTAGCCATCATGATTATATGAAAATATAAATTCAAATCATAATTTTGGATTTTAATACCTAACAATGAAAACTTAATTAGCAAATTATGCATAAAGTACTATTTTAGCCCATCTTGAATTGTGTTCATCCTGTTCAGTGGGACAATGCCAGTATCCATTACATTATTTGAACTGATTTAACTGGGATATTACATGGCAAATTATGATAAAAATATGAATTTGGATATCTCTCTGCTGGAAGCTTCTATGCATATTTTGCAAACATTATTCCTAATATTGATTCAAAAACTTGTTCACCTTTATCATTGACTTTGAAAACATTGCATTGAACACTTGATTTGTTCAATTTTGGTTATTTACAACGATATTGAGATGAAAATATGAATTTTTATCCCTTTATTGTTGTCTCTGAAAATACTGTCATTGTGTTCACTGACCTTAAAAACATAATTTTAAGAGCCAAAATCTTTGAATTTAGTATTTAAATGCATATTTTCCAATAAGACAATAAACTTATTTGATATTTAACTGCTTTCCACTACTTAGATTTTCTCATACTTAAAGTATGTTGTTAAGAGTAGTACCTGCATTAAGTACAAATATATAATACTAGTAAAGAGAGAGTAAATTAGAGAGGAACTGAGATAGAGAGAGAGAGAGAGAAAGAGAGTGTGAGAGAGAGAGGGGGAAAGAAAATAAAGAGAGAAAAAAAATTGCAGTAAAAGGTAACCCTAATGTGTCGTTCCACAATGTGTTGTACATGTAAATTTCTATGATTTTGACTATAAAGTGGCAATCATTACCCTGGTAAATCAAATGAGACTCACTCTATGCTTGTTAGGTGCGGATGCATCTTCATGAGTTTGATGATTTCAGCTGCCTTGGTGTACAGGTCAATATAGGAAATGTACAGCTTGGTGAGTCGAGGACATGATGTTTCAACTCCCTTGCAGAATGACACGTGATCATTCAGTGTAGTAGAAGTTAGATGAAATGAATTTCCCTGGATGTGAAGGTGAGTTAGATGATGGAATGGACAGCAGGCCATAGTAACGATATCTGATGAGACATCTTCCCATCTTGACCAGTCAAGTTTGAGAGTTTTCACTCGGGGACATGATGTATGAAGTCCAAGATTCCACAGACTGGTCACATGCTCACCATCCACAGATAGCTCATCTACTGAGGTTATTTGACGAGTCTACAGGAAACAGCAAGGCATAAAGGCTCATTACATATGATTTTAATGGAAACCAACGCTAATGTAAGAAATTATATTGGATAACATGACTCATTATTGTTTTGATATAGTACTTTTACTGTTCATATCATGTTTGGTAAATATTCCACAAATATACAATAATAAGACTTAAAGGGTTTTCATCAGTTTAAAGTTAGAAGAAATAAACAAACGCGTAGTTTTGTGGAAAATGGGACAAAGAATACAAACAAATTTAACTTTTGGATGCCGAGATTATAAAGGATATAGAGAATCTTCCTTTGACATTACAGTCATATTCGATGCCGTTCCGGATGAACTAAAACTGATTTCTTTTTCGAAAATATTAAAAATACCTCTCTGTTTTCCATTTTAGTAACCCAGTAAAATATGTTCCATGAGGTCTAAACGTGTATTGCCCTCCCTTTAAAAAATGGTTTGTCTATCATAAGACTCTTGAAAAGGTGTTTGCGATATTTTGGATACAAAACACTAAATTAGAGGATTATCCCCTGTATCTTAATGATCGCATTGTCAATACAAGTTTTCTCACATTATTAGCATTATCGAAGTTAAAAATATCTTAACTTTTTTATTCTTTCTCCATTTTTTTTTAAAACCTTCGTTAAAATATTTCTTTATTTCGTCTGTTCCCACCAACATGACCAAAGCCAACTTACTAACGAGGTTCAATCCTCCTTTTTCAATGGAAGATGATGGGATTGTAGTACTCATTATCATCTTTTTTATTGTGATATTCGTTCAGCCAGCCTATAAAAAAAAATCATTCAAACGATTTCACACTACTGAAAGTTACACATTTGATGATAAAAAAAATAAGCAACAAAAATCTCTATAGGAAATAGTTAACGTCAATCATTCATCAATCGATATTTAACGAGCTTTAAGAAAATGTACATGGTAAAACTGCATCCCAAATTGAAAACAATTATAACCGTGCATGTATAGATGTTTGATATATAAAACCATCCATGTATTTACTAAACAGCCCGTAGTATATCGTTTTAACTTAATTTTAAGATAAAATACATTATCCTTTCGGTAATTCCTTTATCATTCATATTTTGTCTGTCTAGATTTTCTGAACCCCTTCATTTTAAGCTTGGAAGAAATAGAGCATTTTTAAGTAGTAAAGATACATACCAGTATCTCTCTATCGTCCATGTCAACTCGACTGATATCCCTCAAGCTGAGTGACTGGAGGCGTGATAGCGAGAGAATGGATTGTAGTCGACATGGAGTTATGGAAACATGCCCCATACTGAGCGTCTGGATCTGTGCAAAGACAATTTACCAGTTCACACCAAAGTGAAATCCACGATGCGATCCAATTATTGTTTTTACTAACATAAACACCCTTTTACATCACAGCTAATATCAACTGAATCTTCATCTCAGTCACTTTATCATTCACTAAGTCTGGTTATTTCGGCTATTTCTGCTATAGTTCAAATGAATCAATATATTATAATAAACAAAAAAACATTTCAATATGCATGGCATGATGTATCTCAATAGAGGTACTTAAGGCATTGTATCGGTTGGCTGACATTACATCAAAATGATATCTTCAAGAGAATATGTTATAATTTCCCCCTTTGTTTTCAGTAGGCGTATTTCATCTTATTCCTTCAACGTGGATTAGTAAGCATTTTATTAATTCTTCTAAATTCACTAGACACAAAAGGACATTCGCATGAACACATATTGCTTCAGATATACATCCGTCACTGGACAGGCACGCGAGTTGACATTGTGTGTGCCATATTGTTGATATCAGGTATATTTTAAAAGGAAATTGTGAGAACTGTCAGTTGTGAGAACAGCAATAGTTGCTACCTGATAACTTGGTCATGTGAACTACGGTTAAAATCAGTTAAAATCATTAAGTTATCACATCGTTGTAAATAAGAAAAACATTATAATCCAAACAGAAATTATTTCTCTACAGTTACAAACTATTAGTTGAGAAATACGTTAGAAGTATTTTACAATTGATTATTTTTGTTAATTAATTTTCATAGATTAATTACCTTATCTATATATTGAAGAAAAAAGACCGAGGTATCATGTATGGTTATTTAAAGTAGGCCTATTAGAATGTAACATTTTTACATTAACCAATAGTAAAGAAAAGCCATCTGTCTATAGTCAATAATGATAATAATATCACAAGTTATGCAATACATGTGTGTTTTTAAAAAAAATCCAAGTGATTTTTAAGATTCATATATATTTTTAATTCCATGTTTACATTTAGTAAGAAGGGGGCATCATTTTTCTTAAATGAGCACGTAATGGTTCTTTCTTCTTAATACTTTTTAGAAAAGGAAAAACGTTCTAATATCTCTATCTGATGAGAAAGCGATATAAGAAATTGCCAAAAAAGATCAATGAGTGATAAATACAAGAAAATAGTCTACGAGAAAAACATTGACAGGGGCTGAGAAAGCAAAAGACGGCGAGCTTGATATGGAATGAGAGAGAGAGAGAGAGAGAGCATGGAGAAGCATAAGTAAGAAAGAGAGAAATGAGACTTAAAGAAAGAGATGGGAGGACAAGATCAAAAAGTACTCTCATATTCCTCAGAAGCTGTAGGATCGATTTCTTACACTGGTACTTAAAATTTTACAATTAAATGACGGAAGTCTGTCCAAGCGCATCAAATTACACAGAGACGGAACGATTTTTACTAACGAGGGTTTAGTGTGTGTTGTGTGGCGTAACTAAAATATATGTGAGAAAAATGATGTATACCATAGCAAATGAATGCATTAATAATGTAATTACTTAATTTCACACTCGTTGAAAAAAACACAGTTTTAGATCAGGAGGGCCATTTTTTCTGATGGGGGAGGGGCATTTTTGTCGCGGGAGGGAGGGGGCTGGCATCACACATCTCACACAAAAGACATAGCTGGCTTGCTTATACTTGTTGGGAACTGTTTTTCTTTTATGTCCTTTTTTTTTTCTTTCTCTCTTTTGGGTAATTTATGTCTTTCTATCTATATGGTGCATGTAATATCTTTTTGGGACAATAAATAATCCACACAAAAAACGCAGAATTCAAGGCCTATCTACAAGATATGTTAAAAACATGCGTTTAGATGCATCTTAATCATTATGACACTGATTCTAGTCAAATGAGTAATTCTTCCTATAATATTGATATCAGAGTGCTCGTAACTGATAAGAATAAATGATTTCTTTTAAAAAAAAGTGTACAAAAACAGTTACCCCAAAAGTTGAGTTTGAAGAGTGCAAAAGTATTTGTAAACAATTGTTTCCGATAGAAATCGTGTTCGGTATACCTTTGATTTTGATGACTCCGAGCCCATCGTTGAGTAGAACTCATCACTCAGCTTCACACTGTTCAGCTCCAGTGATCGAAGATTTGGCATAAAGCAGAGACCTCTCGCGTAATGAGAGGATGCAGCAGAACCCAGATCCGAGCCAAGGTGCGTTAGGTCCTCAATCTGGTGGTGTGACAGGACAGGATGAATAAGGTGAATAGTATTATCAAGTATAGACGACATGTCTAATTTAAATATTCTCATTGTCATCAATGTAACATTAAAAAGAAAAATATTTGTTTTGTAGAGCAATATATATAAGCAAGGGTCGCGCTAATCTTTTTTTCCCGTAACCTAGCCATCCTACCGCTGCATTTGATTGGATCGAAATGAACCTATACGTCATGTGATAGTCATCAATATTCATGATACGCACGCACACAGATTCTGATGCGATATTTTATCAAATATGAGATTTCATACAAAAATTACAAGTGCAAAGCTAAGTTTACTGAAAATAAATTACATTGCGACAAAATCGTGAGGCTTACCGTAAACGAATGACTACCCAGGTCGTAATTTGTCCATAATCATTGCGACATACTGGTTTAGTCCAGAATTTGGCCGATTTAATTTTGATCTCCACCACACCGTACCATGGCAAATATAATAATATATTCAAATATTAATATGCAGCGTAGGATGGCTAGGTTACAGACAAAAAAAGACATGTCCCGGACTCACCAAAACCAAATATCACGCACAAATTTTGCAAAAGCGGTGAGTAATTGCGTCCCTCAGGACCCAACAAAATTTCCCAGGTTGGTTTGCGGAAGCTGGAGATGAATCATTTTCGCATCATATACTGATTATAATTTCAATGACTTACACATCTTTCAAATCTGTCCATGAAGTGTAACAGTAACGAACCATCTGTGACACTAATAAACGATGTGCATGAGACTAATGTTGTTCAAAATTTTGACTGACAGTTCATCTTCTGTGCACCTGTAATACTGAATGGAGTGTTTTTGCCCGATTCCGGCGATAAAAGTGTGTAATTTTTTGAACAAATTAGGCTTTTACGATCGCTTTTACGGAACTGATTTTTTCAATTCACAAACTGCTGAATTCGGAAGCTTTGCCCACATGCTTGACAATGTCTCTGTGTTTTTACTTCTCGCATTTGCAATTTTTCGCGCTTTTTTGCTGAATCACGTTCGCTAAATCTCGCTTCTAGGTAAATGTGGTCTCGCATTTAGCAGGAAAAAAAATTGAGATTTTTGCCGGGACCTTGGTTGGTTTATTTTTATTTTTCTTTAACATACTTTTTCAAAATAGTGGGGGGGCTCGAGCCCGAAGAGCCCCGCTGTAGCGCGGGCCCTGTTTATGAAACCAAAGTTCGTTCTACTCACATGATTTGTTTCCTTGTTAGCGGGTCCGAACTATTAATTATGTTGATATGAGAGTGCTCGTGACTAATGTTTTAAATGATTTTTTTTTAAAGTCTAAAAATACAGTTACCCCATATGTTCAATTTGAACAATGCAACATTATATAGACAAAAATCCGTTGAATTGAAATCTTGTTTGGTATACCTTTGATCTTGATGCATTAGTGGCCATCGTTGAGTAGAACTCATCACTCAGCTCTGAACTGTCCAGATTCAGTGATCGAAGGTTTTGCATGGAGCAGAGCCCTTTCGCGTAATAAGAGGATGCAGCAGGACCCAGATCCGCCGTCTTGTGCTTTAGCTTCTCAATCTGGTAATGTGACAGGACAGGTTGAATGGAGTGAATAGTATTATCAGGTATAAACGACATGTTTAATTCAAATATTTTCTATTGTCATTAATGTTACATAATTATTAAACCTCTACTTTAGACCTTTACAGCAAGGGAAAGAGAAAGGGAAGAGGGCGAGAGAGAGACCGTGACAGAGGCAGAGATATTGTCAGAGACAGAGGGAGATAGGGAGAAATAGGCCCAAAAGGAAATGCAAGTTGTAAGAGAAATGAAAGACGAGATGAAAATGACAAACAAATTTCCTCAATTATAGATAGTTAGAAAGTGAGACCGTGTCTGTTCAAGCAGAATAAAATTGCTATATCCGTCTTTTTACCATGCACATGTAAAAATAAATTTTCCGCGACTATTGATGAAATTTTAATATGTTCTTAATTTAGAATGCTTAATACTATTTATAGGATAAGTGCTTTTAAAACACGTTTTGATATGAATCTATATCATTACGACACCAAAGTTCATTCTATTCACTGGTATTTATTTCCTTGTCAGCATAGCCAAACTATTTGTAATATTGATATGAGAGTGCTCGTGACTAATATATGATTTATTTTTAGAAAATTGTAAAAAAACAGTTACCCTATTTGTTAAATTTGAAAAATTCGAAATTATTGCGAAACAAATCGTTCCCAATTTAAATCGTGTTCGGATAAACCTTTGAGTTTGATGCCTCAGACGCCATCGTGGAATAAAACTTATCATTCAGCTTTACACTGTACCTAATTTCATTTTATTCACGAGATTTATTACCTTGTTAGCACGGTCAAACTATTTTTAATATTGATATAAGAAGTGCTCCTAACTAATAAAAATACATGATGTCTTTTAAAAAATTGTGAAAAAACAGTCATCTCAAAAGTTGAGTATGAAGAATGCAAAACTGACAGCAAATCGCTTTCCAATTGAAATCGTGTTTGGTATACCTTTGATCTTGATGCCTCAGTGGAGATCGTCGAGTAGAACTCATCACTCAGCTTCACATCGTCCAGAAACAGTGATCGAAGGTTTTGCATGAAGCAGAGCCCTTTCGCATAATGAGAGGATGCAGCCGGACCCAGATCCGCCGTCTTGTGCTTTAGCTTCTCAATCTGGTAATGTGACAGGACAGGTTGAATAGAGTGAATAGTATTATCAGGTATAAACGACATGTTTAATTCAAATATTTTCTATTGTCATTAATGTAAGATAATTATTAAACCTCTACTTAGACCTTTACAGCAAGGGAAAGAGAAGCGAAGAGGGAGAGAGAGAGACCGTGACAGAGGCAGAGATATTGTCAGAGACAGAGGGAGATAGAGAGAAATAGGCCCAAAAGGAAATGCAAGTTGTAAGAGAAATGAAAGACGAGATGAAAATAAGAAACAAATTTCCTCAATTATATATAGTCAAAAGTTGAGTATGAAGAATACAAAACTGACAGCAAATCGCTTTCCAATTTAAATCGTGTTTGGTATACCTTTGATCTTGATGCCTCAGTGGAGATCGTCGAGTAGAACTCATCACTCAGCTTCACATCGTCCAGATACAGTGATTGAAGATTTGGCATAGAGCAGAGCCCTCTCGCAAAATGAGAGGATGCAGCAGAACCCAGTTTTGCCGTATCGTGCGTTAGCTCCTCAATCTGGTGATGTGACAGGACAGAATGAATAGAGTTAATAGTTTTGACTAGTATAGACGACTTGTCTAATTTACATATTTTCTATTGTCATTAATGTAAGTTTATTAACCTCTACTTATACTTTTGAAGGAAAGGAGTGAGAAGGGAGAGAGAGAGCGAGAGAGAGAGTCCGGGACAGAGGAAGAGACATAATGAGAGACAGAGAGGAAAAAACATGTGAAATAGGTGTGGTAATAGCGAAGAAAGACGAGATGGATTAAAAAAAAAGTGATGAGTTATAGATAGTTAGAAGGTAGACCATGGTCTGTTCTAGCAGAATTAAAGGGCTATATGTCCCTCTTTTTACAATGCACATGTAAATTAAATTCCTGCAGCCACTGACAAAATGTAATAATTTCTAAATATAGAACTCGAACTACTATTTATAGGATAAGTACTTTTACACACGCTGTTTTATGCATCTATATCAGTATGACACCCAAGTTCATTCTATTCACAAGATTTAATTCCTTGTCAGCATGACCAAACTGTTTATTATATTGGTATGAGAGTACTCGTGACTTATGTTTATAAATCGTTTCCAATTGAAATCGTGTTCGGGTAAAACCTTTGATTTTGGTGCCTCAGTGGCCATCGTTGAGAAGAACTCATCACTCAGCCTCACACTGCTCAGATTCAGTGATCGAAGATTTGGCATGAAGCAGAGACCTCTCGCGTAATAAGAGGATGCAGCAGAACCCACATCTGCGGAATGATGCTTTAGCTTCTCAATCTGGTGATGTGACAGAACAGATTGAATAGAATGAATAGTTTTATCAAGTATACAAGACATGTCAAAGTATAATATTCTTACTGTCATTAATGTAACATTATCAACCTCTGATTACACTTTTAAACCAAGAGAAAAAGAAGGGAGAGAGAGAGAGAGTGGGACAGGGACAGGGATATAATGAGAGGCACAGAGAGAGAGATAGAGAGAAAAACATCTAAGGGAAATGGGTGTGGTAAGAGAAAAGAAAGTCGAGATAAAGAAATACATACAAATGTGATTAACTATAGATAGTTAGAAAAGAGAGACCGTGTCTGTTCAAGCAGAATTTAATTGTTATTTATGTCCGTCTTATTACAATGCATATTTAAGGTAATTTTCTGGAACTATTGACAAAATGTAAATAATATCTAAATATAGAACGTTAACTACTATTTATTGGATACGTTTTTAAAAAAAAACACGCTTTTATATGACTCAATATCATTTTGACACCGAATTTCATTGTATTCAACTGATTTATGTACTTGTCAGCATGGCCAAACTATTTGTAATACCAATATGAGCGTGCTCGTAACTTATACAAAAAAATGATGTCTTTAACAAATATTTAAAAAAAAACAGTTACCCCATAAGTTGAGTATGAAGAGTGCAAAACTGGTAACAAATCGTTCCCAATAGAAATCGTGTTTGGTATACCTTTGATCTTAATGCATCAGTGGCCATCGTTGAGTAGAACTCATCACTCAGCTTCACATGGTTGAGATTTAGTGATCGAAGATTTGGCATGAAGCAGAGACCTCTCGCATAATGAGAGGATGCAGCCGGACCCAGATCCGCCGTCTTGTGCGATAGCTCCTCAATCTAGTGATGTGACAGGACAGGTTGAATAGAGTGAATAGTATTATCAAGTATAGGCGATATGTCCACCTTAAATACTTTCTTTTGTCATCAATGTAACATCATCAACCTTTACTTAGACTTTTGAAGCACGGAAAAGTGAAGGGAGACAGAGAGAGAGAGGGAGAGAGACAGGGAAAGGGACAGATACATAATGAGAAAATACCCGAGGGAAATGGGCGTGGTAAGAGAAAATAAAGACGAGATGAAGAAATACAAACAAAGGTGAATAATTATCGATAGGTAGACACAAGAGATACCGTGTCTGTTCAAGCAGGATAAAGTGTTATACCCGTCTATTTACAATGCACATGTAAAATTAATTTCCGGCCACTATTGGTTAACTATACGTAATTTCTTTTGAAAAAATACTATTCATAGCATAAGTCAACTTATGCAGGCTTTTTTATGAATCTATATCATTATGACACCAACGTTCATTCTATAACATGATTTGTTTCCATATCAGCACGGCCAGACTGTTGACATGAGAGTACTCTTGACTTATGTTTATAAATGATTTATTTTTATCAAGTGTGAAAATACAGTGGCCCCACATGTTAAATTTGAAGAATGCAAAACTCTTTCGAAACAAATCGTTTCGAATTTGATTTGATTTGATTTATTTACCAACAGCATTACAGCAATACATTTCATACAAGAAGAAAAACTATTGGTTGGTAAAAGGGGCCAGATAATAGCTAGTCGAGCCTAACCCCTTAAACAGCTAAACAAAGTATTTTGGTGCAATCAGCTTAGAAAACGTAACACAACAAAAAATAATGAATTTACAATTACAATCGATACTTTAAAAATTAAGAATACAATGTAGAATATAATTTGTGTACATAACTATGCAGATTATATGACTTGATATCATTCATAACTTGTTCAACAAATGACTTTTTACAGAATTCCGAAACCTATTTCTAGACCTTATTGATCTGACATTAATAATAATAAACAATAACAACGTTGCTTATAAAGCGCTTACCACCGAAGTCTCTAAGCGCTAATGGGTAATCTATTTCAAAATTCACTGCCCACAAAAGACAATGAAAATTGACCTTGTGTCGTTCTAAATTTTGGAAGACGTAATTGTCCACCTTAGTTTTGTCTTGTGGAATATCTATGCTCTATAATGTCACAGTACTCTGTCAAAATATGAGGCAAAGTATCATTGAATAGATCAAACATGAAAGTATAAATTGATAAATCATGTAAATTATACACATTTAGGATTCGCAATCTTTTAAATAATGGAGCTGTAGGAGTTCTCCATTCACTATTATGTTATAGCACTAACTGCCATTTTCTGCGAATACAATATACTTCTCAGGCTAGTCTTATAAGTCCTTCCCCACTTCTATTCAGTATGAAATGTGTGGTTTTATAAATGCTTTATATAATAATATCAGAGTACGGCTAGGAACAAAATGTCGCGATCTAAATAGCACCCCAACTTTCTTTCTAATACACTGATTTACGAAACAAATATGACTATTCCGAGACAAATGTCTATCAATGTGAATCCCAACAAAAGTGGCAACATCAACCTCTTTAATTTCCTCGCCAGCAATTTTCAGTTTACAATTCATACCTTTTTTGTTCCTCCTACTAATTATTAAAATGAAATTAGTTTTCATTGATTTAATTGAAAGTTTGTTAGCAATGCACTATTTATGTATCTTTTGTATGTTGTTATTCACTTCATTTACATCAATTTCACCCTGGTCATCAGGAAAAGTATGAAATAGGTTGGAATCATCGGCAAACAGCCGAAAATTAAGTAATCAGTAACTGTTGGCAAATCATTTATATAGATCCAAAACAGAGTTGGCCCTAATACTGATCCTTTTTTTTTGGAACACCACATCTTATCTTCTTTCTTTCAGATAACGTTTGACCACACTGAACAAACTGAAATCGGTTACTGAGATAGTCCTCAAACCATTCAAGAGGTAATCGTCGAATGCCATAACTAGATAGTTTACCTAGTAAAATATTATGATTAATTGTGTCAATGCTTTTTTTTTAAATCGATGAACCCAGAGTTACTTTCCCCTGATCTATAGATTTCAAAGTTTCTTTATTTCATCTGGAACCTTGCCAGTTTCTAATGACAAGGTAAATATATATGCCAGTTGAAATACTGTTTGGGTATACCTTTGATCTTGATGCCTCAGTGGCCATCGTTGAGTAGAACTCATCACTCAACTTCACAATGTTCAGACCAAGTGATCGAAGATTTGGCATAGAGCAGAGACCTCTCGCGTAATGAGAGGATGCATGAGAACCCAGATCTGCCGTCTTGTGCTTTAGCTTCTCAATCTGGTGATGTGAATGGACAGGTTGAATAGAGTGAATAGTTTTATGAAGTAAAGACGAAGTGTCTAATTTAAATATTGTCTATGGATATTAATATAATATCATTAACCTCTACTTACATTATTAAAGCAAAGGAAAGAGATAGAAGTGAGAGAGATAGATCGGGACATGGCCAGAAACATCATGAGAGACATAGAGATATAAAGAAAAAAACCGTGAGAAATGGGCTTGGTAAGAGCAAAGAAAGACGAGATGAAGAAAGACAAACAAATGTAATTAATTATAGATTGTTATAAAAGAGAGACCGTGTCTGTTTAAGCCGATGAAAAGTGTTTTTCAGTCTATTTACAATGCACATGTAAAATAAATTTCCTGCGACTGCTGACAAAATGTAAATAATTTCTCATTATAGAACGCGAACTACTATTTATATGATATGTCTCATGATATGTGCTTTTAAAAAACGCTTTTATATGAATCTATATCATTATGACACCTAATTTCATTTTATTCTCGGGATTTATTACCTTGTTAGCATGGCCAATTTTTTTTTAATTTATTGATATAAGAAGTGCTCCTAACTAATACAAATACATGAGGTCTTTTAAAAAAGTGTGAAAAAACAGTTATCCCAAAAGTTCAGTTTCAAGAATGCAAAACTGGCAGCAAATCGCTTTCCAATTGAAATCGTGTTTGGTATACCTTTGATATTGATGCCTCAGAGGAGATCGTCGAGTAGAAGTCATCACTCAGCTTCACATCGTCCAGATGCAGTGATCGAAGATTTGACATAGAGCAGAGCCCTTTCGCGTAATGAGAGGAAGCAGCGGAATCCACATCTGCCGTTCTGTGGTTTAGCTCCTCAATCTGGTGATGTGACGGGAAAGGTTGAATAGAGTGAATAGTAATATAAAGTAAAGACGACATGTCAAATTAAATATTTTCTATTGTGATTAATGTAAGATCATTAACCTCTACTTAGGGTCTTAAAGTAAGGTAAAGAGAAGGGAGAACTAGAGAGACTGGGACAGACCCAGAGCCATAATGAGAGACGGAGAGAGATATAGAGAATAAACCCGAAGGGAAATGGGTGTGAAAAGAGAAAAAAAAAGACGAGATTAGGAACGGCAAACAAATTTGATTAATTAAAGATAGTTAAATTAATTTCCTGCCACTATCGGCAACCTATGAGTTATTTCATTCGAAAAATGAGAAATATTATATTCATAGGATAATTAATTTTATAAAGGCTTTTTTTTATGAATCTATATCATTATGACACCAAAGTTCATTCTATTCACAGGATTTATATCCTTGTCAGCATGGCCAAACAATTTATTATATCGATATGAGAGTGCTCGTGACTAATGTTTATATATGAATTCTTTTTAAAAAGTATGAAAAATGCAGTTACCCCATACGTTGAATTTGAAGAACGAAAAAATTATATAGAAACAAATCCGTTCAATTGTAATCGTGTTTGGTATACCTTTGATCTTGATGCATCAGTGGCCATCGTTGAGTAGAACTCATCACTCAGCTTCACATTGTCCAGATACAATGATCGAAGATTTGGCATAGAGCAGAGACCTCTCGCGTAATGAGAGGATGCAGAAGAACCCAGATCTACTCTCTCGTGCGATAGCTTTTCAATCTAACGATGTGACAGGACAGGTTGAATAGATTGAATTGTATGATCACGTATAGACGACATGTCTAATTTAAATATTTTCTATGGTTCAATGGTTCAATTTTATTGTACACTTTTTCATATTAGGCCTACATACATAATAACACATAAAAAATACAAGGCAGTGCTTAACCAAAAATCGGTACAATAATAAAGTTGCAACTATTTAATGATGAACATACTTTTTAGTGAACATATACATTACATCATTATCAAAGTATTGTAGAAAAATACTCATTCTTAATTACATCTTAACCCTTACTGTACTTGGGGGGGGGGGGGCTTGCCCCTCCACATTTTCGAAGATTGCGCCGCAGCCGCTTGGAATTTTAAATTGTCGTTTCATGATTTTTTTTTTTTGTCCTCAAGTCTTACACATATTTTGATACCATTTTAGTCGAAATCGGATATACTATATATATATATATATTATATAAGGTGTTACATCGTTACATAACAATTAGTATGCGCATGTCATCAAAAAGTGTTATAATTGCATATATTCATGTATAAGCAGAAATGTGAATACAGGTTTAGATGTATTTCTTCATAAGTGGGAGATATGAATTGTTATCAAATTGCTTTGATAATGTTTCTCAAAGTAACTTGAGAACAAAAGAATACATTACAAATAAAAAAAATGGATATAATAAGAAATAAAAAAACAATATATAATACATAAGAAAATAAAATGATGAATTTCGAACTTTTTTTGTATATGAGCAGTGGTATGCAGAAGGTTAGTGGAGAAATCTTACTCTACAGTGAGAAAGTGGGTAAAATTGTTGTTTTTGGCTTTGCTTACAGTGCTAAACATACTTTCAACAACAACGAAACAAAAAAGATAATTTGCGTGTTCATTATTTATGCAAATTAACCTATGCATTTTCAAATTTCAGAAAAAATAATGAAACTTCATGAATTTGAAATGAAGGAAACATTTTATTCCACACATTTTCAAAATTCTTCACTGGTCTAGAGACAAATAAGTAGAGTTTTCTGTAAAATGCATAAAATTTGCATTTTGCATAATTAATAAGGTTATGTCGACAACAGTTTGCATATTAGGACAAACTTATAATACCATATTGTTCCTTACGTGAATTTCTACAAACATGCACATTTTCGTGTTCATCGAACATTCAAGAATTTTTAAGAATGAAAAAGGGAACAAAACCAAATTTAGTGCAAGGACAAAGAAGGAAAAGGGAAGAGAATAGGATAGACAAGGAAGAAGGTGAAGTAGAAAAGGTGACAGAACAGGAAGAAGGAGGGGGAGAAAGAAAGAAAGAGAGAGAGTGTGACAGGGTGCAGCATCCTAAGTTCATAAGAGTTCAAGCAAGTACATTGTTCAGACGGGGGCTTCCTAGTCGGCGTAAGTTAATCCCTGAAGCAGTAAATATCTCAAGAATATTTGACTCACACCATTAGTTTTCTACACCCTCTGACTCGGACCAACTTGATTTAGTTGACACAACCTTCCATCGACCCAGTCTTACTCAGCGTAATTTCCGGAAGTGGTTGCGCCCGCACTAGTCGACCTCAACTCACCTTCCGCATCTAAACCGTGCGAAATCTAATTTTCAGTTTCGATTGTAAACAAACAACCCTCGTGAACTTGTCACATATACTCCAAGTGCCAAGTGAGAGCATCAGCACGTTTAAACTTACGCTACCCTCTGGTCGTGTTAATGCGTTACCCCGGAAAAAGCCAGGAGTAAATCGGTCGGCGTAAAGGTAGGCATATAGCTCCGTTTAGTCTCATTTCACAAAGCCCCCTATCGTCAGAGTCAGCAGCCTAACATGTTAGCCTATGGAATTTACAAATAAAATCGTTAACAACTCTTTCTTTTTTTTAATGAAAAGCACATCCACCCGACGTACGTTATCACTAGCTCTTTCATTGGAACCCTCATGTCCCATTGACTTTTGAAAGTTCACCCACCGTAATTTGATCAAAATAGGTTGCAAACTCGTCATTGCCTATAATACACATGTGAAACAAGTCGAACTTTGGACTCAGTTTGCCAAGCGATTTTAAGATTATAGGTCAAGCACACGAAGGATAAGCAGCATGAATTATCATATATCACTTCTGCTTGGTTCTTTATGTCCATTTCATCCAACCCCCAACCGTAATTTTTCCATTAAGTAAAAGCAAACATTTTGCCGAGGTAAGCAAAAACATGAATATTCATGAACAGTCAGACAATACAGCCTTTTAGTACGTAACGTATAGTGAATGGGAATGGACGATGATCCGTCCAGGAGCTGGAGGTCAGTAGTTTGTGCTGGCAATGTTGCAGCGAGCGAAAATGAGACAATCGGAGCAATATGCGTAGCTAACACGACCATCGTTCAGACGATCACTACTCCGACCTTTACGCCGACCTCACCATATTATTTTACGCCGACTAGCTCGTAACACGACCTTAACCCGACCAAAATTGCCATCGTCTGAACAAGACTTAAAGGACTGTCAAGCTTTAATATCGCGAGAAGCCTATTGAAATTTACAAAGGGAGAAACCTGTTGAAGGTATGTGCATGGTTCTTTATGTTATATACATCTGAATACACTAGGGTTCTGTTTGCCAAGTCCTGCATCCACAAATAATCGTAACATTTTCATTAATTTATCATCATTAACCTCTACTTAGACTTTCAAAGCAAGGGAAAGAGGAGGGGGGACAGAGAGAGAGAGAGAGAGACAGACACAGAGACATAATGAGAGATAGAAAAAAACCTGAAAGGAAATGGATGTGGTAAGAAAAAAGAAAAACTAGATGAAGAAATACATACAAATGTGAATAATCATAGATAGTTAAGCAAGAGAGGCCGTATCTGTCCAAGCAAAATAAAAGTGTTATATCCGTCTTTTTACAACGCACACGTAAAATTAATATCCTATATATATATATATATAATTTTATATATATATATATAAGTAATTTCTTTTTAGAAAATGCATAATACTATTCATAGGATACGTAATTTTATGCACGCTTTGTTTATGAATCTATATCATTATTACACCAAAGTTCATTCTATTCACATGATTTGTTTCCTTGTCAGCATAGCCAAACTATTTATTGAATTGATATAAGAGTGCCCGTGACTAATGAAAATGAATTATTATTATTTTTGTTTAAAGTGTAAAAAAACAGTGACCACATAAGTTGAGTTTGAAGAATGCAAAACTATTTTGAAACGAATTATTTCGAATTGAAATCATGTTTGGGTATACCTTTGATTTTGATGCCTCAGAGGCAATCGTCGAGTAGAACTCATCACTCAGCTTCACACTATCCAGCTCCAGTGATCGAAGATTTGGCATAAAGCAGAGACCTCTCGCGTAATGAGAGGATGCACGAGAACCCACATCTGCGTAATGATGCTTTAGCTTTTCAATCTGGTGATGTGACAGGACAGGTTGAATAGAGTGAATAGTATCATCAAGTATGGACGACATGCTTGATTTGAATTTTTTGTTTTATTGTCATCAATGTAACATTATCAACCTCTACTTAGACTTTTCAAGTAAGGGGAAGAGAAGGGAGACAGAGAGAGAGAGAGACCGGGAGAGAGACAGAGGCACAATGAGAGACATAGATAGAAATTAAAACCCAAGGGAAATGGGAGTGGTAAGAGAAAAGAAAGATGAGATAAAAAAAGACAAACAAATGTGATTAATTATAGATAGTTAAAAATAAGAGACCGTGTCTGTTCAAGTGTTATGACCGTTTATTTACAACGCACATGTAACATAAACTTCATGTGACTTTTGGCAAACTATAAGAAATTTCTTGTAATAAATGCTAAATAATTTTATTATAGGATAGGCACTTTTATACACGCTTTTTTATGAATCCATATCATTATTACACCAAAGTTTATTCTATTCACATGGTTTGTTTCCTTGTCAGCATAGCCAAACTATTTATTGAATTGATATGAGAGTGCTCGTGACTAATGAAAATAAATGTTTATTTGTTTTAAAGTGTCCAAAAAAACAGTTACCCAATAAGTTGAGTTTGAAGAATGCGAAACTATTTGGAAACGAATCGTTTCGAATTGAAATCGTGTTTGGTATACCTTTGATCTTGATGCCTCAGAGGCCATCGTTGAGTAGAACTTATCACTCAGCTTCACACTGAACAGATTTAGTGATCGAAGATTCGGCATGAAACAGAGACCTCTGGCGTAATGAGAGGATGCAGCAGGTTCCAGATCTGCCGTCCTGTGCTCTAGCTCCTCAATCTGGTGATGTGACAGGACAGGTTGAATATAGTGAATAGTATTATCAAAAATAGACGACATGTCTGATTAAAAAATTCTTAGTGTCATTAATGTAACATCATTAATATCTTCTTAGACTTTTATAACAAGATAGAGAGAGAGATAGAGAGAGAGGGGGACGGAAACAGAGACAGAGAGAGAGATAGAGAGGGATAGAGAGAAAAATGCCCGAAGGGAAATGGGGTATAGTAACAGAAAAGCAAGACAAGATGAGGAAAAAAAAGGTCATCACTTATAGATAGTTAGAAGAGAGAGACCGTGTCTTTTCAAGCAGAATAAAAGTGTTATATCCCTCTGTTAACAATACACATGTAAGACTTACTTCCTGTGACTACTGACAAAATGTAAATATTTTCTAAATATAGATTTTGAAATACTTTCTTTAAGATACGTGCTTTTAAAACACGATTTTTTTTTTATTAGTCTATAACATTATGACACCAAAGTTCATCGTATTCACATCATTGATTACCTTGTGTGCATGGCCAAACTGTTTATTAAATTGATATGAGAGGGCTTGTAACTGATGAAAATCAATGACGCGGGTTTTTTTAAAGTGAAAAACAGCTACCCCCCCCCCCCCCCCCCCCAATTAAGATGAGTTTGAAGAATGGAAAAGTGGCAACAAATCGTTTCCAATAGAAATCGTGTTTGGTATACCTTTGATCTTGATGCCTCAGAGGCCATCGTCGAGTAGAACTCATCACTCAGCTTCACACAGTCCAGCTCCAGTGATCGAAGATTTGGCATGGAGCAGAGACCTCTCGCGTAATGAGAGGATGCAGCAGAACCCAGATCTGCATCACGGTGCCTTAGCGTCTCAATCTGGTGATTGAACAGGACAGGTTAAATAGAGTGATTAGTATTATCAAATATAGACGACATGTCTGATATCAATATATTTTATTGTCATTTATGTAACATTATTAACCTCTACTTAGACTTTAAAAGCAAGGAAAAGAAAAAAGAGAGAGACCGGGACAGAGACAGAGGCACATTGAGAGGCAGAGAGAGATAAGAAAAACCCAAGAGAAATGGGTGTGGTAAGAGAAAAGAAAGACGAGTTAAAGAGAGACAAAACAATGTGATTAATTATAGATAGTTGGAAGAGAGACCGTGTCTGTTCAAGCAGAATAAAATTGTCATATCCGTATATTTACAATACACATGTAACATTAAGTTCCTGCGACTATTGGCAAATTATAAGAAATTTCTTTTTAAAAATGTGTCTTTCATTTTATATGATAAGCACTTTTATACACGCTTGTTTGTGAGTCTATATTATTATGACACGAAAGTTCATTCTATTCACTTGATTTGTTTCTTTGTCGGCATGGCAAAACTTTCATCATATTGTTACAAGTACTCGTGACTAATAAAAATATATGATTAATTTTTAAAAAGTGTGAAGAAAACAGTTACCGCATTTGTCGAATTTGTAAAATGCGAAATTATTGCGAAACAAATCGTTCCAAATTGAAATCGTGTTTGGATATACCTTTGATTTTGATGCATCAGAGGCCATCGACGAGTAGAACTTATCATTCAGCTTCACATCGGCCAGTTTCAGTGATCGAAGATTTGGCATTAAGCAGAGACCTCTCGCGTAATGAGAGGATGCAGCAAAACCCAGATCCGCGTTGTAGTGATATAGCCCCTCAATCTGGTAATGTGTCAGGACAGGTTGAATAGGTTGAACAGTATTATCAAGTATATATAGAAGACATTTCTTGTTTAAATATTCTTACTGTAATTAATGTAACGATATTAACCTCTACCTAGACTTTTAAAGGAAGGGAAAGGGAAGAGAGGGAGAGAGAGAGGGAGAGAGGGAGCGAGAGAAACCAGGATAGAGAGAGATAGAGAGAAAAAAAGCCAAGGGAAATTGGTCGGGTAAGAGCAAAAAAGACGAGATGAAGAAGGACAAACATACGTGATTAATTATAGATAGATATAACAGAGATAGCATGTCTGTTCAAGCAGAATAAAAGTGTTATATCCGTCTATTTACAATACACATGTAACATTAAGTTCCTGCGACAATTGGCATATTATAAGAAATTTATTTTTAGAAATGCGTCTTCCATTTTATAGGATAAGCACTTTTATACACATTTTTTATGAATCTATATTATTATAACACGAAAGTTCATTCTATTCATTTGATTTGTTTCCTTGTCAGAAAGGCAAAACAATTTATTATATTGATACAAAAGTGCTCGTGACAAATAAAATAATTGATTTTTTTTTTATAAAAAGTGTGAAAAAAAAGTTGACCCATATATGGAATTTGAAGAATGTAAAAATATTTTGGAAAAAAAAATTGTTTCCAGTACAAACCGTGTTTGGGTATACCTTTGATTGTGATGCCTCACAGGCCATCGTTGAGTAGAACTTATCACTCAGCTTCACACTGAACAGATTTAATGATCGAAGATTCGGCATGAAGCAGAGACCTCTCGCGTAATGAGAGGATGCAGTAGAACCCAGGTCTGCCGTCATGTGATTTAGCGTCTCAATCTGGTGATGTGACAGGACATGTTGAATATGGCGAACAGTAATGTCAAGTATAGACGACATTTTTTATTTAAATATGTTTCATTTGTCATTCATGTAACATCGTTAACCTATACTAAGACGTTTAAAGCAAAAAAAAGAGAAAAGGTCGAAAGAGAGAGAAAGGAGAGAGAGAGAGACAGAGGGCGACAGAGACAGAGATATAGAGAGGGAGAGACGGGCTAAATGCACAAGGGAAATGGGTGTGGTAAGAGCAAGGAAATACGAGATAAAGAAAGACAAACACATGAGATTAATTCTAGATAGTAAGAAAAGAGAAACCGTGTCTGTTCTAGCAAAATAAAAGTGTTGTCTATCTATTTACAATGCACATGTAAAATAAACTCCCTACGACTAGTGACAAAATGTACATAATTTCTAAATATAGAATGCGAAATACTATTTATAGAATACGTGCTTTTAAAACACGCTTTTACAAGAATCTATATCATTATGACACCAAATTTCATTGTATTCACGTGATTTATTCCTTTTGAGTTCGAAGAATGCAAAACTGACAACAAATCGTTTCCAATATAAATCGTGTTTGGTATACCTTTGATCTTGATGCCTCAGAGGCCATCGTCGAGTAGAACTCATCACTCAGCTTCACACTGTCGAGACGCAGTGATCGAAGATTTGGCATGGAGCAGAGACCTCTCGCGTAATGAGACGATGCAACAGAACCCAGATCTGCATTCTCGTGCGTTAGGTTCTTAATCTGGTGGTGTGACAGGACAGGTTGAATACAGTGAATAATATTATCAAGTATAGACGACATGTCTGATTTAAATATTCTAAGTATCATCAATGTAACATTATCAACCTCTATATAGACTTTCTTGCAAGATAAATATAAGGGAAAGATAGAGAGAGAGAGAAGAACTGGGACAGAGACAGATAAATAATGAGAGAGAAAGAGGGATAGAGAGAAAACCCCGAGGGAAATGGATGTGGAAAGAGCAAGGAAAGACGAGATTAAGAAAGAAAAACAAATGTGATTTATTCTAGATAGTTAGAAAAGGGAAACCGTGTCTGTTCTAGCAAAATAAAAGTGTTTTGTCTGTCAATTACAAATGTCCATGCAAAATTAACTTCATGCGACTTCTGATAAAATATACATAATTTCTAAATATAGAATGCGAAATACTATTCATAGAATATATGCTTTTATAACACGCATTTATAAGAATCTATATCATTATGAGACCAAAATTAATTGTATTCACGTGATATATTTCCTTGTTAGCATGGCAAAACTATTGGTAATATTGATATGAGAGTACTCGTAACTGATGAAAATAAATAATGTCTTTTTTAAAAGTTTTAACAAAAACAGTTACCCCATAAGTTGAGTTCGAAGAATGCAAAAGTGGCAACAAATCGTTTCCAATAGTTATCGTGTTTGGTATACCTTTGATCTTGATGCCTCAGAGGCCATCGTCAAGTAGAACTCATCACTCAGCGTAACACGGTTCAGATTCAGTGATCGTAGATTTGGCATGGAGCAGAGACCTTTCGCGAAATGAGAGGATGCAGCAGAACCCAGTTTTGCCGTCTCGTGCTCCAGCTCCTCAATCTGGTGATGTGACAGGACAGGATGAATAAGTTGAATAGTATTATCAAGTATAGATGACATATCTAATTTAAATATTCTCATTGTCATCAATGTAACATTATCAACCTAAGCCACCCTGACACTTTCACGAATTTTGGCTCTCGCATTGCCCCGCATTGAGGCGTGACAGTGCATGACATTTAGTTGCACGAAGACCGTGTATCGTTCGTGCAATGCGTAACAACATGATAAGCATTGTCCCGTCACGACATACTTACGTCCTACTTACGCCATACTTACGCCATACTTACTTTTGTGTTCTTCTATTCTGTGCTATAACAACTTGACTATATATCAGGCATGACTCGATTGCTTGGTGTCTGAATGCAACAGTGCTTTATTCTCGTCTCAACTCCTCATGTATATACAGCATCTCAATCTTGGTTACATAACATCATAATATACAGGGTGGTATAGACACAGCTGGATGTAGCTGGTGTTTATGTACGCATGGATTAAATGGGGAGTAAGGATCTAGACACTAAGCCGTGGGAAAGTGAACTTGGTAGCAAAATGAATTGGTCATCAAAATAGCAAACACAATACTTACGCCATAGTTACGTATTGTTCACGCCATTATTCACGCATTGTCACGAGATTTTTTTTTTCTCCATATGTTTCCCTCCACAGGGATTTTATTGAGTTTCATTTGCAACAAATTAATAAATATATATTCAAGATAATTAACATGTATAACATAAATAAAATTGGCTTCTCAAGATGAACTGTTGATTCAACAGAAAACTAACAAATGTTTAATAATTCATTTTTGGCACTCATGGAAAGAAGAAAATAGAGATAAATATCATTTTATGTAAACAAATTCCTGAATTGAAACCATTTTCTTGTGAATTAATTATTTCTACAATTCGAATCTGCAATATACTTTTTGTTTTTGAAATAATTTATAATCGAAACTTTAATATTATCAAACTCGGGCAGTTGTTTCTTTATTTTGCAAGTATACACCATCTGTCGCACCACAATCAACATACAATTCAATGAATAATTATTTGAACCTCTTAACCAAATAGTTAATCTTGTAATGAAAATGGTAATTTATTTCCGGTTCCAGTATTATATCCAATGCTCCAACCTATCCCAAATATGTTTTAGATGCGTACAATCACTGTATAACTGTTTCAATCTGTTCTTTAAAAAATGTACATTATTTTCTTGGGACTAAATTCATTAGTAGATCGTTCGTATATAATATACGTTGCAAAACCTTAAACCGAAACCATCGTAAGCCCACATCAAGGGTACAATTCAATCCAATGGGACAATTATGTTTCTCAACTCTTTTCATTCAGGTTGAAAATACATTTCCATTTAAGAAAACGTTTACATACTCCTTTCCTTCTCTTTAATAAAGTTGCATAGATATGTGAACATCGGCTTTAATACGTTTCAAAACAAATGCCATTGTATCTGGGTGAAAGGGGTTGTGGCACCTTGTGAAAAATAGTACAATTGTTAAACCATTCTCTATTTGCATCGTGTAAACCAAGATAATAAATAAATTATTTGAATATTACACTTTTCTTGGAAATGTTCCAGAGAAAGAAAAAAAATATCACCATTTGTCTCTAAAATATCATTAACAAAACGAACTCCCTTTTTACACAATTTTAAACTATATATTGGGATATTGCCTATTTTAATGTTATCATTATTCCATAAGGGTTGGAATAAAATGTTTTCACCATGCATGGACAAGAGCGTTTTATAAGCCATGAACATTTCTTTCCAAAAAGGTTCTTTGTTTTACCTGCCAGTTCCCGAAAATAATTGTTTCCCATATACAATTTTAAATCTTGCAGTTCAGGCAAGAGAGATTGCAAAAGACAGAGGATATTGCTATCTATTGAGCCAATTACCAATGTCTTAATCCAGGAAATTTTTAACGATTGGCCCGAGAGGCTTTCAGCGGTCACTTTTTCTTGTCATTTTTCCTTTATTTTCTAGGCCGTCGCATGCGCATGCGTAGACCTTGCGCAAATAATATGAAAACTGTGCAGGAAGTATGCGCAGCCGATGCGGGAAGTATGCGCAGTCGATGCGCTGCCGATGCGCAAATTATGAGCAATTTATTCGTAAATCCGTCGTGAACTGGTCGTAAATATGCGTGCTACTCGGGCATTGGCACGCACCGGTCAGTACCGACAAGGGTAGGATACGTATATAATACGCATAGTTCGCGAAGTGTTCACGAAAGTCGTCCACCAAATTTGTCGTGCCAAAATTTTGAACATTTTGAAATTCTGCCACGAATTCAAGCCTTTTCCCGCATGTTCCGCAAACGCTTTCCGTTGTGGCAAGAACGAAACAATGCGCGAACCATGCGTGAACCGAAATCGTGCAAGTGTCAGGGTGCTTTACTTTTTTTTTGCAAGAGAAAGAGAAGGGAGAGAACGAGAGAAAGAGAGAGAGAGAGACTGGGACAGAGACAGAGAAATGATGAGAGGCAGAGAGAGAAAACCCAAAGGAAATGGAAAGGGTGTGGGAAGAACAAGGAAAGAAGAAATAAAGAAAGACAAACAAATGTGATTAATTCTAGATAGTTGGAAAAGAGAGACCGTATCTGTTCTAGCAAAATAAAAGTGTTATGTCTGTCTATTTACAATGCACATGTAAAATTAACTTTCTGCGACTACTGACAAAATTTACATAATTTATAGATACAGAATGCGAAATAATATTAGTAGATTATGTGCTTTTAAAACACGCTTTTATATGAATCTACATCATTATGATACCAACGTTCATTGTATTCACGTGATTTATTTCCTCGCCAGCATGACCAAACTATTTATTTAATTGATAGTGTGAGTGCTCATAACTGATGAAAATAAATTATCTCTCAAAACTTGTGAAAAAATAGTTACCCATAACTATAGTTTAAAGAACACAAAAATGGCATTAAATAATTTCCAATAGATATCATGTATTGTATTGTATTTATTAAACATCATTGATGTACATCAATATTCTGTTTATAGACATAGTTATAATCACTTTACAATGTAATGCAACAATCGATATATAAAACATAATATAAAACATTTACAACACCTTTCTAAATAAACAATAAGTCATGCAATACGAAATATGTAAATGAGAACTAAAACAAAAGCATAAGATTGTACACGACTACTTTGTTATAACATATAGTATCTAAAAATTACCCCTCATTGCAATTATGTTTTTGGTGAACATGTTTGGTATACCTTTGATCTTAATGCCTCAAAGGCTATCGTTGAGTGGAACTCATCACTCAGCGTCACATAGGGCATATGCAGTGAAGCAGAACTCATATCCGTGTTCCAGTGCTGTAGCCTCTTAATCTGGTGATGTGACAGGACAGGATGGATGAAGAAGGTGAATAGAATTACCAAGTATAGACGACATGTCTAATTTAATTATTCTCATTGTCATCCATGTAACATTATCAACCTCTACATAGACTTTTATTTTTTGCAAGAGAAAGAGAAGGGAGAGAAAGAGCGAGAGAGCGAGAGACTGGGACAGAGACAGAGACATTATGAAAGGCAGAGAGAGATAGAGAGAAGAACCTGAGGGGAATGGGTGTGGTATATATAAGAGCAAGAAAAGACAAGATAAAGAAAGACAATTAGTTGTCTGGGGGTAGTTGTCCGGGGAGTTGGTTGTTCTTGGGGGTAGTTGTCTGGGAGTAGATTTCCGGGGGTAGTTTTCCTGGTGTAGTTTTCTGGGGGATAGTTGTCCGGGGGTAGTTGTCCTAGAGGGTGGTTGCCCCATGGGATTGTTGTCCTAGAGGGCGGTTATCCTAGGGGTGGTTATCCGGGGTGTGGTTGTCCAGGGGGTAGATGTCCTTGACCCCATTATGACACCAAAGTTCATTTGTATTCACGTGATTTATTTCCTTGTCAGCATGGCCAAACTATTTGTAATATTGATATGAGAGTACTCGTAACTGATGAAAATAAATGATGTCTTCTTAAAAGGTTTTAACAAAAACAGTTACCCCATAAGTTAAGTTTGAAGAATACCAAACTGGCAACAAATCGCTTCCAATAGAAATCGTGTTTGGTATACCTTTGATCTTGATGCCTCAGAGGCCATCGTTGAGTAGAACTCATCACTCAGCTTCATACAGTCGAGATTCAGTGATCGAAGATTTGGCATAGAGCAGAGAGCTCTCGCGTAATGAGAGGATGCAGCAGAACCCAGTTTTGCCGTATCGTGCGTTACCTGCCCAATCTGGTGGTGTGACAGGACAGGATGAATAAGGTGAATAGTATCACCAAGTATAGACGACATGTCTTATTTAAATATTCTCATTGTCATCAATGTAACATTATCAACCTCTACATAGACTTTTTTCAAGAGAAAGAGAAGGGAGAGAAAGAGCCTGGGACAGAGACAGAAAAATAATGAGAGGCAGAGAGAGATAGAGAGAAAAACACGAAGGAAATGGGTGTGGTAAGAGCAAGGAAAGAAGAGATAAAGAAAAACAATCAAATGTGATTAATTCTAGATAGTTAGAAAAGATAGCCCGTGGTCTGTTCAAGCAGAATTAAAGTGTTATGTCTGTCTATTTGCAATGCACATGTAGACTTAACTTCCTGAAACTACTGAAAAAATTACATAATTTCTAAATATAGAATGCGAAATACTATTTATAAAATACGTGCTTTTAAAACACGCTATTATATGAATCTATATTATTATTATGAAACCAAAGTTCAATGTATTCACGTGATTTATTGTCTTGTCAGCATGGCCAAACTTTTTGTAAAAAGACTAATATTGATATGAGAGTACTCGTAACTTATGAAAATAAATGATGTCTTTTAAAAAAGTGTTTAACAAAACAGTTACCCCATGAAATGAGTACGAAGAATGCAAAACTGGCAAGAAATCTTTTTCAATAGAAATCGGGTTTGGTATACCTTTGAACTTGATGCCTCAGAGGCCATCGTCGAGTAGAACTCATCACTCAGCTTCACATTGTACAGATACAGTGATCGAAGATTTGGCATGGAGCAGAGACCTCTCGCGTAATGAGAGGATGCAGCAGAACCCAGTTTTACCGTATCGTGCTTTAGCTCCTCAATCTGGTGGTGTGACAGGACAGGATGAATAAGGTGAATAGTATTATATAGTAAATGACCTATATCGATACTAATGCGCGATTGGTCAAAATGCTGTCACATGACCATCGCTACAAGGATGAGAAGCGTTATATTCAGAGGTATGACGTAAACTGCGTCATTATATCCAGAGGTATGACGTAATTTACGTAATACCTCAAGCTCACTCGACAAGTTCAATGCACTTCACACGTACACCGCCGCTTCGCACACAAATATACACGCATTGCATTATATTGCAGCGCGAAATATGAAATTGCAACAAAATTATTTTCGTCAAAATAGCAGCTTAAACGAGCCGTGAGGAAGAATTTGACGAAAAATTGATGAAAAATACTAAGAAAGTCACCAATGTAGCTGAGAATGTGCTGCAAGCTTCCAGTGAATACAGGATTTACAACAATTTCAGAAACATGTATAGCAACTGAACTGAGTTAGTGAGTAAGTTTACTTTTCAGCCTTTCATCATTTAATGCGGAGGTTCTAGATCGAATGGTGAATTGTACAGTGAGCGTTCCATGATAACACTGTGATATGGATTGCAGAGACATTTTAAAAAGGTGAGTGCTTTCGGTTTTGACATTTTGTTAATGTCCTACAGCACCATCCACTTCTGCTAGCATTCATCCCGATATTATTAGTAATACTAGAGGCTAGTCCATGCAGGACCAGGACCAGAACCAAGTACTGCAGCTCTCGTGCCGGTAAAATTGCACACACAGAAGAGACTGCATCTTGTTTTGTATCTAATAAAGGTCATCATAATATAACATATATTGACTCTTTCCTTCGGGAACACTGTAACATTTCATTTCCCTTGGGAAGTTATATTATATCTCGGAATACTATAGTTTTCCTTAGCGCTATGCGCTTCGGAAAAATATAATGTCCCTCGAGCATCTCAAATGTTATATTGACCCTCTAGGTAATCAATATCTGTATAATATTTGTATACAAGTATAGACGACATGTCTAATTTAAATATTCTCATTGTCATCAATGACACATTACCAACCTCTTCGTAGAATTGTTTTGTAAAAGAAAGAGAAGGGAGAAAGAGAAAGAGAGAGAAAGAGAAAAGAGAGAGATAGAGAGAACAACCTGAGGGAAATGGGTGTGGTTATGCCTCAGTCACACCTTCGCGTATTTGACTTGCGTAATGCTGTGTATTTATGGCAAGCCTTTTAACATTTATTCCTATTTCTTGATATCAAGAAATGATTTTCTGTTGTAAAGCAATGGTAATACTCGATATCAAGAAATAAGAATAAATGTTAAAACGGCTTGCCATAAATATGCAGCAATACGCAAGCTAAATACGCAAAGGTGTGACTTAGGCATTAAGAGCAAGGAAAGACTAGATAAAGAAAGACGAACAAAAGTTTTACAATCATATTTATTAACAAATGTTTTTAAAAATTCTTGCCAAAGAATGGAACAAAGCTCGACTAGCACTTGTGCTCTATTCTAGCTCCCATAAACAACTTTACAGTAATACACATATTTACGTATATATCTTTTGTACATTTAATAGTATGCAGAGCTATGTCTAAATATCGTTTTTAAACCATTACTGTTCAATCAGCATTACTTTTATTTTATCTATACATGTATCAGTATTTATTCTTTGCATTGTATGATTGTTCATATGTACTGTCATTGTTGTGATATGTTGTTGTTAATAAATTCAAATTCAAAATAATTTCTAAATATAGAATGCGAAATACTGTTTATAGTATACATGCTTTTAAAACACGCTTTTATATGAATCTATATCATTTTGACTCCAACGTTCATTGTATTCACGTGGGTTTTTTCCTCGTCAGCACGACCAAACTATTTATCATATTGATATGAGAGTGCTCATTACTGATGAAAATAAAGGATTTCTTAAAAAATTGTGACAAACAGTTAATTTCAGTTTAAAGAACGCAAAAATGGCATTAAAACGTTTCCAGGAGTAATCGTGTTCGGTATACCTTGTATCTTAATGCCTCAGAGGCCATCGTTATGTCGAACTCATCACTTAGCGTCACAGTGGGGCAATAATATGCAGCAGAACTCAGACCTGGGTTCATGTGCGTTATGTCCTCAATCTGGTGATGTGACAGGACATGTCTAAATTAAATATTCTCATTATCATCAATGTAACATTATCAACCTCTACATAGAGTTTTTTGCAAGAGAAAGAGTGAGAAAAGGAAAGAGAGACTGGGACAGAGACAGAGAAATATTGAGAGGCAGAAAGAGATAGAGAAAAAAGCCGAGGGAAATGGGTGTGGAAATGCCTCAGTCACACCTTTGCGTATTTGACTTGCGTAATGCTGTGTATTTATGGCAAGCCTTTTAACATTTATTCCTATTTCTTGATATCAAGAAATGAATTCTTAATATCAAGAAATGATTTTCTGTTGTAAAGCAATGGTAATATTTGATATCAAGAATTCCATTTCTTGATATCTAGAATTCATTTCTTGATATCAAGAAATATTAATAAATGTTGAAACGGCTTGCCATAAATACGCAGCAATACGCAAGCCAAATACGCAAAGGTGTGACTTAGGCATAAGAGCAAGGAAAGACGAGATACAGAAAGTGTCTGTTCTAGCAAAATTAAAGTGTGTATATTTACAATGCGCATGTTAAATTAACTTCCTGCAGCTACTGACAAAATGTACATACTTTCTAAATATAGAATGCGAAATACTGTTTATAGTATACGTGCTTTTAAAACACGCTTTTACAAGAATCTATATCATTATGACACCAAATTCCATGGTATTCACGTGATTTATTCCTTGTTAGCATGGCCAAACTATTTGTAATATTGATATGAGAGTACTCGTAACTGATGAATATGAATGATTTCTTTTTAAAAAGTGTTAACAAAAACAGTTCCCCATAAACAGAGCATGAAGAATGCAAAACTGGTAACAAATCATTTCCATTAGAAATTGTGTTTGGTATACCTTTGATCTTGATGCCTCAGAGGCCATCGTCGAGTAGAACTCGTCACTCAGGTTTATACGGTTGAGACACAGTGATCGAAGATTTGGCATAGAGCAGAGAGCTCTCGCGTAATGAGATGATGCAGCAGAACCCAGTTTTGCCATTTCTTGCGTAAGCTCCTCAATCTGGTGGTGTGACAGGACAGGATGAATAAGTTGAATAGTATTATCAAGTAGAGACGACATATCTACTTTAAATATTCTCATTGTCATCAATTTAACATTTTCAACCTCTACATAGATTTTTTTTTTGCAAGAGAAAGAGAAGGGAGAGAGAGAGAGAGAGAAAAAAAACCCCGAGGAAAATGGGTGTGGTAAGATCAAGGAAAGACCAGATATATAAAGAAAGACAAACAAAATAATGTGATTATTTCTTGATGGTTAGAAAAGAGAGACCGTGTCTGTGAATGTCTGTCTATTTACAATGCACCAGTGCAGTTAATCCTTTTTTAAATGGAGGGGGGCAAAGGGGAGCCCAATCCCTGAGAAAATTTAGCGGTGAATCAGTTAGCCGGTTAATAAGCGGGGGGGCCCTCGTATGGTAAATTAACGTTACCATCTTTTTTGCCATAATTAAGTAGAAAAGGCCCGTTGACACATGGTTTGGTCTTGCACAGAGCAATACTTGAGCTTCATGATAAAGGAGGTCGAAAACATGGTGGGACATTTGATATTGTGCTACCCCACCACCCTCCCCCCCCCCCCCCATAATTGATGGAAATAAAGATCTCTTAAAAAAGTGTGAAAAACGGTTACCCCATAAGTTCGGTTTAAAGAACGCAAAACTGGCAACAAATCATTTCCAATAGTGCAGGGTGCAGGGTTTGATGACATGCATCTTATTAAGAAAGTCATTCATTCAATTGCTGTTCCCTTGGTTCATATTGTTAATTTATCTATGTGTACGGGCTCTGTCCCAAACAAAATGAAAATTGGTAGAATAGTTACAGTGTATAAAAGAGGTGATAGACATTTATTTTCTAACTATAGACCCATTACCTTATTACCCTGCTTCTCAAAGATCTTAGAGAAAATCATGTATAGCCGTATAGCTAATCATATAAATAAGAATACTTTATTAACTAATGCCCAATATGGTTTCAGATCAAATCATTCTTGTGAGCTTGCACTGATGGAACTACATGATGTACTATTAAATAATATTCATAATAATTTTCATTCACTTGGTATTTTCCTTGATCTATCAAAGGCATTCGATCTGATTGACCATAATATTCTTTTGTATAAGTTACCGTATTTTTGGAATTCGTGGTGTAGCCTTAGACTGGTTTAATAGTTATTTACAGAATAGGTCCTAATATACAAGGTATAATAATTTTGATTCATCTCTTTCGAAGGTTGAATGCGGAATTCTGCAGGGATCCATACTCGGTCCCTCGTTATTTTTGCTGTACATTAATGATTTGTGTAATGCTACTTCATTGTTTCATTTTGTTTTATTTGCTGATGATACCAATATCATTTCCTCACATAAAGACTTTAATACGCTCCTACATAAGAATAACGAAGATTTAGGCAAAATAGTTGACTGGTTTGATTCCAATAAGTTAGTAATTAATCATGACAAAACATGTATTCTGTATTTCTCTAAACTAATATTAAGTTTCCTCCTCATACAATCAAAGTGAAAATTAATGATATATACTTGAATGTTTCTAACTTCCTGAAATTTCTTGGAGTTTTATTGGACAATCAACTTACTTTTCAAAACCATCGTATGTACATACTAAAAAAGATCTCTAAAAATATCGGAATTATCTGTAAATTGCGTTCTATTCTACCCAAAAAACATTTATTCATGCTATATAATTCACTTATACTTCCTTTTATCCATTATTGTAACATTACCTGGGCCAACGTTGCGAAATGCAAATTAGAACCATTTCATAAACTGCAGAAAAAAGCCTTACGCATTTGTACAAAGTCACCTTATTTTGCGCCATCTCGCCCCCTCTTTTTTTAATTAAAACACTTAATATTTATCATATATATGAATTAAACATAAAATGGCCCCAGCCAATATAATTAATTTGTTTAACTTTAATAATGATTTTCATCAGTATTACACACGTTCAGCTTCCCAATTTCACCTTCCATTAACTTCTATTAACCAATGTATAATTCTTTTAAACATGTAGGACCGAAGATTTTTAATAATTTAAATACAATCATTCGTCCATGTTCAACAGCCTCCTCCTTCAAAGTCTTACTTAAAAGTCACTTTATTCATAAATATACTTCTTGATTTCCATATATCTTTTTCACAAGTTTACCTCATATATGTACACTGTACATGTAATCTCTCTTTCTCCTTCCCTTCTCTTGGGTGAGTGTGTGTGTGTGTGTGTGTTGGATGTGACTGCTTGTGATTATTATTAATGTTTTACTTATAATTTGTTAATTTTGTCAAAGGGGCACCAGTCCACAAGATCCTGATCTTTTTTGGTTACCCCTAACGATATGTTAATTTTACACATGTATATGCTTATGTCAATATGTTTTATTGCATTGTACTATTTTCTTTTATATCGTTGAATAAAGATGAATTGAATTGAATAGAAATCGTGTTTGGTATACCATTGATCTTAATGCCTCAGAGGCCATCGTTGAGTGGAACTCATCACTCAGCGTCACAGTGGGCATATCCAGTTCAGCAGAACTCAGACCTGGGTTCACGTGCCCAAGGTTCTCAATCTGGTGATGTGACAGAACAGGTTGAATAAATTGAATAGTTTTATCAAGTATAGATGACGTGTCTTTTTTTTAAATATTCTTACGGTAATTAATATAACATTATCAACATCTACTTAGGCTTTTAAATCAAGGGAACAGAGAGAGAGAAAAGGGGGAGGCAGATACAGAGACAGAGAAAGAAAGACAGAAAAAAATCCTAAAATAAATGAGTGTGGTAAGAGCAAAGAAAGATGAGATGAAGAAAGACAAACAATTGTGATTAATTCTAGATAGTTAGAAAAAGAGACCGCGCCTGTTCGAGCAGAATAAAAGTGTTATATCCGTCTATTTACAATGCATATGTAGAATTAATTTCCTGCGACTACTGTCAAAATTTAAATATTTTCTAAAAGTATTATGCGAAATACTAATTTTTTGTTTAAAGTAAATATAGATATCTAATTTGATCCTATTCAAGTGCCGGGGTGGGGTAGGACGGCGGGCGATACTGTTTACCTTCTTTCTCTCCCTTGTTAATTCGACAGTTACAGTTATATGATTTCTATATTATATTACTTTTTGAACGTGTTCAATATTGTAATAACACTAGTACAGCTGTAAATGATGGATAATTATGTTCAATCATGATCATAATTAAAGACCGACTTTCCAGTCTATACGTCACTGAGCGTGTTTATGTGTATCAACTTGAACTTGCGGCAGGATAATTGTAAAAGTGTAGGGGTGCACTGGCGGCAAGGAAAGGCGTCAAGTGAATAATTCTTCCCATCCCGAGTGGAAAATGTCCTGCGTCCTATAATAGTGTGTGAAGTGTAAATATATCATCTTCTATCCCTGTGTGAAAAATGTCCTGCGTCCTATAATAGTGTGTGAAGTGTAAAATATATCATCTTCTATCCCTGTGTGAAAAATCCCCAATAAAGATTAACCTAATAAACAAATCAGATAAAGAAGAAGAACAAGAAGAAAAAGATAAAAGTTAAAACTGATTTCTTCCTATATTGGAGGGTGGCAAAGACTTTGACTGGGGTTAGATTTTCCTTGATGTCCCAAGCGCCGCCACATACAGACAAAGAGAAAATTGACAAAGGAAGATACATATCAATGATAAGTAAAAAGGAAGAGAATGTGGGTGGAACGGAAGGAAGAGGAGAGCTAGACCCTTTTTACAAGCTTTTCATGATGCTTAGACGTCTCACCTTTGTGAAAAGAAGTGACCGAAATTATGAATGAAAATAAGCAAGTTTTGTTCATGAATGTAACATTTTGTTTTTAAAGGGCAAGTCCACTCCAAAAATAACTTACTTTCAATAGAACCAGACAAATCAGACAAACCAATCAAAAAAAGTTTGAGCAAAATCAGATAACTAATAAGAAAGTTATGAATTTTTAATAACATAAAAAACTTTGAAAATCACTACACAAATTGGCAACTCACTTATGAGTCTGTGACGTCATGTCCTCACTAGCCACTATTTTTTTTCTCTTTATATTGATAATAAAAATTTCCTTATTTTCCCCCTAAGAATCTTATTTCTTCACACCAGCATCCAAGTTAGATTGATAGTAATACGTTTTTGTGTGGATGCACTCATTTTTTCCAGTTAAATCATGAAAAATGTGAATTTTGATAAACTATTTATATAAAATTCAATAATTATGAATAAACAATATTCAGAAAATAGTATCAGTTCTTCAAATTTCATAACAAAAATTGTGAAATGTCATGCAAGCAATATGATACAAATCATATATAACCTGGGCAAAGGTATGGGGAAATCAAGATTTGGGGGATTAATGGGATTAAACTATATAAAGCAATTGACAAATAGTGAGGACATGACGTCACAAACTGAACACCAAATTAGCAATTTGTGAAGTGATTTCCATTGTTTTTTAGTTTTACATAAATTTTCAAAAATACATAACCTTCTTAATAGTTATCCGATTATGCTCGAACTTTTTTTTTAATTGATTTGTCTGATTTCTCTGCTTCTGTTAAAGGCAAGGTATATTTGAAGTGGATTTGTACTTTGAGCAACACATAGCATGCATCGATTAAGAAATAATGATAATTATGATTTAGAATTCATCAACATTAATATAATAATCAGAAACCATGGACTGTGGAGCTGCAGCAGACATTCCTGTGTAGAATTTGTCATCCAGACGCTCGGTTTTAATGTGCAACCCTCGTAAGTTCTGCAATGTGAAGAGACCTACTGCTGCAGCTACATCAGACGATGGTGCGTTAGCTTCGAAGGACTCACTAACACCCAATGTGTCACGAATCGAGGAACGTCTTCTTACCTACACAACAAATTAATTTTGGCATTCGATAAATAAATATTATTTTCAATAATTATAATCAAACATACCATGCTAATCAGGGGCGGATCCAGGGGGTGCGTCGGGGCGCAGGCCCCTTTTCCTTCCGAAAAAATAGCAGGAAAAAAGCTAGGAAATATGCACATAAAATGTTTAGTTTACACATTCAGAAATGCATCAGAATGTATTATAGAGCATCTTAAGACGCATAATCCCGCCAGTGTAGTTATCGCTGCTCTAGTCATCGCCATCTTGGTTCCGAAGATCGACTTCTAATTTGCATACAGCTGTCAATCAAAGTTCGAGGAGAGGGGGGGGGGACCGCACGCAGGGGACTAACGTGAATGTAGTACAGCCTGCCTTCGCCAAGCCAGCTGATCCCTGCCGATCGTGACGTCACGAAAGTGGGCGGAAACAGCAGCCGAATTTTTAGAGCCGAACTGCGATTGGTATTACTTCGGCACATGTATGCGATAATCTGCATTGTTCGTGCATTCAGAACATGCCATCTGCGTAAGAGCCGTATTCTGTTGGTGACCATAGGCAGCTAGCACCGTCCGCCAGTGCGTACGTATTTTGAACGCCCTCTGGAAAACGGGGAACGTGCGTCTTTAAGGTCCAAATTTATCAGGGGCCCTTTTTCCCCGGATCCCACGCCGTAAGGGCTCTGCGCTCGCATTTTTGTACATTTCATGCACCCCCCCCCCCTTGGAAAATCCTGGATCCGCCCCTGCTAATGGTTTAATTCATGCAAACAATTCTTATAGCATGCATTCGTTTGTAAAAGGAAAACAAAACATCAAGTTATTTTTGTTGATGTCTTCACCAATAGGCTAGATTCCGACAGCATGTTTTATGTAAATAGAATAGATACAAATACACATTCTTATCATAACAAATTATGGATGGTGAAATGTACAGGACAAATCAAATTTAGAATTATCGTTTGTTCTAATTATCTGTAATAAGTATACCTGAAAAGTGGATAGCTATTGAGGTACTTATGGAAGGCAAATTGAAAATAGAATGACCTATATTTTCTATAGTTCGTCTGGTTGGCTAAGATTTTTCTATTTGTTTAATCCTGAAAGAGCCATACATTGTTATTCTCTTCCTTTCCTAAGTCCTTTAAAGTTATATATGAGGAAGAGGCAAACGGTGACATAATTCTTGTTCTCCTGTGAGACTGATTACACATTGGAATACAGCCCACTATAGTACCTATATAATGACAACATGGCAGTTCTAAACGATTATGGGTCAGAAGGCTTGACAAAATATAACAGAATAATGTGTAGTTGTCCTTTTGTTTGTAGCCAAATTTGCAAATATAATTACTGAAAGCTGAACGGATGACAGTATTCCCTCACTATAATAACATTTATGATGAATTATAATTTTGATATTCACGAAACTTACTACTTCCTTTCCTATTGGTTCCAGTGTGAAGAGAAATGCGGCGTTTGAAAGACTAGGTGGTAACGTAAGATGTGTCTCCGTCTTCAACAGGTTCCTGACGGGTTCGATGGCTTCTGAATCATGACATTCAAATGCACAATCAATGATGAACTCCATGTTATGAACTTTCTCGCATAGGGCTTCCAGGACCGACTTTCCTACTTCACCTCCATGAGCTACAGTGAAGTACAAGACATATCTGAATTCCTTGTAGTCATTTAAGAGCTTGTGTGTCAAGATTCTGTTGAATTCCGAACGGTTGTGGTTATACAACGATGCGAGGTATAGGCTTGCGGTGTGTTCCTGCAGTAGCTTGTGAGGGAAACAGAACTCTTGAATGAATTGCTTTCCCTCTATTTGTCTGATTTCCTTTGAGGCCAACCTCTTTTTCCCCATCAGAATCCCAACCTGACATGCTACTGCCATCACCGCATCAACATCATCAACCTCATCGCAGGCTTCCATTTCCTCTTTGGTGAAGATGAGCTGATTTTTCAGCAACCCCTCGAAGGCCACACGACCAACCTTTGTAATGGCTTCAACAGCCTTCTCCATATGACATTGATACCCTCCCTCACTGTCAGTGTATCTTGAAGAATATTGTTCCCTAAGAGCGAAATCAATCTCTTTCATTAGTTGGGATATTGTTTGTAGCTTCTCAGTTGTTTTGCGCTTAGATTCTACAGTCCACATGTTACACAGCATACAGCAAAAGATTGGGAATGGTGCCATAAACTCAGAAACTACGCTGTTAGTGTTTATGAAGTGGATGAGACTGGATGCAGAAGCTTTGTCATTTTTGAAAAACTGTTTGATGTATTCATTTGTGTTTTCTTTTGTAAAACCCTCAACCAGTATGTAGGAGTACTTTTCATGGATTTTAGGAATGCTCTTGATTTGATCAGCTCCAAAAGGACGTGAACTAATGAGAACAGATGTGTCAATGAATCTCTCCCTTCTTGCGATCGAGACGATAGCAAGTTTACGGTTTGGACATTTTATGTCCATTTTAGCCTCGTCCAGTCCGTCCAGTAAGACCAGAACCTTCCTTTGATTCTCCGTGATGTATTTATCAATCCATTCCCCTGTGATCTCTGTGTCAATTGGGAAATGATTCATAACAATATCACCAAAGAAGGGGCTATCTTCTATGTCTCGAAATGATTCGTGAAAGAGAAGAGTGATATCTTGGAGACATTTACCCATCGCCCAATCGAGAGCTATTTTTGCAAATAATGTCGATTTGCCCACACCAGCTTCTCCAAGAAAGGCTAACCGTGTTATGAATCCTTTATCAGTCTTTTTTTTAATAAAACTGAACAGATCCTCATATCGAATTTCTTTTTTCTGATCTCCTTTACACCCTAACATTAAAATGAGACTGACGAAGATATGATGCAGCCATGTGCGTGATTTGGGGTCCATAGGAGATACTTTGACCTGGCTAAATTCTTCGATATATCTAGCCTGTAACTTCTCTCTTAATCGTTGTACTTCGTCGGTCATCTCACCATGTTCACCTGAAAAGGAGAGAGGATCAGAACAAGTCAGATATTAACAACCTCTCACCGAAGTACGGGAGGGGGCGTCGGGCTACATCTAGACAAATTTGTTCACACCTCCCTCAAAAAAGTACAAAAACGGAGATATAAGAAAGGGCCTTCCGACTACCCTAATTTTCGTAATGAGTGTATTGATTCCATCCAATTCATAAACGGTCAATCCATTTCCGCAACATTGTAGTTATATAGCCCTTTAATCCAGATCACGTGTTTCTTATTTGTACCCAATAAAGTTCACTATATTGGCCTATATAGGTTCGTGAAGTTTTATCGAAAACCGAGGCAAGAAAAGCGACAATCAGTGGACAATTATGGGGCATCTGACAACCCTTCCTGACGTTAATCTTTGTAATTGATGTGTGTTTTGAAGTGTCCAGTCATACTACATTCTAATGACAAAGTTTGAGTCAGAGTTAATGTGTGAGCAAAGACAAACCGAACGGAACCGCTAGACCAAGTCACAACTTCCTATTAAAATCCTTTTAAAAGCTTAATTCTGCTTCATCTGTCTTTATGCGTCAATTCTTCATTGATTAAAGTGATCCAATATATCTAAGCTTACAAAGAACCTCGTTTCAATCCACTGGATAACCTTAAATCATTTTTAAAAGCCAACTAATTCCTTGTTTCATGATATTTAAGATCATTCTTCTCACTTTTCCATTGCATCACTTCAAATGAGTAAGGAGCATATTGGTCTTTTTCTCGAAAAGCGCATGAAAACTCAGAGGTTTACTAATCTCAAAGATTTAGTGAAGGCAAGAAAACACACATGTTCATAACTACCGCAGGTACTGACAGCAGACTTTCATGAAAAAATAGGATCCCTTGAGTAAGCTTTGTCCATTTTTAATGACCCAATGATAAGGCTTGTGTTAAACACGGGATGGGAGAGAAGCCAAGAGTGTGGCATCATAACAAAGAGAATATCATAAATTTGTGATTGTAAACAAATGCACAAAACCAATGGGACTAAGTCAGCTATTGATTTCGAACTGAAATAACAAGGGTTTTGGCCCTCTTCCATTTCTTCAGCCAAAATCTGGTACAATAGCATTTGTATAATAAGTTTTGAAAAGCTGCTGCTCAGTCATTCGTGACAGCAAAATTATGAAAAAGGTTTCATTAGACATAACATTAGTTATAAACTCCTTAAAATGCAACCACGTTCGATTTGAAGAAGAAAAAAAACAAGGTTGAATACACCCCCGAAAAATCATGATAATGAATAAACAGGGGGGGGTATTATAAAAAATACTTCATCACCCCTTAATAGGGCATTGGTTTACATTTCTTTAATATCACACGCTTCAACATACTTTCAGATCAACTTCAAATTAGTTAAGAAGCCATAGTATAAACTATTAATCGCGGAGCAATTATCAGTGGAGTACGTATCGTATTTCCAATGTAGATAGTATCTAACAATTTTCAGACAATTTAAACTTCAACTTGGATATGCACCCATTTTTCCAATTAGGATTACTTCTTACCGAAAATTATTCAAAATATTGTTACTCGGAGTGAAACATGCCCAATTTTGGTTCGCCAAACAATGAGGTAAATTTTGGTTTCAACTTTACCAAATATTCCAACCGTAACAATGCGGATCTTAAAAGTTTCTAAACAAAATTGAATTCACCTTTCCTTCGCAGACAGGTCTCCTCTATTTCTTTTAAGCCCGCCGCCTGGAGAGCAGCTCTAAGAATAGGAAGTTGCTCGGATGGTGTGACGTTCGCAGCCCAATTCTGAAGCAGTATCACATTACCATCACTGGTCTTTTTACCTCCAGCCCAATTCGTCTCCAATGCCCGGTTTATATCAGCAATCTGGACTCCCAGCTCAAGACCGAGTCTCCTTATATCACCATCATCTGATACGGCTTTTGCTACTGTGATGATGACGTCATCGAATCCATGTGTTTGCCTCGACGTTTGACCACTAGAATATATATATATATTTTTTTTTTTTAATTAAAAAGCATTTTATAATTGAATTTATACTACACATGTTATCGAGCCTTCTAATCATTCAACATCACGAATTTCGTATCACTGAGTGAATAATCAAACAAAATATTCTGGTCAATTTTAAATTTCTATCCTGCTTGATCTTTCAAGTCACCGGTATGCGAATCCATTATTTAACAAAGGAGTTATTAAAATTACTCCTTGATTTAACATATAGTAACAATAGATTTATCAAAAATGTTACTTATTCGTTTTCATAATACACCAGTATGTGAACTAGCAGTATTCATATATTTAATGATTACGTGTTCTTGTATATCAAGACTTCAAATATACTGGTCATGTTTTTTAGTGTACTGATAAAGAGATTTGTTGTATCCTGATAGTTCGATGTTTATCATTTCTTTTCCTCTGAGATGAATAACGAATAACGTCATATTTTCATTTCCACGAACGCACCTCCATGTTTTACAACAGACGTCGAACATCGTTTATATTTACTACCAATAGTTCATTCGTATGACATTTTAAAGAATAATAACCTGAACTACTCTCAAAAGTGATTATTGGCATTCTGTGACCAGTGTAAATTTAACTATTATACATGATTCACAGTGGACTTCTGCTTAACATATATGTACCTTGTACTTGGTGTGTTATCACTAGGGGGTTCAGTCACCTCTTCGGTTTTCAGCCTCTCTGCCATTGTGAATGGTGTCCAGGCTGTGGAGAAATGTCAACATATAAATAAAGATATGTATATGATAAATGATCACAAACATTGGGTCCACCGTATGGTGGTTCAAGGATTGCCTTGGGCATAAGTCCTAAAAATTGACCGGTTCACTGACATATTTAAATGTTATAAATGTGTCTTTCATGGGAACCTATAGTCGTGATATATCACATCAACTGAATAAACACACCGACAGCCAAACATACAAGCAAGAACCTGAAGAAGGCCTCATAAGCCGAAAGCTCGTAATAAACTTGTAAAGTACAGCTACGTCTCACGTTCCTAGACCTTTTTCTTCACGCCTACATAATTATTCTGGAACACCCGTTGTCATGTCAGAGTTGAGAATTCTCGCACTTTTATATATATATATATATATATATACATACATATATATTTATATATATATATATATAAGTATATATATATATATACATTCATAATATAACCAATAGAATCAACAACAAGAATAGAGCTGATTATACAGGACAAGGTGGTAAAGATTTTTTTTAATTTTTGTAATAGCAACAAAATGTTTTTCCACCTATTATCAAATGATACAAATTTGTAATTTTTAACATAAATGTACTGTTCAAGAGAACGATAATACCTAAATATGCATTAAAAAGAATTTAGTGATAGTACGCTATTTTTGCATTTGTTAGAAAATATTTAGTATTTGGCAAATAAAATAATAAAATTAAATTGAACTCCAACGTTTCCATAAAATCCAAATAAGAAATTAATTTTATGCAAAGTAACTTTATCCTCTAAAAATGAAATATCGGACATCCGCAATAAACCTAATAATGATTGGGAAATCCCAAAATAAATGTTCTATAGATTTCACGGAGTTATAACAGAATGAACATAAGTCTGACTTCGAAATATTTAATAATTTAAGATATTTATTAACACCAACTATACGATGTATTATCTTAAACTGAAAATAACGGATCCGTGTAGATAAACATGACCGAACAGGAACTAAGAAAATTTTAGCCCAGTCTATGTTTGGGATATTTAACAGAGAATTCCATTTATCTATTGATTTAGGGGGAATAAAAACCTGTTGAACACTTAAATTATGAATATACCGACATATGCTCGTTACCTTCATTATATTTATAATCGTTCCCTCTTGAGCTGTTAGGTCTGCCTCTGAACATTTAGAGATATTATTTTTCCAATTATGGGGAATAGCCGTTTTCGCAGAATAACATTTTACAAAATTGTATTCAAACTTACATTTGTTTCTAAATTGAAATAAAGTAAAAATATTACCATTTTCGTCAAGAAGATCCAATAATTCAATTATTCCTACTTTATAAATAATACTTTTTTGTTTACACGAATCATAGTGTTGTTCCATATATTTTTGTCGTCTGATATGGGAAGGACTGATTTCCGTATCGAGTGTTAAAGAGGCCCATGACTGGGCAACTTCCCAGATACAAATGTTTTTAATCGAATCAATATACTCGAATCGTTTATATCAATATTACTATACCAGAAAAGATTTCCTTTAAATGGAACCAAATAAACTTCATAAAAACATTCCCATTGGCCAACATTACTTTCGTCAAGCAAACGTTTAACCCAGGCGATCTTTAAGCCTGAAATAATTGAGGGTAAATGTAACATTCTCAGACCTCCGTCTACGTAGTCTCCAACTATTGTTTTACGGTTTATTTTGTCTGTTTTTCCATTCCAAATAAATGTAAAAAGTAAAGACTCGATCTCTTTTAAAAAGGCATCTTGCACCGAAAATTGTACACCCAGAAAAGTAGTAATACCCGTGTTGAACGTCAACCCAGACGAAGCAATGTCCGGCGGGTGAGCTTTATAATAACCAAAATTAAGAGATTTTATTTATTTTTGTTTATTGCTAGGCTAGTGAGGCAATTAAATCCTTCTAGAATATCTTAAACTCTTAACAGATCGTTACGGCCTTCCAGATATGATACCGTATCATCAGCATAAGCATTCATTTTAATTAATGTGCTGTTTACTTTAATTCCTTTAATCAAGGTGTCTTTTCTAATCTTGAGACTTAATATTTCACTACCTAAGATGAAAAGGAGGGGACTTAACGGACAGCCTTGTCATACCCCGCATGTTACTTTAAAATATTCAGAGGCAAAACCATTGTATATAACACTTGAGCTCAAATCATTATATAAAACTGTAATCCAATTGATCAAGTCGATGCCAAAATTGAAAAATCGTAATGTTTTAAGTATGAATGACCACTCTATCTTATCGAATGATTTTTCGAAATCTGCAAAAAACAACAATCCAGGCTGATTAGTTTTATTTGTGAATTCCAGCGTACCCAAAGCAGTCCGAACATTTTCTCCAATAAATCTACCAGATAAAAAAAAACAGTTTGTTCGTTGCTTATTATGGTCGGCAAAACCTTTTTCAGTCTTAAAGAGGTGCATTTAGCAATAAGTTTGTAATCTGCATTCAGAATTGATATAGGTCTCAATTACTCAAATATATAGGGTCCTTGCCTTTTGTGGGATAAGATGAATTATCCCCCTTCTTTGCTCGAGTGACATTAAACCATGCTTAAACCAAAAATCAAAGCTGCTAAGCATGAAGATGCCGATATCTTTAAAAAAGAATTTGTAGAATTCTGCCGGAAAACCATCAGCACCCGGACTCTTGTTGTTATTCATAGTTTTGAGTGCATCAATACAATCTTGTAAAATTGTAAGACCTTCACATTTTTTCTGCAAATCATCTGAGAGTTTGGAACATTCTATATCATTCAACAAGAAATCATTGATATCCAGAGAAGGCGGATGACACGATGAGTAAATTTATCAAAGTATTTTTTGGCCGTGAACAGGATATCTCTACTTGACGTCACAGTTTTTCCATCGTCATCAATTAATTTTGTAATTGTTTTTTGCCTCTGGTTTCTCTTTTCTAAATTTAATGAAATCCTTGTATTTTTCACCGTATTAAACCCATGAAGCACGAGATCTGATAATACTCAACTCTAACTCTTATATACACGGTTTGATTTCATTTGAGAGAGTGACAGATTGCGTTATACAATGGCGAGCCTCCAATTTAGCTATTTTCTCAATCAACATAGTCTCCGCCCTTCTAGATTCTCTTGACTTTCATATCGAATAGGTAATTGTAATTTATCGTAATTCAAATTTCAGAAAATCCCGAAAGAGGTTAAGATCTAAGTTTTCTATATGTTTTTTCTGTACCTTTACTATATACTGACGAATCAGTTCTACATAAGTCTCATCTTTTTATGATATTTACTAAGGATTAGGGTTACTGCAATATATGCTTGGATTGTATGTAACTTTATTTCGATGAGCTTACATATAGTTGCTATTTATTGGATCAACAGAATTTAGATGTAACGAGTCAAAATTGAAATATTGTACTCACTGTTTGCCTAGATCCTGCTAAATGCGAAATGAATCGTGGAATAAGGCGTCGAGTCCTCTTCTCAGAATTATTTATCCAATTATAGCGGAGCTAAAAGGATTCACACATAATCTTACACAGTTCAAATTAAAGTAATTGGCAACAAGTGACATGAGAGGTCTCTCCTAGGACGTGTTATAAAGGCGTTTACAGTGTCTCTTTCGCAAGATAAGAGCAGCGTTTGTCTCTGTGTCATGAATCCGGTTTGACAGATGCCAAAACATACGGTGTGACAGGGAAAATGATCTAGAAATCAGTCTTATGCAAATTACTGTTGCACAAATGTGCTCCGTTCCATCAGATGTTCATGAAAATGTGACTGATTACCCGCATCAAAAAGTTTATATAGGCTGCGTGAGTCCGTATTTCACAGTCTTGTGACATTGAGGAGGTACCTGGTGCATGTCAGTCGAGTCACGTGGTCCAAAAACGAAACCAGAGGAAAATTCACATAACAAGAGCTGAACAAACAATGTAATTCATATCTCTCGCTAAGTGAGTCGGTCCTGATTGGCATTGCTATGCAAATCAAATCACGTCATATAGCGGTTTGGGCATTCTGCCTAGAAAGTGGAAACCTTGGTCTCTCCTCAGGCAGAAAACATATTTTTTGTCTTTTGTTAGGAGGGGGACTCCAATATACATCAACAGTCATCGCCTTTGAGGACTTTTTCCATAATTCAGTAATTCAAATCTGGTATACTAGCGAATCTAGATGGTTCCAAATCCCATTTGCAAGCCAAAAAATGAAAAGGTTAAATTCCACTGGTTTGAAAGTGAATACTAGTTTAGAACTTCCATCAATAACGACCGTTAGTTGTCGAATCGACTTTGGGGATTGCAATCCTTTTAGTAAATAGTCTGATTTTCAGACCCTTGTACCGAATGGTCGTACTATGTGAGCTGCGCAAAGTTTCGATCAGTTTAATTTTGTACATATTGATGTAGACAAATGTTCATGTACCCTTTACAGCTCGTTATTATGTTACCAAAGAAAAAAAGAAGTCAGTCAGTCACGCAATAGTGTCTGACAGTGAAGTCTAGAAAATAAACGGGTTTCCTTGCATAATTTGAATACTAGGACACTGTTAACGTTTAAATTTCACAGATAAGACATACGTGACATATTCATAAATCCTGCAAACTTCTACAGAATTTGATGTTGGCTGCAAATGCGACATGGTACATTTACAATAGAATTTGATTCCATTAGGTAATATTTGCCGTTGTTGTTTTGAATATATATCTCGTCTATCCGTCTTCTGACGTCTCCTGTATTATATTATCATGTAGCTGGGAATATACTCTACACATTTTTATCTACTAGATTACATTTTTTTATCAGACGACGGGATCGTGGTCGAAAATCCGATTTAAGGTGAACACGGCAAAATCTGCCATTTTGGTTCCTACTTGTACGTGCTATATTCCATTAAAATGCACTGGAAATGTATACAAAGATTTGAGTAATGATGGTTGGCCCAGAATTAAGAAATGGCTTCATTAATACAACTTTAAATCATAGGTATCATAATGCCCATGCACTCCCAAGGTAAAATTTTGCGCCACCCCTCCACCACCACAACCACCACCACCACCACCACCACTACCACTACCAGCGTTTGTCGAAACCTGCATCTGTTAGGACTAAGACTACCTACATGTTATTCATCCAAGTTTTCTCATGTAGATGAGCATATAATAGAATTGTATCGAATGGTGATGATAACCTCTGATTTCTGGTTTGGAATAGCCATTAGTGTACTTTAGTGAAAGTTAATGTGGTTAGAGAAACATAAGGATTGCCAAATGCACTTTTAACTTCTAGTTCCTGATACGTTATTCTACACAGTATAATGCCAAGATTAATATCTCTCGCATCCGTTATGAAAGGTATTAAATTTGTTGCGGTTATTGTGATAGATTGTTATTTTTAAAGAGGAACCCTAGTATGTTTTCAGCACGCACTTGGCCTGTCGGAACATGCTGTACATCCGCTTTGCTCGATCCCATGAAATCTCTACAGGAAAAAACGAATAATGTCCTATCATGTTTTTATTTATTTGATCCGTATTTGTAAAGAAAATAACTTAGAAGTGTGACGTTCACTTGCATAATGCATCATAGGTAACAACGAAACAATATAAATGTATACATCAAATATATACGAGGTCAAGGGGAAATGAAAAGAGGAGAAGAAGAGGCGGCAGGAGAGAGAGGGTGGAGAAAGAGGGAGAGAGATATATATATTTAAAAAAAGAGAGAGTTGGAGAGACAGGGAGAGAAAGAGAGAGTGAGAGAGAGAGAGAGAGGGACAAGCAAAGAGAAGTAGATGAATAGAGAGAAGGTGAAAGAAAACAATGTATTTGTTCATAGTACTGATAAATGAATTTAAATGAAATGAAATAATCTGGTAAACATGTTAAATAAGACACATCTTAAAACAGAACTACTCACACACGGATAGCGACAGAAAAAGTAAGGAGTGATGGAGAAAATCGAAGAAATAAGGGGGAGAGTGACGGGGGAAATTTTAACAAGAGTAGTCAAGCTTACTCGAAAAGCCATAGTGAGATGAATAGTATAGAATGATTTTAAGAGACAGATGAGAAACAGCAGGAAAGAAAATAATATATCAAACGGCTTATAGACAGACATAGCGAGAGACAGAGAAAGAAAGGGGGTAAAGGGGATGGGGCTCGGTGTAAAAATGCCAGAGGTAAAAATGTCAGAGGTAAAAATGTCATAATTGTATCGAATGGTGATGATAACCTCTGAATTCTGGTTTGGAATAGCCATTAAGTTTTCTTTAGTAAAGGTTAATGTGGTTAATAGAGGAACATAAGGATTGTCAAATGCACTTTTAACTTCTAGTTCCTGATACGTTATTCTACACAGTATAATGCCAAGATTAATATCTCTCGCATCCGTTATGAAAGGTAATAAATTTGTTGCGGTTATTGTGATAGATTGTTATTTTTAAAGAGGAACTCTAGTATGTTTTCACTTGGCCTGTTGGAACATGCTGTACATCCACTTTGCTCGATCCCATGAAATCTCTACAGGAAAAAACGAATAATGTCCTATCATGTTTTCATTTATTTGATCCGTATTTGTAAAGAAATTAACTAAGAAATGTGACGTTCACTTGCATAATGCATCATAGGTAACAACGAAACAATATAAATGTATACATCAGATATATACGAGGTCAAGGGGAAATGAAAAGAGGAGAAGAAGAGGCGGCAGGAGAGAGAGGGTGGAGAAAGAGGGAGAGATATATAAATATATTTTTAAAAAGAGAGAGTTGGAGAGACAGGGAGAGAAAGAGAGAGTGAGAAAGAGAGAGTGAGAGAGAGAGAGAGACAAGCAAAGAGAAGTAGATGAATAGAGAGAAGGTGAAAGAAAACAATGTATTTGTTCATAGTACTGATAAATTAATTTAATGAAATGAAATAATCATGGTAAACATGTTAAATAAGACACATCTTAAAACAGAACTACTCACACACGGATAGCAACAGAAAAGGTAAGGAGTAATGGAGAAAATAGAAAAAATAAGGGGGAGAGTGACGGGGGAATTTTAACAAGAGTAATCAGGCTTACTCGAAAAGCCATAGTGAGATGAATAGAGTGGAATGATTTTAAGAGACAGATGAGAAACAGCAGGAAAGAAAATAATATATCAAACGGCTTATAGACAGACAGAGCGAGAGACAGAGAAAAAAAGGGGGTAAAGGGGATGGGGCTCGGTGTAGACATGTCAGAGGAAAAAATGTCAAAGGTAAAAATGTCAGAGGTAAAAATATCAGAGGTAAAAATGTCAGAGTTAAAAATTCCAGAGGTAAAAATGTCAGAGGAAAAAATGTCAGAAGTAAAAATGTCATAATTGTATCGAATGGTGATGATAACCTCTGAATTCTGGTTTGGAATAGCCATTAAGTTTTCTTTAGTGAAGGTTAATGTGGTTAGAGAAACAAAAGGATTGCCAAATGCACTTTTAACTTCTAGTTCCTGATAGTTACGTTATTCTACACAGTATAATGCCAAGATCAATATCTCTCGCATCCGTTATGAAAGGTAATAAATTTGTTGCGGTTATTGTGATAGATTGTTATTTTTAAAGAGGAACTCTAGTATGTTTTCAGCATGCACTTGGCCTGTCGGAATATGCTGTACATCCGTTTTGCTCGATCCCATGAAATCTCTACAGGAAAAAACGAATAATGTCCTATCATGTTTTCATTTATTTGATCCGTATTTGTAAAGAAATTAACTTAGAAATGTGACGTTCACTTGCATAATGCATCATAGGTAACAACGAAACAATATAAATGTATACATCAGATATATACGAGGTCAAGGGGAAATGAAAAGAGGAGAAGAAGAGGCGGCAGGAGAGAGAGGGTGGAGAAAGAGGGAGAGAGATATATATATTTAAAAAAAGAGAGAGTTGGAGAGACAGGGAGAGAAAGAGAGAGTGAGAAAGAGAGAGAGAGAGAGAGAGAGAGAGAAGCAAAGAGAAGTAGATGAATAGAGAGAAGGTGAAAGAAAACAATGTATTTGTTCATAGTACTGATAAATTAATTTAATGAAATGAAATAATCATGGTAAACATGTTAAATAAGACACATCTTAAAACAGAACTACTCACACACGGGTAGCAACAGAAAAGGTAAGGAGTGATGGAGAAAATAGAAAAAATAAGGGGGAGAGTGACGGGGAAAATTTTAACAAGAGTAATCAGGCTTACTCGAAAAGCCATAGTGAGATGAATAGAGTGGAATGATTTTAAGAGACAGATGAGAAACAGCAGGAAAGAAAATAATATATCAAACGGCTTATAGACAGACATAGCGAGAGACAGAGAAAGAAAGGGGGTAAAGGGGATGGGGCTCGGTGTAAACATGTCAGAGGAAAAAATGTCAAAGGTAAAAATGTCAGAGGTAAAAATATCAGAGGTAAAAATGTCAGAGTTAAAAATTCCAGAGGTAAAAATGTCAGAGGAATAAATGTCAGAAGTAAAAATGTCATAATTGTATTGAATGGTGATGATAACCTCTGAATTCTGGTTTTGAATAGCCATTAGTGTACTTTAGTGAAGGCTAATGTGGTTAGAGGAACATACACTATGAACACGACTTGAAAATATCTTAAATTATGCTTGTCTTTTCCTGACCGCTGGAGACTTGTATATGCCTTGTTTATAACTTATTTTGATTCTCTTTAACGCTTCAAATTGTCAGATAAAAATAAGATATAATGACCTTTCAAAGGTATTTAACGACCATCAATACTCCAGACCTACAGGCAAACGATCTAGATGACATATTTTATGATCCCACGGGGAGTGGAAACCACTTGCACTTTTGGTCAGCTAAACGTGTATTCTTCGCTCAAGGCCCTAATTCAATTCCAAATTTCCAACGTTAAATTGCACAAGGGTTCGTATATATCTAATTTCTGCAAAATTCAGAATAAACAATAATATTATTTGCGGAAAATAACCTCGTGTCAAGTTTAGCTGAATGTATTATGTGATGCTCAAAAAGTTGTAAAACGACTTTGAATTAAAGAGAATGTTTTTTTCTTCTTCTCAAAGTATGTGTGTTGATATGCAGAGAACATTTTGCCCAGGCCTTTATGATTAATCGTACAACGGCATAATAATTATATGCACAATTTATCATTATGAATTATGAAAGCTGCTTCTAGCCATTTGACACCTTCTTCCCTATGTATTTCTGATACTCTCTATATTTGATTGTTTCGTAACTTGCAAATAGTTGAAGGGATTATACGAAAATCATTTGCATTTTTCTTCCTCATACTTACCTTAGAAATATGGGTTTCCAAACGTTTGAGTAGTCACTAGTGGGTGATTCCCTTAGCAAATGATTGAGTTTATTAGTTTTTTCATGTTGTTGGCATATCAGACCCCCCCCCCCCCCGTGCACACCTTCAATAGAATGCTGCCATACGCCCGTGCTTCCCTATTGACTTTACACCCATGCCTATATTATTATTAATGCGTTAAGTGTGAATGATCGTTAAATGGCATTTTGTCGGTGTTTGCTTTTATGCAGAATTCTACCTATCTCAAGTCCTGGCCATTGGATGAATTCGCCTCAATATGCATGATAATAATTGTAGAAATAATATTAATGACAATGTTAAATTAGTAATAATAGTAATGATAATGATAATAATAACTACAATAATAATGATGATGGTTAAATAATAATAATAATGATAATAATAATTATAATAATAAGAATGATAATATCATTACTAATGAAGAAAAAGTGTATACAACGCAAACACTTATAGTACGCCATCTATCTAGGAAACTATTCCGGGGCGCATTATGAGACAAGAAGCATAAGAATTCAAAAGGAGAATTACAGTAGGCTAGAGAGAATATTGCACAATTGTGTTGAACTAAATTTATGTACTGCATGCTTTTGAAAAGAGGCACGATGCAGGAAATGTGTCCTAGTAGGGTGGCGCCCTCTCGAGGATATTTGCGACTAGACAACCATCAAGTCATATTTTAGCAGCGGGTACCGCGTAATGAATCCGAAAGCAATCGAAATGACTGAAAAGCATCAGTCACAGTTGAAAAGCAAATTGATTTTCGGGGAAATGTTGATTAAGAACCACTTTAATATTTTAAAAAAAAGTTTACTCTGAAGAACAAAAAATAACCACACTAAAGCGATTTGTGTGTGTTTTATTTTGGGTCTACTTCCTTAAATTTCAAAAGCTAGTAATCAAGATCAAATTGAAAAATACTTTGCAATGACATTGCAACACAAAGTAAACAAATGCATTAATAGTTGTAAGTCACTTAAGGAGAAGGTTGAGTTCTGGGAAGAGGTGAAAATAATTTCTGAGCGTTATCATTGTATTATGCAAGTGGGGAAGAACATCAGATAAACAATGTTCAACTTTATCTTTAAGTCTACACATGAATAACACTTTTCAGGGAAACTGTAGGCAAAAGTGAGCGTTACAGATTTTGTTAAGGTTTGCCTTCATCGTGATATATCAACACCCACCAATAAGTGGATGGGGGGGGGATGTTTCAAATTGGAGAGAATATTACCACTCATTTTTGTATTCGTTATCAAGGGAAAAATTGTAGTTACAGTATTAATAAAGTTCATAGCCATTTTCATATCTCATTTCGAAACGCGTTCCCTCAAAATATTCTTGGGGCAAGAAACCAGGAGGCATATCGTGCAGGACCTGGGGCTAAATACATCAATTTGCAAATCCCTTCGCAAAAGGACTGACTTTAATGCCACTTTGCTTAATTAAAATATGTAGAGTCTTATCAATTGCAATAATTATTATTAACTTTAAAGAAGCTTGATAAGTTTGCCAATTTTTTTAGTAGTTTATTTATAGAATTGAATATATTTCGTTCATTCCGACAAGCATTATGGGGCACGAAAAGACAAATTACAGCGAGCCCATCGCGTCGCCCGAATCATGAGGTGATGTGGTTGCCCCCCCCCCCCCCCCCCAAAAAAAAAAAAGATGTATTAAGGAGTTCTCAACCCCGAACTACCCCCTTCCTGTATTTTACCCCTACGGCTAGAATAGAGGGCGGTGTCCCATGTCCCATTCTGATAAGTTTTTCCATCAGTCATGACAAAAAAGTTATATGAGATAAACAAACAATATTTTAGATAACGGGTTTTGAGTTTAGTCCTGAAAATTGGGAAATGACAATTATTAAAACTCTTTCGCTGTAAATGATAATGATTACATCATCTGAAAATATCATTTTTATGTAGAGAAATACACGATAAATGAAAAGAACTTTCCCCCAACTCTCTAGATTACCAACCCCATGTACACTGTACATTCTTCATGCAACTTACAATTCATGCGTCCATTAATTGGATATAATACCATTTTTTACCAATGATGTTGTGCTCAGCATTTTTCTTTCGACACGTTATATATTACTATACTTGTATAGACCAAAAAAAATTGTACATATCTCTTGAATGCGAGAAACATAGTTTCCATGTTTGAGAAGGTACTTGTGACAAATGACCCGAGGCATAATTATCGCAAGACATGACCACTCGATGGCAGCTCAAACGATTCCGTCTTCAAGAATATGAAATTGCTTTCATGATATAAAGGTAACATTGTTGAAGGTTGATAAAAAAAAATGGCATAAATGTTGTATGAAATGTTACTCATTATATTTCTTCTACTGCATGTACTAACCCTCTAAACATGCACAAAAATCCTGATTTTGTTTTCAAACCACAAATATACTTATAGTTTTCTTTAAAGGCATCACTGTGCATCACCCTCTAACAGTAAATTCTCCCAACCTCATACAGTATACAGTGATGTGCCGCTCTAATGGGTTACTTTTTTGCAAAAAAATCCCTTAACATGGAACATAACTTTGTGCTGCAAAATCCCTAAAAGTGCCCCAACTTTTCAGATCTTGGCCTTAAACATGGGGAAGTATTTTCTTCAGGAAAATATATCATTCATAATATCGCTAAAGTGAAAATTGCAGATGCAGAATCCCACAAAAATAATTGAAATCAATTCACTTGTTCATGCAAAGTCCTCGCCGATGGTCGCACAGATTTATCAATATCATTAATTTGGGCTTCATGCATTGACATGTACATCACAAAAAAACAATGAACATATTTTTGTAATTTTTCTCCAAAAAAGCAGCCCTGCGACTTGGCCTATTTTCGTTCCTAGAGATGTGAGATAATCAATATAATTAAAAGTGACAAAACAAGTAGACCTAGCAAGTTGGAAGAGAACCGCCTTGGAAAATATCCACCACTTTCAATAAAATCGTCACACCCGGTCGTCCCAGTTTTATTATAGTAAATTCAAGAGTAAGTGAGCTCTTTCCAGATGTGCTGCTACTCGCCATGGGTGCTGCTCAATCAGGGACCGCTCGCTATTCATAAGGACCACATTCCTATAAGGACCGCTATTCATAATTTGAGAAAAGGGTTATTATTCCTAAAGACAGCTATACATAATATGAGAAGAGGGTCGATATTCATGATACAAAATGGGATCGTTTATATTCATAGGGGTCTCTGTTCATAATACTAGAAGAGGGTCGCTATTTATTATATACGTATTATGAATAGCAAACCTAATTTCGTATTATGAATAGCGGTCTTTATGATGAGTACAGTAGTTACCCCCTCTAAAAATTATGAATAGTGCCCCTTCTTCATGTTTATGACTAGCGACCTCGATTTTGTATCATGAATAGCGTTCCTTATGAGAAATGACCCTCAATGTGCATTATGAAAAACGACCCTTATCTCACATTATGAATAGCGGTTCTCATGCCTTCGTGAATAGTGACCCCCTTTTCCTCGTTATAAATAGCGGTCCTTATGAATAGCCGTCCTTAAAATGACTAGCAAAGTTACCCTGTCCTCCCCCCCCCCCCTCACCCAGCGGGGAGGAACCCTGAGCCAGGTGCGGATCAAGCCGGCGGCGAGGGAGGGGCAAAATATTCAGCCGATTGGCCAAATGAGCGTGGGGGGGGGGGGGGGTAGCGAGCACAAATTTTGTTTCAGTGGCTCAACAGGGGGGGGGGGGGAGGGGGTTTGAGCTCTACTTTTTTTTTAAACTTAACATCCCCCCTCCCTTTGGGCAAACAAAAATTGCCTATTTTTTGGGCCAAGGGAAGGGCCCCCTCCCCTGGATCCTTCACTGTCCTGAGCTGCCCCGTGAGTTTCATGGACAACGCAACCTAGTCTATTTCTATCTGTACAATGTTCAAGCATATATACCTACATTCAATTTCACTGAAACATTTCAAAGTCATTCTGAAATGTTTTCGGCCCTCTTGTTGGCCCTATAAACTTGATTTCTAGAAGAACCCCGGAGTGGTCCTCCTGGAGTTTGGGAAAGAATGCAACCCAGGTTTCTGCTCGATTTTTGGTACTTTTAATGAAAGTCGAATTCGCTTTTTTTGCTCTCACTAATATTGTACAGTCCATTTATATAGAAAGCATATACATTAAATTTCACTCACAAATATCAAAGTCATTCTAAAAACATGTCTCAGGCCTTGTGTAGGCCCTAAGCTGGATTTCTAGGGGAATCTCTGAGTGCATGGAGTGGTCCCATGGAGTTTGGGGGAGAATGCAACCCAGTTTTCGTATCAAAATCTGTACTTTTACAAAGTCTAATTCGCTTTTTATTGCTCTCACTAATGTTGTACAGTCTATTTCTATCTGTAATATATATAGAAAGCATATTCATTAAATTTCACTCAAAAATTTCAAAGTCATTCTAAAAACATGTCTCAGGCCTTGTACAAGCCCTAAGCTGGATTTCTAGGGGGAATCTCTGAGTGCATGGAGTGGTCCCTAGCTGGAGTTTGGGGGAGAATGAAACCCACTTTTCGTATCAAAATCTGTACTTTTACAAAGTCTAATTCGCTTTTTATTGCTCTCACTAATATTGTACAGTCTATTTCTATCTATGATATATATATAAAGCATATACATTAAATTTCACTCAAAAATATCAAAGTCATTCTAAAATGTGTCAGGCCTTGTGTAGGCAAGCTGGAGTTCTAGGGGTACCTCTGAGTGCATGGAGTGGTCCCCCGCAGTTTGGGGGAGAATGAAACCACTTTTCGTATCAAAATCTGTACTTTTACAAAGTCTAATTCGCTTTTTATTGCTCTCACTAATATTGTACAGTCTATTTCTATCTATGATATATATATAAAGCATATACATTAAATTTCACTCAAAAATATCAAAGTCATTCTAAAATGTGTCAGGCCTTGTGTAGGCAAGCTGGAGTTCTAGGGGGAATCTCTGAGTGCATGGAGTGGTCCCCTGGAGTTTGGGGGAGAATGCAACCCACTTTTCGTATCAAAATCTGTACTTTTACAAAGTCTAATTCGCTTTTTATTGCTCTCACTAATGTTGTACAGTCTATTTCTATCTGTAATATATATAGAAAGCATATTCATTAAATTTCACTCAAAAATTTCAAAGTCATTCTAAAAACATGTCTCAGGCCTTGTTGCCCTAACCTGGATTTCTAGGGGGAATGTGCATGGAGTGGTCCCCTGGAGTTTGGGGGAGAATGAAGCCCACTTTTCGTATCGAAATTTGTACTTTTACAAAGTCAAATTCGCTTTTTATTGCTCTCACTAATATTGTACAGTCTATTTCTATCTATGATATATATATAAAGCATATACATTAAATTTCACTCAAAAATATCAAAGTCATTCTAAAATGTGTCAGGCCTTGTGTAGGCCCTAAGCTGGATTTCTAGGGGTACCTCTGAGTGCATGGAGTGGTCCCCCGGAGTTTGGGGGAGAATGCAATCCAGTTTTCGTATCGAAATTTGTACTTATACAAAGTCAAATTCGCTTTTTATTGCTCTCACTAATATTGTTCAGTCTATTTCTATCTGTGATATATATATAAAGCATATATATTGAATTTCACTCAAAAATATCAAAGTCATTCTAAAATGTGTCAGGCCTTGTGTAGGCCCAATGCTGGATCTCTTTAAGATCCTGTGAGCGGTCCCCAGGAGTTTGGGGGAGAACGCAACGCATGTTTGGTATTGACCCTGCTTGTAACATTAAGATTATAATTAAATGTTTTTCATTCCAAATTTGCTTTCCCATGATATAAAGAAATTTGTTATTTACATCATTCGGACATCAATTGAAAAGGCACTGTGGGAATACTTCAACAAATGCCGTATCAAAAAGTTTACCATCGCCTTGAAAATGAGTTTGTCTTGCATACCTTTCTTGATAGAGAGTCTTTTGATGCGTTTATAACAAACTACTGTTAATTGATAAGCCCTATTCCTATCGTGCTGAAATTTAATGATCTGAATCCTAATAAGCATTATAACATTACTGTAACATTTTCATAAAATTAAACATTGTTTTTATATTTTTTTTAATTGATTCATTTAATTTTTTCTACGCCCTCTATCATCAATTTACTCATCTAACTATGTATTATTCTGTCAAAGGACCACATATTTTGTTTTAATTTAGTTTTTAAAGTCAACGTGTCTTATATGCTCCATCTTATATTCAATTTATTTGTTTAGGTAACTCAAGCGTGACAGAATGGACACCCAATCCTCACATATTTATGGATTTACTCTTTATTTTTTTATTTTTTTTATAGTTTATTTTGCGGAAAGTTTTCCCCTAAAGTGCAAAAATTAAAAATATATGTTTTGAAAACCTATGATATAATGTATTGGGGCAGGGCTCCCCGAAATGGAGTGCATTGTGATACTTTTGATTCACTCTCCTTAAGGGCTCATCTTTGATTTTTTTCTTTTGTAACTATGCGGGTATTATTTGTCAGTGCTTTCATGGGCCCTGAACAAGCGCATAGCTAGGATTTTATTTTAGGGTTTCGAATCACTTACAGAGTGCGCGAAGCGCCCTAGCTCCTGTGCGAATGCTGAAGCTTTGAAGTTTCATTAAACTATAAACTGAAGACGATTCGTTGTACCGTCCTCTACTTTTAATCCTTTTCTGAATGTTCAAAAATAATGTTTGATTCATTGTTATGCAGTGGCGTAATGAGTAAAAACTTTTTTTTGGGGGGGGGGGGGCAGAACAAAAATTTGCATCACCATCCGACTCTTACATGTTGCATGCCTGTAGGCCCTGCGGAACGTTTTTTTCAAAGTGGGAGAGGAAGGGGCTAAAGTATTTACGACCAGGTAGAGTGAAGCGTAAATTGGCGTGGGGTCCAGGGCCCCTAATAGGGTCCAGGGGACAGAGCTCCAGGAAGCTAGGGGATTTAGGAATTTAACGGTCGGATGAGCATTCAGAGGCCCGCCTTAGGGCCCTTGGTGGGGTCCAGGGGGTGCAGCACGGGGGTGATACAAAATTTCGAATTTTTGTTTGCGCTGGGCTGGGCTGCTGGCTATAGAATTCAAAGCTCGTTTCACAATTACATTTTCTAATAAATGAGTATGATGCATATATAATGTTGTTTCTTTTATAATATTTTTAACACAGTCTTTATCATGTCTCTTTGTCGGGGTCCAGGGGGTGCAGCACGGGGGTGATACAAAATTTCGAATTTTTGTTTGCGCTGGGCTGGGCTGGTGGCTATAGAATTCAAAGCTCGTTTCACAATTACATTTTCTAATAAATGATTATGATGCATATTTATTCGTCCTCTTACTTTTTTCTCTTCTCTCTCTCTCTCTCTCTCTCTCTCTCTCTGTTTTCTTTTTTTTTGGGGGGGGGGGGCGACCCCCCCCCCCCCCCACCTAGCTATGCGCCTGGCACTAACACCGTCCATCTGGATAGGGGCGAAAAACTGAGCGTGACAGACGGGTACAAGCAAAGTGTGCAGGCATTGAAATAATGACATAATACATTAGTAAACAACAACATTTTAAAGCATCTTTCTCTGGTGTGCTTTAGCGGTGAAATGGTCACTTATCATGATAATTAAAGTTTTTTGCAAGAGAAGTTTAATCTTCGATCTTCGATCAAAGCTTTGGAAATATAAAACGATGTAATTTCAAATTCCAAAAAGTACATGCAGAACAAGACCTAAAAAAGCATGAAGTCTGCAAAATTGTATTTTACGTCATTTTTATATATACAAATGAAAAAAACAAATACAAGTACCTACAACAGCGTAACGGAAGGGACACAAAATTGTTTTACCTTTGACCTGCTATAAACGTTACATTTTTGTGCATTTATATTATCTTGAAGATATTAAAACAAATTATTGACAAAACAGATAATATGAACTTCACATACTTTTTACCATAAATATGTAGTTCTTTATTAATTTATGGCTTTAAAAAGGGAATTTGGAGTAAAAATATCGCGAAATTAAAAATGTCAATATTGTTTAATGTACGTTCATCTGATACCGAAGACAACTACAATGTTATTTAGTTATAAATACAAATACACGCTTTATAGACTAAACAATTTCATGAAATTATTCACATTTATATAGTTTTTCATCAGATTTGAAGTTTGCGATTCTTAGCTTGATATAATGTCTGCGTCTTTCGTATCACAAAAAGAAGAAGAGCTTTTGTCAGCAATCTACCCATCTTTTTCTAAGCTTGTACTGATACACACCAAAAGAAATATAATTTGTAATTATTGCTTTGATGGGGAAATTATTTAAAACAAAATTTGACCAGAGAAAACAAAAGGAGGGGGGAGGGGAAATTTGTGTACTAGTGAAGGTTTATGGGTACTTTGATTTTGCCAGCGGGGTGAGGGGGACCCTCTCAGATCCTTAACCGAATGCACCACTGTAAATATCCCGCTTACATGTTATTTACCAAATGAATGATTAACAATTTCGATAAATTGGTCGTTGATGATTCGGACATGTATATTACAAGATTTGTGTTGTAGAAATGGATAAAATGTACTTGAACAAAGCAATATACAAAATTATTTATACTGCTGATAAGAAGAAGCAGCAGCTGTATTGACTTACTAGTTATAGTTATAGTTACTATAACTACTACACATACTACTACTGTAGTAGTATGTGTAGTAGTAGTAGTAGTAGTATAGTAGTAGTAGTAGTAGTAGTAGTAGTAGTAGTAACGTATCGGAAGTTGTAACACAAAACAGTAGTAGTAGTAGTAGCAGCATAAAAGGACACGTATCGCATCTCCGATTTATCTATGTATCTACCGGACCCCGTGCAAGGAAATGATTGATATGGCGACCATGCCTTTTTGCCTTGCCACATGTTCTTCAACGCTTTGTAATATACTTCCTTTCTACGTTTATAGAGAGCTTTGTACAATCACTAACAAACCTTCTTAGAACATATCATTTTAGCAATTGGAGGAACTTTAGGGATGTTCCATTTGCTTCCTCCCCCACCCCCTCCCCTCCCCCTCTTATAGTATACCTGCTTGATGTTATTTTGTGCGCTTAGAAACAGTATGTTATGTACTAATAGAGGACTATTTGAGACCAATGGTTATTAAAGTTAAAGTATACATGATGTAGCACATATCAAATACACCCAAGGAAAACAAAAACAAAAACAAACAGAACATTTCACAGACAGTGATGAATGCATATGTCCGAGTAATATATGACAGTCACGCAGGCGCGTACGCAGGATTTTTTCAAGGGGGGGTTTTAACATTTATAAATCGGGCCGAAAATTTCGCAACGACTCAGCCAGCCGCTGAATAAGCGGGGGGGGGGGGGGGGGGGGGGGGGGGGTAAGAGGACACATTTTTTTTTTGGGGGGGGGGTCTCGGAATTTGAAAATTTGACATTTTGCTCCGATGGGGGGGGGTAAGGTCAGCTTTTTTAGGTCAACCATGGGAATTTTTTTTTTTTTTTTTTTTTTTTTAATTTAAAAAAAAAAGGGGTTTAGAGAAATTTAGGGGGGTTTACACACACAAATTACCAAAGGGGGGGGTTCAACCCCCAAACACCCCCCCTGTGTACGCGCCTGCAGTCACGTATATTATGTATCAGAGGCTCTGCGTGGCTGCACAGACTGGGATTGCAGGCTCGCAAACAAGAACATCTTTCACTAACGTGTAAAGGGTCATTTTGTGACTATACGTAATTATTTTGGTAATACATTGGTGAGGAACTACAAAATTCCTGGACTTTGTCAATTAGAGAGTATTACAAAAATGAATGGTCAAAGTGAAACTACAACTACACTACCTAAAATAACATACATAGTATTTGTAATAAAAGTAATAGTGTTACTAGAGTACCAGTAGGCACATTGACCTAATTATTTTTATTATTTATATTATAATTTTATTATCACTATTATTATTATCACTATTATTATTATCATTATTTTTTTAATTATTATTATTATGATTGATATTATCATCACTATTATTATTAGTTGTAGTAGTAGTAGTAGTAGCAGTAGTAGTATTATCATTCTTGTCATTAATACTGTAGTGTTATCATCATAATAATTGTTTAATTGTTATTAGCACTACAATGGTAGAACAAGCACTGACACCCAGTAAACTAGTTCATGTAGCATTTTTACTACTACTAGTATTGGTTGTGAGGGAAGTAGAATGGTAAAAAATGGTTTGTACGTATCATTCGTGAAAACTGGAAAAATTCACCTCACTAAGATATTTTGATTGGGGGGGGGGGTTTCCATATTCAAGCTTATAAACATTGATCTTAATATTTACTCGATTCGTGAATGATTTGTGGAAGCATTCTAATAAAAAAATTAAACTGTTTCTATCAAAACCAACTTTATATCAGGGTGGACTTCCCCCTTTAACTGAAAGTATCACCAGAGACGAATATTAATGACTCCCAAATATCAGAAGCATAACTTTAATTCCATTCTAGTTCGTTTATCAGAATAAATGCTATAATCTTAACATAAATACAGTAGGATATTGAAGTCCTGTTCAGTCTCCAAAAATAAGTCTGATTGAAACTAGCGTTGGGCACTTAAACTTTAGGAATGGAATGTAGAAGGACATTTGACCAATTTTATCGTTCACTTGGGATATAATGGGATTTGTGGTGAGCTCCCTCTCCCTCTCTCTCTCTCTCTCTCTCAACTTATTTTACAATACTTCTTTTGATTTCATGCTCTTTCCGTCCATGCTCTTTCTTATCCAGCTCTGTTCTTTACATGAAGTTGTGCAGATATATAAATATGTACAGTGATGTGGAAGATCTAATCTATGTGTACGGTAAAAAAAAGAACAGGCGCAATCCTAGCCCAACTATGTTTTCTACACCTCCGGTGATTGCACTATATTTCAGTTAGAATTTAGTGGCATAATATGTTGCAGACATAATGGTATATTTATTCTAACCTCTGGTTTTACCCCAAAATGGAATTCTTTGATGCCATTTCATTCGACAATGTATATCAAGACTAAATTTATTAATGAGTCATCATTCGTTTAATTTTTAAATGGATGTCATATTTAGACACGTGACGTAATCAAGTGGTATAATCACTCGATCGGGATGTAAGATGGTAAAATGTTAATTGTTATCTCTCTTTATCTCTCTTTTCAGAAAATGTATTTTGTTTATTGCGTTTTCTCTCTCTTTCATGTCTATCTTTTCATTGTTGTTGTTATCACTGGACGTGGAGGCCTGGCCACCCATGCTCTTAATTACCTACACCACTTGTGCCAGGAGACAATTGTGTTGTAATGGATGATTCTCTGCTTTGTTTTTGCAAAAATATATATACAGCAGGGTAACTACCTCGGTATCTATAATTATAAACGACACTGGACAGATGTTTGAACAACAGCGATACAGAATTACAATGATTTTATTCCAAATTCCATCACTTTCTATAATTTCCTTGTTCGTGCTAGTCTTCAACACTCATTTTTGGTGTGAAAACAATGCAGTAAATGGAAGCCAGTTGAATTCCAATTTCCATGCCGGTGTTGAATTAGCATTTTAGAGGTGTCTTTTCTAAGACTCCGAGTTGATGTTTGGTTGTGCAATGTTTGAAACATCAGGGGCCTTCTGTCAATTGACAATTGAACAACGATTTCATTTTAAGATCTCCAGTAGCTGATAATACTAATGAAATGAATATACAATGTAAGCATCTTCTCCATTTTATATATTAGCCCCATATCAAGCGATGCGATTATAGCCTTGCAATGAGAGTACACGCTCATACCATAGTAGGTTCATGTTTATACATTAGTGTACGGTGTACCTACTTAATGTACTCCTATGATACATAATATGCCATGTCCATTGGAAGACAAGGAATTGACCCCTAGCTGCCACATTCCTAAAGTGTGGTCAGAACAGGAATGTGGCAAGGGTCAAACCCTTGACCCCCGATGGACATGGCATGTGTCTGAACGTCTGAACATTGTATGTGCACTGCTTGGAAATGCCCACACACTCTGCAAATTATTCATTGAACAACTCAATATCAATTGTGAGCATATTGGAGGCAATACTGAAGTAATTGTTTCTTTGTTTATATTTTGTTCTGTGATATAATCATAAAATACAAAATACAGCATGAGTTGACTTTGTTCAGAGTACGATTATGCGAATTTAAATTTGGTTTCGAAGTAAAATTAATAAGGACATTCTGAGACATTTCTACCAAATCATTTTAATCCTTTAATTATGTACTTGCAATTCTGCATGTATTTCAGCGAAAGCAATGTTTATGTAAAAATTATGATTTATGTTTCTCAACATAACTGTTTGTAATAGGTCAATTTGATTCAAATCCGTTAATTCGGCTGACAGACACGGGTTCAGTTACTAAATCACATCTTTTATTTTATAATTTTTAAACTTTGGTAATCATTTCCCTTTTGTGGCAGAAATCTATGTTATTCCCATTAGTCTAGAGTTCATCAGAAGGAAACAAAAGTATGATATTGATAACATTGTTGGTGATAGTATTTTTATTTTTCATGATCGAAAACGACATAGGTGTGCATAAGGTAGCTGCTCAGGCACTTTAATAGACGCTTGTTCCAAACATAATACATGTACATGTATATCTGTTAACAGTTTCAGATCAGAGACTGTGCCTCACAGACTAGTTATTTCAAGGCGTGTTTCATTCCCTTGCCCATGTTACCGGAAGGACTCTGTTTCAAACGTTTCGCGGGGTTTTATCAGACTTGGCGCGCCGTATCTTCCCAACATTGTGCTTTAATTTAGCCCATAATATTGCCAAAAGGAAATAATCATGTGGAATATGACTACCGATTTCAATGACTGGCTTATTAGTCCTTTATGTTGGATGCATATTTGGTGCTACAGTATTCCTGGTATCCATTCCTGAAATGATATTAAATGGTGGATTGATGCTGAGAAACATGAGATGAACCACGTACATCATCACTCGAGTGTCATCAGCTGTGCAGGTAAAAAAGTTCTCCCTTTCCATAGACACAGAATATATTGCGATAGTCTCAAGCAAAGTATTTATCGCCAATGCTGTTTTGTATATATACACCCCTGCATCAACCAGACTAGGAGACAATATGTATTTGTGTATATGTCATTAGATATATGTCTCTTTCACCAGATCACTGTACTCATATTAATACCATTCGTGTTATTATCTCTTTGAAGTGACGTTGTTGCGTTATGTTACTCTAACTGTAATAGTAATATATTTTGAGTGGTTGCCAACTGGCCGTCTAGCCAATTCTATTTTGCAATATAATCAGATTATCCTTTGGTGAGCCTTTTTCATGGCAATCACTGCAAAAATAAATTTCTCGAGCATGGTCTGCAATAATGGAATTACAAACATGTTTATGCTGTGAATTGTGGAACACACGAGGGTTACATTTTCACTCATTCGTATATATTGCAGTTGGAAGGGCGATCGACTATTATCATAAGTCAAAACTCTAATTTAGTATTCCCGAAATGCTTCAAGTTTAAAGGTACTATGTCCCTTTTGCAGCCAACCTCAAATGCTGCATGTGGAACTTTGCGGGAATTATGAATATGTCATGTATGTCCTATCTGTGAAATTTGAACGTTAGCAGTGTCCTCATATTCAAATTATGCAAGGAAATCCGTTTACTTGCTAGACTTCACTGTCAGACACTATTGAGTGACTGACTGGCTTTTTGTCTTCTTTGGTAATAACATGAAAAGTTAAGTGAATTCCCCTTTATATTGTTGAATTTATTTCAATCACAAACTGTACCTTTATTCCAGAATTTGATAAAAAAATAACAAATTTGATTTAACTTAGAATAACTGGTATTACGAAAATGCCAAAAATAGTAAATAGGAGATGGGAGAACCAGGTTTTTATTTTGAGTGATTAATTTGTTTCTTCAATTGTTTTGTTGTTGTTGAAAGTACCGTTATAAGGAAATTTAACCAACGTAACTTGTTGTTCTTCGATGGATTTTTTGGCACCATATTTAATAAGACCATTCCCACTTATACAAAGTATAGGGGATGGGAAAAGGAGGAATCATGTCTTTATTTAACTTGAATACTGGATTTATTTTCCATTTTTTCCATTCTATTTTTTAGTAAATATTTAACGAAATTGTATCGGTGCGATCGTTCTTCTTTCTTGGAATGTCTGAAACATTATTTCATAGGAAGGTTCATTTCAATTGTGGTAAACAAACTTATTGCTTTGTATTCATTTCAGTGTCAGTTTAGTAGATGTATCATCGGGCCGAGAAGGCAGGTATTATATATTCTATTCTATATAATTATTATATCTAGATCTCCAAAATAAACATACACAATCAATTAACAACTATACCGGTGTAATTTTTTTTGGAATGACAGAAAATTTACTGGAAAATAACCGAGGGATAAGAAATGAGATGTGTCAGTCACAGACCATAAACGTACCACCAACGTTGGTGGTACGTCTATGGTCAGACACGGATAGAAAAGTTCAAATTTACAACCACACGCACTGCATAATCACATTTTACACATACACATTAGCGACGTACTTCAGCAAACAATACTCGACAAAATGTTTTCCCGTTATTTCACTTTTTGTGTGACCATTAATGGATTTCTTTCTTTTTACTGCCTTCATCTTCTATTTCTCCATATGTATATATTTGCTTTTCTGTTTCTTTCTTTCCTTATATATTTTCAATGTTTTTCTTATTTCTCTACCTCTCTTTCCATAATTGTATTATTTCTTTGTTTCGTCCGTTCTTTCTCTATATGTCTTTTCTGATGTATTTCTGAGTTTTCTCTTCTTTCATCTACTCTCTTTCCTAATATATTTCTTTCTTTCTCTTTCTATTCTTTCTGTTGTATTGCCTTGTCATTTGATTCATCTTCTTTTTCTATATTTCCTTATGCATTTATTACATTTTCTTTTCTTTTGAGCTTCTCGTTTATTATTTTCGGTTTGTAAATAATGAGCATGCGATATACGCTGTTGTTCATAAAGTCTTTGATAACACTTATTATTTTCTCAACACTTTGATGATCAATTTCCTCATAATGACAATCAAACCACAATAATCTTTACAAACTTGTTTTTCTTCTTCAATTTCTTCAACCTTGGTCAGTGTAACGAAATTATTCCAACGTTATGGTATTAGTGTATGACTGAAAATACTTTATAACATTTGAAATGAATGCATTCGTATAATTACTGTAAGGTGGTTGGCTTGTTTTATTCTGTACAACGCAAGTAAATGACAATGTTTGGTAAGGTTGTACTCATTTTCCTTAGGTCATAGTAATCGACGTCTTGACATGAGACTATCTTCCCCATGCAGAAAACTGACTTGACGTTGGTCGATTCCTTTCGTTCGAAGTTTGTTTTCACCTTAAATTTTCCATTTTAATCATATTTCAAGCAAGATTAGCAATTTCTTTTACAAAAGTCATACAAACAATCATAATTTGGTAATATTCACCTCTCAGCCAGCGCGTGACCTTGTCTGTCCATTAGAAGGAATTCGTGGTTTCGAGGCATAGTTGTTTGCCCAGACCCTTAATAGAAACATCACATAGATGCATGCACTACAATATTTATAAACAACCTTAATATGGAAGCAAGCTTAATTAATATCTTTTATTAGTACTTAGTACATTTGATATTGATGATTTCGAGTTTTTGGTATAACTATTCGTTAGAAAGAGAGAAAGGAAAATCAATATATAGTGCAACGGGTATGAAAACATAATCTAGTCAGTGGCCGGGTCTTCTAAACCACTGCATTCCACCGAGAGTCAAAATTAAGATAGTTTCTCGTCGTGTTGCCTCGAATTATGACCGTAATAAAACTGTCAGACTAAAATAAGACACACGACCTTCGTCATAGGCCCATGTAGTGTACGAACAGTCGAACATTACTCTTAAAATTATCTTCTGTAAAAAATGCCATAAGATAAGAATAAGTCAGTTTGTCCGCGACAAAATGTAGACTGTTTCAAGAAAATTTCGCTGGAATTGAAGACCTTGGCAAGATCATTTTAAGTCATTTTGGCCGGCCAGTTCATAGTGATAAGGATTGTCAAATGCACTTTCAACTTCTAGTTCCTGATACGTTATTCTACACAGTATAATGCCAAGATTAATATCTCTCGCATCCGTTATGAAAGGTATTAAATTTGTTGCGGTTATTGGGATAGATTGTTATTTTTAAAGAGGATCTCTAGTATGTTTTCAGCACGCACTTGGCCTGTCGGAACATGAAATAAAGAAACAAAGAAATTAACTTAGAAGTGTGACGTTCACTTGCATTATGCATCATAGGTAACAACGAAACAATATAAATGTATACATCAGATATATACGAGGTCAAGGGGAAATGAAAAGAGGAGAAGAAGAGGCGGCAGGAGAGAGAGGGTGGAGAAAGAGGGAGAGATATATCTATATTTTTAAAAAAAGAGAGAGTTGGAGAGACAGGGAGAGAAAGAGAGAGTGAGAGAGAGAGAGAGAGAGAGAAGCAAAGAGAAGTAGATGAATAGAGAGAAGGTGAAAGAAAACAATGTATTTGTTCATAGTACTGATAAATGAATTTAAATGAAATGAAATAATCATGGTAAACATGTTAAATAAGACACATCTTAAAACAGAACTACTCATACACGGACAGCAACAGAAAAGGTAAGGAGTGATGGAGAAAATGGAAAAAATAAGGGGGAGAGTGACGGGGGAAATTTTAACAAGAGTAATCAGGCTTACTCGAAAAGCCATAGTGAGATGAATAGAGTGGAATGATTTTAAGAGACAGATGAGAAACATCAGGAAAGAAAATAATATATCAAACGGCTTATAGACAGACATAGCGAGAGACAGAGGAAGAAAGGGGGTAAAGGGGATGGGGCTCGGTGTAAAAATGTCAGAGTTAAAAATGTCAGAGGTAAAAATGTCATAATTGTATCGAATGGTGATGATAACCTCTGAATTCTGGTTTGGAATAGCCATTAAGTTTTCTTCAGTGAAGGTTAATGTGGTTAATAGAGGAACATAAGGATTGTCAAATGCACTTTTAACTTCTAGTTCCTGATACGTTATTCTACACAGTATAATGCCAAGATCAATATCTCTCGCATCCGTTATGAAAGGTATTAAATTTGTTGCGGTTATTGTGATAGATTGTTATTTTTAAAGAGGAACTCTAGTATGTTTTCAGCATGCACTTGGCCTGTCGGAACATGCTGTACATCCGCTTTGCTCGATCCCATGAAATCTCTACAGGAAAAAACGAATAATGTCCTATCATGTTTTCATTTATTTGATCCGTATTTGTAAAGAAATTAACTTAGAAATGTGACGTTCACTTGCAAAATACATTATAGGTAACATCAAAACAATATAAATTTATACATCAGATATATACATCAGAGGGGGCGTCCAAAAAACAGCCCTTTCGACGAAAAAAATAATATTTTGTAAATTATATTTTAGGGATTTCTTGAAAAAGCATGAATCTGGTGTCATATGAAAGAAGAAAAAATTGTTCACATTTTAACATCAATTTTGAACAAATTGGGATTAATTAGCATCGTAATTGTGTGTAAGTAACGTGATTTTTCGTGATTTAAAAAATACAACTTTTTTTCCACATATTGAAATCGGAGGGGTGTCTTTTTTCGTAACTTCCCGATATTTTTTTGTCCATGTACAAGGACAATATCTAGTGCGAAGGTGAGGATTATATCTCTTTAAAATTTGCTAGGTAATATTTTTCGTTTATCTTTGTTATCTTGTTATGTTTTTTTTAATGTTTTTTAAGTGTTATTACAGGTGGAAAATAGATATACTGGGATTCTCTTTTAGAACTCTAGAATGCTTTTGCCCATAGAGGGCTAGGGCGTTTGGTCATTTAATTTGTCATGGATATCCTAATGTAAATTTATATTTGCTATTTCCCCCTTACATTGGAATATTTTTAATTTGCAGGTGTAAGCAGGAGGGAAAAGAAAATCCAAATTGCACAAATTTGTCCCTCTCTTTCTTAATGTTGTTCCTCAGTCTAAAAGTGCATTTTTATTTTCATTTTCATCAGAGGCATAAAAACAAAAGTGATAAGTTAAGGTGGTATGCATACGTCATACATACAAATATATATATATATATATATATATACAGAGAGAGAGAGCGAGAAAGAGAGAGAGAGAACGCGCATGAGAGAGAGAGATAGAGAGAGAAAGAGATGAAGAGGAATAGATTGAGAGAGAGAGAGAGAGAGAGAGAGAGAGGGGAGGGGATTAATGGTCCCCGAACAAACCGCTATGGGTTTTCCATACTTGGAAGGCATATATAATTTTATGTAGGAAGAATTAATGATGGGGTCATTACGATCGTATATTGCTTTTGCTGTGTGTCTCCTGCATTATCTTGTCAAGCTTTCTCTCTATATTTTCATGATCTTCTTTAGGACTCATGTTTATAATCGACAGGTTTATTTTGATGTTTATAACGGTGACGCGTTTTAATCTGCATCATGCTTTTCTGAGTGGTTAGTCTCTGATCATTAATGCTGTTTTGCGTAATTATGTGTTTTCTTGCTTTCGTATGCATTTCAATCCTATCTCTCTCTCTCTCTCGTAATTCCCTTGCCTTCTCTCTCTCTCTCTCTGTCCGTTTCTATTTTTCAGCGTCTACTTACACCACGCCGTTTCTCTCTTTCATACACTCTCCAATCTAATTCTCTCTTGTTTTCTGTAAAAAGCGCTTCACCCTCTGTCTTTATTAATGTTGCCCACCTCTTATCCGACTTATTCCAGTTTACGTGAATAAAGCTCTAAGGCGATATTCAAAATGTAAATGGTTTTTATAATTATTTAATTAAATTTCTTGCGATGTTTCCTCTTCTACCATCTTTCAACAACAAGAACATTTTGGATCCCATGAGTTCAATCAGTTATAGATCGATCCTTCTCTTGTATACAAATGTACAAAGACATATTTTCTGTTTGTAATTCCCTGAAAGTGCGTATGATTATGTACACACGTACAATAAACACAATACTCCACTCTGAGAAACAGTCAGTGTTGGTAAAAGTCGAAGGGATTGTATTTTCCTCAATTTACAATTTCCTAGACTTGTAAGAAAAAAGAAACCACTTATAATATGTTATGTCTTGAAATGTCTGCATTTTGGGGAAATTTCACTTTGAGTGATCTTTTGTTAAATGAATATCATTTGTTACCATTCGATAACTTGCTCACTAACTTATTGATATCTTAAAGATGAAACTTCGTATGGTCATTGTAGATGAATTTTATTGTTGCTGATTAATCTCACAATAGCCTATACAAAAATAAGATTTTATGAATAATGACAATGTATTTGGATTGACAATATATATCTTTCTTGCCGGACAAATAAAACAAAGGTAGCTGTTCTCCTCCTGAAGCTGACAATCGAATAAATATTAGAACGGCTAGCTCCACACATACATACACACACACACACACACAAACACAAACACACACACAATCAGAAGATTTTTACCAAATGACCTTTAAAAAACAGCCATTTTTTGTACCTTGATAAACAAATCATCACAACTTCAACATATATAACAAAATCCATATAGCCACGGATCTATTTGGTCTATGACATAACCAAATAAGTTGCTCATCAGATGATAAAACAATCATTGAAAGCAAATGACAGTCTTACTGCATATATAAATACATGGAACTATTGTCTCTACAATTACTGATGAGATAATTACAAACATTTGTTGTTCTTACAACAAATTCCATATTCTGCAAGTCCTACTGTATACTCTTTGTTTCCACTTTATGTATGTTTACATATTCAATACATTTCGGATATCAATAACACGTTACAGCAGTCCTGCAAATCCATGAACATGGGAAATATATCAAAAAGAAATTCACCGGCTTTCAGATGATTCCAGAATTTATCAAGGCAATCAATGAGCCTGTAATAAAAGCAATTTGTTGTCAATACATCCCAAACAGAGAGAAATACATCTCTCACAACGTAACGCACATTGCAAGACTCAACTTATCACTTTCTGTTGTTCAGGTTTACAGCACATCAAATGACAAAATCATTACCACACAGGCATTAAAGAAAACGATCATTACAATAGAGACATAAAAGGAAAGAAATGTACAATAGAGTATAAATTGATACATGTCACAAACTAGAATAGATCATATCAAAGTTAGGAGTAAGATTAGTTAGATGTCTCCATTCTGGGAAATGATGTAATGACACAATATTTAAATTCAATGTGCATGGATGTTCTTTTTCCATTTGACTGAAGAGCAAAACAAAACAAAAAGCATAATTCTAAACAAATATATGATACAATGTATAATGATTATGATATATTTACACACATATACATATTAAATAATTTATCATGCTTTTGTACATCTTATCAAGAAATGAGTATGTTCACTTCTTGGCTATGACGATTACATTTAGGGAACAAATATGTTCAATATTTTAATCTAAAAAAACAAGTAATGATTGGATTGGACAGAAATAAGTCTAAAGCTTGTCTAGATCGAGTATATACATTCTACACATGGTATTGTTCAACAATCTTTCTTGATAATGGATAAATAATTAAACAGGAAAAGTCGAAACAAATTACGTTACCCGTAGTTCATGAAATAAATCCTCAGGGTGGTATACCGGAAATTCTTACAGAATACATGTATCACCGAGATGAAGGATATATCAACAGATCATTACGAATTAGATTCCTGATGAACTTGTTATGATAGTACAATGCGATATAAATGTGATATCATTATGACAGTGTATCAAATATGAGTACACAAACGGTTGGATTGTTTATCAAACAATCTATTGAGATTTTAGATTTGTTCAAATCAGATCGCTTCTGTTCGATTCATTTAATATTTCACATTTCACCTTCTGCATTGTCAGTTCTACTTACCAGGAATCTAATGATAGTAACAATACAATTTCTTTTTGGATACAAATAAGTTCACATAAATTGTATTTGTTTGTAGTTTGTTGTTCCTTGTAACTGAAGAAGAAATGAAGAAGCCTAAGTAAAAGCATGTTTGCTGAGTGTAGCCTGTATATTGTAGGCTCTAGTTTATATTGGAAAAGATTGTTTTAACATTGCAACCCAACTTATGGTCGCTAGGAAACCCCTTTTTATGATTATGTTAAATGGTAAGGGTTCACAAGCCGTCAAACTTTTGCTTACCTTGAAGCTTCAAGTGTGATTGAAATAGGTTTCTGGCTTTAGTATATGTAAGTATCAAGACAGGGCATAAGTATTCTAATGTTTATGATACTATATTCCATGCATTTTAACTTTAGATATCCTTCAGTTAGTTATTCGGGTAGCCTGGTTACCGCCTCACTTGACAAGTTATTTTTTGAAGTCCGTAGTAGTCTGCTGCCATCACGTGGTCTGATGAGGATCATCTTCCAACGTTGATACGTTGTTGCTTGACGGCCAAACCACATATTACATAACCGTTGCACTATCCTTCCACTATAATTATGGAAACATAAGAATACCAGAAATAATATAAATATAATGATGGTTTTCTAAAAAATGAAGTTCCTTTCAAATAAGCAATACATTTTGGCAGTTGAATTTGAGAGAGGTGTATTCTATTTTTTTTAAAATAATAATCATAGTTTGATTCGATTTCATAAGATGTTTATTTATTCCATATAAATCAACATATTTATATTTACAATCTTATAACTTAAGATGTATGATAATGACACGGTATGTACATAAAATGGATCATCTTAAGCATAAGCTTAAAGTTACGTCCTCTCGGAAATGAAAATAAGAATACATACAAATTGAAGCTATGCATGAAAATTAGGTCAGGAAGGAAGCAAGATTTAAACAAATAGCATAGAAAGAGAAGGGACAGAGATGAGCGGGGAGAGAGAGAAGGTTTCATTTATGATAGGATTGAAAGGAGTACATATAAATCAAGTCGAGTTTTGCATGTTTAGAAAATCATCTTTGGACAGCTACTATTCATAACAAAAGGGACATTCTTAAAATAAATTATAAGTTTAAAAAAAAGTTTCAGAGATTGAAATTGATGTAGGTCAGATATCTATCGGGTAAATAGTTCACAACCATTTATATAGGGGTTTTTTTTATTTATGTTAACCTTTGAATTTCAATCACTAAGGCGATGTATTCATTCACATGTTTTCATTCGAAGAAGAGAGAAATTGATGTGCAATGCTAGGATATCATTTGGTAAAACCAAAATTAGATTTAAATTTGACTACTATTTGCAAGCAATTTTACATTGATGAAATACTTTTGTTCAGAAATGTACTACCAGCCTTACGTTTCAGGCAGGGAAGATTTGAAACATATATGCCTACACTCCGTACCATCTTAATGTCATAATTTCTTCATGAAATCATATTTGTTGTTGTTTCTATTGCAGAATTAAGAGTACAATGATAAAAGCAGTTTGATTGAAAAATGCAGGCCACAAACAACATTATTTATCTTTAACATGTTTTGAAAAAAACAGTGTGATTCGAAGGAACTTCTTTCCAATATACACTCGTATGTTCAAACTCATGCTATATTGTAAGCAGTATGTTTTATGCATCTACTTTTTGCCATTGTGCGATTAAAGTGTAGTTTATGTTTGTTAAGGTAGAGCAGTGCGACTTTAGTTGGAATTTCTCTCCAATATATATCCTATATTCAAACTCATGGATATTGCAGTATTTTAAGAAGCATGTTTTACCATTCTACTTTTCGCCATGGTTCTAATTTGACTCACTCATATCATCATTTTAATTTGCTGAGATGCATGCTATATGATCATTTGACTCATTTCTTTCAGTAGAGCTATAGCTAGTATAACGGAAATTTGTCTTCCTTTCATCAGGTTTTAAGGTCATATCGCTTTTAAAACAAGAAGACGAAGTACAATGAGCGTTTTCTCCTTATAGGCTACATCATGTAAACGAAGAAAAAGTACTCTTTAACTAAAAAAAATGTCATATAGTTGTGAAAAGCCTTTTTTTCTGTGTTGTTATATTTCAGTTTCCGGATATCATTACACAGATCAAGAACAAAGCTTTTTGCTAGAAGTGATCATTTTAATCAGACCGGAATTAACATATTAAGGACAGCTTAAATTATTGGTATTGTTTATTCTTGGGTACCGATAGGGCGGAGTTAAATGTGGATAATAACAAATAGCCTACTTTGAATCGATGGAATGAAAGAGGGAGAAGAATCAGTCGGAGGATGGGCATGTAACCCATTGGTATATCTTACCACACCATGCTTCACGGTGACAGTCAGCTTGCCTTCACTGTTTACATGAGAAATCAGTGGATCCAGATCCGCGCTCGTACGACACAAATCCAACCTATAGTAATAAGAATTTAAAAAAGTATATTTCGGGTGGGGGGAATACATTATCTTCTGAACTAACCTGAAGTACGATACCATCAGAGATGTATGCTATATGATGTGAGAATAGATGACAATTTATTACACATCGGACCTTGCATAATTTTGCTCTGTATTTAGATTGCATGACTGCAAACCATGGTATCATAACTGTGCATGTAGGATACAGCAGGTCTATGAACATCATGATGAATAAAATAAATAAAGTATTGAATTTAAATTTATCTTAAAGTGACTCGGTAACATTGCCTCAGATTCTGAAACAAAATCCTGGATTTAGCTCATGATGCAATCATAATTATAAACCTTTAGTTCAGTCACTCAGGAATCTCATGACTTTTACAAGCCGATCGCCTTTATGCCCTTAATTAAATGAAATTGGTATGAATAAATCCTGAAATGAAGAGATCCTCAGATCATGTAAACCATTGTTAAAAAAAACCGATACAGCCCCCTGCATTCAAAACCTAAATGCAACTACCCCAAACTAATTAACCAGTAATAACGGTAGGTGGCTTGTGGAGCAAAGTGTTGCCCTAGTCGAACTCCTTTTGATAACAAATTCAAGTGTGTTAAATTAACGATAGTTTTCCTCTGATCATGCTTATAATGCTTATAAGATAAAAACATATTTAGAATCAGGTATCTAGGTTGTACCAACACCATGTAAGCATAAATTCTATATCTAAAGGTATGGAAGAAATTAAAATTTAAATATGTTCATCTTAATATCGTTGTAAATAATCCAATGGTCTAGATGTTCGTGTACAGACTTAACACAATATATCACAACAATATGCAAATGAGCGTTCATCAAAAAGGAAATGACAAATTAATATTATTTCATAGCTTCCACCATTAAAATGTTTTGTAAATATATGTTCGTATTATATTGCATCCAAGTACACTCTTATAACAATTAACGTATTACGGGTCTCTAGACATGGTGGAATAGTTTTCTGACTATATTGAGCTATCATTATTATATGGAAATATAAAGTAGAATTAAAACTTTCCATTTTAATACCAAGAAATGAATACTTAATTTGCATACTATGCATAAAGTACTGCTCCAACCCATCTTGAAATGTATTCATCCTGTTCGGTGGGACAATGCCAATATCCATGATATTATTTGAATTGATTTACCTGGGATCTTGGAAGGCAGATTATGATAAAAATATGAATTTTGATATCTCTCTGCTGAAAGCTTTTTGCATATTTTGCAAACATTAATCCTAATGTTGATTTTAAAACATTTCCATCGTTTTGTTGACATTGAAAATATTTCATTGAACACTTGATTTGTTTACATTGGTTATTTACAAATATTTTGAGATGAAAATATGAATTTTAACAGTTTGATATTGTCTCTGAATTTTTTTTTATTGTGTTAACTGACCTTAAAACATCCCTTGAAGAGCTAAAACCCTTTTAATTAAGTATTTAAATGCATATTTTTCATAAGACAATAATTCTTTGTTCATATTACGGAATTTTCTCAAACCGATATTATGTTACTTAGAGTATCACATGCATTCCTAGTTCTCAAAAGTGGGATAGAGAGGGACTGAGAGAGAGAGAGAGAGGGGGGGAGAGAGAGGGGAGAGAGAGAATGGTAAAGAACACGAAGATGTGTTGTACATGAAAATTTCGAAGATTTTGATTATTATGTGGCAATCATTACCCTGGTAAATCAAAATGAGACTCACTCTATGCTTGTCAGGTGAGGATGAGTCTTCATGAGTTGGATGATCTCAGCTACCTTCTTGGTGTACAGGTCAATGCAGGTAAGGGACAGCTTGGTGAGCCGAGGACATGATGTTTTAACCGCCTTGCAGAACGATACGGGATCATCCAGTATAGTACATGATTTATAAGGCTGGAGTGCCTGGATGTGAAGGTGAGTTAGATTATGGAATGGACAGCAGGCCGTTGTGACGATATCTGATGTTACGATATGTGATGAGACATTTCTCCGTCTTGACCAGAAAAGTTTCATAGTTTTCACTCGGGGACATGATGTATGAAGTCCAAGATTCCACAGACTTGTCACATGCTTACCGTCCACAGATAGCTCATCTACTGAGGTTATTTGACGATTCTACATGAAACAGCGGTGAATAATCAATGGAAACCAACGTCAATGTAAGAAATTATATTAGATATTAAAACTGACTCATTATGATTTTAATATAGTACTTTTACTGTTCAGTTCATGCTTGGTAAATATTCTACAAATATATAATGATAATACTAGAGGGTTTTCATCAGTTTAAAGTAAGAAGAAATAAAGAAACGCGTATTTTTGGGGGAAATGGGACAAAGAATACAACATTTTAAAACTTTTGGATGCCGAGATTGTGAATGATTTAGAGTTTGTTCCATTAACATTACAGGCATGTTAGATGCCATTCCGGATCAACTATAACCGATTAACTTTTCCAAAATAATACAAATACCTCTATGTTTTCCAGTTTAGTGATCCAGCAGATTATGTTTGAATTAATTTGATTTGATTTATTTATTTCTGTTTTATTCTATTTTTCTTTTGCATTTTTACAAATATATAACAAACAAAATATTGCAAATTTTACACATTTCAAAAGAATATAATGTCGAATAAAGTTACTTATCGAAAACATCAAACAGGAGGGTTTACAAAGTGAGCAAAGCTTGATAGCATGACTACCCTCAATGGATACATAATAATACGAAAATGGTGGAACAAATATTGGTAAAAGGGGAAGGAGAGAGAGAGAGAGAGAGAGAAAGAAGAAAAAAGAAAGAGGGGTGTACATCAAAATTCACAGATGTATGTGGTTAATGTTTTATGAAGATAAAAAAAGAGATGCACATTGGAATATTGGGTGGCCAACTTGGGATATATTATAGAATGAGAAGACTCACGAGGTTTTGGACATTAGGCATAAACGTATACTGCCCTTCCTTTACAAAAAGGTTTGTCTATCAAAAGACTCTAGAAAGGGTGTTAACGGTATTTTGGATACAAAACAATTAGTGGATTACCCCCTGTATGACATAACACATCATGACTGCATTGCCGATACAAGTTTTTTTTTCCACATCATTAGCATTATCGACGTTCACTATTTCATAACGTGTATTCTTTTCCAGCTGTTTCTGAAACCTTCTAAAAATGTTTCTTAATTTTGTCCTTTTCCACCAACATGACCAAAGTCAATTAACTAACGAGGGTCCTCCTTTTCAGTGGAAGATGACTTTTTACTACTCATTATCATCTTTTTGTATTGTGGTGTTCGTTCAGCCAGACTAAATCAAATCATTTAAATGATTTCACATTATTGAAAGTTTAACGTTTAATGATGAAAACATAATCAACACAAATCTCTTTAGAAAATAGCAAGCGGCAATCATTCATCAATCGTTTTTTAACGAGTTTTAAGAAAATATGCATGGTTACACTTCATCCCAAATTGAGAAACTTATTACAGTGAATGTATAGATATTTTATATCTGTACAACATTTAATAAATATTTACTAACCCCGTAGTATGTCGTTGTTAACTTGATTTCAAGAAAAAATATGTTATTCTTTCGGCGATTCCTTTAGCTTTCATATTTAGTCTGTTTAGTTTTTCTGAACCCCTTTCTTTTGACCTTGGAACAAAAGAGGATTTTGACTTCAATCTTGGAATAGAAATACATACCAGTGTCTCTCCATCGTCCATGTCAACTGATCTGATATCCGTCAAGCTGAGTGACTGGAGGCTTGGTAGCGAGAGAATGGAGCGTAGTTGACACGGAGTTATGGAAACTAACCCCATACTCAGCGTCTGGATCTGTACAAAGACAATTTTATCAGTTCACACCAAAGTGAATAAACACCTTTTTAAATCAAAGCAAATATCAGATGAATCTGCATCTCAGTAACTTTATCATTCACTAAGTCTGATTATTTCGTATCTATTTCTGCTATAGTTCAAATGAATCAACATGTTATAATAAACAAATAAGCATTTTAATGTGCATGACATATTTTTTTTTCAATATAGGTACTTAAGGTATTGTATCATTGGGATCACACACCATCAAAATGATATCTTCAAGAGAGTATGTTATACTTTTCCCCTTTGTTTTCAGTATGCTTATTTCATCTGGCAATAGTTGTTACATGATAACAAGTGGACTACGGTTAACATCAGTTAAAATCATTCAGTTATCACATTAATCGGTTCTTAATGCGTGGTACACGAAAAGAACATTATAATCAAAATATTCATGGTATGAAAAGAAATTATTAATTTTATTTCATCTATTTACTTATTTTTGATACATGGTGGTCTTCCACGAGGCCCTCTTTGGTAACAAGGCTATTCAATAACAATCATCAATAAAAACAGATAACAGCAACCAAACAAAATATTTAAAAAAATACACACACTAGTTCGGATTACGGACATGGAGTAACACGTACTGGTATAAATCTCTCCGCAATTCTCTTTTAAATTGATCTAATTCATAGTTTTATTTTTATCGCTGGTGATCTTATCTGCTGCAACGATGACTTCGAGACGCGATAAACACCATCGTAGAGCCAAAGGAGATTCGAATCCCACAGATATCGACATCTTATCGGATAATCAGGACCTACCACAGCATGGTGAGGCCTCACCCTCACTGGCACCACCTCATTCGGCCAAGCAACCCCGGGGAAGCCCGGGCGCCTCATCATACTTAGGTACAGCGGCTGGTGCTAGTGGCTACTCAAGTGGAACGGGCCAAACATTCACCCCACCTGTTAGCTCTGCGCCCGACATGGATACGAGTAACGCGAGCATTGTTAGCATGCAACAATACTTCAAGACAGCTACGGAGGGCTTTGAAGGTATGATAAGGAAGGCTGTTGATTCATTGATTGAAAATATCAAACGCGTTGAGATTAACCTCGCCGAATCTATCGAATTTGAGAGCAAGCGGGTATCCGAGCTGGAAAAGAAAAATGCATCCCTGGAGAAAAGGATGTCCGAGTTGGAGAATGAGCTAGCTCCGCTTCGTGCTTTAGCGGCATCAAATGCAGCAGGAATCAACAAGGCTGAACGTTTTTCGCGTAGGAACAACATCCGCCTCGTAGGCTATCCAGAAGCAGCGGACCAGCGTGCACTCGAGCAATGCATCGAGATCGCGGAGGACATCATTCGCGGGAAATTCAAAATCGACCTCAAGGTCGAACGGGCTCATCGCGATGGAAGGCGCACGGAGAGACCTCGGCATATCCTCATCAAACTTCAGTCGTACCGGCACAAAGTTGACATCATGAGGAAGGCTCGCTCCACGTTGGCAAATGAAGCTTTCTTTTTTACTGACGACCTCACCAAAGATGACCTAACGGAAAAACGTAGATGGTCGGCGGAGGTAAAGAAACTCTATGGCCAGGGTGTGAAGCTGCGCTTTGCCGCCGGAAAGTGGCGTGATGGATCAGGTGTTCCCTATGGTTTCAGAGTCTAATCGTCAACAAGAGACGAGGTCATGTAAGATTATGGTCACACTGTATTTTGTATAATTATTATTTTGTTGCCATTTCTCTTCCATACATTTGCCAGGTTAGCAAGATGCCAAAGAAACCAATTTTTTGTTTATGGCAGAGATTGTATTATTCTCCCCTAGTTATTTTCAGAGTATAATCGACGATCAATAGAAGAGGTCATGTAAATTACGTTATATTACTGTACATACTCGCATAATTATTTGCCATGTCTCTTCTATACATTTGCCAGGTAGCAAGTTGCCAAAGAAATCAACTTTTTGTTTATGGCAGAGATTGTATTATTCTCCCCTAGCTGTTTTCAGAGTGTAATCGACGATCAATAGAAGAGGTCATGTAAATTACGTTATATTACTGTACATACTCGCATAATTATTTGCCATGTCTCTTCTATACATTTGCCAGGTAGCAAGTTGCCAAAGAAACCAACTTCTTGTTTATGGCAGAGATTGTATTATTCTCCCCTAGTTGTTTTCAGAATGTAATCGACGATCAATAGAAGAGGTCATGTACATTACGTTATATTACTGTACATACTCGCATAATTATTTGCCATGTCTCTTCTATTAATTTGCCAGGTAGCAAGTTGCCAAAGAAACCAACTTTTTGTTTATGGCAGAGATTGTATTATTCTCCCCTAGTTGTTTTCAGAATGTAATCGACGATCAACAGAAGAGGTCATGTACCTTACGTTATATTACTGTACATACTCGCGAAATTATTTGCCATGTCTCTTCTATACATTTGCCAGGTAGCAAGTTGCCAAAGAAATCAACTTTTTGTTTATGGCAGAGATATTATCTACCCTGTTTTACTGCACCTGTTTTCCACCCTCTTTTCCTGCTCTTCAATATCTGCTCCATTTACCCCCACCATTTTTTGTTGTTGATATTATCACATTGAATTAGAACTATTGGTTTATTATTAATTGTGTGCGGAGGGGAATTACCAGAAATTTGAAATGATTAAGATTTTATCTTCAAACTGTTTTCAGTTTAGTCATTATATTTACTACGTGTGTTTCCCGCTTGATCACACAAGCGGCTACTGTTTAATACATATTATGATGAATTTGATCAACTTTCAGCATATTTTCAACCTTACTCTGTACTTATTAGCATATGTAAATTCACTACCTGTGCGCTCTGGTATTTCACCTTACGTATTTCATTCGAGCTTAAACGGAAATGTTTTGATTCACGACTTATTATATAAACATCTGTACTTGCAATTCTGTCAAATGTTAATTTCTATGTTCTACAATGAGTATCAACTGTAACATAGATTCTGTGCATGGAAATGCACCCTTTGATCAGTCTCTTGACGACAGCCTGACTACCAATTCCTCGTTAAATAGTGAAGGTGCTGATAATGTTGACATTAATGAACTCAATTTAGAAACGCAAGAACTACGTTTTGATTTCGATTTGGACGATGCTCGAGTAAACAATATATCTTCCGATTATCTGTCAATAAATAATTTTATTGCGGACGCGAACAATAACCTAAAAAGCGACCTGCTTTTATTACATTGTAACATCAGAAGCCTAAACAAGAACTTTGACAAATTTGTTTTACTTGTAAACGAACTCAAACCCAAATTCTCGGTTATCGGTTTATCTGAAACGTGGCTTAGAGACATACCCTCTTCCCTTTTTTCAATCAATGGTCTTACTCTTGTCACAAATAGCAGAACCGAAAAAAGGGGCGGGGGAGTGGGTTTATACGTCACAGAGGGACTGGATTACGAGCTAATTGAAGAATTGAGTGTGTTATCTAATATAATGGAAAGTATCTTTATCGAAATTAAACTTCCTGGAAAGAAAAATATAATTGTTGGTGAGATTTACAAACCTCCCAATTCCATTCCTAAAGACTTTATCGAAAAAATACATACTATATTATCTTCGCCTTCACTGAATAACAAGATATGCATAATAATGGGAGATTTTAACCTAAACTTATTACAATGTGTCGAGAATACGAGTTGCCAAGATTTCTTGGATCTGATGCTATCCAAATCTTTTGCCCCAACAATTACCAAACCAACTAGAATCACTGAATATTCAGCCACCTTAATTGATAATATCTTCGTAAGTGGAACTCCTATCGTCAAATCCGGCGTTATTGTCACTGATATCTCCGATCACTTTCCGATTTATACTGTAATTTCGAATGTAATTTCCCATTCTAATCCCAATACAAACAAATGCTCGGGTATCCGTTATTTATCGGACCCCGACCTTCGTAGACTTAAGGAAGCACTTACCATAACTGATTGGTATGCAGTGTATAATTGTGATGACGTGGATACTTCATTTGATCAGGAAGCTGTTATGAATGGAGATACCGTCTCGAAAGAATTTTCCGAGGGAAAAATAATCAAGATTAACCTGGCTTAACAAAAAGAAATGTAACCCTCTCCAGCCACATTTCCATCAACAGCTGTCCATATCAATGCACAGTCCTTCTCTGGCATTCCAAATAGTACGAAATGTTACGCAACGCCATCTGCTTCCCTAAGTTCTCTATTCACTCTTTTGCAAAAATATGCAAGCATTGAGCTTTGAAGCCATGCGCGGCACCGACAAATTAAGTCATGTTCAGTGAAGATGTATTTAGCTGTAACATATAAAATGCAGAATTCACAACATATGACCAATGCAACTTTCTATTATTCATCAAATGCGTTTTCCGTTCTCGGATAGCTCTACTGAAGACATGGCCATTTCAACCAGCGAAATCGACCAAGGAAATCATGAGTTAGAGCGAATGAAAGGTTTTCATCATCATGATTTTCTCATCTAATTATTGACATTTTCCGAAAATTTCCGAAATTTGTACATAGTTAGGAAGGTAGTCCAAAGGTTTATCTTCCTAAAGAACTAAATGAAATTGTGTTATATGTTTGCGCATTTATTGATTTAGGGCTAGAAGTTATCAAGTTATCACCACTATTCACCCAAAGTACGGGCCGGCAAAGCAAAAGCCGCCGTGCTCGCTGGGCTGGGCTGTGTGTGGAAAGGGAGGACTTAGTGCTACTAGGGAGCTGTACGGTTTCGGAGGGGGATTAAAGGGATTACGGTAGGGGGAACAAAAGATGCGCGGTGCCACGGATGACTTCAAAGGGGCCTCTTGGACGGGATCTCCATTCATTACAGCTTCCTGATTTGATAACTTTATGGAAATATTATTGCTTACTCTCAATTCTTTTCCTACTCGTCAACAAAATTGCTCAAATTACAAAAAACATCCTAGACTCGCGTGGATTTCAAAATCTCTCCTGAAATCTATCAACAGGAAGAACACCCTCTATTACAAATATAAAAAAAATCATACAGTTAAGTCCAAATTGAAATATTCTCGCTATCGTAACATCCTAACCACCTCGTTACGACTAGCAAAAAAGAATTACTTTACTAAACAATTTAACGTGAATAAAGGTGATATAAAAAACACTTGGAGGGTGATAAATAACGTTCTGAAATCCAGGCGAGTCTCAACTCACATTTCAAATATTATGATAAACGAAAACCGAATTCAAGATCCTCTTGTTATAGCAGAGGAATTTAATAATTATTTTGCTAACATTGGCCCAAATCTTGCTCAAAATATTCCTGTATCCGATTTGCATTTTCAATATTTCCTGGAAACGAAAAACACTAATTCAATGTTCTGCACCCCCATTCTGGAGCATGAAGTAATCGATATAGTTAAAAATATGAAAACAAAAAAAAGCGCAGGGAACGACGGTATTACAAATTTTATATTAAAAGAAATAATAGGTGAAATAGTTTCCCCTCTTACCCATTTGCTTAATCTGTCAATAATGAATGGCATCGTACCCAAAAAGATGAAAATAGCTAAAGTTATTCCAATTTTTAAAAAGGGGAACGCGCAAGACATTGGAAATTATCGCCCTATTTCTCTGCTCACGTCTTTTTCCAAAATACTTGGAAAATTGATGTACTCTCGAACAATGCAGTTTCTTATTGATTTTGATATTCTGTCTGATACCCAATTTGGGTTTAGGCAGAAACACTCTACAACCCATGCATTACTCATGTTTTTAGATAAAGTAGCTCATGCTATCGACGATATGGCCCATACTGTGGGTATTTTCCTGGACTTCTCCAAGGCCTTTGACACTATTAATCATGATATATTACTGTACAAGTTATCCCATTATGGGATTCGAGGAAAGGCCTTGGAGTGGTTCAGGAATTATCTCACAGACAGAAAACAGTATGTTAGTATTAATGGTCACGATTCTTATCAAAGATCAGTATCATGTGGTGTCCCACAAGGTTCATTATTGGGTCCGTTATTATTTGTAATATATATCAATGACTTCAGAAATTCGTCTGAAATAATGTCTTTTATTCTCTTTGCAGACGACACTAATATTTTTTATTCACATCGTGACCCTCAATATCTCCTGAGGACCGTTAATAGTGAACTTAAGCGGATACAAGCATGGATAAATGCGAACAAACTATCATTAAATGTCAGTAAAACCCACTTTATGCTGTTTAGCAATTGTATAAAATCCCTACCCGGTAATATTTTAATAGACAACACAAATTTAAACCAGGCCGAATCCACAAAATTTCTTGGTATCTACATTGACAGTGATTTATCATGGAAGATACACGTTAACTATTTGTGCAAGCTGACTTCTAGAAACACAGGTATTTTAATTAAACTAAAACACGAGTTCCCAACCCATATTTTGTTATCTCTGTATAACACCTTAATTTTACCTTACCTTAACTACGGTATTCTTGCCTGGGGAAACGGGACCAAAGCCCAACTTGAAAAACTTCTCATTATTCAAAAACGGGCAATAAGAAACATAAATCATGCGGGATTCCTTTCCCATACTAGTCAACTGTTTTTTAATAACAAAGTTCTCCGAATTGGTGATGTGTATGTGTACAGCGTAGGAGTGTTTATGTATCAATTAACTATAAATGAGTTACCTGCTGTTATTTGTGCACTCTTCGTACGAAATAATACAATCCATTCTTATTCCACTCGCCAACGTAACCTATTTCACCTTCCCCTTACACGAACTTTGTTTGCTCAAAAAAATATCACTTTTACGGGCCCTAAACTTTGGAATGACCTCCCCATTGAATTCACAGAATCAACCTCACTATATTCGTTCAAGCGCAAGCTGAAATGTCATCTCCTAAGCAATTACGCTTTAATGGTAGAAGAAGCTTGATGTTACTTTTAATAATTACTGTCGATGTTCAAACTGAATGTTTCTTTTAGTTTGCTGTTGTTACCCTGTGAATTGCCATTGCGTACGGGTAGTGAAAATGTTATACAAATATTGCTAAGTGTGTGAATATTGTTTATTTTTCTTCATAATAGGTATCAACTTAATTAAATTACGTTTTTTTTTTTTTAATATACACAAGACTATGTCATTGTTGTAACTTTCGGAGCCTATGACCTACAAGCATTGCTTTCTCGTTAGGCTCCATCATATTTCTTCCCTTATTCAACTTAGTCTTATGTATCATTCTTCTTTTTTTTTTTGTATAAACGCATCCTAAAATGAGTTCAAAATGTAACATGCTATATGTAATGATGTACTATACAACATGTGAGAAATATGAAAATAAACTGAAACTGAAAACTGAAACTGAATGTAATTATATATGTATACAAGTATGCAAATTAATAGGTATCCTCATACCAAGCGGATTATTCGAGAAATACCATTCGCATTTTTAATATCTTTATTGTATGTACAGACATTTATTAGTTTGTAAATAAGATGCTGTTACAAACTATTAGTTGAGGAATTTTTCATTTGATTATTTGTGTTGATTAATTGTTATAGATTAATTACCTTTATCTATAAATCGAAGAAATAAACACGAAGGTATCATGATTGGTTATTAATAGAAGGCCTATTGTAATCGAACCGATAGTAAAGAATAGCCATCCGTCTAGAGTCAGTAATGACAACAATATCACAATTCATGTAATACATGTGTGTTTGAACCCAAAAAATTGTTTAGTTAAGATTCATTCCATGTTTACATTTAGTGAGAAGGTGGCATCATTCACCTTTAATGAGTACGGGTCTTACTTATTAATACTTTTTAGAAAAGGGCAAACATTCTAATATCTCTATCTGATGAGATAGAGATATAGGAAATTGCCAAGAAAGATCAATAAGTGATAAATACATGAAAATAGTCTACGAGAAAAACTTTGACAGGGACTGAGAAAGTGAAAGACAGCCAGCTTGAGAGAGATAGAGAGAGAGAGAATGGAGAAGCATATGTAAGAAATAAATGGGAGGACAAGAGCAAAAAGTAAAAGCTACATAGGAAAAAAGTTGAGTTATAGAGAGACGCACTCCATCCTAATACATTAAAAAGAACTTCTCTCATATTCCTAACAAACTTTAGTTCGGATCGATTACTTATACTGGTACTTTTCGTTTACAATTAAATGACGGAAGTCTGTCCAAGCGCATCAAAATACAGAGAAATAAATGATGTTTACCGTAACAAATGTATGCATTAATAATTTAATTACTTAATTTCACATGAGCTGAAGAAAAGAAGTTTTAGCTCAGGAGTGTCATTTTTTCTGATGGGAGAGGGGCATTTCTGTCACAGTAAGAGAGGGGCTGGCATCAAGCATCCCTCACAAAAGGCATAGCTGGCTTGATTATATTTGTTGAGAAACTTTAATGACGAAATGCAGAACACAAAGCAGACATACAGACCTACTGAAAAGGTATTTATGTTTTTATTTCTAACTTTTTTAAATATATTTTTTTAAGTAAATCTGTTATTTTGCTGTTCTTTCTGTTTTGGGTATTTTTTTCTCCAAACGGGTGAAGAAAGGGCACATGTCCCAATTTCGCAAATTGTGAGATGATGTACCAAAACCTGTCCCCGGTCACGACGCCCCTGTCGAAAGGATATGCATTTCTATATTCACATTAATATTTGTTTTTAAAGATGTGTTTGTCTTTGCATTATAACCGATTTCACTTTGACCATTGAAGAATAAAACTGTCATCACAAGAACGAATATCTGCAGTTCCAAAGGAAAATTATTAAACGACTCAAATGACTGAAAGTGATAATCGATTGAATTTATATAATCATGACACTGAATTCCATTCAAATCAAATGATTCGTTTTCCTGATTTTCAGCATGGTCAGACTAGTGTTTTATAATGAGCGTGATTTTTACTAATGACCAAACATTAGTTCGAGGAATAAATTGCAAAATAGCGTTATGTTTAGTTTGGAGAATGCAATATATATATATATGTGAAGGAAATCGTTTCCAATACAAGAGAGATAGGAGAGAAAGAGACAGAGAGGGACAGAGAAAAAGTAATCTAAAGGACATGTTGTATCTTTCTATCTATATTGTGCATGAAATATCTTATTTTGACAATAAATGATATTTAAAGAACGCGGAATACCAGCCGGAATCTACAGGATGTCCCTTTTAAAACATTTAGATGCATCTATATCATTATGACACTCATTCTATTCACATGATTAATTGTCCTTGTTGTCAGCATAGCCAAGCTATTCTTAACATTGATAAGAGAGTGCTCGTAACTAATGAAAATTAAAGATTTCTTTTTTAAAAGTGTTACAAAGAACAGTTACCCCAAAGTTGAGTTTGAAGAATGCAAAACTATTTGGAAACAAATCTTTTCCAATACAAATCCTGTTTGGTATACCTGTGATATTGATGCCTCAGAGGCCATGGTCGAGTAGAACTTATCACTCAGCTTCACATCGAACAGTTTCAGTGAACGAAGATTCGGCATGAAGCAGAGACCTCTCGCGTAATGAGAGGATGCAGCAGGACCGAGATCCGCGTTCGAGTGCTCTAGCTCCTCAATCTGGTGATGTGACGGAACAGGTTGAATAGAGTGAATAGTATTATCAAGTTTAGACGACACGTCTGATTTCAATAATATTTGTTATAGTCATTAATTTGGCATCATTGACCTCTCTTTAGACTTTTAATGCAAGAGAAAGGAAAAGGGAGGGGAGAGAGGAAGAGAGAGAGAGAGAGACAGGGAGAGACAGAGTGAAACCGATATACACAAAGAGACAGAGAGATAAAGATAGAGAGACGGGCTAAACGTACAAGGGAAGTGGGTGTGGTAAAAGCACAGAAAGACGAGATGGAGTAAGACAAATGTGACGATGTATGATTAATTTTAAAGGAGAGACCATGTCTGTTCAAGAAAAATATATACATGTTATCTTGTTATCAACAGTGTACATGTGATCTCTTATTGAGACTCTTTACAAAATATAAATAATAACAATCTTTTAAAAATGCGCAATACTATTTGTAGGATACGTGATTTTTACAATACGCTTATACATGTATTTCAATCTATTTCATTATGCCACCAAAATCCATTCAATTCACATAATTTATTTCCTCGTCAGCATGGCGAAACTATTTATTACATTGATATGAGAGTGCTCGAGACTATTAAATGAAAATAAATGATTTCTTTCCAAAAAGAAATGTGAAAATACAGTTATGCCCCCTTCACATTCATAGGTTTTGCTTACGAGTCCTTACAGATCGCACAAATTCACAGAGCCTTACAATTTAGCCACTTCCACGACCAATTTAAGAGCTGTTACGAGATATTACGAGCTATTTACGGTTTATTACGAGTTATTACGAGTTACTATAATGTATTTTGGCATAGTTCCACGATTTGTTACGAGTTGTCACAGATAACTACGAGCAACTTAAGGGCATTTTACGAGCTTTTTAATGATTGTTACGAGTATATTACATAATCTTACTATTCATTGAAGCTTTTACGTGTTTGTTACGACCTCTTTACGTGTTGTTATGAATAGTTACGATTATTTACCAGTCCTTACGATTTTGCAGCTTATATACCTTTCCCCAAATCGTAAACAATATATAAGAATACGTAATGTATACGTATATATTGGTAAAGTACTCGTAACTCAACGTAAAGTGCTCGTTATAACTCATAACAATTCGTAAAGCCATCGTAACACGACCCGATTGAAATCGTAAACAACACGAAAGCAATCCGTAAATAATCCATAACAGCCCCTTCACATACACAGATTTTTCTTAAGCAGGGCTCCCACTTAGCCGAGTTGAAGCCTCGAGATGTGGCGATTTATCCCGAGTTACAAGAAGAGCTGTTCGCGAATTATTACGAGTGCCTCTTTGAGGCAACTCACCAAATCGCCAAATCGCCAAATCGTAAGAATTCGTGAAAGATCTGTGAATTTTTATAAAATGTGTATGTGAAGGGGGTATTATACAAATCGTAAACTAACCGTAACAAATCGTTTCAAAATCGTTACAAGTCATTTACGGATTCTTGTGAGCAGTTTACTGGTGGTTGTTGCGAGCGGTCTACGATACTTACTGATTGTTACGAGTTATTTACGGAAAAATCAATCCGTGGACAATCGTAAGAAGATTTTTGACACGTCTAAAAATTATCCTCTCCTTTCTGTGAGTTGTTGCGATTTGCAACGAGTTATTCACGGATACCAGCGAGTTAATTACGGATGCCTGCGATTTACTACAAGTTGGCGATCCGTAAGGACATGTGAAGGGGGCGTTAACCCATATGTTGAGCTTGAAAAATGCAAAGTAAGTTGAAAAAGAAAAGTTGTTTGCAATATTGGGTATACCTTTAATTTTGATGCCTCAGTGGCCATCGTCGAGTAGAATTCATCTTTCAGCTTCACAGTGCTCAGATCCAGTGAACGAAGATTTGGCATAGAGAAGAGACCTCTCGCGTAATGAAAGGATGCATGAGAACCCAGGTCTGCGTGCCAGTGGTTTACCTTCTCAATCTGATGATGGGACAGGAAAGTTTTAAACGAGAGAAGAGTATTATAAAGTATAGACGACATGACTGATTTCAATATTTTTCATTGTCATTAATGTAACATCATTAACCTATACTTTGACTTTTAAAGCAAGAGAAAGAGAAAAGGAGGAAAGAGAGAGATAGAGATAGAGAGACGGGCTAAAATCACAAGGGAAATGGATTTGGTAAGAACACAGAAAGACAAGATGGAGTGAGACAAATGTGATTAATTATAGATAGTTGTAAAGGAGAGACCGTGTCCGTTCAAGCAGAATACAACATATGTTATTTTTGTATCTACAATGTACATGTGATATTTTATCGAGACTATTTACAAAATATAAATAATTTCTTTTTAAAAATGAGAAAAACTATAAATAGTATACGTGTTTTGAAAACACACTTTTATATGAATCTATTTTATTATGTCACCAAAGTTCATTCTATTTCTTTCCTTGTCAGCTTGGCCAAACTATAGCATTAATATGAGAGTACTCGTAACTAATGAAGATAAATGATTTCTATCCTTGTTTAATGTGAATAACAATTTCCCATATATTCAGTTTGAAGAATGCAAAACTATTGGGCAAAAAAATTGTTTCTAATACAAATCGTTTTTGGGTATACATTTGATTTTGATGCCTCAGTGGCCATCGTCGAGTAGAAGTTATCACTCAGCTCCATGATGTACAGACCCAGTGATCGAAGATTTGGCATGGAGCAGAGACCTCTCACATAATGAGAGGATGCAGCAGAACCCAGAGTGGCGGACCAGTGGTTTAGCTCCTCAATCTGGTGATGACAAGACATTTTGAATAGAGTGAATAGTAATATCAAGTATAGACGACATGTGTACTTTAAATACTTTTCCTTTGCATTAATGTAACATCATTAACCTATACCAAGACATTTAAAGCAAGAGAATGAAAAATAGAGGAAAAAGATATAGAGGAAAGAGAGAGAGGGGGAGATAGAGAGACGGGTTAAAAGTACAAGGGAAATGGGTGTGGTAAGAGCAAGGAAAGACGAGATGGAGTGAGACAAAATGTGATTAATTATAAATAATTGTAAAGAAGAGACCGTGTTTGTTCAAGCAGAATACGAAATATAGATAATTTCTTTTTGTTTAATGCAACAACCTTTCTATAGTATACGTGTCTTTATCACACACTTTTATATAAATCTTTGTAATTATGTCACTACGGGTAATTCTACTCACATGATTTATTTCTTTGTCAGCTTGGCCAAACTATGTCTTATGTTGATATGAGAGTACTCGTGACTAATGAAAATATATGATTTAATTTTTTATTTAATGTGAAAAACAGTTACCTCAAAAGTTGAGTTTGAAAAAAGCAAAACTATTGGGGGGGGGGGTTGTTTCCAATTCAAATCGTGTTTGGGTATACCTTTGAGTTTGATGCCTCAGTGACCATCGTTGAGTAGAACTCATCACTCAGCTTCAAACTGCCCAGCGTCAATGATCGAAGTTTTGGCATGAAGCAGAGACCTCTCGCGTAATGAGAGGATGCAGCAGAACCCAGATCCGCATGCCAGTGGCTTAGCTTCTCAATCTGGTGATGTGACAGAACAGGTTGAATAGAGTGAATAGTATTATGAAGTATAATGTCAATATTTTCCATTGTCATTAATTTAACATCATCAATCTATACTAAGACTTTTAAAGCAAGAAAAACAGAGAGAGGGGAAAGAGAGGGGGAAAGAGAGGGGAAAAGAGAGAGACAGAGAGAGCCCGGCTATTAACGTACAATAGTTACATTGCTATAGTTTGGCCAAGCTGACAAGGAAAATGGATGTGGTAAGAGCACAGAAAGACGAGATGGGTAACACAAATGTGATTAATTATAAATAGTTGTAAAGGAGAGACCGTGTCTGTTCATGCAGGATACAAATATGTTATTTGTTTATATATAGTGTGCATTTGGTATCTCATTGAAACTATTCACAAAATATAAATAATTTCTTTTTTTTATGCGAAAAACTATTTATAGTATACTTGTTTTGAAAACACACTTTTATATGAATCTATTTCATTATGTCACCAACGTTCATTCTATTTACATCATTTATTTCCTTGATAGCTTGGCCGAACTATAGCATTGATACGAAAGTACTCGTAACTAATGAAAATAAATGGATTTCTATTTTATTTTTAATGTGAAAAAATTCATCCAAATATTCAGTTTGAAGAATGCAAACTATTGGGGAATTGTTTCTAATACAAATCGTGTTTGGGTATACATTTGATTTTGATGCCTCAGTGGCCATCGTTGAGTAGAACTCATCACTCAGCTTCATAGCACTGTACATATACAGTGATCGAAGATTTGGCATGGAGCAGAGACCTCTCGCGTAATGAGAGGATGCAGCAGAACCCAGATCCGCGTGCCAGTGGCTTAGCTCCTCGATCTGGTGATGTGACAGAACAGAACATGTTTGAAAACACACTTTTGTATGAATATATATCTTTATCACAATTAAGTCCAGTCTATTTACATGGTTCATGCTTCTTGTCATCATGGTCAGCCCATCATATTGATATGAGCGTGCTTTTGACTCATGACGAAAAATGATTGCAAAGTACATGCAAATACTATTTATAGGATAAGTGCTTTTAAACACGCTTTTAGATCCGAGAGGTAGTGCGTTAGATCCTCATTATGGTGATGTGACAGGACAGGTTGAATAAAGTGAATAGTAATATTAACATCTTCAATTGAAGGAATACTTATGTACAGTAATGTAACATTATGATGGATGGTATGCCATCGATATATATACTTAGACTATCATGAGCTTTCTTCTACACTGTTGGTCATAATGGTGGAATAATTTTTTAAGAAAAAAAAATCCTCTATGTGGGCATGCCTTGACCCATAATGCATTGCCCTAGAGATTTTTTTTTTTTTATGTTGGGGACCGGGGGAAAATGCAATGAATTATTGAAAATATATTGCATTTTCTTTGTTTTTTATTTGTGGGGGCGACGACGTACCCTAGCCCCCGCTGCGTACAGTCATGATTCAGTGGCTAAGCAATGGCCTCGTTACTGTGAGCCCCCAGGATCAAAACCGTATCGATATGCTTTATTAGTGCCCTTTTATGAGGCATTATTCCTCATTACTGTCAGTTATGACTTAAGGACGTAGGTCCCCTAGTACACTGTAGATTAGCATAGTAGCATACACATGCTTCAGCAGTCACGCAAAACAAACACTCACAAATTATTATTCAGTCAAATCTGAGAATGTATACTATTATCTAGATCTAGTAAGAATAAATCATTTTTAAAATCTTTCCATAAATCGGGGTAAAAAAAAATATTCCACCATTATGACCAACAGTGTAGTTAGATTGAAAGAAACACACATATTGAGTAAACCTAATGGTAGAAGAATCAAATGGTGAACAGGGAAAATAGAGTAAAAGGTTACTTATTGCATGCCATTAGAACTTTTCGTCAACCTTTTTCAAATAGAAAGATTTAAACAAGTTTGTTCTGCCATTCAAGTATAACAACTCCATGATATAAACATATATCAATTAAATCTAGGATAGCAGAAGAGCATAATGTGCGAGACAATGAAATATAACAAAAAGATGAGGAGAATTTATTGATAATTGATCATCATTACGTAACTGTTCTGTTGTCATATGCCATATGAAAAATAGAGCAAATTGATATATGATCATTAATAGTTTCTACTTAGCATTTTCTTTCATAAAGCAGTCACATAATAAAAGAAAATATATAAAAGTGAAGAAATAAGGCAATATGGGTAAAGATATTAAAAGAAAAAAGGAGATATTATATAATTTTGTTCATGAATGTAAACAAAATTCTTTACTTAAATTGTGAAAGAAATGGTGTGGAATCGATCAGAAAAGGTTGATCATCTAGCATATAAGTATTGGTGTGTACTGCAAGGTTCTGGAATCATCAAAATGATAAGAAATTTGGCCCAGTCTTGGTAAAGTAACAAGCACTTTACACAGAAAGATGTATAGGGACTACACAAACATGAGGCTTAAAAATCCGTCCCGATTTTTATGTTATTACATGCCATATTTAGAATATGAAGGCATTTGAAGAGCCATGCTTTTCAGGTAACATTTTGTATCTGATATTCTTCCACACTTGCATAATAACAATGATAACGCTCACAAATTATTTTTACCTCTTCCCAGAACTCAACCTTCTCTTTAAATAAGCAACAAATAGCATGCATCGATTAAGGAATAATGATAATTATGATTTAGGATTCATCAACGTAAATAAAGTAATCACAAACCATGGACTGTGGAGCAGCAGCAGACATTCCTGTGTAGAATTTGTTATCCAGTTCGGTTCGAATTGTCACCTCTCGTAAGGTCTGCAATGTGAAGAGACCTACTGCTGCTGCTACATCAGACGATGATGCGGTAGCTTCAAAGGACTCGCTAACACCCAATGTTTCGCGAATCGAGGAACTTCGTCTTACCTGTACAACAAATACATTTTAGCATTCAATCTATAAATACTTTCAATAATTATAATCAATCATACCTTCTAATGGTTTAATTTGTGCAAACAATTCTTATAGCATGTATTCGTTTGTAAAAGGAATACAAAACAGACCAAGTCATTTTCTTGATGTCTTCACGATTAGGCCAGATTCTGACGGCATGTGTTATGTAAATAGCATGGATACAAACTCACATTCTTATCATCACGAATTATGGAAGGTGATATGAACAGGACAAAACAAATTTAGATTTATCTTTTGTTTTAGTTATCTGTAATAAGCATACTTGAAAAGTGGATAGCGATTGAGGTATTTATGGAGGGCATATTGAATATAGAATGACCTATATTTTCGATATACTTTCGACGGTATAATGTGTAGTTGTCCTTTTCTTTGTAGCCAAATTTGCAAATGCAATTACTGAAAGCTCAACAGGTGACAGTATTCCCTAAATATAATACAATTTACAATTAGATGAGTGAAAATGTAATACGTCTATAATTCTATTCACGAAACTTACTACTTCCTTCCCTATTGGTTCCAGAGTGAAGAGAAATGCGGCATTTGAAAGACTAGAAGTTAACTTTAGAGTTGCCTCCGTCTTCAACAGGTTCCTGACGGGATCAATGGCTTCTGAATTATGACATTCAAATGCACACTGAATGATGAACTCCGTGTCATCAACCTTCTTGCATAGGACTTCCAGGATCGACTTTCCTACTTCACCTCCATGAGCTGCAGTGAAGTACAGGACATATCTGAATTCCTTGTAGTCTTCTAAAAGAGTGTCCGCCAGGATTCTGTTGAATTCTTGACGATCTTCGTTGAACAGCGATGCAAGGTAGAAACTCGCTATGTACTCCTGCAATAACTTATGAGGGAAAGAAAATTCTTGAATGAATTGCTTTCGCTGACTTTCTCTGATTTGCAAGGGTGCTGGCCTTATTTCCTTACTAAGAATCCCGACCTCGCATGCAGTCATTGCAGCCTCTTTGCATGAGTCGAGCGCCTTTTCATCGAAGATGAGCTGTTTAACCAATAGACCTTGAAATGCGATACAACTAATATCTTTCATACTTTCACTAGCTTTCGCTATGCGGCTTTCATAGCCCTCTTCTAAATCATTTGGTTTGGAAAAGTATTGCTCTTGAAGTGAAAAGACAAGACGCTTCAAGAGTTGCGAGAATGTTTCCATCGTCTGAAAATTTTCCCGTCCACTTGGCGTTTTCCACAAGCTACATAGCATACTGCAGAATATCGGGAAGGGTGCCATGTACTCAGAAACCACTTGGTTTTTATCAATGAAGTTAATGAGGGTCGAAGCAGAATCAGAATCATCTTTGAAATAGTTTTTGATATATGCTGTCATGTTTTCCTTTGCGAAGCCCTTAACCTTACCAAACGTGTAATGGTCATTAATCGCCATGATGCTCTTGATCTGATCGGCTCCAAAAGGACGGGTTGTAATAACGACTGGGGTATCAATGAATCGTTCACCTCTCACGATCGATACGATAGCGTCATTGCGATGAGGCTTTTTGATGTCGATTTGTGCCTCGTCCAGTCCGTCCAATAGGATAAGGACTTTTCTCTGATTTTTCCTGATATATTCATCAACCCATTCCCCCTTTACTTCCAAATCATCTGGGAAATGGCTCATGACAGTATCCCCAAAGAATTCGCTCTCTTTAATCTCTCGAAATGATTCAAGAAAAAGCAGATTGATTTCTTGAAGAATTTTACCCTCAGCCCAATCAAGAGCGATCTTAGCAAACAGCGTCGATTTTCCTACACCAGCTTCTCCAATGAAAGCTAAACGTGTTACAAAACCTTTCGGAGTGTCAGTTTTGATGAATTTAAACAACCCGTCGTAATCTATTGGCTTCTCCCTTTCCCCTTCCAATCCCAACATCAGAACGAGACTGACATAGATGTGCTGAAGCCATGTTCGTGACTCAGGGTTCACAGGCGATGTTTTGATCTGACCAAATTTCTTGCGATATCTACTTTTCAGTTGTTCTCTTAACTTCATAAAGTCACCTTTCATCGCCTCATCGTCACCTGAGGAAAAAGAGTAGAGCATTATTGCAAAATAATAACGTTCGTAATAAAATTAGATACAAAATTAGATAAAAACCTGGTTCAAAACTTGGCCCAATCAGCTGAAAAAAAAATAACAAACCCTCAACGTTGACAGTAGACCTTGCCTCTCGTTCTTTTCGACGGTTGTTTTGGAAGATCGCGCGATAAATGGAGACACTGCGCTGCTAGAGGTATGGGTGTGATTGAAGAATATAAAACATATTAAAAAACGGACAGAATCTGGACTACGAAGGATAAACCCGGCCTCCGGACACAGATCTACTTATTTGAACCCCCTTGTAAAATTTGCAGTGGGTATGCCGATCTGTCTTCGGAAGCCAAGGTTCTCGCTGTTTTTCAGTGGGGTGGAATGATCGTGAGACAAGTTTTTCCGACTGGTAAATTGAACCTGTAAATCACATGAAGTGCGACGGCGGGACTCGAACCGTGGACCTTGTGATCGACAGTCCGGCGACGTATCCATTCGACCACAACACCACTACAATAATGAGTGCTGCCCCAACGCAACATTTAGATGGAAACTAATATTACAGCACATAAATGAACCTAAATGACACGTGAAAGGGCTTTAGCTCTAATGTTTATTTTGTGTACCAATTTATTGCACGTTCTCGTAATTGTGTGTGCATAAAATTGTCTTTTCTACCTATCAGAGGATACCAATGCAACACTCGTTGAACTAATTTATAATAGAAACAATTTTGGGGTGTGAATATACAATGTAGTTTGTAAAGGAAAATTTTACTCAAACTAAGGACATGGTCTTCACATATGATAATTAATCAAGTTGCTTTATAAGTACTTTCATTAATGCTATGGTCACATTACCCAAAAGTAGCCTGCTCGGCGGCCGAGCGGCGAGTTTTTAACCAATTCTGCCCGGCGGCTGCCCGGCCACCCAGCGGCGGGCGCCCAGGCACCGCTCGTTTTTAGGGCATCGCTCGGTCGCTGCTGAAGTTTTAGCGCAGAATTAAAATTTGGGCGGCGCCTGCTCATTTTTCACTCGCCGCCCAAAATACGCTCGGTGCCTGGGCGGTCGCCGCCCGGGCACCGACCTAATTGCTGGGCGATGCTTAATTCCAGCAGCGACTGAGCAGGCTACTGATCGGTCGGTCGCTGCTCTGATTTGTGACCATAGCTTTACACTATCATTTATTTAAGGAAGCTTACCGCTGCAGCTTGTGAGACATGTTTCTTCCACCTCTAGAAGGCGCACCTTTTTGAGAGCTGCTCTGAGAGTTGGAAGTTGCTTGGATATTTTGACCGTCTCCGCCCAGTTCTGAAGCATCATTACGTTACCATTACTAGTCTTTCTACCTCCAGCCCAATTCGTCTCCAATGCCCGGTTAATAGCAGCACTCTGGACTCCCAGCTCAAGACCAAGTCTCCTTATATCACCATCATCTGATATGGCGTCTGCTACTTTGATGATGACGTTATCAAATCCATTTGTTTGACTCGATGTTTGGCTACTAGAACATAAGAAGCATATAAAATAGAATTAGTGCAAATCTATATTTAAAGTTATACCACACAGTTAATCAAGCCTTCTATTCGTTGTGTATCATGAATTACATATCCCCCATTGATTAATGTAACGAAACGTCCTGGTCAATTTTCAATTCCTTCCTGCTTGATATTTTATGTCACTGGTTCGAGGATCCATTATTTAACAGAGTTAACATTTTGTTCATGTCCTTAATTCACCAGTATGTGAGCTAATAGTACAATACAATACAATACAATGAACATTTAGGGCGCCATTCCCATAAGGCTCAGAGCGCTAACATCAAATAATATTATTGGTCTTTACTACATGTAGTAATTAAAGGCTACAATTAGATATTCCATATAAAATATTAAATTCAATTGATTAAATTAAATAATTAAACATAGAGGAGAATTCATGTAAAGAGATGAGTTTTCAGAGCCTTCTTAAAAATATCGATAGAGGCAGATTGTCTGATGGACATGGGGAGATTATTCCACCCTTTGGATGCTGCTACCGTGAAAGTCCTATCCCCGGCTTGGACACGTGTAATTGGATAATTTAGACGGAGGTATTCTTAGATTTAAGGACTACATATATTCCAAGACATCAAAAATACTTAGTCATGTTAGCGTTTACTTCAATTAGAAAGATGAAATATTTGAACGAAACCATTTCTTTACATTTACTTTGAGAAGTATTCTACTTTTTCAACTGCAATGTCGTTTTTTTAGAATATAGAATACGTTCCCCGTTTAGGGGCTTGCTTATACAGTATATATATATATATATATATATATATATACATCATTTCTAATAAACGTTTCTTTGAAATACATGTACATAAATGTTGGGTACCTGTTCAAGACATTAGTGTAGTAGACCAGCCGAACATAAACAGAGCCTCTAGAAAAAGTTGCTATGTCATTTTATCGGGAATGCATGCACGGTTTGCAATTTTCCGGGAAATAAGTGTAAATACTGGGAAATACTGGAAATAAGGGTAAATACTTGGAAATACTCATATGGGAACCAATAATATTGTAAATTTGCTTATAAGCGATTATGGCACTGATGGCCCAACTCTCCTCCAACTAAATGCCATCTTTCAATAAGACTTTACATGTCTCTTAGTTGTAAATTTCCGATAACTTCATATATTTCTTAGAACTTAAAACACATTAACTCATGACATGTTCTCCTGTAAGATGCCCATGAGCTCTCAATTTCGTAGCATTACAAACATTATGGTGGCCCCGAAGGGACATCTCGAATCAAGAATTTTGCTGTGAAATTGGCGAATTTTGCCCTGAATTTATTTTTCCGGTTCCAGGTCAATTACCCCCTGGGCAATCACCCCCCGGAAAATTACCCCCGGACAACTACCCCCAAGGACAAAAACCCCCGGGGATAATTACCCCTAGGACAATTACCCCTCCTCCTCCCAGAAATTACCCCCTAGGACAATGACCACCCCCCCCCCCCGAAGAAAAAAAAATCTCCTTTTTAAACCAACTTATAATCAGGCTGGATTTCCCTTTTAACGAACAGGGGGTGATTCGGGGGAGGGGGCGGGCGGGTTAATTGTCCTAGGAGTAATTGTCCTCGGGGGGTAATTGTCCACCGGTGGGGTAATGTTCCGGAGGGTAACTGTACTCGGGGGGTAAAAGTCCTGGGGATAATTTCCCGGGAGTCAGTGTCCTTGGGGGGGTAGTTTTCAAGGGGGTAATTTTCCGGGGATGATTGCCCAGGGGGTAATTGTCCGGATACGTCCGTAGATATGTTCGGGCAGTTGGGGTGGGGGTCGCAGTTTCATTTATTGCTTTGGGCGCCATAATCCATATATACGCCATTGTTTATACAGAGTTGTGAATTGATTTCAAGATATTCAAGATAAATTTGGTTCCTTAGTTTTGATAAATCATAACCCAGAATTAAAATGATAGATTTAGGAATTTGGATGTGCAGGAGGGTTTGGGTTCAAAATTTCTACCCATCCCTCTTTTTTTCTTTTAAAAAATTGACATTTCTGATACTTGATGATAGCATCCTCTGCTGCTTTGGAGCTTGCAAGAGTGTGTGTAGTTTGTAATTGATATTATCCCTTCTATAAGGCGCTCCAGCTTCTCCAGGGCATCACTGGTACTGTTCGTGAAATCAGTGATTCTTAAGCGCATCAGTCATGAACAAGAAGTACTGTTTATAAATTTAACATTCGCATCTCGTATTTATGTACCATTGTCTGTTCGGAGCCACAATGGCATTGATATATATTACTTTAACATGGAGTTAACGCCCTTTCGACCCCAAACAGGGGACATGTTAAACTTGTGTATCACGTTTTCCATCATAAATAATTAGACGTATTAGCCCTGCATTGTTAATAGTAACGACACATGACCTGGGCCTTTTCTCTTTTCCATTGTTCACATTTTTGGTGTATCAATACAATTGTATTATTATTACGTCCCGTATAATGTTACTTTAGAGAAAAATGTGTTTAAAGTCCGCAGTCTATTTAAACACTGAGACTCTAAAGGTATTGTGCAAGGTAAAAAAGGGAAATTAAAATTCTATAAAGACATCTGTGGAGGTATAATCAGATTTTGATAAAATGTAGCAGAATAATTACTCCCATCCTATTCTTCGAAGTTTTTAAATTACATTAAAAAAGTATACTCTTATAGGAAATTCTAAAAGCTAAATTAGGCCTTCCTGAACAAATACACCTTCATTGAGCTCTAACTGAAAACCACACTATATGACTTTTTGGTAGTTTTGTGGAGTGGGGTCACATGTGTACTTGCTTGTTTATATAATAAAGCTTTGATTGAATTGAAAGGAGTCCGTCGTTTACGCATTTACCATTTAAAATGGTCAACTATAGGGCCTATATAATCTTATCTGTTGTTAGTGTACTGATAAAAAGATTCGTTGTATATTGGAGGTTTGATGTTTATCATTTCTTTCCCTCTGAGATGAATAACGAATAACGTCATATTTTCATTTCAACGAACGAATCTCCTTTTGTTCACAGCAGGTGTCGACCATCGTTTATATTTACTACCAAAAGTTAATTCACATGACATTTTAAAGAATAATAACCTGAAGTACTCTCAAAAGGGATAAATGGTCTTACTCAGTCATTAGCATTCTTTGACCAGTGCAAATTTAACAATTATACATGTATCACGGTGGACTTATATCTGTACCTTGTACTTGGTATGTCATCCCTCGGGGGTTCAGTCATCTGTTCAGTTTTTTTAGAAAATGTCTTTCCCATCGTGAAGGTATCCGGGCTGAGGAGAAATAGAGAAACATAAATGATAAATAATCACAAACATGGGGTCCACCGAATGGACATAAGTCCTAAAAATTGACCGGTTCACTAACAACAATTAAATGTCTCAGATGTTTCTTTCCTGGGGACCTACTCATGAGTTATTCCATTAACCTTTTATTAATGAATGAACTACAGTACTTAGAATCAAGTCTGCTTAAATTATGTGTTGCTATATCGGGCGAACCTCGGACAAGCTGTTAGGTTGCCAAGAGCAACTTTTGTGTACAGCAGGTGTCGACCATCGTTTATAATTACTACCAAAAGTTCATTCACATAACATTTTAAAGAATAATAACCTGAAGTACTCTCAAAAGAGATAAATGGTCTTACTCAGTCATTAGCATTCTTTGACCAGTGCAAATTTAACAATTATACATTTACACGGTGGACTTATATCTGTACCTTGTACTTGGTATGTCATCCCTCGGGGGTTCAGTCATCTGTTCAGTTGTTTTAGAAAGTTTCTTTCCCATCGTGAAGGTGTCCAGGCTGAGGAGAAATGTCAACATATAAATAGAGATACATATATGATAGATACTCACAAACATGAAGTCCACCGTACGGCGGTTCAAGGTTTGCCTGGTGCATAAGTCTTAAACATTGGCTGGTTCACTAACAAAAATGTAATGTTTCTTTCTTATGGACCTAGTGATGAGTTATTCCATTAACGTGGTATTAATGAATGAACTACATTACTTAGAATCAAGTCTGCTTAAATTATGTGTTGCTATATCGGGCGAACCTCGGACAAGCTGTTAAGTTGCCAAGAGCAACTTTTATTCACAGCAGGTGTCGACCATCGTTTATAATTACTACCAAAAGTTCATTCACATGACATTTTAAAGAATAATAACCTGAAGTACTCTCAAAAGAGATAAATGGTCTTACTCAGTCATTAGCATTAATTTCTTTGACCAGTGCAAGTTTAACAATTATTCATGTATTACGGTGGACTTATATCTGTACCTTGTACTTGGTATGTCATCCCTCGGGGGTTCAGTCATCTGTTCAGTTGTTTTAGAAAGTTTCTTTCCCATCGTGAAGGTGTCCAGGCTGAGGAGAAATGTCAACATATAAATAGAGATACATATATGATAGTTACTCACAAACATGGGGTCCACCGTACATCGGTTCAAGGTTTGCCTGGTGCATAAGTCTTAAACATTGGCCGGTTCACTAACAAAAATGTAATGTTTCTTTCCTGGGGGGACCTAGTGATGAGTTATTCCATTAACCTGTTATTAATGAATTAACTACAGTACTTAGAATCAAGTCTGCTTAAATTATGTGTTGCTTTATCAGGCCAGCCTCGGGCAAGCTTTTAGGTTGTCAAGAACAACCTTTGTGTATAAAAAAATGCATACAATTTGAATATGTTAATAAACCGGTCTATTCCAAACGAATTTCATTTTCAGAGACTTGTTAACTCTCACTGCGCCTGTCACATAAATATATGTGACACACAGTCGAGGTCATTTTAAACACACATTGCTTCATCAATAAGAACGTATAGAGCATGAGTCAAGTATTCTAGATATTTTTGAGAAAGTTGACAACGGTAAACGAATGAGGAATGATTCTTGTGTGGGGTATGAGAGGTCCCGGGTTCCAATCCCGGATAGGCCTACATAGTTATGGCGATAGTCATCACTGACTTCGAACACTCACAAACGAATGTAAATATATATGTAACATAAGTATATACCTGGATGTACGTACCATGCTTCTTTTTTATTAGTGATCTCCGTTTCACACAAAAATTGGGCGTGTGTCCACGATTAGCATAATTATCATAAATAAGTAAATTTGTGACACGGTTATATGCAGCTATAGACATTTTTGAGAGAATTCATAATTATGCCGCAGGATCTTTTCCAATTATAGCATTTAACAATGGTAAAAAAAAAATGAACAGAAAAGTAAAGGATTAAGAGTTAGCTCATCTATATTTTTAAAATAATTTGTATTCGTAAAACTAATTCTTGGTATTATTAGAAAATAAGATTCCTATAACATGTGCACACAACATTGCTTGTATTCGGGTAAAATCTTGAACAAGCAAAAGCCCTTGTCACGGTAAGAGTTGAACGAACTTTAAAACGAAATAAATATAAATACATTTTAGCAACCTCTTTCAAGGTTCCATATTTAAAGGCTACATTCTACAGGATCTACCATGTCGGTGTTGTGTGCCATGTGACAACTTTTTTTGAGGATTCGATAGACTGACGACCCAAGAGACCGACATTTTCGTGTAATTCCATATTTTTTTTATTTTTTTTATTTTTTTTTGCTTTAGTGCATTATCAGTCTATATATACTGCGATGACACATTTTACCAAGGATATTTATGCGCATGTATCATAATTGGAGATACTATTTCATCTATCTGTATATATGTGAAATACCTTTATGCCCTTTCTACTGTTCAGTAATATATACGACAAGGATGATGTTAACTATTAATTTGATGATTTTCGGGGAAATACTACTGCATTACTCCAATCCACCAACATAATCGTTGAATCATAAAAAAATGCTCGAGACTTCCATGGAAATCAAAATCTCCATTGAAGTGTATCAACAGAAGAAAATAAATACAGCTTAGCCGATGATGTGGCAAATTTGGTATAGGTTCGTGAAGCAAACAAGAAGAATTGTTTATTTTGAAACATCAAACTATAACAAAATCACTAGATCTTGATTTATATTACAAATATGTTCAATAATTGCACAGCCCACTCCTTCCCCCCCCCAAAAAAAAAAAAATTATAATAAAAATAATAAAGGCTTGGTTCGAGTTTGCGTACCCGGATCATTCAGGGATTAGTGATTGAAATAATTCAAGAAAAACATTATAAACTTATATGGATGTTATGATACTCTTCTACTCTACTACTCCACTAGGGTATCTTTTTTTGTACATAACTTAACATACCTGAGTACATGATGCTGTTAATGCAAATAAAAACCTGCCGGTGAATATCGCAAGTTGTATTTGATTTACAAAATCACTTTCAATCACACTTAGGCCTGTTTTTGTTATTATATTGTGTATTACACTACAGTGTACTTGATGTGAAATACACTTCATCGGAAATATGAATATTACATGGATCTCATAACTTTTATTCTAAATTGTGTTAAAACTTGCTCTCCGACTTTATTATTCCACACGTTTCCTCCTTCGAATGACAACAGATCCCCCTTCTCAACCAAACACACTAACTTGATCTGGGAGGGATTTTTCCTTTCACATATTAATATTCCAACAATTTCAAAATGATTTGAACACATTTCAATGGGAAAGGGAAAATTAACCTTCCCTTGAAAGACAAACTAATATCAACCTACCATTTTTAAAGGGATTGCTAGTTGGTCTAGCGCTCGTGTCCGGCTTCTGTGTTAGCCTACAAACTGACTTTCATCGGACCCAGAATTGATACTTTAATCTGTCCTAGATTTCAACCATCATATTTATTGACACACGTCTATTTATTAAAAAAAAAACGCATTCATACACATGCGTGCACACACTCCAACATACACGCACGCCTAGTAAATGAATATAACATTATTCAGTTTATGCAGATTCCTATTTAAAAGTTATAACCTGTGTAACTAATATTCTGTCTAAAGGAACCTCGTTAATATATCTGCTGCCACGAATGTCTGAGTACCAGACTATTCAAACAGCGTTGTAAAAAACCTCTTGTATGGATCAAAAGCCCTTACGCATTGTTATTTCTGTCCGAAAACAACTGTTTACATATTCACATTGATTTTCTGCCCCTTAAAGCCCCTTTCACACCGGATCTGCGTAGAGTTGCGTAGTGTTGCGTACCGACTACGCCGAAGTTAGGCTGCGTGTTCATGAACAAAATGATGCTTCGGCGTAGTCCCTGCGTAGGTAATGCGTAGGCTTGCGTACGGTGGCGTATGGTTACGTACCCTGTGCGTAGGCACCGCGTACCTACGGCGTATGCAATTGGCGTAGGGTTACATACGCTTACGTGGGCCTGGCGTAGGGTTGCTTACGGTTGCGTAGGCCTAGCGTAGGGTTGCTTACGGTTGGGTAGGCCTGGCGTAGGTTTGCTTACGGTTGTGTACGGTTGCTTACTGTGTGCGAAAGCGCCGTGTAAACATACGATAGACGCTCGTAGGAGCCGCTAGTGTCGCCATTGGCGATTTATAAACCAGTGTTATGCCCCTCAATCCACTGCTGCCTGCTGTTCAGAACACATCTCTGCTGTTGGAAGTACAGTTGGTTGGGCCCTCGGCCTTATTTCAATCAAACAAAATTATATTACAAACATAAAAACAGGACCACAATCAAACAAAATTATATTACAAACATAAAAACAGTACCACAAACGTACACACAAGCAAATAAACCCACACAAATACATACAGATTTCCACAGAACATGATAACATTTTAAGAAATTTAAGACATGCTAATATGGGTATAGTCCACCTTCTCATCATTCTCACAATATTAATAACATTTAGTCAAATTGTTATGATATTTACTAAGAATTAGGGTTTCTGCAATATGAATTGTAAGTTACTGTATTCCGATGATCTAATATAGTGGCTATTGCTTGGATCAACAAAATTTAGATTTAACTAGTCAAAAATGATATAATATTATACTCACTGTTTGCCTAGATCCTGCTAAGTGCGAAATGAATCGTGTAATGAGGCGTCGAGTCCTCTTCTCAGAATTATTCATCCAATTATAGCCGAGCTAAAAGGATTCACACATAATCTTACACAGTTCAAGTAAAAGTATTTGGCAACAAGTGACATGAGAGGTCTCTTCTAGAACGTGTTATAGAGGCATTTACAATGTCTCTTTCGCAAGATAAGAGCAGAGTTTGTCTCTGTGTCTTGAATCCAGTTTGATAGATACCAAAACATGCAGTGTGTCGAGGAAAATGATCTATAAATCAGTCTTATACAAATTCCCTTGGCACAAATGTGCTTAGTTCTATCAGATGTTCGTGTAGATGTAACTGATAATCCGTATCAAATGAAAAGCATAGGCTGCGTGAGTCTGTATTTCACAGTTTTGTGACATTGATCAGATACCTGGTGCACGTCGTCTATAACGGGCGGAACGTGCCACATTTCATGACAACTATACAACTATACATCCATCGAATGGATGCATAGTTTTAACCAATTGGAACGCAGGAAATGATACGACTATACGGCTATACTGCTATGCATCCACCGACGCACTCGTGAACGCATGTGTAGTTTACAGCGTGCGGGCCGAAGTGCCATACGTTTGTACAACTATACAGCCATCGAATGGACCTATAGATTTAACCAATCAGAAAGCAGACAACTGTACGTGTTTGTAAACAAGTTTGGTCGTATTGTAAACACTACAGTGTTGTTGTAAACACGTTGTTTACAAACATATATTAAAATGCTATTTGAGGACTTTCCCATAATTCAGTTAATTGAAATCTGGTAAATATACTAGCGAATCTAGATAATTCAAAATCTTCGGTTGCGATTCTTCGGTAATACTTGCCGTTGTTTTGAATATATCTCGTATATTCTTAATCTGATGTCTTTCATATTTTAGTATGTTGTAGCTGAGACTTTACTTTACTTAATTTAATTTTTTATCAAAAGACGGGATCGTGTTCAAAATTCCAATTTAAAGTTTAGACTGCAAAATTTGCCATCATTGTTTCTACTTGCACGTGCTATATTCCATTAAAATGCACTGGAAATGTATACAAACGTTTGAATAATGATGGTTGGCCCAGAATTAGGAAATGGCTTCATTAATACAACTTTAAATCATAGGTAGCATAATACCCATGCACTCCCAAGGTAAATTTCGAGGCACCCCTACCCCCTCCCCACCACCATTACTACCACTACCAGTGTTTGCCGATTTCTGGATCTGCCTAGACAAAGACACCTTCATGTCATTCATCCGGCAGTAGTATCGAATGATGATAATAACCTCTGATTTCTAGTTTCGAATAGTCATTAAGTGTACTTTAGTGAAGGTTAATGTGGTAGAAAAACATAAGGATTGCGAAATGCACTTTCAGTTTTAATTTCCTGATACGATATTCTTCATGGAATAACGTCAAGATCAATATCTCTGGCATCCGTTATGAAAGGTATTAAATTAGTTGCGGTTATTGGGGTAGATTATAATTTTAAAGAGGATCTCTAGTATGTTTTCAGCACGCACCTGGCCTATCGGAATATGCTGTACATCCGCTTTGCTCGATCCCATGAAATCTGTACAGGAATATCACGAATAATGTGTTAAAATATTGTTTTATTTAATTGATCCGTATCTTTAAAAAATGTATAATATAGAAACGCGACGTTCACTTTCATAATGCATAAAGAGTAACATCGACACATTATAAATATGTACATTGGAAATACGAGGTCAAGGGAAAATGAAAAGAGGAGAAGAGGAGATGGCAGGAGAGAGAAAGAAAGAGAGAGAGATTTTTTTTTAAAATTAAAAAAGAGATGAGGAGGGACCGGGAGAGAAAGAGAAAGTGAGAGAATAGAGAGAAAGAGAGATAGAGAGGGACAGACAAGCAGCGAGAAGGAGATGAATAGAAAGAAGGTGAAGGGAAACAAGGTATATTCATAGTACCGGTTAATGAAATAAAATAATTATAATAAACATGCTAAATAAGATACATCATAATATAGAAATACTCACATACGGATAGCGAGAGAAAAAGTAAGGAGTGATGGAGAAAGTGGGAGATAAAAGGGGGTAGTGACGGGGGATATGGTAACATGGGAGTAGTCAGGCTTAACAGAAAAGCCATACGTGAGATGAATAGAGTAGAATGATTTTAAGAGACAGATGAGAAACGGCAAGAAAGAAATATATCAAACGGCTCAGATCGAAATCGAGATAGAACGTAGGAGAGAGAGACAGAGACAGACATAAAGACATACAGAGAGAGAGAGAGAGAGAGATGATGGAGGTAGGGGAGGGAGAAGGGGAGAGGGAGAGAGGGAGTGAGACAGAGAGGGTGAGGGAGGAAGAGTGAATGGAGAGAGATAGACAGAGACAGAAATAGAGAGAGAGAGAGAGAGAGAGAGAGAGAGAGAGGGAAGAGAGAGAGAGGGGGAGACAAACAGACAGACAACAGACACGCAGAGAGAGATAGGAGTTCATAGACTATCCAGCTCAAAATTATATCTAAAAATAACATTTTAATGTTGATGTTGTTAATGATGGCGCTGGTGGTGGTGTGTTGTTGTTGTTGTTTTTTATTTTGTTTGTTTTCTTTCACTCATTATTTTTTTAATGAGCGTTGTGGTGTAAATTTTTGTTATCAGTCTAGACTATTACAACAGGTTATTGCTAATTTTCAGTTGCAAGGTTCGTGCTATCTCCCATTCAGTTTGTAATGTATTTCCATCATGGATAGTCATTTACAGTATAAATGATATTTAGTATGTATGCACTTGACGTCATGGGTGAACTTTTAGTCACACCCATGTCCGTGGTTGCGTCATGGAGGACTGAATTTGTTGATATGCGTGTAGTATAAATGGAAGGTGGGATTTGTTTTGTAAGAGCAAATCTCTTCTTTTTTTCTACATTCCATACTAACCGTAACACACCCAGTCCCGTCGTCTCCACCTTATCTATTATGCAATCTGTTTGTTATCCTCATCCAGCAAGTAGGCCTACAGCCCGAAGTGTCAGGTGAAGAGTGCAAATATATGGTGGCCATGAGGGGACATCGCCAAGGGCGGATCCAGGGGGCCCGCCCCCCCCCCCGGAAGAAAACGTGTAAAAACACGTTAATTTTACCTTTTTCGGAGATGACCCCCCCCCCCCCCCTGGCCCTCAAGGGGGGTGCGATTTTTCAAATTTTCGAGGGCCAAAAAAAAAATTATTGCTTACTACCTATAACTGAAAACCCTAAAACGTTAATACGGCTACATTTATACATTTATTGAACCTAATATGGGGCCTGTCACCACGAAATGAGTCCAGTTGGTCAAAAAAATTATTCCTGTTTTTAAGTATTATATGAATCTACATTAAGTAAGCTTTAAATTAAAGGGTCACACATTAAAATTGATAAATTATATCCAGAAATATGAACAAAAACCTAATTGGACTTTATAACAATGGGATTACCCAGTTTTTAGATAATTAGGTGTAAAGTTAATGATGCGTAACATATTATAGTCTGGTCAACAACAACATAGCAACAACACACTTCCCATCATTCGATTTCAATGAAACTTTCAACAAACAAAGAAATAATAAGTCGATTTTTGGAAAAATCTTAAATGTGGTAGGTGGATCAATTTTCAGTACATACACACTAAACATCGCTATTACTACGATTGAGCCTAATGCGACACTGGACTCATTTCGTGGTGACTGGCCCCATATTTCTTTTAACCGTTAAGCTGATTTTGAATACTAGACGGAGGGCCAAAGTCAGAAAAGAGGGGTTTGCCTGCCATGCTACCACCCAAACTAAGTATCCCTTGTTTATTTGAAAGAATTTACTATTATATACACCATATTCAGAGGTTTTTTTTTTTTAAATATTCGTAGCGGTCACCCCTTAATCAGAGGGGGTGTCCAAAAAAGCAGCCCTTTCGACGAAAAAATAATATTTTGTTAATGATATTTTAGGGATTTCTTGAAAAAGCATGAATCTGGTGTCATATGAAAGAAGAAAAAAATTGTTCACATTTTAACATCAATTTTGACAAAACTGGGATTAATTAGCATCGTTATTTTGTGTAAGTAACGTGATTTTTCGTGATTTAAAAAAAAAAATTCCATATATTAAAATCGGAGGGGTGTCTTTTTTCGTAACTTCCCGAGAATTGTTTGTCCATGTAGTGCGAAGGAGAGGATTAATCTCTTAAAAAATTCGCTGAACAGTTATATTTTTCTTTTTTCTTTGGTAACTTGTTATGTTTTTTTTTTTTTAAAGTGTTATTACAGGTGGAAAATAGATATACTGGGATTCTCTTTTGGAACTCAAGAATGCTTTTGCCCATAAAGGGCTAGGGCGTTTGGTCATTTAATTTGTCATGGATATGCCAATGTAAATTCAAATTTGCTATTTCCCCCTTACTTTGGAATATTTTTTAATTTGCAGGTGTAAGCAGGAGGGAAAAGGAAATCCAAATTGCACAAATTTGTCCCTCTCTTTCTTAATGTTGTTCCTCAGTCTAAAAGTGCATTTTCATTTTCATCAGAGGCATCAAAACAAAAATGATAAGCTAAGGTGGTATGCATACGTCATACATACATATATATACAGAGAGAGAGAGAGAGAGCGAGAGAGAGAGAGAGAGAGAGAGAGAGCGCGTGAGAGAGAGAGAGAGATGGAGAGGAAGAAATTGAGAGAGAGAGCGAGAGAGAGAGAAGGGGGATTAATGGTCCCCGAACAAAGGGATGTGGGTTTTCCATACTTGGAAGGCATATATAATTTTATGTAGGAAGAATTAATGATGAGGTAATTACGACTCGATCGTATAAACCTTTTGCTGTGTGTCTCCTGTATTGTTTTGTCAAGCTTTCTCTCTATACCTGATGATCTTCTTCAGGACTCATGTTTATAATTGACAGGTTTATATTGATGTTTATAACGGTGAAGCGTTTTAATCTGCATCATGCATTTCTGAGTGGTTAGTCTCTGAAATGTGGAGTGATCAGTAATACTGTTTTGCGTAATTATGTGCTTTCTTGCTTTCGTATGCATTTCATTCCTATTCTGTCTCTCTCTCTCTCTCTCTCTCTTTCTCTCTCGTTCTCGTAATAGGCCAGTTTCGTAATGTAACCAAATTTAATGCATACGTCTTTTTGAAGTGCCTCAATACAAATTATTTCATTCACCTGATAGGAATAATAGTATTTCAATAGTCAGAATGCAACTGCATATATTAAGTGTTGCTAGGTAGGTCAAGCCATAATGTTTGTCCAACCTGGCAACAACTAATGTATGCAGTTCGGATTCTGTCTATTGAAATACTATTATTCTAATCAGGTGAATAGAATAATTTGTATTGAGGCACTTTACAAAGACTTATGCATTAAATTTGGTTACATTACGAAAATGGCCTATTCCCTTGCTTTCTCTCTCTGTGTCCGTCTCCATCTTTCAGCTACTTACACCACGCCTTTTCTCTATTTCATGCACTCTCCAATCTAATAATTTCTTGTTTTGTGTGAAAGCGCTTTACCCTCCGTCTTTATTCATGTCGATCACCTCTTATCCGACTTATTTCAGTTTACGTAAATAAAGCTCTGAGGCGATATTCAAAAATGTGAATGGCTTTCATGATTATTTTATTCAATTTCTTGAGATATATTCCCTTCTACCATCTTTCAACAACAAAAACATTTTGGATCCCATGAGTTCAATCGGTTATAGATCGATCCTTCTCTTTTATACAAATTTACAAAGACATATAATCTGTTTGTAATTCCCTGAAAGTGCGTATATTTATTAATATGTACACACGTACAATAAACACAATACTGCACTCTGAGAAACAGTCAGTGTTGGTAAAAGTCGAAGGGATTGTATTTTCCTCAATTTACCATTTCCTAGACTTGTAAGGAAAAAGAAACCACTAATAATATGTTATGTCTTGAAATGTCTGCATTTTGGGGAAATTTCACTTTGAGTGATTTTTTAATGGATATCATTTGTTGTCATTCGATATCTTGGGTCACGGTTGGTTCACTAAATTATTGATATCTTAACGATGAAACTTCGTATGTTCATTGTAGATGAATTTCTATTCATGCTGATTAATCTCAAAATTATGCTGATTCATCTCAAAATATACAAATATAAGAATTTATGAATAATGACAATGTATTTGGATTAATAATATATATCTTTCATGCCGTACATATAAAACAAACATAAGTGTTGTCCTCCTAGAGCTGACAATCGATATATCTTAGAACAGCTAGCTCCATACACACAGACACGAAAGATTTTTACCAAATGACCTTAACAGCATTTTTTGTTACGTTGATAAAAAAAAAACATCACAACTGCAACAAACATATAAAATCCATATAGCCACGGATGTATTAGGTCTACGACATAACCAAATAAGTTGCTTATTACATGATAAAACAATCATTTAAAGCAAATGACAGTCTTACTGCATGGATCAATAGAGAACTCAGTTTACCGTACCAGATTGCCACTTGAAATCGGATATTTTATTGTATTCAAATCTGCAAAGATATAAATCAAAGGACTCATAAATATATGTATGTGTTATGTTACTAATAAATGAATTCACTCTCTAAAACATGTATAAGAGTTTTCCTTTCCTATTCTCATATGGGTAACAAATGAATTCAACTAAACTCTGTATTTCATAAAAATACAATATACTTTTGATTGTATCTAAATATTCTATCATGTCAATATTACATAACCAATTAATCTCCAAAGACTAAATCTAGTTTAAATGACCATACGAAAAATACATGTATAACTAACAAAGAAATATAGTCATTTCTTTCATTTATATCACCAAATCCTCAAACTATAAACTTCACTTGCCCTCCTTGGTTCTTACAAGTAACAATTTTAATGCCCTGTTCATCGCATTTTATGATGAAACAATTTTATACATTACAATTCATCATATATTTAATATTTCTTTAAGGATCGAAATAAGCGATCATATTTTATATATACCACATTCTAAATTGCTCTAAATGCATGAACTGGTTATCTTTCACTATTTCATAACCAAAATAGATAATTAATAATATCACTGGAACTTTCCACTTGCAAATTACGAGCCACGTCTACAATTCGTAAAACGCCACCTACGTTCAAACCAAATACCTTTACACGTATGCAATAAACTCAAATATCTATATAAATACATGGAACTGTTGTCTCTACAATTACTGATGAGATATTTACAAACATTTGTTGTTCTTACAACAAATTCCATATTCTGCAAGTCCTACTTCGCACTCTTTGTTTCCACTTTATTATATGCAATTAGGTACACTCTCAGATATATTATCAAAATAAATTCAGATATAAAAAAAAATGTGTGTAGAAAGACGTAAACATATGAGTGTAAAGTGATTCCCTTTCTGAGAACATTATACATGTCTATATATATATTATGTATGTTTACATATTCAATACATTTCAGATATCAATAACACGTTACAGCAGTCCTGCAAATCCATGAACGTGGGAAATATACCAAAGAGAAATTCACAGGCTTTCAGATGATTCTAGAATTTCTCAAGGCAATCAAAGAGCCTGTCAAGAGAGCGATTCTTTGTTTTCTATACAACTCGAACAAAGATAATACACCTCTCACAACGTAACGCACATTGCGAGACTCCACTTCACTTTCCATTATTCAGGTGTACTGCCCATGCACCAACTGACAAAATCATTACAAAACAGGCATTAATGGAAACGATCATTACAATATAGACAAAAATAGAAAGAAATGTATAATATAGTATAAATCTATATTATGGTAAAAACACTGTACATACGGGAGCATTGGATGTTTGAAAATATATCACTTGAAAGAAATTGTCATTGTAGATGAGAATAGATCTTTGACAATTTATAAGATATCACATGGGTCAATCCTATTCAGATATGCTGGCCATAGAAAAACATAACTTACATTGCATCATTGTGATGGGTTTTAGGTATATACCATTTGATCTTGATTAGTTTAATATAAGAAAATTAAAACGAGATAGAATAAACTCTTTCTAAATACAGCAATGGCAGTTGCATTCATGTGACAAAATTTGATTTAAATACATTGAAAAAAGTATCATGGTTAGTTGAATACAAGAATATCCAAACGAGATAAGGTTACTAATTTCTCCCTTATTACATCGACGACTTTTACATACATGTCACAAATAAACTAAATTGTATGTATACACGGAGTGATCACGATTTGATGTAAGAATATTACAACGAGATCAAGAGGACCTATTCCTCTGTTTTACTACATCAATAACTGTTACATGCATGTCACAAACTAGAAATGATCATATCAAAGTTAGGATCATGACTAGTTAGATGTATCCGTTCTGGGAAGTGATGTGATAACACAAGACTTAAATACAATGTGTATGGATGTTCTTTTTCCATTTGACTGAAGAGCAAAACAAAATTTTAAAAAACATCAATCTAAACGAATATATGATAGAATGATTATGATATATTTACACACAGTCATATACATAGCGAATACTTTATCATGTTTTTGTACATCTTATCAAGAAACTAGTATGTTCACTTCTTGATTATAACGATTACATTTAGAAAACAAATATGTTCAATTCTTTAATTTCAAAAGAAAGTAATGATTGGATAGGACAGAATTAAGTCTAAAGCTACATACGGTATTTTTAACAATCTTTCTTGATAATGGATGAATAGTCAGGTATACAGGAAGGAAAAGTCGAAACAAATTACGTTACCCGGAGTTCATGAAATAAATCCTTCAGGTATACCGGAAATTCTTACAGAACACATGTATCATCGTGATGAAGGATATATCAACAGATCTTTACGGATTAGATTCCTGATGACCTTGTTATGATAGTACAATGCGATATAAATGTGTTATGATCATTACAGTCTATCCAATATGAGTACTCAGAAAATGGTTGGAATTGTTTATCAAACAATCTATAGAGAGTTTAGAATAGTTCAAATCAGATCGCTTCTGTTCGATTCATTTCATATTACACATTTCACGTTCTGCATTGTCAGTTTTACTTACCAGAAATGTAATGATAGTAACAATACAATTTCTTTTTGGATAAAAAATAAGTTCATATAGGTTATCACATAACTTTTATTGGTTTGTAGTTACTTGTAAACTAAGGACTTACATAATATTATGTAAGACAAATTAGAAAAGAGGAAATGAAGAAGCCTAAATAAAAGCATATTTTGTTGAGTTAAACCTGTATATTGTAGGCTCTAGGTTGTATTGGAATAGATTGTTTTAATATTATAACCCAAATTTTGATCACTAGGAACCGCCTTTTATGATTATGTAAAATGGTAAGGGTTCACACGCCGTCAAACTTTTGCTAACCTTGAAGCTTGATTGAAATAAGTTTCTCTGGTTTTAATATATGTATACTGATGGTATCATGGTATACTCAGTACATGTACTTCTATTCAGAACTCAATAAATGTCATAAAATGATATATAAACCAAAGACAAACCAATCTTATACGATGATACGGGGGAAAAAGAGATACTGAAAAAAATCAATGCAGGAACTTAATAAGTCAATCAAGAAAGGTTAGGGCGAAGGCATCTATTTTCTATACCATGCTTCCAGATTCAAGGAGAAAATACTTTTTTGAAAGACATTTCATTCTAGTATATAAAAATATGATTGATGTGTGCTGCATTGTTTCCTCTCATTCCTCTTCTCTACCCGGATTTCTTTTCAGGTAAATCTATCGTTCTATCTGTTTTAAATTCCATATTAATGCTGGCTTCCATCTACATGCATGCCCGCTCTCTCTCTCTCTCTCTAAAATGCTTTGCTTAGTTCAAAGTACTTTCGAAGAGGCTGCAGAAAATTAAAATTCGCCTGAAAATAAATCGACATTCTCCATATGCTTCAACATCATTATAAAGTTATTAATTCCAAGTATCGAGACAGGGCATAAGCAGTAATACGTTTATGATACGATATTTCATGCATTTTAACTTGAGATATCCTTCAGTTAATATAATTAGTTATTCGGGGAGCCTGGTTACCGCAACACTCGACAAGTTTCATTTTGAAGTCTGCAGTAGTCTGCAGTAGTCTGCTGCCATCACGTACATCTTCCAACGTTGATACGTTGTTGCCCGGGGTTGTTGCTTGACGGCCAAACCACATATTACTGAGCGTTATCTTTACAACCTCCTCTACGATTATGGAAACATAAGAATACCAGAAATAATATATATATATATATATAATGATGGTTTTCTAAATATAGGTTTCTTTCAAAATATGTAATGCATTTTTGCATAAGAATATGAGAGAGGTGAATTATATATTATCTATTTAAATCCCAATCACACCGAACTAGTTATAAATATGTTCTGGAAAATGTTGCCAAACGGGCTCAAACTGTGTGGGAACGGAGTTGAACGTAGTAGTAACTGTTTAAGAACTGTTTAAGAACTTCCTGGACGGGCTCGAACTGGCTATACGGGAGAGTGTTCTAGAACTTTGAGCCTGTTCGAAATTGTCCCCGTCCTGCAATTAGACGGAGTGACAACGTACTTGAAACAACGTAGTTTTCACTACGTTCTGGAACCGTCCTAGAAAATCGTAAAACGAGTTGTGGTCGACGTAGAATTCGTAAATAATGTCTATAATACGTACGACCCTAGTACGTTCATAAACACGTTTGCCTACTCTCCGTACCTATCACCCATCTTAAAGGTACTATGTCCCATTTGCAGGCCACAAAAATCGAAAGATTAAATATCAACGGCGTTTAAAAGACAATACTAATTTAGAACTTCCCTCAAAATGAAATGGCTTGAAAATGGCTTTTATGATTGGGAAAATAACGACTATTAGTTATCGAATCGACTTAAGTGATTGTAATCACCTAAGTAATAGTCTGATTTTCATACCCTTTTACCGAATGGTCGTACGTTTTGTGCTGCACAAAGATTCAATCAGTTTAATTTCGGCCTTTAAAAGTAGTGGGTTATTGATTTAGACAAATTCTAATGTACTTATGTTATTACCAAAGCAAAAAAGATGTCAGTCAGTCACTCAATAGTGTCTGACAGCAAAATCTAGAAGGTAAACGGGTTTCCTTCCATAATTTGAATACTAGGACGCTGCTACAAATGTGTAAATTTCCCAGATATGACATACAGAATTTGATGTTGGCTGCAAAAGGGACATAGTATCTTGAATGACATCATGTCTTCAGGAAATTCGATTTGATGTTGTTATTTATTACAGAATTAAGAATATACAGGCAATTTGATTGAAAAAAATGCAGGCCACCAACTACATTATTCATCCTTAACATCCGTGATCCGTACGAATTTCTTTCCAATATACACTCGTATATTCAAACTCATGGATATTGCTTTATGGTAAGAAGCACGGGTAATGTATCTACTTTTTAGCCATGGTGCTAAGTGTAGTTTATGTTTGCTAAGATAGAGCATTGTGATTCGTTGAAATTTCTCTCCAATATGTACTCGTATATTCACACTCATGGATATTGCAATAATTTAAAAAGTATGTTTTATCTTTCTACTTTTCGTCACGGTTCAAAATAGAATTCGATTTGCTGATATTCATGCTACATGATCATTTGACACATTTGTTTAAGTAGGTAGAGCTATAAATAAGATATTAAGGTCATGTTTCTGGATATCGTTACGTAGATCAAGAAAAAACCTATAGCTAGACGTGATCATTTTGATCAGGCCAGAATATCCTACTTTAGAAAGAGGGAAAAGAATTAATCAAATGATGGGCATGTAATCTATTGTTATATCTCACCCCACCACCATGCTTCAGGGAGACAGTCAGCTTGCCTTCACTTTTTACCTCAGACAACAGTGGAGCCAGATCCGCGTCCGTACGACACGAATCCAACCTATAGTAATAAAACAGTACATTTCGGGTGCACAATACATTATATTCTGAACTTTAAGACAACCCGCTCTGAGAAGCATTCCAGACCTTAGTGCAACTACCCCTAACTAATGTAGCAGTAATAACAGTTTTATTTCTTCTTCTGATAACAACATTCAACAATGATCAATTAACGCTAGTTTTCCTCTTTAATATCATGCTTATAAGGATTACACAAGTATTACACAATTATATTTTTATCTTAAATTGTATCCAAGTCTGTTCTACCAACAATTCATGTATTGAAACCTATGTATTATCGGTCTCCAGACATGGTGAAATAATTTTCTGATTTACATTGCAAATATTTGGCCATCATAATTATATGAAAATATGAATTCAAATTATAACCTTAGATTTTAATACCCAGAAATGAAAAAATAAATTGCATATGCATGAAGTACTGTTTCAACCCATCTTGAAATGTATTCATCCTGTTCGGCGTGACAATGCCAAAATTATTTCAATTGATTTAACTGGGATTTTAAATGGAAGATTATGATTAAAATTATGAACTTTTAACCTCTCTGCTGGCAGCTTTTTTGCATATTTTGCAAATATTAATCTTAATATTGCTTCAAAAGGTTGTCCAACTTTCTCAATGACTTTGGAAACATTGCATTGAACACTTGATTCGTTCAATTTGGTTATAACAACGATATTTTTTAGATGAAAATATGAACTTTAATCTCTATAATGTTGCCTCTGAAAATGTTGTCAGTGTTTTCCCTGACCATAAAAACATAATTCTGAGAGCTAAAACCCTTTGAATTTAGTATTTAAATGCATATTTTCCAATAAGACAATAAATAATTTGTCATATTACGTCATTTTAACTGCTTCCCACTTCTTAAAGGGACTTGGTAACATTGTTTAAATGAGAGAAAATTGTGCTAAGGTAGTGACTTAAATTCAAGATGTGCAATTAAAGATAATCTGAAAGTTTGAGTGAAGACGGACCATTATTAATGATACAAATTGGGGAAAACTGATCTAATCGATTTCTTAATTCTCTCAACTATATTATTCCAATTTAATTACATTTTAGGTGAATGTAAATTATCACAAAGCAATTAATTGGCTTTATATACCATTTAAGTGTTGAAAGATTTTGTAAAGCCTGCCTTATGTCTTATTTTTGAGGGAAAACGGTTGGGAAAATTCAGAAATAATTGGGAGAATTTACTGTTAATCACGCCTTCAAAGAAAACCATAGTTTTCTTTGTGGTTTGAGAATTTTCACAGGATTTTGTTACCTATTAGAGGGTAAGTACAGTAGAAGGAATATACAAAAATTACAGTTTTTTCATCAACCTTCAACAATGTTACCGAGTCACTTTAAATGGGTAAAAATACTATTTCGACTGTCCTTAAGGGAAAAGGAAGAATATTAGAAAAGGAAGAGAGAAAATTAATTAAGAGAGAGGGACTGAGAGAGAGAGAGAGAGGTGGTAAAGAAAATGAAGAGAAAAAATAATCACAGTAAAAAGTAACACAAATGAGTCTTTCTACAATGTGTTGTACATAAAGTGGCAATCATAAAATCAAATGAGACTCACGCTATGATTGTCAGGTGTGTATGAGTGGTCATGAGTTTGATGATCTCAGCTGCCTTCTCGTTGTACAGGCTAATGCGGGTAATGGACAGCTTGTTGAGTTGAGGACATGATGTTATCACCGCCTTGCAGAATGACACGGGATCACTCAATGTAGTTGCAGCAAAGATGCTCTCCAATCCCTGTATGTGAAGGTGAGTTAGATGATGGAATGGGCAGCAGGCCATTGTGACGATGTCTGGTGCGACGTTATCCCCGGGCCACCAGTCCAGTTTGAGTTGTTTAACTCCGGGACATGATGTATGAAGTCCAAGATTCCACAGACTGGTCACATGCTTACCATCCACAGATAGCTCATCTACTGAGGTTATTCGACGAGTCTACAGGAAACAGCGATGCATAAATGCTCACCACATATGATTTGAATGAATACCAACTCTAATGTAAATTATAGTAGATAACCTGACTCATTATTGTTTGAATAACTTTTCATATCATGCTTGGTAAATATTCCACAAATATAGAATAATAAAACTTAAAGGATTTTCATCAGTTTAAAGTAAGGAGAAAGTGGGAAAAAGAATACAATTTAATTGTTTGGATGCTGGGACTATAAATGATATAGAGAATCTTTCATTGACATTACAGTCATATTCGATGCCGTTCCGGAGGAATATATTAAAAATACCTCTCTGTTTTCCATATAAGTGAACCAGCAGATTACGTTCCATTAGACCTAAACGTGTGTTGCCCTCCATTTGAGAAATTCTTGTCAATCATAAGACTCCGGAAAGGGTGTTTGCGGCATTTTGGATAGAATACAATTGGAGTATTACCCCAACACATCATGACTGCATTGCAAATACAAGTTTTATCACAACAACTTTCAACATTTCTTAACGTTTTTATTCTTTCTCTGCTTTTTCTGAAACCTTTCAAATTTTCATTCATTTTGTCTTTTTCCACCAACATGACCAAAGCCAACTTACTAACGAGGGTTAATCCTCCCTTTCAGTGGAAGATGACGGGATTGTAGTACTCATTATCATTTTTTGTTTGTGATATTCGTTCAGCAAGACTAAAAAAAAATCATTTAAATGATTTCACGTTAAAACAAAGTTACAAATTTGATTATGAAAAAATAAGCAACAAAAAAACTCTGTCTTGAAGTCCTGTGCAATAGGAAATAGCCAACGGCAATCATTCATCAATCAATATTGAACGAAGTTTAAGAAAATATGCATAGTTAAACTTTATCCCTAATTGAAAAAATGATAACCGTGCATGTATAGATGATTGATATATTAAATCATCCATAGATTTACTAAACAGCCCGTAGTTTGTCGTTTTAACTTGATTTCAAGACAAAATACATTATACTTTCGGCCATTCCTTTACCATTCAAACTTAGTCTGTCTAGTCTTTCTGAACCCCTTTCTTTTGAGCTTGGAACAAAAAGAGGATTCTGACTTCAATCTTGGGATAGTAAAGATACATACCAGTGTCTCTCCATCGTCCATGTCAACTGATCTGATATCAGTCAAGCTGAGTGACTGGAGGTGTGGGAGCGAGAGAATGGAGTGTAGTCGACATGGAATTATGGAAACATATCCCAAACTCAGCATCTGGATCTGTGCAGAGACAATTTATCAGTTCACACCAAAGTGAAATCCACAATGCGATCCAATTATTGTTTTTACCAGCATAAACACCTTTTTAAAGGCATCGTTTAACGATATTAAATCTGAGATGCATGCCCTACGTGTTATCAGTGTCTGTGATATGGTGTAATATTAAAGCCCTAAAATATTGCACTTCAAAATGATCATGAAGTGCCTCAAAAAGCGAAAACTCTTTGAATGACCCGTTTTACCATTATACTCGTTTCCCCCAATATACTGAAGTGCTATCAAAACCGTTAGGAAAACGAATTTTTAAATTTCGATTTTCAATTATAAATATCTTGATAATCAGACAGGCGATCGGCTTGTAAAAGTCATGAGGTTCCTGACTGACCTAAAGGTTTATAATTATCATTGCAGCATGAGCTAAATCCAGGATTTTGTTTGAGAATCTGAGACAAAGTAACCCAATCCCGACATCAGCTGAATCTGCATCTTAGTAACTTTATCATTCACTAAGTCTGATGATTTTGTGTCTATTTCTGCTATAGTTCAAATTAATCATCATATTATAATAAACAAAAAGCATTTCAATAAACATGGCATGATGTATTTCACTAGAGGTACTACATTTATTGTATCGGTGGGATGATATCACATCAAAATGATATATTCAAGAGAGTATGTTACACTTATTCCTCTTTGTTTTCAGTAGGTTTAAATCATCTGATTTTTTCAACATGGATTAGTAAGCATTTTATTAATTCTTCTAAATTCACTACATACAAATGAAAACTCGCATGAATACATATTGCTTCAAATAATGTGAGGCGAAAGGCTCGCGAGTTGACTTTGTGCGTGCCATATTGTTGATATCAGGTATATTTTACAAGCAATAAGTGAGAACAGTCTTTAGCAACAGGTGCTACATGATAACTTGGTCATGTGAAATACGATTAAAAGCAGTTAAAATCTTTCAGTTCTCACATTAATCGGTTATTAATGCGTCGTAAACGAGAAAAATATTGTAATCCAAATATTCATGGTAACAGGAATTATTTATCTACTGTTACTGACTATTAGTTGAGGAACACATTAGAAGTATTTTTCATTTCATTGTTCGTGTTAATTAATTTGTACAGATTAATTTTTTTATCTACAAATCGAAGAAATAAACAAAGAGGTATTATGTTTAGTTATTCACAGTAGGCCTATTAATCTTACATGTTCTACATTACCAAATATTAAAGAAAAGCCATCTGTCTATAGTCAATAATGATAGTAATATCACAAGTTATGTAATACACGTGTGTTAAAAAAGAAGGGGGCATCATTTTCCTGAAATGAGCACGTACTGATTCTTACTTCTCAACACTTTTCAGAAAAGGGCAAAGGTGATAAATACAAGAAAATAGTCTATACCGTTTTATGTTGGTCCTAAAATGTGGAATTCCCTACCTCCTTTTTTACAGTCTGACGGATTTAATAATTCATTCAAAAGACTTTACAAGAAAAATCTTCTCTCTCTTTATAATGCATAATTTATTTTAAGCCCACACCTCTCGTAATAAATATTTCTCTTTTTTATTCATTTTTTTCTTCTTCCAAGTATATGTTATTATTACTTCTGCGCCTGGTGCATTCAATTGTCAAGCCATATTGGCTTTTACGAATGCACCATTTTCAATTTGTACTGTGGTCTATACCTTCATATTTTCTTTAAATTTTGAAAGCTGTTATGTCAATTTGTATGTAATTTTGATATTGTGATCTGTTATGAAATTCCATATTTTTTCTTTGTATAAATTGTCATAATGATGGAAATAAATGTCAATTCAATTTCTTTTAAAAAGTTTGAAAATGCAGTTACCCCCTCATGTTGAATTTGAAGAATGAAAAAAAATCAAGAAACGAATCGTTTCTAATAAAAATCTTGTTTGGGTATACCTTTGATTTTGATGACTCAGAAAGCATCGTCGAGTAGAACTCATCACTCAGCTCCATATAGTCCAGCTTCATTGATCGAAGATTCGGCATTGAGCAGAGACCTCTCGCATAATGAGAGGATGCAGCAGAACCCAGATCTGAGTTCTCGTGCGTTAGCTCCTCAATCTAGTGATGTGACACGAAAGGTTAAATAGAGTGAATAGTATTATTAAGCATATATATATATATATAGACGACATGTCTGACTTAAATATTCGTCAGCGTCATTAATGTTACATCATAAAACTCTAATTAGACTTTTAAAGGAAGACCAAGAAAGAGAGAGAGAGAGGGGAAAATACCAGCAAATAAGGAAATGGATGTGTGGCAAGAGCGAAGAAAGACGAGATGAAAACAAAATTACATAAATTATATACACTGTTGGTCATTAAGGTGGATCAATTTTTTTTACCCCAATTCATGGAATGATTTTGACAATGATTAACTCCCAATAGATCTAAATAATAGTATACATTCTCAGATGTTATTTAATAATAATTTGCGAGAGTTTGTTTTGTGTGACTGCTAAAGCATTTGTATGCCACTATGCTTATAAACTAGAGGACCTACGTCCTTAAGTCATAACTGACAGTAATGATGATTACTGCCCCACAAAAGGGCACTAAAATAGCACATCGACAAATAAAATTGATACAAGAAAATGCAATCAATTATCAATGATTCATTGCATTTTTCCCCGGTCTCAAACAGGATATTCCTCTGTAGGGCCATGCATTTTGGTTCAAGGCATGGCCACACAGAGGATTTCTATTCTGTTGAGGATTGGGAGAAAATGCTTTGAATTATTGACAACTTATTGCATTTTCTTTCTTTGTTTGTTATTTATGGGGGCTGCCCCCTACCCTAGCCCCCGCTGCGTACAGTCATTATTCAGTGGCAAAGCAATGGCCTCGTAACTGTGAGGCCCCAGGATCAAAACCGTGTAGATTCGCTATATTAGTGCCCTTTTGTGAGGCATCGATCTGTATTAATGTCAGTTATGACTTAAGGAGGTAGATCCCCTAGTTTATAAGCATAGTAGCGCACACATGCTTAAGCAGTCACGCAAAACAAACACTCGCAAATTATTATTCAATAAAATCTGAGAATGTATACTAATATTTAGATCTATTAGGAATAAATCATTGTCAGAATAATTCTATTGTTGTTGTTGTTGGTGGTAAATGTTTTATGGCGTTCATTCAGTATTGAATATATACGCCATAAATATCTTCAATTTTATAAGAAAATCAGTTATAGTCTTCATACGAAAACGGAGAATAAAGATTTGTAATGAAATAATTAATTAGGGTAAAAAAATTATTCCACCTTTATGACCAACAGTGAACATTTGGAAAAGAGGATTAAAGGTACTTAGTAACATTGTGATGGTTGATTTCACAAATCTGTTGAATCAGGATTCAAAACACGCAAAATTATGTTTGTATGTATGTATGTATTATCCAACTACGATGCCCCAAATCCGAAATTAATTCACGCAATATGAAGATTTTTAACAAAGTTCAACGGGTTTTCGAACGGGCGTCGATGTGCGGCGCTCCTGAATCTAAATTCTCCCAACCATTTTTTGAATTTTCCCATCATTTTTTTCCATGAAAAAAAGACATAAAAACATGCTATAAAAATCTGTCAACACTTAAATGTCTGGAATGGAATGTAGAGCCATTCTATTTCTTTGTGAGATTTCCATTCACCTAAAATGTAATTAAATTGTAATAATATAGTTAGGAGAATTAAGGAATCGATCGGATCAGTTTTTCCTAATTTGTACCATGAACAATGGTCCGTTTTCGCTCAAATTTTATGATTATCTTTAATTGTACATCTAGTCCCTTTAAGCATAATAAACATTATATATTTTTTCTATTTACACTGTACATGTAATGTATTCTTGAAGACTATTGGCAAAATATAATTATTTCTAAAAACGAAATACAGAACCCAGATCCGCGGCGATGTGCTTTAGCTCCTTAATCTGGAGATGTGACAGGACAGGTCGAATAAAGTGAATATTGTTATCAAGTATAGGCGACATGTCTAATTAAAACATTTTCATCGTCATTAATGTTAAATTATTAACCTCTACTTCTGCTTTTAAAGCAAGAAAAAGAGACAGAGAGAGACAGAGAGAGAGACAGAGAGAAAACAGAGAGATAGAGAAAGCGAGAGACAGAGTAAGCGAGAGAGAAAGAGAGAGAGAGAGAGATAGGGAGATAGTGAAAGGGAGGGTGGTTTGTTCACAGAATGACGAGATGAAAACAAAACAACAAATGTGATTTATGCATCAAAGTTCATTCTATTCACACGATTTGTTTCCTTGTCAGCATAGCCAAACTATTTATCATATTGATACGAGAGTTGGTGTTGTTGTTGTTGTTAGGTTTTAAAGCTGTCAAATCTGAAAATATAATGTCCGCCTTACGAGAGTACTTGTGACTAATGTTTATAAATTATTATTTTTTTGTTTATAGTGTGAAAATACAGTTATGTTGAATTTAAAGAATACAAAAATATTTCGAAACATATCGTTTACAATTAAAATCGTGTTTGGGTATACCTTTGATTTTGATGCCTCAGTGGCTATCGTTGAGTAGAACTCATCACTCAACTTCAAACGGTCAAGATTCAGTGATCGAAGATTTGGCATGAAGCAGAGACCTCTCGCGTAATGAGAGGATGCAGAAAAACCTAGATCTGCCCTCCTGTGCGTTAGCTCCTCAATCTGGTGATTTGACAGAGAGGTGAAAAGAAATATCAAATTAAGGCGACATGTGTTCTTCAAATAATTTTTTTAATTGTTATTCATGTGACATCATTAACCTCTGCTTAGACTCTTAGTGTAAGAGAAATAGAAGGTAGAGATAGAGAGAGTGGGACAGAGACATAAACATAGTGAGAGACAGAGAGAGATGGAGAAGAAGAAAAAGGGAAATGGATCTGGTAAGGGCCAAGAAAGACGAGATAAAGAAAGAAACACAGATTTTATTAATCATAGATAGTTGGAAAAGAGAGATCGTGACTGTTCAAGCTGCATACAAATGTTATATCTGTGTATTCACAATGAAGATATACGTTAATTTCTTGAGACTATATTGACAAAATGTAAATAAATTCTAGAAATAAGAAATAAAAATGCGAGCTACTATTTATGGGATGCGATCTTTAAAAGACACTTTTATATGAATATATATCTTTATCACACTAAATTCCAGTCGATTTACATGATTCATGCTTCTTGTTGTCAGCCCCGCCCCCCCCCCCCCAAAAAAAAAGGGGGTACTTTTCACGCAACAAAGTCCGACTCGACAATAAATTATTTGTAGGATCTTTAATTGAAGTATTACTTATGTTTAGTATGATGGGATTCTTTTAGCGAGATTGAAAGAAACACACAGAATGAGTGAAACCGAATATTTTGTAAAAATAAAATAAAAATACAGTAAAGGGAAAAAGAGAGTAAAACGGATCATATAATCTAATTGGTTCAAGGACACCTACCCCCTGGACATCCACCCCCGGATAACCACCCCAGTCAACTACCCCCTAGGACATCTACCCCCTAGGACAACTACCCCCTAGGGCAACCAACCTCCACGACATCCACCCCCTACGACAACCATCCTCTAGGGCAACTACCCCCTCGACAACTATCCTAGGGGGTAGTTGTCCGGGGGTAGTTTTCCGGGTAGTTGTCCGGGGTAGTTGTCCTAGGGTTAGTTGTCCTAGGGCACGGGTGGCCAACCCGCGGCCCGCGAGCTCTTCTGTTGCGGCCCGCGGAGCATTGAAAAAGTAACAATAAAAATGGCTCATAAATGAAATGCGAACCGCATAGCAGCGATGAAATAGGTAAAACATTTACACACAGCTATCTCTATTTCCATAATTTGTTTTCATCATTCACAACATTTTGACTCGTTACTTGGTTGATACAAAACTCCTCAAATTCCCTCTCATTTCATTACATTAACGACTTTAACATCACTCGCCGTGTTTATTTCTGTTTGTAATTTCCGCACGCAGTATTAAACGTTTGCAAATATACAAATATTGTGAATCGAGAAATATGTTTGAATGCCATACTTGTCTTGAAACAATTACAGCCCTTTTCTCCCGCCGTTAAATTTTTTCATGAATCCTAATCTAAAATTGGATAGTCCCCTTCCCTTTACACCGCGTTCAATGAGATGTACAACTAATACAGTTTAGGATATTCGTTCTGCTGTGTCCTTGATTTGGTTGAAATAACAACCAACATGGCATCGACTTCGAGACCTGTGAAGAAAAGGAAAGTTTCCGATGAAGGCTGAAACTTTAAACCAGATTGGTCTCTGAAGTATTTCTTCATAGAAGAGAAAGGTAAACCACTTTTGCCTCGTTTGTCACCAGAGAATGTAATGAAGGTTAACAACATAGCAGGAAAGTGCAAGCCCCAGAAATCACACTAAAAAGTAATCCTGATTTTGTCGTTTGCTTGTTTGTTTTAGCAAAATTGCAGGTGTGTACACGTATGGAATGTAGGTGTGTGTGTGGGGGGAGACTACCTACGGGTAAGTTATGCCAATCGTTAGCTGTGGCCCGCGGGCTTTAAAAGGTTGGCCGCCCGTGTCCTAGGGGGTAGTTGTTATGTCTTATACTTAATAAAGCTATTTTCATTTGAATCTTTACATTCATTAGATACTAAACTTTATGTTATAATGATTGACCTTCTCAATATGCATGATCTGGTTTCTGTTTTTTCCAATTAATCACATAACGAGTGGAGTCGAACAGTCGGGATTTTGGATTGATGACAGATCTATTTTTGTTTTCCGAGGTTTGCCTGATCAAAAAATAATATATGATCATGGAAAGAATAAAAAAAAGCACATACTCCTCCACTCCTGATAATATTTATGATGTAATCTGTAATTAGCACACCCTCACCCTAATTATAAAATTGAATTAACCGTATGTTGAGCAACCACAGAAAGCCTACAATATTATACATCATGTATTTTGTAGACATTACGTGAAACGCTGTAAGAAAAGCCTTAACTGCATCAGAATACAGAAGCGACGGGGAAGTGGCGCATCTAACTCCTTGGTGTCGGAATCGGGAGGGGGAGGGGGATATAAAATTTGATCAAATGGTGATCCATGTATTTCAGCGAGAAATGCACTTTTTGGACCATAATTTACGTCGCCTGGGTGGGTAGGACGGTGGGCGATACTGTTTTACCTTCTCTCCATTTTTTAATTGACAGCTACAGATTTATGATTTTGATATGATATTACATGTACTTGTTCAAAGTGTTCAATATTGTAATAGCACTAGTACAGCTGCAAATGATGGATAATTATATTCAATCAGTGGCGTACGCAAGATTTTTTCAAGGAGGGTGTTTGAAAAATTGGAAATCGCGCCGACCGAAGTTTAAAAATTGTATTTTACTGCTATTGAGTTGTCATCAATTGTCACTTACGTACCGATTTTGTGACGGTGAAATCAGATGAGTTTTGTACAGTGGTGTTTAAAATGTAAAGAATCAATAAAAACAGCTTTTAACACACAGCCAGGATAGTTATGCAGCTATGTGTGGGGAAAGGGTGCGTATTCATTTTTTTTTTTTCAAAAATAAAAATGAGGGGGGGGGGTTAACCCCCAAAACACCCCCTGCGTACGCGCCTGTGTTCAATCATGATCATAATTAAAAACCGGCTTTCCAGTCTAACGCAAGAACGGCGTCCAGCTTTATCTATTATCGGCATTTTATACCACAATAGATGTGAATTCAGTTGCCCCTTCTCTTTATTTTTGAAGTTTGGCTTTTACCTCAACAGAAAATTTGTGAGAAAGTATTCAAAATTCAATAATTTGACTACCTTTAATAATTCCTAACTAAACAGAAACGGCGATTCATTTTCTCGGCTAGTAATTGTCGGTGAAAGGGGAGTACTGCCCCCTTGCCATATTAGCGTATACACACGCTGGTGTGAAGAGGCTAAAATAACAATATGCCGTTCTACTCTTGTAGACACTTGCGTACTGGTGTGGGGGAGCTCGGCGCTGCTGCCCCTGGTACATGTATACATGCATAGCATGTTTAGGCGGAGAGGTGCATTCCCCCAAAATTGGAACAGTTATCAACTTGGTAAATTAACGCTGACTATCGCCATGAGAGAGGACAGAAGCGGTGTGATTATTGAAGTCGAAATTCGACTTATTATCAGTGTGGCCAAAATTGTCCTTAATGCAAAGTTCCATATTAGTAAACGTAAATAAGGTATATATTTAAATAGGGGGGGGGGCTTTCTTTTAAAATGATATGCTTGGTACTATGACGTAATTATGCAGTGTGTCCCAGAAAAAACGAAACCGAGAATTTTCGATGTTTTGTCATAGCTTAATCACGGTTAACATTAATAATAAGTACTCTACTTAACACGTACATAATTGTTTCGTTTGTTGACCAACATCTGGGCGAAAATATGACCCTTCAACTACCCGACTACGGTAGCCCGCTTGTTGGGAAATCTTGACCAAGCTGTAGGTCAAAATACGGAACAATTGTGCACGTGTGAAGTAGGGTACTTACGTTTACCAATATCACTGGGCAAAATATTGCCCAATAGATGGTTGGGTTGACTATTGGCACAACGTTGGGCAAAGTGTTAGAAAATATTACCCAACCTTTTCTCAGTGTAGCTCAATGTAGATAAACATTCATTTAGATTATAGATTATCAAAATTATCATGGATACACTTATGACCTCGACAAATGAACAAATTTTTGTTAAGTTCTTCCTCTACCGCGGCACCAGCCATCCATCAACAAACTACCCGCATACGGTCTTTCCTCCGACTTTGCCTGACAAAATGATCAATGCCGAAGCATACGACTTTGAGAATATATCCGGCTTTACAACCGGGTAGACCCGGATCGGGTTTCATACTTTTCCGCGCTCGGATTTCATCAAAGCAATCCATTATTAGAATACTATAATGCGTCCTTTTGATTTGTTCTTGATATAATAATCTATGTTTGTTATAACCTAGCTGTATAAATAATGGTTCGTGTTAAGCTTCATATAAGAAAAAGATATCTTTCATTTGTAGGTCAAGGAAATATTTAGTTTTTAATAATTCATTTCAATTCATTTATGTATTCAGTTCTGAATGCATGATAAAAATCAATATACATTGAAAGATATACGAAGGGATGTAAACTTGTTTAAACAGAATTGGCCTAGGCTCCAATGTCAGCGGAGCTTGATACCTTGTGACCCTTGTCAATTGAACTGAATTGAATGTTGAATTGAATTTATTTTCACCAAACATGACATAAAAGTGTACAAAATAATACATGTTCAATTAATAAAGTGGAGAGATAACAAAATTATAAATGCTTATCTAGATTATCCCCTTAATTTAATGCAAGCAAATGAGAGACATGATAGAGGGATTTCCTGGTTATGCAGAAGTACATCAAGGAGAAGAGTAGAATGATTGGTAGAGACTAAAGAGTGATTGAGTGTATGAGTGTGTATTTGTGTGTGAGAGAGAGAGAGAGAGAGAGAGAGCGGGAGGAAAGAGAGAGTGGGAGAGGCCAGGAGTGAAGTGAAAATGTATGCCTAATATTCTTGCTCGTGGTGAAACTCCAGCTTTATATGTTGTACCTACATTATACTGACCTATATCTTGTTCAAAGATTATCCACGCCCCACCTTTGACTCTGACCTCTCCCAAAAAAATATCTCACTGCCAGTGTTCTTCCTCCCCCCCCCCCCCCCCTCCGACTACCCCTCCCCCTTCGTCTCCTTTCTCACACCCCCCCCCCCCCCACTTCCTTTTGTGAATGATTTTTTTTTCTTCTCAACATTTTTTCCTCTTCCGCACAAGGAAAAGAGTTTGCACCGCCCATAGAGTTACATACTTTAATTATCTCTTCCGTTGTTGTTGATGTTGTTGAGGTTTTAGAACTTTCTTGACTCAAGCATAAGTCATTATGTCAGTATATCTGTCTTCAAACCTAAAGTGAAGTTATACTTATTGAGCAATTCTTTAGGTGATTCTTAAACTATACTCCAAATGGTGATGTTGCCGTGATTTATAATGCAACATGGGAACTGTCGACTTACCTTTTCTTCTTTCTTTCCCTTTCTCGCCTGTAGCCAGCTTTTCTTATTTATCGGGTTTTCATTTCTTTTCTTTTTTCTGAAAACTTCAGAGAGGAGAGAGAGGAGGGATATACTTTCAGTGAAATATGTCCTTTTCCTTTCTCTCCTCCCCCCCCCCCCCCCCCTCTCTCTCTCTCTCTCTCTCTCTCCCCCTCTCTCTCTCTCTCTCTCTGTCTCTCTCCTTCTCGCACCCCCTATTTCCATTTCTATATCCCATGTTTTTATCACTCTTATCGCCTTCATTTGTAGATAGTCTCTTCTCCCCACCCTTTTTTATGCTTCAGTTTAGTCATGTTTATACATTGCTTGTATTAATTTTTTACTTTATTATATAACCAGGCTGGTTTTTTATACATGATATTGCTTTGAGGGACCTGAATTGTACAAGCTAAGCTTTTTTAAGGTCTCCCCGTCTTTCTATTTCACTAAAATGCATGATATGAACTAGTTCATTATAATTTTATTGTTCCTTTATGCACTGTGTCACATGTAATACATTTGTTGAATTGTATTACATTCATGTTGGAATAAAGAAAAAATAAACTTGAACTTGAACTTGAATTGCTAATCGTTTTAGTTTTAAACGGACGTATCGATCATGCAGTACTCCACTGTCTATGATATAGGGTCACAGGTCCTCTAAAAGTCTGGACCGCCGGGAAGACCTTTTTTTTAATTTATGAAATGTCATAGACTTATTCTAATGAACTACTATGCATCGATTAAAAAATAATGATAATTATAATGTAGGATTCATCAACATTAATGTAATAATCAGAAACCATGGACTGTGGAGCTGCAGCAGACATTCCTGTGTAGAATTTGTCATCCAGACGCCACTTTTCAATGGTCAACTCTCGTAAGTTCTGCAATGTGAAGAGACCTACTGCTGCTGCTACACCAGACGACGATGCGTTAGCTTCGAAGGACTCGCTAACACCCAATGTTTCACGAATTGAAGAACTTCTTCTTACCTGTACAACAAATGAATTTTAGCATTCGATCAATAAATAATACTTTCAATAATTATAATAAAAAATACCATGCTAATTGTGGCCAAAAACAATTTATAGCACGAATGCATTTGTAAAAGGGGAAAAATTGATGTCTTCACCAATAGGCTAGCTTCGTACATCGTGTATTATGTAAATAGCATGGATACAAACACACATTTTTATTATCACGAATTATGGGAGGTGACAATGGCCAGGACAGATCAAATTTAGACTCATCATTCGTTTTAATCATCTGTAATAAGTACACCTGAAAAACGGATAGCTATTGAGGTACTTATGGAGGGCATATTAAATATAGAATGACCTATATTTTCCATAATCCGTCTGGTTGGCTCAGCTCTTTGTTTAATCCCGAAAGAGCAGTATATTGTTACTCTCTTCCTTTCTTGGTAAGTCCTTTAAATTCATATATGAGGAAAAGGCAGACGGTGACATGATTCTCGTTCTCACGTGAGACTGATTACACATTGGAATAATGACAACATGGCAGTTCTAAATGATTATGGGTCAGAAGGCTGGAACAAAATAACAGACGGTATTATGTGTAGTTGTCCTTTTGCTTGTAGCCTAATTTTCATATATATGTAATTATTGACAGCTCAACAGATGACAGTATTTCCTCAATAAAATACAATTTACAATTAGATAAATAAAAATAAGATACGTCTATAATTCTATTCATGAAACTTACTATTTCCTTCCCTATTGTTTCGAGCGGGAAGAGAAATGCAGCGATTGAAGCACTATAAGGTAACATAAGATGTGTCTTCGTCTTCAGCAGGTTCCTGACCGGGCCAATGGCTTCTGGATCATGACATTCAAATGCACACTGAAAGATGAACCCCGTGTCATTAACTTCATTGCATAGGGCTTCCATGACCGACTCTCCTACTTCACTTTCTTGAGCTGCAGTGAAGTACAATACATATCTGAATTCTGTGTAGTCCTTTAACAGCTTGTGTGTCAAGATTCTGTTAAATTCTTGACGATCTTCGTGGAACAGCGATGCAAGGTAGAAACTCGCTATGTACTCCTGTAGTAACTTATGAGGGAAAGAGAATTCTTGGATGAATTGCTTTCGCTGACTTTCTCTGATTTGCAAGGGTGCCGGCCTAATCTCCTTGCTAAGAATCCCGATCTCGCATGCAGTCATTGCAGCCTCTGTGCATGATTCGAGCGCCTTTTCATCGAAGATGAGCTGTTTAACCAACAGACCTTGAAATGCGATACAACCAATATCTTTCAAACTTTCACTAGCTTTCCTCATGCGGCTTTCATAGTCCTCTTCTAATTCATTTGGTTTGTAAAAATATTGCTCTTGAAGTGAAAAGACAATACGCTTGAAGAGTTGCGAGAATGTTTCCATTGTCTGAATATTTTCCCGTTCACATGGCGTTTTCCACAGGCTACATAGCATACTGCAGAATATCGGGAAGGGTGCCAGGTACTCAGAAACCACTTGGTTTGTATCAATGAAGTTAACGAGGGTCGAAGCAGAATCAAAATCATCTTTGAAATAGTTTTTGATATATGTTGCCATGTTTTCCTTTGTGAAGCCCTTAACCTTACCAAACGTGTAATGGTCATTAATCTTCATGATGCTCTTGATCTGATCAGCTCCAAAAGGACGGGTCGTGATGAGGACTGGGGTATTAATGAATCGTTCTCCTCTAACGATCGATACGATAGCGTCATTGGGTTTTGGCTTTTTGATGTCGATTTGTGCCTCGTCCAGTCCGTCCAATAAGATAAGGGCTTTTCTCTGATTTGTCCTGATATATTCATCAACCCTTTCCCCCTTTACTTCCAAATCATCTGGGAAATGGCCCATGACAGTGTCCCCGAAGAACCCGCTCTCTTTAATCTCTCGAAATGATTCAAGAAAAAGCAGATTGATTTCTTGAAGAATTTTACCCTCAGCCCAATCAAGAGCTATTTTAGCAAACAGCGTCGATTTCCCTACACCAGCTTCTCCAATGAAAGCTAATCGTGTTACAAAACCTGTCGGTGTGTCAGTTTTGATGAATTTAAACAACCCATCATAATCTATTGGCTCCTCTTTTTCCCCTCGCGATCCCAACATTAGGACGAGACTGACATAGATGTGCTGAAGCCATGTCCATGAATTAGGGTTCACAGGCGATGTTTTGATCTGACCAAATTTCTTGCGATATCTATTTTTCAGTTGTTCTCTTAACTTCATTATGTCACTTGGCATCGCTTCATCGTCACCTGAGGAAAGAGAGAAGAGCGTTATTGTAAAAATAATAATATAAATAATAAATTAAATACTAACTTGTTTCAAAATCACTGCCGAGGAAGTTAAAAACCTATTATTGTTTCTGTTTAGACAGGTTCTGCTGATAATAAGTCTTCGGCAAAGGATAAACCCGGCATACGGACGCAGATCCATGCATTTGAACCCCCTCTCACTAAAATTAATGACATGAAATTTGCAGTGGGTAAGCCGAGCTGTCTTCGGCAACCCTAGCTCTTGTTGTTTTTTTAGTAGGGTGAAATTCTTTCCTTGGTTTATCAATCCTAGCTGGATATGCCATTGGTTTAGTTTTATATGCGTATAAACCAATGAAACGCCATCAGATAAGTTAAACGTAACGATCGTGAGACTTGGCTTTTAAAAGCGCACTTTCTCCGACGGGTAAATTGAACCTGTAAATCACATGAAACTTTTGAACTTTAAAGTAAAGTCTTTCAGGCGAGAGATTTCTATGTAGTTATCACGTGTTTATGTACCATGATAAATGATGCCACAACGCAACATTTAGATGGAAACTAACATATTTTGGCATAATTTAATTTGAACTATTTTCCGATTGTATGAAAGAAATTTTAAGTGTTTTATCGAAATATAATAGATCTTTCAGAAAATACTAAATTACTAATAAACATCATCTATAAAATTTAATTCTGTGTAACATTTTTATTTCACGTGTTCTAGTAAAATGTATGTGCAGTAGAAAGCCATGCAGCCCATGCTGTAATATCACGTTAACCTCTATTTCGTAATTCTCTGTGTATTAAATAGTCAACATCAAGTATATCAGGGAAAGAGAACATTTTTCGTATCATTTCATAAATATTATGAAAATTACAGCAGACAAATGAACTTCGATGACACGTGAAAGGACTGTAGCTCTTGTGTTTATTATTTGTAACAATTTATTTCACGTTCTCGTAATTGTGTGTGCATAAGATTGTCTTTTCAACATATCAGAAGATACCAATGCAACACCCATTAACTAATTTATAATGGAAACTGCTTTGGGGTGTTGATATACAATGTAATTTGTAGAGGATTTTTTTTCTCAAACTAAGGACATGGTTTTCGCATATGAAGTAATCAAGTTGCTTTATAAGTACTTTCATTTACGATATCGTTTATGTAGGGAAACTTACCGCTGCAGCTGCTTGTGAAACATGTCTCTTCCACCTCTAGTAAGCCCACCTTTATGAGAGCTGCTCTGAGAGTTGGGAGCTGCTTGGATGGTTTGACCGTCCCTGCCCACTTCTGAAGCAGCATCACATTACCGTTACTGGTTTTTCTACCTCCAGCCCAATTCGTCTCCAATGCCCGGTTGATATCAGACATTTGGACGTTAAGCTCACGACCAAGTCCCCTTATAGCACCATCATCTGAAATGGCGTCTGCTACTTTGGTGATGACGTCATGAAATCCATTTGTTTGACCCGATGTTTGACCACTAGAATATAAGAAGCATAGAATTAGAGCAAATTATATTTAAAGTTATAGTATACAGCTAATCAAAACTTCTATTCATTGGATATCATACATTATAAATCACAAGAGAATAATGTAACGAAACGTCCTGGTCAATTTTCAATTCCTTCCTGCTTGATATTTCAAGTCACCGGTATGGGGACAGGCGTGTAGCCAGGCATTTGGATTTACGTTGTTCATCCGCTCAATCTGACTAGCGTGCATAGAACAAATAAGCATTTTTGCATGAAAGTGAATTTTTCAATAAAGTGCATAGAACAAATAAGCATTTTTGCATGAAAGTGAATTTTTCAATAAAGTGCGTTTATTTCCAGCATTGGGGTGTTCGGGAGTCACTTGGGTAATCTTTCAAAACGTATTATATAAACAAATAATATGCGCCTTTCTATGTAATTTTGTCGCAAAAAACATAGCAATTAATCCAGCACAATGTAGTCGCTTTTTACGTTGGAGATGAGCAAATAGCGAGTTTCAATTGCACTTCGGCCACTCTCGCAAGTCCTCACTCTTTCCATTGCGGTCAGGCGACTTTGGGGTGAGCGGCTTTTGAATAGAATAATTATGAGCTTCCTTCTGGTATTCAACTTGTTTTCATTGGTTGTATATTTTTTTCGGAATTTACTCATTCACATAATGGAACTACCTGCCAGATGAAACCAGTGGCCCCTGATCATAGAGCTGTAAATATACGTAGACGGCTCACAGTGGTTCGAAAATGGGGCCAGCGCTCGTACGTGATCACGTGATATCCGCAATCTTCGTTAGTCCTCTGTTGTGACGTCGTGTTTTTTTCTCAACGACAGGCCAGGCTGGAATTCTTTAAATTTGTGAGCTGAAAAGATCGAGGACTAAGCAAAATGGCGGCGTGTGCACTCGAGCGTATGTCCCAGTGCGTTCAACCCACAACCAATGCTAATATTTCCGGTCATCTGATTGGCTGATATGTTACGTCATTATCAATGACGTAACCGTTAGGGTAAGTGATAGGGTTATAGAAATCATGCAGAATCTTTGATTAACCCATCGTTGGCTCAATCGGTAAGGTCAGCGTAATACAATCTTAGAGTTGTGGGTTCCAGTCTCAGTTTATTCGGTTTTTTTGCCTTTATAAATAGTGAGGCAAAGCAATGAAAATCAAAATCTAAATGTTTGTGACCTGTTTCCAAGCTGCTTATGACGTAGAATATATCAGCCATTAGGAAGAACGGAAATATAAGAAATTGCAAACCTGTTTGGGAATAAAAATTTCGCGACCGGTAGTGGTAAAATTGCGGTTCAGGGCCCGGTTTTGGGTGCAAAATATCCATTCAATATTGGTTATTGCCTTGAGAGGTTAAAAGTAATACAAATTTTTGGGATGGGGTCATGAATTTGGTTCAAATGAACATATTGGAAGCATATGCGACCCTACAATATTCAGGGATCGTTGTTGCGGTTGAAATCGAGTCTAAAGTTATGAAATTGTAAATAATAAACTCTTTATGTTATATAGCTCCCTCTCAAGGCCAAGATATTAATTAAGCTATAAAACAATGTATCTTGACTAAAATTGACCAATTAGCTATTCTCGTTTGGAAATTATATATCTCATCTACATATTCTGAGATTTTCATGGTCACAGCTACCTTTGCACGGCCGTAGGCGCAATTTGAAATTTATGAAAATTTACCGGGAGCACCGGTAAATTTGTATATTCAATTTTTCTCGAAAGGAGGCGTGTTTTAGGGGCTAACTTTTCTTGTGCTTATAATACATCTGCAGGGGCATCTAAATATATCAAAATTGTAAAGAATCACTTTCCACCCAATTTTGAAACTTCCCAAAACTTTGTATTACCTTTAAGATGGCAATGCTTCAACCTAAATTCGCAAAAAAGCAGAAATACGTGCCGCAAACGTTCAATCTTGAAGTGCATTCGTGATACTCTATCCGCGCCGCGCAATTTTTTTACACGCTAGTCTGGCCATTTCTATGATAAATACCATGGAAGCGACTAATATTAGAGTCTAGCAGCCAGGGCTCAAATAACATTTTTGTCAACGGGGGCTCTTTTAGTACTGACGGGGGCTCTTTTTTAATACAAATTTCCAATGAATTGGTACCCATGATACTCCTAAATTCTTTGCGATTTCATCATTATCATTAATAGTCGGCATTATTTCCCTCTTACATCTTTACAAGTTATAACATGCAGCTAGTGGTCAGATCTCCTCCCTCTGTACGAAATTTCTGGTCCAAGCCCGTATACATTCGCCTCCTTGCCAACAGGTTACCGTTTACTAATTTTAGCTATCGGTTGATTTACTGGTCGAGATTCATCATTTTGCTGGTCTTTTGGAATCACCAGATTTAAGAGGTTTCATGATTTTCACAACGAAAAACTTCTCCACGTTTCGGTCCTTGCGCGATCCCCTCTAGCTCCAGCAGATTTGGGGAGGCAGCGTGCACACCAGTATTCTACTCAGCGCAGCTAGTCATAGCATGGAGTTAATAGGGACTTTTAGATTTGCGCAACGACAACGTGGATTGCTACGATCGACGTCCGTTTAATGCACTGCCTTGAATGGACGTCACACTTATCAGTCCACGCAAATCTAAAAGTCCCTAATAGGGACTTTTAGATTTGCGCAACGGCAACGTGGATTGCTACGATCGACGTCCTTTTAATGCACTGCCTTGAATGGAAGTCACACTTATCAGTCCACGCAAATCTAAAAGTCCCTATTAGCCACTGCTGACGGCCGCAGTGCACTGCGAGATTTCGTTGTTTGTATCCGTAATACCCATAGAGATGTGGAGATGGGAGATATAGCGCAATCTTGCGGCGAAAAGCGTTTATTTTATTACAATATGGCAGCCTCTAGACACTAAAAAATTCGAGCAAGAAATCCTGCACGCAATTAAAATATAACTTCCATGGTTCCATTTCATTGGTTTAAGGTTTGAAAGTTGAAACACAATATTGTGTGAAAGTTATAACAGAAAAGATAATCTTGATTTTATCATTCCACAGGGGCGATTTTTAATTTTGCAATCGCCCCCAGAGCACTCTGTGTAGCTCACAGGGGCGAATCGCCCACCGCCCCCGTGTATTTTGAGCCTTGCTAGCAGCCTACATGCGAGGTGCATTACACATATACATCATGCATGACAACCAGGAGCAAATCCAGGATTTCTTAGGGGGGCCAAATATGAAAATCACGCCGGCCGATATTTCGCTCAGTGGGGGGGGGGGGGGGGATAGTGAGCACTATTTTTTGTTTTGTTTCCATCTCATTTTTTGAGAGGGGGGGCGTTTCCAAAACTGGTCTGTACCTTTAACATCAGGTTACGCTTTAGCAGCATGTTACACTACCGTGTGAGTAAAAAAAAAATTTACACCTAGAAAATTGCTAATTATTTTTAAAATCATCTTTGTACAGGAAATTATTATACATCTTATGAAAGAGTGTTTTATCCCAAACCATTTGGTATCGTTTTTGTGTGGTATGTGTTCTCGCTTGGATGAACAGGAGGTATTGTTTACGAGGGTGCAAGAATCGACTTTAAAAAAAAGTATACTCTTTCAGAAAATTCTAAAAGCTAAAATGGCCATCCTTCACAAATACACCTTTTTTAAGGTTATATGTTTGTTTTATTTTTGTGTTTTGTTTTAGCTGTAATTACTCCTATGATTGTTTGTAAAAATGTGATTATGAAAGATCAATACAACATTTTTAAAAAATAAAAAAAATAAAAAAATATATTTAAAAAAATTAGAGCTTTTTATTGGGCTCTGACTGAAAACTACACCATGTGACTTTTTGATTGCGGTGTGGGGTCACATATGTACTTGCATGTTTACATGATAAAGCTTTGATTTAATTGAAAAGATTATGGTTTTGAAATGGTCAACTGTAGGGCCTATATTATCTTATCTGTTTTTAGTGTACAGTGATAAAAGTATTCTGTGTATGTTGGTGGATTGTTGTTTATAATATCTTTCCCTCTGAGATGAATAACGAATAACGTCATATTTTCGTTTTAACTAACGCACCTCCTTTTTTCAAAGCAGGTGTCGACCATCGTTTATAATTACTATCATACCTGACATTTTAAATCCCGTCTGTACTAGTTTGGCCGGGGATTAGACCTCCCTGCAAGGTCATTGACAGGTGGTTATCTAATCAAATCAACTCTCAATTAACATAAGAAAAAGGGGACTGTGGGGGACCAACATGCACCGATTAGGCAGTGTCTACTATATAGAGGGAGCAAGTAGCTATAAGAAGGGGGAATGGGACTTTAAATAATAATAACCTGAACTACTCTCAATAGTGATAAATGGTCTTACTCAATCATTGGCATTCGTTGACCAGTGCAAATTTTACAATTATACATGTATCACGGTGGACTTATATCTGTACCTTGTACTTGGTATGTCATCCCTCGGGGGTTCAGTCATCTCTTCAGTTTTTTTAGAAAATTTCTTTCCCATCGTGAAGTTATCCGGGCTGAGGAGAAATAGAGATACATTAATGATAAATAATCACAAACATGGGGTCCACTGAATGAGTTACTTATAAGTTATTCCATTAACCTGTTATTAATGAATGAACTACAGTACTTAGAATCAAGTCTGCTTAAATTATGTGTTGCTATATCGGGCCAGCCTCGGACAAGCTGTTAGGTTGCCAAGAGCAACTTTTGTTCACAGCAGGTGTCAACCATCGTTTATAATTACTACCAAAAGTCATTCACATGACATTTTAAAGAATAATAACCTGAACTACTCTCAAAAGTGATAAATGGCCTTACTCAGTCATTAGCATTCGTTGACCAGTGCAAATTTAAAAATTATACATGTATAACGATGGACTTATGCTAAACATATCTGTACCTTGTACTTGGTCTGTCATCCTTCGCGGGTTCAGCCATCTTTTTAGTTTTTTTAGAAAGTGTCTTTCCCATCGTGAAGGTTTCTAGGCTGAGGAGAAATAGAGATACATAAATGAGACATAGTCACAAACATGGAGCCAACCATAATTATGGCGGTACAAGGTTTGTCTGGGTCATGAGTGCTAAAACATTACCAGTTCACTATAACAAATTAAATGTCTCAGATGTTTCTTTCCTAGGGACCTAGGGATGTGTTATTCCATTAACCTGTTATTAATGAATGAACTACAGTACTTAGAATCAAGTCTGCTTAAATTATGTGTTGCTATTTCGGGCCAGCCTCGGGCACGCTGTTAGGTTGTCAAAAACAACCTTTGTTTACAAAGTATGCATGCAATTTGAATATGTTAATAAACCAGTCGATTCCTGACAAATTTCATTTTCAGAGACTTATTCGAGTTGATATTCTAAGACAATCCCAAATATTGAGATAATTACATCAATAGAAAGCTTTTAACCCCCAGAATAACATTAAATGGTGTCCAACTGACAAAAACAAGTTTAGAATGGTGAATTTATGCGAGTAAACTCTACCAAAATATCTAAGTCTGAAACCCGGAAGTGCATGTAGAGTCGGGCCTCTATCCGTGACGTCACGAACGGGACTCGTGGGCTTAGTGAGAGTGAATAGTGACTTTTAGATTTGCACAACGACAACGTAGATCGACATCCTTTTAATGCATTGCCTTGAATGGACGTCACACGTGTCAGTCCACGCAAATCTAAAAGTCCCTAATGGCAGTGATATCCCTACGTAAATGCTATCCTGTCAGAGCTTAGATTTGTTGTTGTTAACAGTAGCGTACACAGGATTTTTTCAAAGGGGGGGGGGGAGGGTTTAACATTTTTAAATCGGGCCGAAAATTTCGCAACCACTCAGCCAGCCGCTGCATAAGCGGGGGAGGGGAGGGGGGGGGGGGTAAGAGGACACTTTTTTTTTTTTTTTGGTCCCAAAAAAATCGGAACGACTCAGCCAGCGGTTGAATAAGCGGTGGGGGGGGGGGGGGTAAGAGGAATTTTTTTTTAGGTCAGCCATTGACATAATTTTTTAGAAAAAAAAAATCAAAGGGGGGAGGGGGTTTTACTCCAAAATGTACACATTAAAACAAATAAAGGGGGTTAACCCCCAACCCCCCCCCTCCCTGCGTACCCGCCTGTTTGTTAATGAGTATATTTGATGGAGTTTTCATTTGAATGAAGAATAACGAAGCAACATTTTCCAGTCGCTGATTTCTTTTTATATCCTCATATTCACCTATTTGGTAGAGATTTAAGACGAATTTACTGCTTGGGAAATAAAGTTAAATCATGCACGTATGAATAGGCGGATGCATTATCTTGTCATCAGATAAGGTACAGTACAGGAGCAGTTTTGTAAAATGAATAGGCCTAGAACTATGAGAGTACTTATCATAGATGTGTGTGACTGCCTCAAAAAAGGATACAGTACCAGTTAAACATTTTATGTTGTTAAATATCAAACTTGAACGAGATCATGCAAGCGCGCTTCCTCTATAATATTTTGACAACTTCTAAGATTAGTGATTGAACGATATTCATCCGCGAGTGATGCAGCTCTTGCACGAACGTTCATGAAGCGAGCGGAATCGGGATGTAAGACCAGGCAGCTGCTCTAGGCGCGGCTTGCTTGAGATGGAACGTACGTGCGCTTGTTATATGTTTATCGGCAATTGCAAGAGAATGAAAGCGACGTTACCAGCTAGGAAAAACAACTAACAAAGACCTGCTCCCCAGTGACTACCGGTGTCAGAATTGGTACTCGCACAATGCACAGCATGGAAGAAGATGAAGGATCTTCAGGGCCAAGGAAGGCGAACATGGGGAAAAGGAAGAAGAAACCCTTGGGAGCAGGGGCGTCGCTAGACCTTTTTCAGTGGGGGTGTAGAGGCCAACGATTACCGACAAAACCAGCCACCAATTACCGACAAAATTAAATGTCCAATATCCACAAATTTAACCCTATAAACCCGGGGCCGAAGGCTAAATTGTTTTTCCTATGGACTATCTATAGTACTTGCGTATGCGCAAATGGTCATTTTTCTCGACGACATAAATATACGAAATATTTCGTCAACTTAGTCAGCATCATAGCTGATATATTTTAATGCAGGAGCGGATCTAGGATCTTTTTTTAGGGAGGGGCGGTAGTGAGCAAGCGAATCACTTGAAGAGCACTCGTTAGGGGATGTGGGTGATAGACCTCCGCGCGAAGCGCGGAGGCTTAGACGTTTCCTTAAATTATTAGACGATTTATTGTACCGTTCTCGACTGTTAATCCTTGTCTAAACGAAGTTCCCCCCCCCCCTTCCGCGCAAAGCGCGGAAGCTTTGACATTTCATTAAATTATGAGAAAAAGCAGCCGGTTCGGTGTACTGTTCTCGACTCTTAATCGTTATCTGAATTCATTTCTCCCCCTCCCGCGCAAAGCGCGGAAGCTTCGACATTTCATTAAATTATGAGGAAAAGCAGACGATTCGGTGTATTGTTCTCGACTCTTAATATGCCCTAATTGGTGTACTGTTTTCGATTCTTAATCCTTATCTGAATTCAGTTGTCCCCCCCCCCCTCCCGCGCGAAGCGCGGAAGATTTGACGTTTCATTAAATTATTACAGAATGTAGACGATTCGTTGAACCGTGCTCGACTCTTAATCCTTGTCTGAATGAAGTTTCCCCCCCCCCCCTTCCGCGCGAAGCGCGGAAGCTTTGACATTTTATTAAATTATGAGAAAAAGCAGCCGATTCGGTGTACTGTTCTCGACTCTTAATCGTTATCTGAATTCATTTCTCCCCCTCCCGCGCAAAGCGCGGAAGCTTCGACATTTCATTAAATTATGAGGAAAAGCAGACGTTTCGGTGTATTGTTCTCGACTCTTAATATGCCCTAATTGGTGTACTGTTTTCGATTCTTAATCCTTATCTGAATTCAGTTGTCCCCCCCCCCCCTCCCGCGCGAAGCGCAGAAGATTTGAAGTTTCATTAAATTATTAGAGAATGTAGACGATTCGTTGAACCGTGCTCGACTCTTAATCCTTGTCTGAATGAAGCTTCCCCCTCCCGCACGAGGCGAGGAATTTTTGACGTTTCATTACGTTATTAGAGAAAGAAGACGATTCGTTGTACTGTTTTCGACTCTTAAAGATGAAGTTGAGTTCTGGTCACGCGATTGCATTGTGAAAGAAACCAGGCGCGGATCCAGGGGGAGAAGGGAAAGGGAAAGAGGAGAGAAAGGGAAAGAAAGAAGAGGAAGAAGAAAAGAAAAGGGGGAAGAAGGATTCCTACATGTCAGGGCCCGAGGTATGGCGGGGATCGGGAGCCTCGAGCTTCCCCCCCCCCCCCCTCACTTTTTTGAAAAAGATATTAAAGAAAAATAAAAAAGAAAGAGAGCAAGTAAGAAAGAATAGTTAACTGTCAGTGTCAAAAAATAATGAGGCATCAAAATATGCTCATCTGATCGTGATTAAATGCCTAAAACCCCTAAGCTTCCGGGGGCTCTGCCCCCTGGATTGCACCTAGGGCCCTAAGGCGGGCCCTTAGATGCTCATCTGACGGTAATTTATTGCCCAAAACCCCTGATTTTTTAGGGCTTCGCCCCCTGGACCCCACGCCAAATAGTGTCCTGCCAGTGTCACAAAATAATAAGGTATCAAAAAAAAGCTCATCTGACCATTAATTAAACGCCTAAAACCCCTGAGCTTCCGGGGACTCCACTGCCTCGACCCCACCAGGGGCCCTAAGGCGGGCCCCTGAATGCTTATCTGACCGTAATTTATTGCCTTAAACCCGTGAGCTTCCGGGGTCGGACAAGGTATCAACATGTGTTTAACTGACCGCAGGCGCGTAGCCAAGGGGGGGGGGCGGTCCCCCAAAAAATCGCCAGCCAAAAAAAAAAAAAAGAGAGAGGAGAGAAAAGGAAGAGGACGTAGGAAGAAAAACGAGAAGATTAACAGTAGAAAACGGTACAACGAATCGTCTTGTTTCTCTAATGATTTAATAAAACGTAAAATCTTCTGCGCTTCTCGCGGGAGGGGGGGTAACTAAATTCAGACGAGTATTATTTTCGAGAACGGTACAACGAATCGTCTTCTTTCTTAAATGATTTAATTAATCGTAAAAGCTTCCGCGCTTCGCGCGGGAGGGGGGAAACTGAATTCAGACGAGGATTAAGAGTCGAGAACAGTACAACGAATCGTCTTGTTTTTATAATGATTTAATAAAACGTAAAAAAGCTTCCGCGCTTCGCACGGGAGGGGAGAACCGGAATTTAGACGAAGATTAAGAGTCGATAACTGTACAACGAATCGTCTTGTTTCTCTATTGATTAAATGAAACGTAAAAGCTTAAGGGGAAACTAAATACGTCTTCTTTCTCTAATTTGATTTAATGAAACTCAAAAGTTTCCGCGCTTTGCGCGAGAGGGGAGAACCGAAATTCAGACGAGGATTAAGAGTCGAGAACTGTACAACGAATCGTCTTGTTTTCTAATGATTTAATGAAACGTAAAAGCTAAAGGAGAAACTAAATACGTCTTCTTTCTCTAATGATTTAATGAAACGAAAAAGCTTCCGCGCTTCGCGCGGGAGGGGGGAGAAACTAAATTCAGACGAGGATTATTTTCGAGAACGTTACAACGAATCGTCTACTTTCTCTAATGATTTAATGAGTCATAAAAGCTTTCGCGCAAGAGGGGAAAACCTGAATTCAGACGAGGATTATTTAAAGAGTCAAGAACTGTACCACGAATCGTCTTGTTTCTCTAATGATTTAATGAAACGCAAAAGCTTCCGCGCTTCGCGCGGTAGGGTGGGGGAACTAAATACGTCTTCTGTCTCTATAATTTAATGGAACTTAAAAGCTTCCGCGCTTCGCGCAGTAGGGGAGAACCTGAATTCAGACGAGGATTAAGAAACGAGAACTGTACAGGGAATCGTCTTGTTTCTCTAATGATTTAATGAAACGTCAAAGTTTCCGCGTTTCGCGGAGGAGGGAGGGGAAACTCGCCACTCCTTGCAGCCACCGCCCCCCTCATTACGTCACTGCTGGTCACCATCAAGTACCAAAATTTGGCTCGCATAATTTCAAATTTGGCCCCCCCCCCCCTAAGAAATCCTGGATCCGCGCCTAAAAGAAACGTTGTGGAATCGACCCGGAAGGGTTGATCATCTAGCATGTAAGTATTCGTGTGTATTGCTAGGTTTATTATTAGGTTCCAAGCACATGTTAGGGAAGGTTGACTATCAATCGTGTCATCTCCATATTGGAAAAACGTGTATCACTCCATCAAAAACAGCTCGTAATTTGGGTGTAATATTTGATCAGGAAATGTCCTTTCGTAGTCACATAACACATGTTCAACAGAGTGTAAGGTACCAATTACGTAATCTAAGTTTCATAAGAAAGTGTTTATCTAAACCTGCGGCTGAGATCTTAATTCATGCTTTAATTTCTTCTCGTTTAGATTTTGCAAATTCATTGTTCTGTAACCTTCCAAAAAAAGATGTCACAAAACTGCAACGACTTCGAAATTCTGCAGCCCGCCTATTAACATTCACTAAGAAATCTGATTCCATATCACCAATTCTCCGTTCTCTCCATTGGTTGCCAGTTGAAAAAAGGATTATCTTTAAAATTATGTTACTTGTACATCATTCAGTTTACTCTCTTTCTTCCCCTGCATACCTGAGCAACTCTGTTTCAGAATACAACCCCACACGAAGTCTTCGCTCCTCATCAGACACACTATTACTTAATACCCCCAGAATAAAACATGCTTGGGGGGAACGGGCTTTCTCAACCATGGGTCCAAAACTGTGGAATAAGCTCCCTCTAAAATTACGTCAACTGTCATCGACAGAAACATTCAAATTACAACTAAAAACCTATTTGTTTCTTTCGTTGTAATTATCGCAATATTTTAATTTACTATGTCTAGGAGAATTCCGAATTTGTTTTTCGGTTTATTGTTTTTTCTTTCTTATGCCTGTTACATGTACTCTTTTCTAAGCGCCATGAGCACCGAAAGGTGGACCTGTGCGCTATACAAGTAGCCACTATTATTAAAATCAAAATGACAAGAAATTTGGCCAAGTCTTGGTAAAATTACAAACACTGTACACAGAAAGATGTATATGGGACTATACGAACACGTGGCGTAAAAATCCGTCCCGATTTTTACGATGTTACATGACATTATAGAATATGAAGGGATTTGAAGAGCCATGCTTTTCAGGGAACATGTTTTATCTGATGTTCTTCCACACTTGCATAATAACAATGATAACGCTCACAAATTATTTTTCACCTCTTCCCAGAACTCAACCTTCTCTTTAAGAAGCCCTAATTGTCTGAATTCAGTTTCCCCCTTTAGCACGAAGTGCGGAAGCTTTGACGTTTTCATAAAATATTAGAGAAAGAGGACGATTCATTGTACCGTTCTCGACTAGTCCATATTGGGCGCCGAAATGGCATATATACGCGCAATAGGGAAATTTGGTGTCTTCAGGAAAATTTGTACCCCATCAATTTATGATAGCTTGGACCCCAATGAATCCCAAAATGAAAAAAAAAATCAACTTTAGCTTTGGGAGCTGTTTCAGTGACATACCGTACCACACTATATGCCCTCCTTGCCTCACTGTGCATACACTGTTACGCACATCGACTGGCAAGGATTTGTGTCTGCAAGCTATCAGGACATCTGCTTATCATATTTGTGGACTTTGCCCATATTTTCACAAAGAAGGCCTATGCCGAATACGGGTGGGTGTTATTTCCTGTTATTTTGAACTCTCATGATCTTTCTTTCCTCATCCGGAAGCAGAGGCCACCTTAGATGGACTTGTAATCAACAGAGTCTATAAAAGTACTAGAGAGCTCTTGCAAATGTATACATTATATGTGTTATATAGGCGCCATAAGTGGGGGGGGGGCAGGGGGCAGTTGCCCCCCCCCCAACCCAAAAAGTGTGGGGAGGGGGCAAAACGCATTTTCCCCCCCCCCCCCCCCCAAAAAAAAAAAAATAAATAAATAAATAAATAAATAAAATAAAATAAATAAAATAAATAAATAAATAAATAAATTTAAAAAAATAAAAAAAAAATTAGTAAAGTAGTAAACATGGTTTGTATTATTAACCCCAAAGAACATAACAATAATAAAAACCTGAATTAAATCACATATACAATCACACTCAAACAAAAGCAATACAGAAATAGGGAGAGTACAGAATGAGAAAATGACACACTGAGTGTCAAATTTGAAAGAACATACAATTTAAATGACAAAATCATTTTTGTTTATCAAAATCGGTTCAGAAACGACAAATATATCCTTAAATATAACGATTTCTAATATTTGTGTACCACCAAAAATATTCGATAGTTTGAAAAAGCCGTTGAAAAAACGAAACAGCGCCTATTACGTTGTATTTCAGCCAATGCCAATTAAAAAATAATGAATTAATGAACGGTCACTGTATTTCTTTGAAAGTGGAGCTGAATTGGAATGATTGGCTAAATTTTACACATTTGGGGTCTAAAATTACCTTCATAGCAATTTTAGGTCCCAAAAGGGCACTAGAAATGTCATAGATAAGAATAAGAGCAATAAGCATGCACTTTAAAGCCACTTGCGGTCTGAAAACAGAATTCAACTATCCCTTTAAACATGAAAACTGATATATTACTGAGTTTTAAAAGTTCAGACACTGGGAGAATTTTCAATTAAAAAAAAAAGGTGGAAGACTGGGACTACGAAGTTACTCTTTTTTATCAGTCGTATTGCACGTTTCTGTAAAATATATAGTTTATCAATATAGATTGGTGGGTATAAAAAAAACTGAGTTTGGATATAACACCTATACTTCTTGAAAGCTTAGAACATATGTTAGCGATGTGATACTTCTTTTTGGCTAATCGGATTTCCCGACACCATTATATTGCTCGTTAAAATAAAAATATTTAATTTCAATCGATTTCAATTGATTTCGTAATCAACGACAATGCACTTTCAACCGGATATCGTTTATCTTTATTCGAATCTCTCCCAAATTCTAATATGTAGTAGCTGAGTTTCTGATCTAAGTTCCAAATACAAGTTATTTTCTTTCTTGATGACGGGATCATGAAGGAATTTTAGTCAAACACAATGGGTCAAAATCAAACTTCCCTTTCATTCCTTCTTTTTTTACCATCCTGGCCTCGATGATTGCTAAGCTCCTTTCCCTTCCGAATACTATCTTCAGCTATCTACAGTTCCATGCTTTACTTGAAGAAAAAAGTCAATACTCCCTGCCTCTCATTCTTTCCCTTTCCTATATTATTACCTGACTACCTGTTAATTCAACTCTGGTCTAATCCACATACTTATACAGTGACAGTATATATCCATTCGATATTTAAAGATTTTATTATCAAGCAACTTGCGAATCTCACGTCGACAGCTAAAAATGATCGCTAATGTATTCCCACATTTATTTTGACTTTTCATTTACGACGGGACATCGTGACGTCAAACACTATTCACTTTTTATTATTCAGGCATGTGCTCTTATTTATCAATTACATTTTCATTTCTTCGAATAAGATAAAATCGTCGAAATGCGTTCTTCATGATGTAAATTAGAGTCAAAGGTGTAAATGGTTACTGCACAGGGTCAATTGTCATATATCGTCACAATCTATCTTCCCTAGATCCACGATGATCATGGAGACACAATTCAATCTTGACATGTGGATAGATCATAATGGGAGAATCATTTTATAAAATAATATATCGTGTAATGCATTATTCGTTATGTAAACCATTATCATACGTATCACCTAATTCGTCTAAGTGACGAATTAAAGTCTAGTTTGTTTTGTTGTTTTTGTGCACTATCAGTCTACATACTGGAATGACACATTTTACCAAGAATATTTAAGCGCATGTATTAGAATTGGATGTGCTTTTTCATCTATTTGTAAACATATGAGATACCTTATATGTACTCTACTCGGTCGACAGGTCAGAAATATACATGACAAAGATGATGTCAACTATTCATTTGATTATTTTTTGGAAATACTACTGCATAACTATATTTCTATTATTCCATTTCGCCAACATAATTGTTGAATCATACAAAAAAAATCCTCTAGACTTCAATGGATATCAAAATCTCTATTGAAGTGTATTAACAGAAGAAAAATGTATTCCACAAATATGAAAACAAGCCAAACGGTTTTTAATTAATTGTAAATACTCTCGCTGAAAGCAAGTTTACATTCATCGAATTTTTAAAAAAAATGTTATGAAGCTTGTGATTTTCCATATCACACGAAAGCCAAACACCTTGCACTTGTTATAGACTTGCACTAGTTATAGACAAAATTGTATATCGCTCTCCAATTGATGAGTTTTATTGAAATTGATAATGATAGTAAAAGCCAGGATCAGGGTTTCTTAAAGATTGTCATTCTAATACTATGGGCTTTCATGTTATTTGGGTGACTATATTGCTTTGACCAACAAAACCTTACAGGTAACGAGTTAAAAATGATATATTATCAGGAGGGGAGCCATAATTATCTAATGCCCTCCATCTTCTACCTCCTGAAACCCAAATGGCTTACCTTAAGTACACAACCACCCACAATGTCCCTAACTCTATGAAAAAGATAAGAATTTCCAGTCACATATAATGTTACTTTAGAGAAAAGGGTGTTTAGAGTAAACAGTCTATTTAAGCACTGAGATTCCCGACGTCTTGTGCAAGATGAAAAACGAAAATTTACAATTCTACACAAATATCTGTGAAGGGATAATCAGATTGTCCTCAAACTTTGCAGACTTATTACATCCATCCTGGTCTTTATCTTTTCAAGGAATCGGTGCATTAGCTTACTCAGGTTTAAAGTGATTCGAGATCAAAATGAGACCAATAGCAAGGGTCGTAAATAAACCAAAACTACTAGAACAAACTCAAAATCAGAAAAAACGTAGGTCTACAAAATACTGCCTAAATACCACGTTTATATTTTTTTGTGCTTCAACATTATTAAATTACTTAAAAGAAGTTTATACTTTTAAGAAATTCTAATTCTAATTTCTTAATTTGTAGTATTTTGTATTGTGTGCTCTAATTATAAGTAAATGGGTAAAATAAAATAAAAGTCAAAACGAAAGGAAGCTTGCTTTAAAAAGGTGTGACCTGTATGGGTTTTTGTAATTCGAGACTCTCTGCCTGTCTCATGTACAGTACAACGCTAGCATGTTGGTATATATCAAAACAAGCAAACATTGATTATAATTATTGATTATAAGCAGATGTGAGTGCCAATTTGGGTGACTGCATATATAACAAGGCAATATAAAAGTAACATAGTATTCATTTCATATCATGTCTAAGATCTCTCTGACGTTTAGATTGATTAATAAAGTTCTAAGAATGTATACGCCTTCATCTATCAAGAACAGAGCATATTATCACAATTTTTTTCTTCATAAAAAGAGATAAAAAAAACAAAATTGTGCCAACTCTATGTACAACAGTATTTGATGATAGCATAATAAAATGATAATCAACATTGCGCCAATTACATAAAAAATATTTATTTTTGACAGCCTAGTCTATTATTCTACAATAAAAATATACTTCTGTTTTTCTTATTTGTTTGTTTTTCTTCTTGTTCTTTGTAAATAGTGTATATAGTTCACAACCCGTTAGGAATTGTATTTGTTATATATTATATATTTGAAAGGTGTTGTAACGATTCAAACTCTATTTGCTTATATTTCATCAACTTTGTGTGTTCATTCTATATATTGTATAATAGATGCATCGTAAAATTTAAAATGGATTGCGAACATGCATAAATAAATGAATAATAGTCAGAAATACTCACATACGAATTATGAACGAAAAAAGTCAGGAGTGATGGAGAAAATGGGAGAAATAAGGGGTATAGTAACGGGGTAAAATGGGAGTGTAGTCAGTCTTACCCGAAAAGCCATACATGAGATGAATAAAGTAGAATGATTTAAGAGACAGATGAGAAACGACAGGAAAGAAATATATCAAATGGCTTAGATCGGAATCGAGTGATAACGAAGGAGAGAGACAGCAGGGGCGGATATACGGGGGAGTTAGTGGGTTCATATAGCTCCGATTAGTCTCATTTGACAACGCCCCCTATCGTCAGAGTCCAGCAGCCTAACCGTGTGTTAGCATATGGACTTTTACACCAACAAAATCGTTAAAAAAAATTTCTTCATTTTTGTTTAAACGAAAAGCACATCAACCCCGACTTACGTTGACACTAGCTCTTTTATTGGAACCCTCATATCCCATTGACTTTTGAAAGTTCACCCACCGTAATCTGATCAAAATAGGTCGTAAGCTCGCCATTGCATATATAACGCATGTGTAACAAGTATTTGGACGCAATTTACCACGCGATTGTAAGATTATAGGTCAAGCACACGAAGGATAACAAGCATGAATTATCATAGATCAGTTCTGCTTGGTTCATTATGTCCACTTCAGCCAACCCCCACCGTATTTTTTCCATTTAGTATAGGCAAACATTTTGCCGAGGTAAGCAAAAACATGAATATTCATGACACACCATGGACTATTCGATTATTTACAGAGGGGTGCAATTGTTCACCATATCAAACTCCCCTACTTTCAGTCAAGTATTTCATTGTATTATGTAGTTTTGTAGGTTTATTTTACTAACTGTTTAATTATCAGATATCAATGATAGTTTAAAGATATGGAAAAGGTTCTTGTAGGTTATATTTAGCAAACCAATCTCACATACAAAATCACTTTCAAGTGTCGTCTGCTCCGCCGATTGCCGTCTGCTATACGTTCAAGGCACATACTTATCTGTGGACTGTGATGTAGACAGTTTACTCGTCATTGTAGATTTATGATTAGCCATCTGACACACATACAATTACCACACACACGAACACTCTCACTTCCCCTCCCCGACATACCATTTCCGCACACCCGGTTCACACATACCCATTGGCTCACCCTGTAACATAGTGGAGCCTTCTACGAAATTGGCAAAATAGACCCCTTGAATCATGTCAGACGTATTTTACCCTATTCTGATGACATGAATGCATGCCAAGATAACAATGGCTGCGTTTCCATAGAGAAATAAAACTAGCGATAAGAAATAGTCAATTTTTCGATAATTTCACAAAATATATTTGCCGCCTCATACAATATGACGTCATTGACAGCTGATTGGCTATAGTTTGGTAGTGACGTCGAACTAGCTAAGTTTGTGCTGGCTTTGGTCAAACGAGCAAAAATGAGACAACCGGAGCAATATGTAAACCCCCCCCCCCCCCCCCCCTTGGGCTGCCAAGTGAAAATGTGATGTGCACTAACACAATGGCAATTGTGTTAGTAGATGCTAGGAAAACAACACCTACGGGGGTTCAAAAAAGCCAAAATGGTATTTTTAAAAAAGAAAATCTCCTGGCCGCTACGCGGCTCGTAGACGATGATCTGCATCGTTAATGGGTCATACCCCCCCCCCCCCCTTAGCAAAAAAAGCTAGATCCGCCCCTGGACAGAGACAGACATTTTAAGAGACATACAGAGAGATGGTGGAGGAAATGGGAGGGAGAGAGGAAGGGAGAGAGGGAGTGAGACAGACAGAGACAGAGAGAGAGAGAGAGGAGTACATAGACTATCCAACATGAAATTACATCTGCACGCATTTAACCTAAGGATTTTAACTTGACGTAGGGAAAGTATGTCAAAGTCTTGTATCTATCTAATATGATTATTTATTAATTTAAATTATTCATTTTAGAAAGGGTATCCCACAACAACATTAATTGCTTTTTCTCCGGACCCTTTCTCAATCCGCGGGTCGTGAAGCTCAGTCAGGTGGGCACTGAGATTGGCTACAACATAATTTTCAAAACAGAATAATATAAGAATAAAAATAGTGTCTGATTTTACATGATACAGCTGGAATTCATCTATAAACTGGAACATGCTATTTTTTCTTAAAGATGTATGTCTTAATGAAATTACATATCAAATGACCATGGAGACTCAGATTTGAAATGTTGTTAGTTCAGGGTCATTCCATATTCACAATATTTGGAGGATCAGAAAATATCTGATTCAGAAAGCCACTGAGCAGATTTTCATACTTTTATTACATGTCGTTGGATATGTTTAATTCGTTGTATATATATTGGCCTTCCTCAAAATCAAATATATAGCCCGTCTGCAACGAGTTCAGAACACGGCGGCCCAGCTCGTCACTCTCCGTAGTAGATCCGACAGTAATTCAGATATATTTAAATCTCTTCATTGGTTATCAGTCTAAAAAAGAATTATGTATGAGCTGTTACTCATTACTTACAAAACACTTTTTCATTCTTCACCCCGTCACTTGTATCAGATTTTGAAACCGTATACCCCACAACGGAATTTACGTTCAGGTTCACAGCTCCAGTTATGTACACCCAGAACCAAAAACAAATGGGGGGACGGGGCTTTTGCTAACAATACACCCAAATTATGGAACACTTTACCATTAAAAATAAGACAATAACCTTCAATTGAAATATTCAAGAAGAAACTTAAGCACCGTTTGTTTATGTCGTAGTTTTAATATTGTATAATTATGTCGTAGTTTTAATGCTTTATAATAATGTCGTAGTTTTAATATTGTATAATTAATTTGATACTGTACAGAGCGCCTTGAGCTGTCTTTAAGCATGGATATGTGCGCTTTATAGGTTGACATTATTATTATTATTATTATTATTATTATTATCATTATTATTATTATTATTATTATTATTATTATTATTATTATTATTGCCGTTTTCATTCCTCGTGCATATTCATTATGAGTTTTGAAAAATGACTCTAAATAAAATCCATTTTAATTGGCTGCCATATAAGTTTTTGACCCCTGCTCTCCCTTTTCTCTCTTTCTGATAGCAGTTGGATCAACTGACAAAACTATATACAACCGTTATTAATGCTTTCATTTTGTACGCATTCCTTTATAGACCTAGAAAATAATACGTAGTTGAAACTTTAAACTCATGCAGCGTCCCCAAATATAATTCTTGTAGACAACCGTATCCGGACATCTACCCCCTGGGCAACTACCCCCGGATAACAACCCCTCGGATAACCACCCTCTAGGACAAGTACCCCCAGGAAAAATACCTCCACACAACTACCCCCTAGGATAACCATCCTCCAGGTCAAGCACCCCCAGACAACTACTCCAAGGGCAACCGTTCTCTAGGACATATACCTCTTTGACATCTACCACCTATGGTATCTACCATCCAACTAGCCCCGGACAATAACCACTTAGGGTAATTATCGATCGGGGTAGCTTTCCTAGAGGGTGGTTGTCCTAGGGTTTGGTTGTCTATGGTAAATTTTCTGGGGTTAGTTGTCCGGGGGTAGTTGTCCTAGGGGTAGTTGTCCTAGAGGGTGGTTATCCTAGGGGTGGCTATCCGGAGGGTGGTTGTCCAGAGGGTAGGTGTCGTGTGGATATGTCATCGGACTGTGAATCACAAGGTCCGCGTTTCTAATCTACATTTGCCACACTCGACCCAGGTAAAGTAAATAGGACTATTTCTATATTGTAGTGTAAGGACCCCAAGGAAGAACAGTAATAAACACTGCTGAATTGGGCTTTCCACCGATTTTTGTCTATGTACATGTATAAATATTTCATTTTGTATATTTTACTATGTATAATATTTTTATCTGATTTCGGAAATAAAAACAACAACAAACAACAACAGCAATAACGGCTGTCTGAGCTCATGCTACGGTGAAAATTTCCAAAGCTCTTTGTAAGAGCATATGGACGTTTTATATAATGTAATATGCGCTATACAAGAACCGAATAATATTATCGTCTTTCCAATACTGCTGCAGTTCTTGTTTTGTTTTTGTTTTGTTTAGTTTTGTATGAACTTAATGTGAAAAGACCATTTTCGAAATGTCATCAAATTTATGGCACAAATCTTTTTTAAAGACCTTTAAATGAAAAACTGAATGAATGTAGAATACAAATTAAAAACCCATTTTCCGCACCCCTCCAAATTACGGGTCAACAGAAGTCAAATTTGCCGAAGTTACAGAGACGACATAACATGTGGACCCGACCGGTTCACCTATATAGCTGAAGCGATTAGCCGTACTTAATTAATACAAAGTCTCTGTGAATATGCGTACACCACATAAGATTGGGTTGAATTGAATTTATTTCTTCACCACCATTGAAAAAATTGAGAAAAAAAATATGTATACATATACAATGACAATTAGTGTCACGAGTAAAACAAAAAATGACTATTTACAATGAGTTTGTGATCGATGATAAAATAGAGTCTAAAATAGCACATGTGCTAGTCGAGTCTGACTCTCGTTATCTAAAGTTTATAGAAAATTACACGATGGGTTTCCAAATTTTATATATAAGATTTGTGTATAATATTACAATTAAAAAAACGAAACTGATTTCTATACACAACTATATAATTACAAGGTTATAATTCATGGTTTTCACCTAAGAGTAGTTTTGTGAGTTTTTTACGAAAAGAGGTTCTCGATCTCTCGATTCTTAGATCAGTAGGAAGCATATTCCAAATATTACTTTCAACAAACGAAACAGAAAACTTTCCTCGGTCCGTTTTGAATAAAAGACGTAATTGTCGACCCGTTTTTTTTTTTGTCTTGTGGAATGGTCATTTTGTATCATACTGCAATAATGTTTCAAGGAATTTAGGTAATCGTTCATTTATCAAATCAAACACAAAATTACAAATAGATAATGTATGATTCATTAATACAACTTTAAAGTATAGGTAGCATAATACCCATGCACTCCCAAGGTAAAATTTCGCGCCGCCCCAACCCACTCCCACACCACCACCTCCACCACTACCAGCGTTTGTCGAAACCTAGGACAAAGACTACCTTCATATTATTTATCCGACTTTTCTCATGTAAACGAGCAGAAAATAGAATTGTATCGAATGGTGATGATAACCTCTGATTTCTTGTTTCGAATAGTCATTAAGTGTACCTTAGTTTCAAGTTTCAAATTTGTATTGTTCCCCATTTTACAGAAAATATAGACATACATATAAAACTAGACATATAATACTTGTTTGGAACAAGTATAGGTGGGCTGGTCAACTAAAATTTGAGACAAAATAGAGCAAAAATAAGCGACATACTGCTTACAAATTCTTAAAAAACAATATCATGTAGATTCATAACGTAAACTACATTCACCTTCTGTAGGCATAACACGCAAATTATGAAGTTTTTGAATGAGGCCTTTAATCGAAATTTTCACTATGATGACATCATCAAAATGAAACATGGTGATTACTTAGCTTGTAGAGAATTGTCTTAGCTACAACATATCGAAACTTGGAAGAAAATCAATCAATATTTACAGAGATACAATCAATTTTCCTAAAAAATGCTGACGTCATAATATGCAAATTCGTATTTTGAGTTCCAAGGCCATTTGTGATGATGTCACGATACTTGTAATGGCCAAATGAGACATGATTTCATATCTCCGACTCATACCCTATCCAAAAATGAAAAAAATTAAGGGTCCCGGTTTATCCAAAAGAGCTATAATGGATTTTGTATAGGCAAGTTTTTGCCCATATATGCTATGTAATACAAGAGCTCGCGCGCACGGACATTTTTCTTGAATAGACGCTAATCTTAATATTAATGGTCATAAATAGATGAAAATGGTATCAAATTGTTTGAAAAAATATGGGAATTATCATGAAAGAAAACAAAATGGCGATTCTATTTTTGTAATGGCGTTACGCGCGAAAACGCGCGCGCATGCGCGTGTGCGCGATTTTTTATAAAATGCTTAAAATGACCTGAAACGTATGCAAAAAAAATTTAAGACGATTTTGAGCATTTCAAAATTTTGCGCGCGGACGTACGCGCACGCGCGCGTTTTTTGACCTGAAATTGACCGGATTGATATTGACCTTAATGATGATAAATATGATTGAAAAATCACTTTGGGTTATGGAGATATGATCAAGAGTTGATTTTCGGAAAATTTCACAAAATGGCGGCTTGATGACGTCATCAGTCAAGGTCAAGGTTGAAAAATTTGCTGTGTTTTGTGCATATGCCTATACATATGTGTGCCAAATTTCAAAGTATTTGATTGAGCCATTTTCAAATTATCTTGCACACAAAAAAGTGGGTCGAAATAAGAAAAATAAACTAGATTCGTAATACTTGTTTTGAACAAGTATAGGTGGGCTGTTCTAATTAAAATTCAGAGGGCAAATTTGTGATAGCTGATTGTCTCAGCTACAACATATCAAAATTTAGAAGAAAATTGATCAATATTTACAGAGATACAATCAATTTTCCAAAAATATGCTGACGTCATAATATGCAAATTGGAATTTTGAGTTCGGAGGCCATTATGATGACGTCATGTGGAAATTGAGGGTCAAATGAGACATGAAATCATACATCCAATTCATACTCTATTTAAATATTAAAAAAAATTGGGGTCACGTTGCACCCTAAAGAGCTACAATGGATTTTGTATAGGCATGTTTTTGCCCATATATGCTATGTATTACAAGAGCTCGCGCGCACTGGAATTTATGTTTAACGGTCGATCATTCCTATATTAATAGTCATAAAGAGACAAAACTGGTATCAATTTGTTTGTAAAAATATGAAGAATAATATGAAAGAAAAACAATGGCGATTATATGTTGTGTAATGGTGTTACGCGCGAAAACGCGCGCGCATGCGCGTGTGCGCGATTTTTTATAAAATGCTTAAAATGACCTGAAACGTATGCAAAATAAATTTGAGACGATTTTGAGCATTTATAAATTTTGTGCGCACACTGACGCACGAACGTACGCGCACGCGCGCGTTTTTAGACATGAAATTGACCGGACTGATATTGACCTTGATCATGATAAATATGAATGAGAAATTACTTTCCGTTATGAAGATATGATCATGAGTTAATTTTCACAAAATGGCGCCTAGATGACGTCATCAGTCAAGGTCAAGGTTGAAAACGTTATTTTGATTTCTCTAAATGCCTATACATATGTGTGTCAAATTTCAAGGTATTTGATTGAACCATTTTCATGTTATCTTGTCCACAAAAAAGTGGGTAGAAATAAGAAAAATAAAGAATAACTAGACATATAATACTTGTTTGGAACAAGTATAGGTGGGCTGGTCAACTAAAATTTGAGACAAAATAGAGCAAAAATAAGCGACATACTGCTTACAAATTCTTAAAAAACAATATCATGTAGATTCATAACGTGAACTAAATTCACCTTCTATAGGCATAACACGCAAATTATGATTTTTTTTATATGAGGCCTTTAATCAAAATTTTCACTATGATGACGTCATCAAAATGAAAAATGGTTATACTGCGCTTGTAGAGAATTGTCTTAGCTACAACATATCGAAATTTGGAAGAAAATTGATCAATATTTACAGAGATACAATCAATTTTACATAAATATGCTGACGTCATAATATGCAAATTCGTATTTTGAGTTCCAAGGCCATTGTGATGATGTCACGATACACTTAATGGCCAAATGAGACATGGAATCATATTTCCGACTCATACTCTATCTAAATATGAAAAAAAATTGAGGATCCCGGTGCATTCCAAAGAGCTATAACGGATTTTGTATAGGCATGTTTTTGCCCATATATGCTATGTATTAAAAGAGCTCGCGCGCACTGACATTTATCTTGAATTTACGCTCATCTTGTTAATAATGGTCATAAAGAGATAAACATGGTATCAAATTCCTTGAAAAAATATGAGAAATATCATGAAAGAAGAAAAAATGGCGATTCTATGTTTTGTAATGGTGTTACGCGCGAAAACGAGCGCGCATGCTCGTACGCGCGATTTTTTATAAAATGCTTAAAATGACCTGAAACGTATGCAAAATAAATTTGAGACGATTTTGAGCATTTAAAAATTTTGCGCGCGCACTGATGCGCGGACGTACGCGCACGCGCGCGTTTTTTGACCTGAAATTGACCGGACACATATTGACCGTGATCGTGATAAATACGAATGAGAAATGAATTACCGTTATGAAAATACGATCATGAGTACATTTTCAGAAAATTTCACAAAATGGCGCCTAGATGACGTCATCAATCAAGGTCAAGGTTGAAAACTTTGCTGTGCCTTGTTCATATGCCTATACATATGTGTACCAAATTTTAAGATATTTGATTGAGCCATTTTCAAATTATCTTGCACACAAAAAAGTGGGTCGAAATAAGAAAAATAAACTAGACATATAATACTTGTTTGGAACAAGTATAGGTGGGCTGGTCAACTAACATTTGAGACAAAATAGAGCAAAAATAAGCGACATACTGCTTACAAATTCTTAAAAGACAATATCATGTAGATTCATAACGTGAACTAAATTCACCTTCTATAGGCATAACACGCAAATTATGAAGTTTTTGACATGAGGCCTTTAATCAAAATTTTCACTATGATGACGTCATCAAAATGAAAAATGGTTATTACTGCGCTTGTAGAGAATTGTCTTAGCTACAACTCGAAATTTTGAAGAAAATTGATCAATATTTACAGAGATACAATCAATTTTACATAAATATGCTGACGTCATAATATGCAAATTCGTATTTTGAGTTCCAAGGCCATTGTGATGATGTCACGATACACTTAATGGCCAAACTAGACATGGAATCATATTTCCGACTCATACTCTATCTTAATATGAAAAAAATTGAGGATCCCGGTGCATTCCAAAGAGCTATGACGGATTTTGTATAGGCATGTTTTTGCCCATATATGCTATGTATTAAAAGACCTCGCGCGCACTGACAATTATCTTGAATTTACGCTCATCTTGTTAATAATGGTCATAAAGAGATAAACATGGAATCAAATTCCTTGAAAAAATATGAGAAATATCATGAAAGAAAAAAAAATGGCGATTCTATGTTTTTTAATGGTGTTACGCGCGAAAACGCGCGCGCATGCTCGTACGCGCGATTTTTTATAAAATGCTTAAAATGACCTGAAACGTATGCAAAATAAATTTAAGACGAATTTGAGCATTTAAAAATTTTGCGCGCGCACTGACGCGCAGACGTACGCGCACGCGCGCGTTTTTTGACCTGAAATTGACCGGACTGATATTGACCTTGATCGTGATAAATATGAATGAGAAATGAATTACCGTTATGAAAATATGATCATGAGTAAATTTTCAGAAAATTTCACAAAATGGCGCCTAGATGACGTCATCAGTCAAGGTCAAGGTTGAAAACTTTGCTGTGCCTTGTTCATATGCCTATACATATGTGTGCCAAATTTTAAGATATTTGATTGAGCCATTTTCAAATTATCTTGCTCACAAAAAAGTGGGTCGAAATAAGAAAAATAAATAATAAAGAAATAATAAAGGCAATTTTAACAAAATTATAAGGTGGTCTGTATTAGATACAGCCCACCTAACTAGATTTGTAATACTTGTTTGGTACAAGTATAGGTGGGCTGGTCCAGCTAACATTTTAGACAAAATGAAGGGCACATTTGAGAAAGCTTTTTGTCTCAGCTACATCATACTCGAAGTTCAGCGTAAATGAAGCTAAAATGACGTAGATGTTGCCCGCGAAAGACGGGAATGTAGAATCGAGTTTTGAGAAAAAGTCATGTCCCATAGAGAATACACGCAAAATGTGAAAAATTGACATGCCTCCTTTAATCGCAAAAATACGCCATGATACCTTTGTCAAAATGAAAAATAGTACTGACTGCATTTGTAGAAATTTGTCTCAGCTAGAACATATTAAAATTTGGAAGAAAATTGATCAATATTTACAGAGATACAATCAATTTTCCATAAATATGCTGACGTCATAATATGCAAATTGGAATTTTGAGTTCGGAGGCCATTATGATGACGTCATGAGTTAATTGAGGGTCAAATGAGACATGAAACAATATTTCCGAATCATACTCTTTTAAAATATGAAAACAAATTGGGGTCACCTTGCATCCTAAAGAGCTACAATGGATTTTGTATAGGCGTGTTTTTGCCCATATATGCTATGTATTACAAGAGCTCGCGCGCATGGAGATTTATGTTAAACGGTCGATCATTCCGTTATTAATAGTCATAAAGAGACAAACATGGTATCAATATGTTTGTAAATATATGTGGTATATTATGAAAGAAAAAAAAAAGGCAATTCAATGTTGTGCAAAAGTTTTACGCGCGAAAACGCGCGCGCATGCTCGTACGCGCGATTTTTTATAAAATGCTTAGAATGGCCTAAAACGTATGCAAAATGATTTTCAGACGATTTTGAGCATTTCAAAATTTTGCGCGCGCATTGACGCGCGGACGTACGCGCACGCGCGCGTTATTTGACCTTTTATTGACCGGACGGATATTGACCTTGATCATGATAAATATGAACGAGAAATACCTTTTGGTTATGAAGATATGATCATGAGTTGATTTTCGTAATATTTTACAAAATGGCGCCTAGATGACGTCATCAGTGAAGGTCAATGTTGAAAACGTTATTGTGCTTTGTACATATGTCTATACATATGTGTGCCAAATTTCTAGGCATTTGATTGAGCCATTTCCAAGTTATCTTGTTCACAAAAAAGTGGTTAGAAATAAGAAAAATATATAATAATAAACTAGATTTGTAATACTTGTTTGGAACAAGTATAGGTGGGCTGATCCAACAAAAAATTGAGACAAAATAAAGGGTACATTTGAGATAGCTTTTTGTCTCATCTACAACATACTTGAAGTTCAGCGTAAACGAAGCTAAAACGACGTAGATATTGCTCGCGAAAGACGGGAATGTAGAATAGAGTTTTGAGAAAAAGTCATATCCCATAGAGAATACACGCAAAATGTAAAAAATTTACATGCCTCCTTTAATCGCAAAAATACGCCATGCCTTTGTCAAAATGAAAAATAATAGCAATTGCCTTTGTAGAGAATTGTCTCAGCTAGAACATATCAAAATTTGGAAGAAAATCAATCAATATTTACAGAGATACAATCAATTTTCCATAAATATGCTGACGTCATAATATGCAAATTGGAATTTTGAGTTCGGAGGCCATTGTGATGACGTCATGAGTTAATTGAGGGTCGAATGAGACATGAAACAATATCTCCGAATCATACTCTATTAAAATATGAAAACAAATTGGGGTCACCTTGCATCCTAAAGAGCTACAATGGATTTTGTATAGGCATGTTTTTGCCCATATTTGCTATGTATTACAAGAGCTCGCGCGCACGGAAATTTTTGTTAAACGGTCGATCAATCCGTTATTAATAGTCATAAAGAGACAAACGTGGTATCAATTTGTTTGTAAATATATGTGGTATATTATGAAAGAAAAAAAAAAGCAATTCAATGTTGTGCAAAAGTTTTACGCGCGAAAACGCGCGCGCATGCTCGTACGCGCGATTTTTTATAAAATGCTTAGAATGGCCTAAAACGTATGCAAAATGATTTTCAGACGATTTTGAGCATTTCAAAATTTTGCGCGCGCATTGACGCGCGGACGTACGCGCAGGCGCGCGTTATTTGACCTTTTATTGACCGGACGGATATTGACCTTGATCATGATAAATATGAACGAGAAATACCTTTTGGTTATGAAGATATGATCATGAGTTGATTTTCGTAAAATTTTACAAAATGGCGCCTAGATGACGTCATCAGTGAAGGTCAATGTTGAAAACGTTATTGTGCTTTGTACATATGTCTATACATATGTGTGCCAAATTTCTAGGCATTTGATTGAGCCATTTCCAAGTTATCTTGTTCACAAAAAAGTGGTTAGAAATAAGAAAAATATATAACTAGATTTGTAATACTTGTTTGGTACAAGTATAGGTGGGCTGGTCCAGCTAACATTTTAGACAAAATGAAGGGCACATTTGAGATAGCTAATTGTCTCAGCTACATCATACTCGAAGTTCAGCGTAAATGAAGCTAAAATGACGTAGATGTTGCCCGCGAAAGACGGGAATGTAGAATCGAGTTTTGAGAAAAAGTCATATCCCATAGAGAATACACGCAAAATGTAAAAAATTTACATGCCTCCTTTAATCGCAAAAATACGCCATGCCTTTGTCAAAATGAAAAATAATAGCAATTGCCTTTGTAGGGAATTGTCTCAGCTAGAACATATCAAAATTTGGAAGAAAATCAATCAATATTTACAGAGATACAATCAATTTTCCATAAATATGCTGACGTCATAATATGCAAATTGGAATTTTGAGTTCGGAGGCCATTGTGATGACGTCATGAGTTAATTGAGGGTCGAATGAGACATGAAACAATATCTCCGAATCATACTCTATTAAAATATGAAAACAAATTGGGGTCACCTTGCATCCTAAAGAGCTACAATGGATTTTGTATAGGCATGTTTTTGCCCATATTTGCTATGTATTACAAGAGCTCGCGCGCACGGAAATTTTTGTTAAACGGTCGATCAATCCGTTATTAATAGTCATAAAGAGACAAACGTGGTATCAATTTGTTTGTAAATATATGTGGTATATTATGAAAAAAAAAAAAAGCAATTCAATGTTGTGCAAAAGTTTTACGCGCGAAAACGCGCGCGCATGCTCGTACGCGCGATTTTTTATAAAATGCTTAGAATGGCCTAAAACGTATGCAAAATGATTTTCAGACGATTTTGAGCATTTCAAAATTTTGCGCGCGCATTGACGCGCGGACGTACGCGCAGGCGCGCGTTATTTGACCTTTTATTGACCGGACGGATATTGACCTTGATCATGATAAATATGAACGAGAAATACCTTTTGGTTATGAAGATATGATCATGAGTTGATTTTCGTAAAATTTTACAAAATGGCGCCTAGATGACGTCATCAGTCAAGGTCCATGTTGAAAACGTTATTGTGCTTTGTACATATGTCTATACATATGTGTGCCAAATTTCTAGGCATTTGATTGAGCCATTTCCAAGTTATCTTGTTCACAAAAAAGTGGTTAGAAATAAGAAAAATATATAAACTAGAAATTTAATTCGTCATGGGGACGAATTAGGTGGTCTGTCTTCAATTCCTATGTTCATGCTCATCTTTAATTCAATATTTACTATATTGAAAAAGGGAGAAGTTATATAGACATGTAAACAAAGATGATCATGATGATGATCATGATGATGATCTTGATAGTAATGGTGATGACGATGATGATGATGATCATGGTGATGTTGATGATGATCATCAACAGACCATGATGACATCTGATTAAAAAATGAGGGAACGTTTAGATAGCGTATAGTCTCAGCTACAACATACTCAAAAATCAACAAAAATCAAGCCGAAATGATGGCGATATTGCTCGCAAAAGACAAGAATGTAGAATCCAGATTTGAGAAAAAGTCATCTCCCATAAGGATTACACGCAAAAAGTAATGGATCAAGTGATAATAGGGTAATAATAAAGTAAATATGGTTGTCTATTACATTATTTGCGATTGTACGTATTTTAATATTTAAAGGAGATGGTACAGTGAAAGGTCAAAAAGAAAAAAAATTGAAAAAAAAAATTGTTGGAGACGCCCGGACTCGAACCAGGGACCTCGAGGTCGGAAGTCAAGTGCGTTACCGATATACCAAAATATTTCCCATAGCGATTACACGTAAACGGAAAATGGAATTATCAAATCCCACTTTGCAAGTGAGATATGAGCATGATCCCGGCATCTGATCGAAAAATAAAGGGCACACTTATGATAGCTTATTGTCTCAGCTACAACATACTCAAAGCTCAGCGAAAACAAAGCTAAAAAAAACGGAGATATTGCTCGCAAAAGACAGGATGTAGAATCCAGTTTTGAGAAAAAGTCATGTCCCATAGAGAATACACGCAAAATGTGAAAAATTGACATGCCACCTTTAATCGCAAAAATACGCCATGATACCTTTGTCAAAATGAAATATTGTGGCAACTGCATTTGTAGAAAATTGTCTCAGCTAGATCATATCAAAATTTGGAAGAAAATCAATCAATATTTACAGAGATACAGTCAATTTTCCAGAAAAATACTGACGTCATAATATGCAAATTGAAATTTTGAGTTGGGAGGCCATTATGATGACGTCATGAGTTAATTGAGGGTCAAATGAGACATGAAATCATATTTCCAATTCATACTCTATCAAAATATGGAGAAAAAAATTGGGTTCACTTTGCATCCTAAAGCGCTACAATGGATTTTGTATAGGCATGTTTTTGCCCATGTATGCTATGTATTACAAGAGCTCGCACGCACGGAAATTATCTTAAACGGACGCTCATTCCGTTATTAATGGTCAGAAAAAGGTGAACAAGGTATCAAAATGCTTGGAAAAATGTGTCAAATATGATGACAGAAAAAAATTGGCGATTCTATGTAGGAAAAAGCAATTACGCGCGAAAACGCGCGCGCATGAGCGTGTGCGCGTTTTTTTGCAAAATGCTTAAAATGGCCTGAAACGTATGCAAAAAAAATTCGAGACGATTTGGAGCATTTTTATTTTTTGCGCGCGCGGTGACGCGCGGACGTACGCATGCGCGCGCGTTTTCTGACCTGAAATTGACCGGACGGATATTGACCTTAATCGTGATAAATATGAATGAGAAATGCCTTTCCGTTATGAAGATATGATCATGAGTAAAAAGTACCAAAAAAAACACAAAATGGCGCCTGGATGACGTCATGAAAACTTGATGACCTTGAAAATGTTACTCTAACGTCTCATGACAATGACCTATGACTGTGCCAAAATTGAATGAAATTGACTAAACTGATCTTGAGTTATCCTGTTAACAAAAAAGTGTGAAAATAAATAAAAATAAATAATAATAATAATAACTAGAATTTAATTCGTCACGAAGACGAATAAGGTGGTCCGTCTAAGTCTTATGATAGATTTGAGAATGGGAGAAGTTATATAGACATGTAAACAATGATGATCATGATGAACATGGTGATGATTATGATAGTAAAGGTGATGATGATGATGATGATAATGATAATGTTATATGATGATAAAAACGATAATGTTAATGATGAGGATAATGATCATGATCATGATGATGTTGATGATGATCATCTTCATACCATGATTATGATGATGATGGTGACATTGATGATGATGATGATGATGATGATATTGATGATGATGATGACGATGATAAGTATGAGCATGATCCTGACATCTGATTGAAAAAATGAGGAAATATTTAGATAGCATATAGTCCCCGGTGGGGTCACTCAATGTGACTTCCGGACCGCATGATCGTTACCAAAATCGCGGAAAAAGGGGTCGATTTCAAGCAATGTCCGCGGACAAAATATTCCTCGAAATAAAGAAAATAGGGGTGCACAGGTGTCCCCGAAATTGATAAATAGGGGTCAGGAAAAGGGAAAAGAGAAAACCGGGAAGAAAAATTCTCGGAGCCGAGTCTTGTCCTTGAAATATGGTAAAATAGGGGTAAATTTGCGAAAGTGTCCTTACAATCTTATAAATAGGGGTATTCCAAAGTACGATTTTGTCCTTGTTTTGACGTAAAAAAGGGGGTTAAATTTCACAAAATGTCCTTGAAATTGACCGCAAAAGGGGGTTATATGCATTGGTGGTAACGGTCATACGTGTCACTCTTTGCAGGGGAGTGACCCCACCGGGATATAGTCTCAGCTACAACATACTAAGATTTGGTTGAAAACTGTTTTGAATAACAACTGAGACACTGGTCAAAACAGAATCCAGATTTGGAAAAAGTCATCTTCCATAAGGATAACACGCAAAAAGTAATGGATGTAGTGATAATAGGGTAATAATAAAGTAAATATGGTTGTTTATATTATTTGCGATTGTACGTGTTTTAATATTCAAAGGAGATGGTAGAGTGAAAGGTCAAAAAGAAATAAAGGTGAAGAAAAAAAAATTGTTGGAGACGCCCGGACTCGAACCAGGGATCTCGAGGTCCGAAGTCAAGTGCGTTACCGATATACCAAAACATTTCCCTTATTAGCGATTACACGTAAACGGAAAGTGGAATTCTCAAATCCCTCTTTGCAAGTGAGATATGAGCATGATCCCGGCATCTGATCGAAAAATAAAGGGCACACTGGTGATAGCTTATTGTCTCAGCTACAACATATTCAAAGCTCAGCGTAAACAAAGATAAAACGACGGAGATATTGCTCCCGAAAGACGAGAATGTAGAATCCAGTTTTGAGAAAAAGTCATGTCCCTTAGAGAATACACGCAAAATGTGAAAAATTGACATGCCTCCTTTAATCGCAAAAATACGTCATGATGCCTTTGTCAAAATGAAATATCGTTCGGACTGCATTTGTAGAAAATATTCTCAGGTAGAACATATCCAAATTTGAAAGAAAATTGATCAACATTTACAGAGATACAATCAATTTTCCAAAAATCTGCTGACGTCATAATATGAAAATTGAAATTTTGAGTTCGGAGGCCATTATGATGACGTCATGAGTTAATTGAGGGTCAAATGTGACATGAAATCATATCTCCAATTCATATTCTATCAAAATATGAAAAAGAAATTGGGTTCACTTTGCATCCTAAAGCGCTACAATGGATCTTGTATAGGCATGTTTTTGCCCCTGTATGCTATGTATTACAAGAGCTCGCACGCACGGACATTATTTTAAACGGACGCTCATTCCGTTATTACTGGGCAGAAAAAGGTGAACAAGGTATCAAAATGCTTGGAAAAATGTGCCAAATATGATGACAGAGAACATTTGGCGATTTTATGTTGAAAAATACCAGTACGCGCGAAAACGCGCGCGCATGCTCGTGTGCGCGTTTTTTTTTAGAAACGCTTAAAATGGCCTGAAACGTATGCAAAAATAATTTGAGACGATTTGGAGCATTTTCTTTTTTTGCGCGCGCGCTGACGGGCGGACGTACGCATGCGCGCGCGTTTTTTGACCTGAAATTGACCGGACGGATATTGACCTTAATCATGATAAATATGAATGACAAATGCCTTTCCGTTATGAAGATATGATCATGAGTAAAAAGTACCAAAAAAAACACAAAATGGCGCCTGGATGACGTCATGAAGACTTGATGACCTTGAAAATGTTGCTGTCACGTCTCATGACAATGACCTATGACCGTCCCAAAATTGAAAGAAATTGACTAAACCGATCTTGAGTTATCCTTTACACAAAAAAGTGGGGAGAAATAAATAAAAATAAAGAATAATAATAATAAAGAAAGAAAATTCTGACGAAAACAATAGGTGATCTGTCATTGACAGACCACCTAATAATAATAATAATAAAGAAAGAAAATTCTGACGAAAACAATAGGTGATCTGTCGTTGACAGACCACCTAATAAAGGCAATTCTAACGAAATTATAAGGTGGTCTGTACGTTATACAGCCCACCTGATAAAGGCAATTCTAACGAAATTATAAGGTGGTCTGTACGTTATACAGCCCACCTGATAAAGGCAATTCTAACGAAATTATAAGGTGGTCTGTACGTTATACAGCCCACCTGACTAGACATGTAATACTTGTTTGGAACAAGTATAGGTGGGCTGGTCAACTAAAATGTGACACAAAATAGAGCAAAAATAAGCGAGATACTACTAAAAAAACAATGTCATGTAGATTAATGATGTGAACGAAATTCACCTTCCATAGGCATAACACGAAACTTAAGAAATTTCTGATATGTGCCCTTTAATCGTAATTTTCACTATGATGACGTGATCAAAATGAAAAATGGTGGTGACTGAGCTTGTAGAGAATTGTCTTAGCTACAACATATCGAAATTTGGAAGAAAATCAATCAATATTTACAGAGATACAATCAATTTTACATAAATATGCTGACTTCATAATATGCAAATTCGTATTTTGAGTTCCAAGGCCATTATGATGATGTCACGATACACTTAATGGCCAAATGAGACATGGAATCATATCTCCGACACATACTCTATCTAAATATGAAAAAAAATTGAAGGTCACGGTTTATTCCAAAGAGCTATAATGGATTTTGTATAGGCATGTTTTTGCCCATATATGCTATGTATTAAAAGAGCTCGCGCGCACGGACATTTATCTTGAATTGACGCTCATTTTGTTATTAATGGTCATAAAGAGATAAACATGGTATCAAATTCCTTGAAAAAATATGAGAAATATCATGAAAGAAAAAAAATGGCCATTCTATGTTTTGTAATGGTGTTACGCGCGAAAACGCGCGCGCATGCGCGTGTGCGCAATTTTTTATAAAATGCTTAAAATGACTTGAAACGTATGCAAAAAAAATTTGAGACGATTTTGAGCATTTTGAAATTTTGCGCGCGCATTGACGCGGATGTACGCGTACGCGCGCGTTTTTTGACCTGAAATTGACCGGACGGATATTGACCTTGATCATGATAAATATAAATGAGAAATGGTTTTTGGTTATGAAGATATGATCAAGAGTTTATTTTCAGAAAATTTCACAAAATGGCGCCTAGATGACGTCATCAGTCAAGGTCATGGTTGAAAAAATGTCTGTGTTTTGTTCTAATGCATATACATATAAGTGCCAAATTTCGAAGTATTTGATTGAGCCATTTTCAAATTATCTTGCACACAAAAAAGTGGGTCGAAATAAGAAAAATAAATAATAAACTAGACATATAATACTTGTTTGGAACAAGTATAGGTGGGCTGGTCAACTTAAATTTGAGACAAAACAGAGCGAAAATAAGCGAGATACTGCTTAAAAATTCTTAAAAAACAATATCATGTAGTTTCATGACGTGAACGTAATTCACCTTCTACAGGGATCAGGCAAATTATGAAGGCCTTTTGACATGAGGCCTTTAATCGAGATTTTCACTATGATGACGTCATCAAAATGAAAAATGGTTATTTTAAAGCTTGTAGACAATTGTCTTAGCTACAACATATCGAAATTTTGAAGAAAATTGATCAATATTTACAGAGATGCAATCAATTTTCCATAAATATGCTGACGTCATAATATGCAAATTCGTATTTTGAGTTCCAAGGCCATTGTGATGATGTCACGATACACTTAATGGCCAAATGAGACATGAAATCATGTCTCCGACTCATACTCTATCTAAATAGGAAAAAAATTAAGGATCCCGGTGCATTCCAAAGAGCTATAATGGATTTTGTATAGGCATGTTTTTGCCCATATATGCTATGTATTATAAGAGCTCGCGCGCACTGACATTTATCTTGAATGGACGCTCATCTTAAAATAATGGTCATAAAGAGATGAACATAGTATCAAATTGTTTGACAAAATATGGGAATTATCAAGAAAGAAAAAAAATGGCGATTCTACGTTGTGTAATAGTGTTACGCGCGAAAACGCGCGCGCATGCGCGTGTGCGCGATTTTTTATAAAATGCTAAAAATGACCTGAAACGTATGCAAAAAAAATTTGAGACGATTTTGAGCATTTAAAATTTTTGCGCGCGTATTGACGCACAGACGTACGCGCATGCGCGCGTTTTTTGACCTTAATTTGACCGGACTGATATTGACCTTGATCATGATAAATATGAATGAGAAATTACTTTTGGTTATGAAGATATGATCAAGAGTTGATTTTCAAAAAATTTCACAAAATGGCACCTAGATGACGTCATCAGTCAAGGTCAAGGTCGAAAAATTTGCTGTGTTTTGTGAATATGCCTATACATATGTGTGTTAAATTTTAAGATATTTGATTGAGCCATTTTCAAATTATCTTGCACACAAAAAAGTGGGTCGAAATAAGAAAAATAAATAATAAACTAGACATAATACTTGTTTCGAACAAGTATAGGTGGGCTGGTCAACTAAAATTTGAGACAAAATAGAGCAAAAATGAGCGAGATACTGCTAAAAAAACAATGTCATTGATGTAGTGATGTAAACTAAATTCTCCTTCCATAGGCATAACACGCAACGTAAGAAATTTCTGATATGTGCCCTTTAATCGTAATTTTCACTATGATGACGTGATCAAAATTAAAAATGGTGTTGACTGAGCTTGTAAAGAATTGTCTTAGCTACAACATATCGAAATTTGGAAGAAAATCGATCAATATTTACAGAGATACAATCAATTTCCCATAAATATGCTGACGTCATAATATGCAAATTCGTATTTTGAGTTCCAAGGTCATTATGATGATGTCACGATACACTTAATGGCCAAATGAGACATGGAATCATATTTCCGACTCATACTCTATCTAAATATGAAAAAACATTGAAGGTCACGGTTCATTCCAAAGAGCTATAATGGATTTTGTATAGGCATGTTTTTGCCCATATATGCTATGTAATAAAAGAGCTCGCGCGCACGGACATTTATCTTGAATTAACGTTCATCTTGTTATTTATGGCCATAAAGAAATAAACATGGTATCAAATTCCTTGAAAACATATGAGAAATATCATGAAAGAAAAAAAAATGGCGATTCTATGTTGTGTAATGGTGTAACGCGCGAAAACGCGCGCGCATGCTCGTACGCGCGATTTTTTATAAAATGCTTAAAATGACCTGAAACGTATGCAAAATAAATTTGAGACGATTTTGAGCATTTTGAAATGTTGCGCGCGCATTGACGCGCGGACGTACGCGCACGCGCGCGTTTTTTTACCTGAATTTGACCGGACTGATATTGACCTTAATCATGATAAATATGAATGAGAAATGACGTACCGTTATGAAAATATGATCATGAGTAATTTTTCAGAAAATTTCACAAAATGGCGCCTAGATGACGTCATCAGTCAAGGTCAAGGTTGAAAAGTTTGCTGTGTTTTGTTCATATGCCTATACATATGTGTGTCAAATTTCAAGGTATTTGATTGAACCATTTTCAAATTATCTTGAACACAAAAAAGTGGGTCGAAATAAGAAAAATAAATAAATAAATAAATAAATAAATAAATAATAAATAAAGGCGATTTTAACAAAAATATAAGGTGGTCTGTATTAGATACAGCCCACCTGATAAATAATAATAAAGGCAATTTTAACAAAATTATAAGGTGGTCTGTATTAGATACAGCCCACCTAATAATAAATAATAATAATAAAGGCAATTTTAACAAAATTATAAGGTGGTCTGTATTAGATACAGCCCACCTAATAATAAAGGCAATTTTAACAAAATTATAAGGTGGTCTGTATTAGATACAGCCCACCTAATAAAGGCAATTTTAACAAAATTATAAGGTGGTCTGTATTAGATACAGCCCACCTAATAATAAAGGCAATTCTAACGAAATTATAAGGTGGTCTGTACGTTATACAGCCCACCTGATAATAATAATAATAAAGGCAATTTTAACAAAATTATAAGGTGGTCTGTATTAGATACAGCCCATCTAATAAAAAACTATACAATACAATAGTAGTTTAAATGAGCACCTCTCAATGATTCTCAATTCATAATGGTTTAAGTAGAATGTGATGAGCCTATCCAAAAGCAGTGCTTGTATAATATAGGTTCCTGGGAAAAAAATAAGTAATGTAGATTTAAAAAGCAATAGCAGTAGAGAAAGACGTAATTTAGAGGCGAGAATTTAAAACACAATGAAATAAGGACATTTGTAAACAAAATAATGCAATAGCACCGATACCCATGAGTCACCCGGTTAAAATGAAGTCAAAATGCGTAGTCACTCGAGCAATTAAGTAAGCATAGCACAAAGTGATTTGTGTATATACATTACAAAACCGGAACATTAGCATTGAAGAAAAAAGGACTGTGGGGAGGGCAAACAAATTATATTAGATGTAAGAATTTACAATAAGAAAATTCGAAGTTTGCGTTTAAAGCAATTTAACGATGGTGCTTCCGTAACCGCCGAATCCAAATCATTCCAAAAAGAGAGACCAGTATACATAATTGTCTTGTGGGCACAAACTGTCCGGATTGGGGGAAGATGGAAATTGTCTCTTTGTCTTGTAGGATAGAACTCATCCTTACTTTGCTGATACATACAAATTCCGAGTAAATAATTGTATAAATCAGGTACTTTCAGAAAACGATTTGCAAGAAATAAAACGTTAGTGTGTGCCTGGAAATCTGCCAGATCTATCATTCTTATTGCTCTTTTGGGGGTCATGAAAATCAAATTGATTTTTGTTTTTGAACAATTTCCCCACGATAGCACCCCATAATTTAGATAAGGTAGCAACAGAGTTGATTATAATATTTTTAAGACATGAAATGGAAAAAAATAAAGCTTATTTATTACACCTACGTTCCTAGGCAACATCAGTTTGCATAAATTATCAATTTGAGTATTCCATGTTAGTTTACAGTCAATAAAAAGACCAAGAAATTTAGTGGATTTTATCTGGGTTAAGAGTAAGTCATTAATCAAAACTTGTCCTGGTAGCTCAGATAGTGTGAAAGTTAATGTAGTAGAAGAACATAAGGATTGCGAAATGCACTTTCAGTTTCTATTTCCTGGCACGATATTCTTCGCAGAATAACGCCAAGATCAATATCTCTCGTATCCGTTGTGAGAGGTATTACATTTCTTGCGGCTATTGGGATAGATTATAACTGTAGTCTTGAATATTCTTTTTTGATGATTTGGTATATTCCTTGGAAGAGGATCTCTATTTTTATTTATTTGATCCGTATCTTTAAAATATTTAACTTAGAAATGTGGCGTTCAATTCCATAATACATTATAGGTCATATCAAAACAATGTTAATATATACATCAGATATACGAGGTCAAGGGAAATGGGAAGAGGAGAAGAACAGATGGCAATGTAGAGAGAGACAGACAGACAGACAGAGAGGGAGAGATAGAGAGAGACAGAGAGAGGGGGAGGAAGAGGGGATTGAGAGAGATAGACAGATACAGAGACACAGATAGAGAGAGACGCAGAGAGAGAGAGAGGGGAGTTCACAGACTATCTAGCATAGAAATATATCTAAAAACAACATTGCATGCATTATACACATGTCATAGTGTAGTTGGTTTGTTCACTCATGCGTAAAGTCTGTACTGACTTTCTTTCTTTGTTTGCTTTTGAATAGGCCTGTACAATCACAATGAATCTCACCACTTCAGTAGCTTTTGTGTGCTGTGTGGTCATGTTGTACTGTAGATGTCATGTAATGCAACAATGGTGTCATGCTTCTGATCTGGTTTCTGATCCACATGTACAAAATGTTCCCTACATGTATTTAGAAGCTGGACCTGATGCATATCCGTTGAAGTTGAAATTGAAAGGAAAACATTTTTGTGCTCCAGTACAGTTTTACGCTAACAGTGTATCCACTTTTCAGATTTTGATATTGTTATCTGGCGATGTGAATCCGAACCCAGGCCCTGTCACACATAACTCGGCCTCCTCGGATAACGATAACAGTACGAGATATTCTATATCATACAAGTATGACAGTAAAACACTTCATTCTTTTAATTTGCGTTCATTCTCGCTACTGTGGTGTGAACAGAATGAGGAATTATGTAATATGATTACGTCTTTAGGTATTAATAGACATGACATAGGGCGGAAGACACATCGAGGTATGAAGGGGGCCGTGATCGTTTTAATAACAACCTCAAACTTGGTATGATGAATTGCCGTTCTGTTCGTAATAAATCTACCTTATTAGAGGAATTTATTATTGACCATAGTTTAGATTTTACATGTGTTTGTGAAACTTGGCTAACTGCATCAGACGATGCAGTGATTGCTGATCTTTGCCCTCGTGGTTATCTGTTCAAGCACCATCCCAGAGCTGCCAAACGTGGCGGCGGGGTCGGCTTTCTCTTCAGGGACAGTCTCCACGTCGATATTTGGTTATCTGCACAAGCTGCGCCTTGAGCATTTGACTGTCAAGTGGATTTGGCGCCTTATAAATCATATGTATTATTATTATTAAACTTGAGGAATATAACATGACGTATGAACAAATTCACAAGTTGACAATACAGTGCGTCCCAGAAAAAACGAAAACGAGAATTTTCGATATTTTATCATAACTTAATCACAATTGTGCTTAATAAATGACACATAGGCTATTTTTAAAGCTTATATCCTCCTCTTTCATTTGATGCGACTCAAATGATGCATATTTCACGCATGAGTGATTAAAAACAATTTGAAGGGAGGGTACCAAAATTTGGCGGGCGGTATCTGAATTTCAAAAAGAAAATCACATTTCCACAAAGTTCATTTTCTGCCCTTTCATATGACACCTCAATCAGGAAAAATGAGTGAGGAATAACCAAATTCTGTTTGTTTAAAGTAATGCTTGCATTTCCATAATTTGATTAAACGAATTCGTTTTCACTGGCTGCCTGCCGTAGCGACAAACAGAGTTGACAAAAGACTTAGATAAAGGTGAGTTCTGGTTAAAAAATATGAAAAAATGAAATCTCACAGAATCAAACTGAATGTTCAAGATTACAAATAAATGTCATTTGCCAAACAATTTTGGTAGAAATTGCATACTGGCTGAGTCATGAGCATCGAAAGATTAGTAAATCAAGGTTGGTAGCCCCGACACTATTTGTATAGTCCCATTTACATATTTCTGTGTACAGTGCTTGTTACTTTACCAAGACTGGGCCAAATTTATTATGATTTTGATGACTCCAGAACTTTGCAATACACACCAATACTTACATGCGACATGATCTACTTTTTCTGATCCATTCCACACCTTTTCTTTCACAATGCAATCGGATGACCAGAACTCACCTTTATCTTTAACTCTGTTTCCTTGACGATCAGCCACGCATCAAGTCTTTCGTCTTCTTTGTTCGTGGCTGATCGTCAGCGGAAAAATAATAATTTGAGCCCTGATTACAATCTTTTGGGGGGAAACGAGTATGGTAAAAACTGGTCACTCAAAGATTTTTAATTTTTTGAGGCACTTCTTGGTCATTTTGAATCGCAATTTTTGTTAGGGCTTCAAAATTACACCAGACACTGTTAACACGTAGGGCCGTGCATCTCAGATTTAACATTGTTAAACGATGCCTCTAATGCCTCAGTCACACCTTTGCGTATGTGGCTTGCGTATTTATTCCTTTACATGTATCTTGATATCAAGAAGTGAATTCTCGATATCAAGAATTCGATTTCTTGATATCAAGAATTCGATTTCTTGATATCAAGAATTCGATTTCTTGATATCAAGAATTCGATTTCTTGATAATCAAGATTTCAATTCTTGATATCAAGAAATAGGAATAAATGTTAAAACGGCTTGTCATAAATACGCAGCACAACGCAAGCCAAATACGCAAAGGTGTGACGGCGGCATTTTTAATAAGTGTACATTCCTAACCGAATTGAATCTTTTTTCTTTCTTTTTTTGGTTAAGAATTCTAAGCATTATATTTTGTTGAATTTGTACATTGTTTTACATTGCATTGTGATTGCATTATTTAATACAGGGCTTTCTTGCAAAACAGTTTTTTTATTTCCTTAAGAGACCACCCTGTCTCTGGATAACATAATAACTAAACGAATGAACGAATGAAGATATATTTCTATAGATTTAACAGCATCCATTTTCAATATTCTATGATAACTATTCCGATCTTTACTTGACCTTTAGTGCCTTCACATGAAATTCAATTTCAAAATAAGTGAAATCATAAGTGAATCCTACTCCCTTCAAAAGTTGGGAATACACTTATCATGCATCAACATTGAACATTGGGCTCAAAATTGTATCCAAATTATACAAATTGCCGAACATTGCCCGAATGTAGACAATGCTCTCTAACGACATGAGATCACGAAACATCACCATGATCATTAACAACAACAACAACAACAAATCTGTAACAGGAATTCCTTTTCTAGGTTCAAAATGCGAAGTCCATTATCCTAAACCGGGGATTTGGGGGGAATCGCTTCGAACAAGATGATGTTCCGAACGTTACCGGTGCCAAAATGACTGATCCTTGCCCAGGTATAGACTTACGAAACTTAAGACATGCCAATGTGGATATAGTCCACCTTCTCATCATTCTCACAATAATAATAACATTTTAGTCAAATTGTCTATAATATTTACTAAGGATTAGGGTTTCTGCAATATATTATACATATACTGTATGTAACTCTATTACGATGAGCTTATATAGTGGCTATATTGCTTGGATCAACACAATAGAGGTAAGTAACGATTTAAAAATGAAGTATTATACTCACTGTTTGCCTATAGATCCTGTTAAATGCGAAATGAATCGTAGAATGAGGCGTCGAGTCGTCTCCTCAGAAAGAGCTAAAAGTATTCACACATAATCTTACACAGTTCAAATAAAAGTAACAGGCAACAAGTGACGTAAGAGTTCTCTTCTAGAACGTGTTATGAAGGCGTCTACAATGTCTCTTTCCCATTATAAGAGCAGAGTCTTTCTCTGTATCATGAATCTGGTTTTATAGTTGCTAAAACATGCAGTGTGTCGAGGAAAATGATCTTGAAATCAGTCTCATGTAGATTCCCTTAGCACAAATGTGCTTTGTTCAATCAGATGTCCATGAAAATGTTACTGATATCCCATATCAAACGAAAAGCATAGTGTGCGTGATTCCGTATTTCACAGTCTTGTGACAGTGAGGAAGTGTGCATGGAGTCTTAAGTTATGAAATTGTAAATAATACACTCTTTATGTTGTATAGCTCCCTCTCAAGGTCAATATATTAATTAAGCTATAAAACAATGTTTCACGACTAAAATCGACCGATTAGCTATTCCCGTTTGAAAATTATATATCACAACTACATATTCTGACATTTTCATGATCGCAGCTACTATCGTATGGCCGTAGGCGCTATTTGAAATTATCAAAATTTACCGGGAGCTCCGGTAAATTTTTATATTTAATATTTCTCGAAAGTCAAAGTGTTTTAGGGGCTGAATTTTCTAGTGATTATAATACATCCACAGGGGCATCCAAACATATATAAATTGTAAAGAATCACTTCCAGCCAATTTTCAAAATTTCCCAAAACTTTGTATTACCTTTAACAGTAAGATTCATGAGAAAATTAAACGGCGGGAGAAAAGGGTTGTATTATTGTTTCAAGACAAGTATAGCATTTCAAACATATTTCTCGAGTCACAACATTTGCATATTTACAAACGTTACTGCATGCGGAAATTACAAACTGAAATTAACACGGCGAGTGATGTTAATGTCAATGAGAGGGAATTTGAGGAGTTTTGTATCAACCAAATAACGAGTCAATATGTTGTGAATGATTAAAACAAATTATGGAAATAGAGATATATGTGTGTAAATGTTTTACCCTACTTCATCGCTGCTATGCGGGTAGTCCAGAATCTGGCCTATTTAACTTTGATCTCCACCACACCAGCGCTACCTCCCCCTACTTCCTTGCTACCAGCCGATGATGGGGTGATCATTAAATTAGGACGCCCGCCTGGCGAAAAAAAATTGGCTGGGCTGGTGAGCATAATACACCAGTTTACGGTTGTGGGCGCCATTTTAATGTACGGGTAAAAAAAAACATGGAGCCGTGGCGGTACACCGAAAGAAAGAGATTGACAATTAGCAGCTATCGACACTTTGAAATGCTAATATAACTAATTGTTGTGTGCAAAGGCGCCGGAAGTGGGGGGGGGGGGGGGGCAGGGGGGCAAAACGCATTTTGCCCACCCAAACAAAAATAACACCCTCCCCCCCCCCCCCCGAAAGGGCAGTAAAGGATTATGGGTGGTTTGTATTTTTTAACCAAAAAGAACATAAAAAAGAACAAAACCTGAATTGAATCACATATAAATTATATTCCATTCAAAGAGAAGGAAAGTGAACAGGAATTAAATTTTGTATACATTCCGCATGCCCCTACATTTATCAATGGTGGTTTTTATAATATATGCGATTCGCGCATATCGTGGAAATATTGTAAGAGGATTGGAAAGTGTGTGCGTTTTTTTATTATAGAGGTGAGGAGACATGAGCGCCTGAACACTGGCGTACTAATAGGTGAGGGTTTTTTTTTCTAATTCGATACTAGGATTTCTTAGGGGAGGGGGCCCAACTTTTTTTTCTTTTTTTTTGCTCCCGAAAATTTGAAAATCGCGCCGGCCGAAAAGTCGCTCAGTGGGGGGGGGGGGGGGGGGGGAGGGGGGGGAGGGGGGGGGGGGGGGGGGTAAGCGGACATTTTTTTTTTTTTTTTTTGAGTCCCAAAAAAAACCGCAACGACTCAGCCACCCGAAAAGTCGCTCAGTGGGGGGGGGGGGGGGGGGGGGGGTAGTGAGCACAACTTTTTTTTTGGTCCTCGAAAATTTTAAAATTTGCACCCCCCCCCCCCCCCTTGAGCGCCAGGGGGGGGGCCCAACCCCCAAAATAGGTAAAAATCGCGTGATTTTGCATGGTTTTTTTTCTCAAGGGGGGAGCCCGGGCCCCCCGGCCCCCCGGCCCCCCCCCCCCCCCCCCCCCCCCTGGATCCGCCACTGTTGCATAGGTTGCTGAAATTTCTCTCTTTTTTTTTTGTAAATCATACCTTTTATGCGTTTGTTGGAAAATTACTAATTCCCAAATTAATAGTTGGGCAAAAATATGCTTATTAAGACGGTTTCATGTCAGGGTCTGCAGAACGACGGGGCTCGGGGGCTCGAGCCCCTCTCACTTTTTGAAATAGAGGAAAAGAAAGAAAGAGAGAGAAAACAATGTGTGACCTACCAATGTCACAAATGAGATATCAAAATATGCTCATCTTACGGGATGAGCTTACGGGGGCTTCACCCCTGGATGCTCATCTGACCATAATTAAATACCTAAAACCTTAGAGCTTCCAGGGGCTCTGTCCCTGAACCCCACCAAGGGCCCTAATGAGGGCCTCTGGATGTTCATCTGACCGTAATAAAATACAAAAAACCTCTGAGCTTTTGTTAAGATGTGTGACGTCGCAGTGCGAAAAATTAGATCTTATAAAGAGGAAAAAAACCAATCATATTGGCAGATATGCAGGGGTTATAAGCACATTCTTATAACGGAAGACTGAAAAGACCTTTGATAAGTAACACAAGTATATCTTCTAGATACGTGCGAACGTAGAGAGCGACTTTTGGGAGGAATTGCTTTTAGTCGCTTGAAATTAGCTAGGGCGCGTTTAATGATGAGAGGAAAAGGGGACACCTATCAGGAAAGAAAAAGAGCATGTGCCAAAGTACAAAGAGTAATTATCAGAGGTGCAAATGGGGCATTTCTTACACCCTCGAAAAAAAGCACTCACCAGGAATGGAAAAAGTCAGTCATGAGATTAGGAAATGAGTATTTGTCGACGGAAAAGGAGCCCCATCAGATTTTGATAGGGGCATTTATAAGAGGTAAAAAGGGGCATTTATGAAAAGGGGATAGGTCCCTTACTAGAAAGGGAAAGGGGCACGTATCATTGTTAAAAGGGAAATTATCAGAGGTAAAAAGAGGCACTTATCGCACCTTAAAAGGGGCAATGACCAGATATGAAAAGATGCACTTATGTGAATGAAAAGGGGCACTTGTAAAAAAAGGAAATTTGTGTATTAGTTGAAATAAAATGGGCACCGATCAGAATTTAAAGGGGCATTTATCGGAGATGAAGGGGGCACTGATCTAAAGTGAAAAGGAGTAACTTGTTGTACCTGAAAAGGGTCAATTACCAGAGAAGGGGCACTTATGAGAAGGGGAAGGGGCTCTTTTTTTAATGGGGCACTTATCATTAGGAAAAGGGGCACTTATTAGAAAGGAAAAAGGGCACACGTGAAAATATAAGGTGCGCTTATCCGAGTTGAAATTGGGGTAGTTATTAAAAGGGGAAGGGGCACTTCTTACAAAAGAAAAGGGGCACTTGTCAAAGTAAAAGAGGCACCTCTCAGATTGAAATAGGACAATTATCAGAGGTGAAGGGGGCACTTATCAAAAGTGAAGAGAGGCACTTCTCGTACCTAACTAGGGGCACTTACTAGAAATTAAACAGGGAACTTATTAGAATGAAAAATGGACACTTATTGCAAAGAAAAATGGGAACTTGTCGAAGGAAAGGGGCACGTGTCCGAATAAAAAGGGCACTTATCAGGGTAGAAAAGGGGAAGGGGCACTTTTACAAATAAATAGGGGCACTTCTTAAAAAAATAAAGGGGCACTTTTCATTTGTAAAAAGGGGCACTTTTCGGGTGCTTGAAAAAGTACTTGAAAAAGTAACTGTGTTCCTCCCCCCCCCCCCCCCCCCCCCCCCCCCCGGAGGGCCACCTCTGTTTATAATATTCACAGTGCATGCTGCTCAAGGCTGGAGCTCTATTGAGATAGGGTACATTGAAATGATGTTGATGAGACTTGAGGTATATAATTTGCACATCAATTATCAAGTTCAACGAAGTGATATGGTTATGGCTATATACAGTCTGGTCTCATATTTTGATTACAATTTTCAATTCTAGAAGGCAAAATTAATAATTAAAAAATTCCACTAAATCATGAGAGAATCATGAATCACGCAATTAATACCTTGATTTGATTATCATAAATGACGATTTTCTAGCTCTGGTAGCTCTGTTGATGAAGCAATGACATGATTGAACACACTCGTAACAACAACCCGAAGCGAGACTAATTAAGCAGGATCCATAGCAATTATGACGTCAGAGGTACGCGAAAGTACACAGCTACAGAGAAGTGCACAACTACGATACATGTCATTTTCTGTACGGCGAACAGGTGTATTGTAGCACGTACATGTATCACTATCAGTATCAAATACGCAATTTTGCTCAACAGAAATCGACTGAATATTGAAAATGTGACAAATTTACTGCTGTAGATCCTGCCTTGGAATATGACCAACATGACAATAGAGTAAGCTATAAGTACTACTTGAATATATATAAATTATAATAAATAATCATGATAATTAGATCATAGAGGTCTACGGCATGGCATATGCATAATTATGTGTGCATGGCGAATGAAAATGAAATGATTGTTGTTGTTGTTGCTGGGTGTTAAGGCTGACCAATCTGAAATGAGATTTTTCTCATGAAATTCATCATCGAATGTACCAGACGATATATTTATTTTTGGTAGCCAATTAGATTTAAGATTGAAGAAGGGGTATAAAAGGAGAAAAAACCAAATTAACAATTTAGTAGATTTTTAAAAATTGTATTGAGAGGTGCTCACTCACCGTATAATTAATGGAAAGAAACAAAATAGAGCACCGGTAGTAAAATGGGTAGTATGTTGTGACAGAACCTGCGAAAAAGGTTTTCTCTAAATAATCACACATGTTTGTGTGAATGTGTGAGAGGGAAAAAGTGGGAATACCTTTTCCGACCACTTCATATTTTTGGCTAGATCTAGACAGAAATAACCGTCTGGTATGGGTCATTCTTTAATAAAACTGACATTTGTCGACGCGGTCAGAGGAGCCAGATGCAATCTCGGCGGAACAATTAACCGTCGATATCAGAGACTGAAGCTTTCGGTGACTTTTTGGCCTGACAGAGATACATACATGAGAATAATATATTAAGGTATTTTTTTGTAATGATGTCTCTTTCGTGACAATGATTGTGATATTCAAAAAATGATAACAAAATTTGAAACCCAATCCATGATCCAAATTTCATTGCCCATGTTATTTATAGTATATGAAACTTGATCTTTATTCTTTCCAATGATAACTTGTTTTCTCACTCAAACTGTTAAGTCTATATATAGCAATATAGGTTAAGCCAAGGAAAAACTTTTTCGCTAGATTCCGGCAAAATCGGCTTGTAAATACGTGTTCCCCCCCCCCCCCCACCCACCCCTTGTGCGTGCGGCAAGGATTACTATCTGTGTATGAGGAAGGTTGACAAATGTCAGCTTTATCAAGAATTCCCTATACCAGATGGTTATACTTCTGTCTATAGGAAGGGGGTCGGGGGATAATTATGTAAAAATTTCATTTTCCTTCTCAATATGGAGGTCATTTTGAAATTCTTTATTGATAGGTTACTCCTTACATAATCATGTATTGGAGAATAAAGCATAATGAAATCGTGATTACCATAATCACACTACTAACATTTGCATGGGAAAAAAGGAAAAAATATCTATAATTCAGTCGTTATCACATTCAACATACCTGAAAGATAACATTTTTTCAGTATACAACCCCGAGTGGAGATTGTCAAATGTGGAAATGAACTCATTGTTTTTTAATCCTATATTGCATTCTTTATCTGGGCAATAACATCAAACGAACCAATAGACCTGGAATGTATTGACTAAAATGTTTAAATGCACGTTTGATGGAATCAGAATATTTGAATGCATGTTTGATGGCATTGGAATATTTGAATGCATGTTTGATTGCACTGGAAATAATTGAATACATGTTTGTAACCCTTCTTGCATTGTCTTTAATACAGTCCTCCAGCCTACCCGGGCAATAACGGCAAGCAGACCGATAGCAACTGGAACACGGTCCCTATCATCACGGTCAGCTCACCTAAAAATGCCGAAAAATCTGGGAATAAACTCGTCAAGCTACCCAAGGTAAGGAATGTACGACATAGGCTAGCTGCTTTAAGGTGGTGACGAGTCATGTATTGTTTAATTTGTTTTTGTATTCATTGAGAATTTGTCATAGAATATGTGTATCAATTCATATCTCTTCTCTCTGTCTCTTGCCTTCTCTCTCTCTCTCCTGACTGCTTGTCTCTCTCTCTCTCTCTCTCTCTGACTTTAATATTCACCTTTTGATCGATTAGCAAGGCCTGTGAACACATCTTCCATTTTCCATCCTTCCACTTGCAAACAATTATTGTTGTTGTATATCACGTTGTATCACCTTAAAACTATTGTTTATTTGCCTTGTAAACACAAATCCTTGTAATTGTGTCTACATGTAGATGTACATCCCAAGATTTTACTTTTTTCCGGGGGTGTATTTTCTTAAAGTAAAATAGGCTGAATTGAAAATGACACATAATTCATCATCAATCACTTTGGCAAGACATTGATCTACATTTACCACACTCCACCCAGGTGATGTAAATGGGTACCTGGCAGAAATTTATTCTTTGAAATGCTAGAGCGCCCAATGGCAGCACAGCTAAAGCCGGGATAATAATCTTCAAGTTTGGAAACGCTTAGTGATTCTAATAAGCGCTATATAAAAACTGAGTATTATTATTATTATTATAATCATTATCTCCTTATTTTCCAACTATTCAGCTCCCATCAGAGCGATTTCGGTACACTCTGTGGCACGAGCTGCGCTCCAATGACCTAAAGGGCAGTGACCTTCACTTCCCCAGGGTGCGGAAGGCACCGGAGGTCAAGGAGAAGATCTTTAAGAAGGTCCAGGATGATCAGGGTAGGAAGATTCATCATGGCAAGATGGGGCAGGAGAGAAAGGCCCATCAGAAACAGGCGGAGGACTGGGAAAATACAAAGGTAATTAAAGACGTCTTAAAACAGTCATTGCAGTGAAGGCATCATTTTAAGAAAATTTTGTAAAGAATGATTGTGAATTGTTCCACAAGGAGGAGGGGGCACAAGGGGTCATGTGCACTGCAAATCAAATGGGGAGGCTGTAGTATTTACATGTAATGTTTTCACAAGTAGCTTTTGATACTAGTGAATGTAGTGGCCTTCCAGACTTCCATACATGTATCAAGTTTAGCAAACGGACACAGTAATAAACGCACACTACACGATCCATGCAAAGATGTAAATTATCACATGTTTATTTCTATGTAAAACTTGTACTCTAAATATAACAGAGGCATATGGGGGACTGCAAAACCAAATGATTTGCTATAGAAAAATGGAGAAAAAAGACAGAGTTTGAAAATGCCTCCTGTACACTTCCCTAATCAATAGCCTGGTTAAATCACATTTTATATGCTGAGTAAGACTGGTAACCCTTTTCCGTACCTTTTATGTAACCCCCCCCCCCCCCCCCCCATAATGCCCCCTCAATCACTGGACCTACATTCCACCTGTGTCTAGCTGCAACGATTGATACCAATTGATATATTTCCATTACTTTCTATACAGCATGCGAACCTGTCATTTCAAGATCTCCACCATGACTACCAGAAAGAGAACCTTCATCGCATCATGAAGAGATTGATCAGAGCGGAGACCGTTCAGATCAGAGACGATAATATCATCAACCTTTCAGACATCTCATTCAACTGGTAAGAACATTATAATGCTAATAATCTGTTCTTGTAGCACTTATCATATTATTTTATGATGTATAGTTGAAGTTCAAGTTCATTTTATTCAAAACCAAACAGAGATCGATTAATATAACCTTTTACATAAAAAAGAAACTGCAGGGAGTACATTAATAAACATTAACTTGATTACATCATAAAAATGAATGGTTTTAGGACCCCTTTAGGCTAAGCTTGTGAGCGTGGCCCTATACTCAACAAAATACATACATTAACAATATGGCAAGGTGAATAAAAAGAATGTAAGGTATCTACAAGGGATGTAAATACTAAGCTACATAATATAGAACACACAAATATAGCATACATATGCATTTCTAGAGTTTTGAAAGATTGTTGTTTATATTTGTTCAAGTGTATATGGGCCAATTTAGCTCACTTTTGCTCTATTTCAACTTAAACACTGGTTTTATGTATTTTAGGTATGTATGTATTTCAAGGATTGTTGTAAAAAAAATCATTATTCTCTTTGCTCTCTTTCTAAATAGCTGTAGAGAACTGAATGCAAGCAAAAACTTCATTACATCATTCAAGGTGAGAAAACTGTGGCATAGTGTGAGTCGATCCTGCCATTGAAGGGGCTCTGACATCATGGAGTGGGGTGGTGGTGGGGGCACCAGTAATACTCTGAAAATGAAACAGACATATACAAGGCCTCTGATTAAGGGAAGGTGCTGAAGGCGGTCCTTTCACCTTTTTTCTACACCTTTCTCCCTCTCTTTTCTTCCCACTTTTGTTATCAAGTAGAATTGTAGATGCATATTTTTCAGATGTTTTTTGTTTAAGTCATGTGTGAAGTATTATGTCTTAGAAATGCAGGTAGTTTGTTCTATAAGTGTGGAGCAATGGATTAAAAGGATTGGAAGCCAGCTTTTTTCAGGACTTGGGAATGAGAAGTGAAAGAGCTGTGAAGTAGATTAAACAGAATATGATGTTCTATGATGTTGTAAAACAAACCTGAAATTGAAGAAATGGATGTGTGATGTTTACTCTCGATAACTCTTCTCTATATCTTCCCCTTGCTTTTATTCTAGAAATTACCAAGATGTCCTGTTTTAGAAGTACTTAACCTCAGCGACAACTCGATCAACTCATTTGATAGCATCAGTGTCTTGAGGAAGACACGCCTGGAGTCTTTGGACCTGAGAAGGAATCCTATCTGCTTCATGGAGAACTACAGACAGAGGTATATATACACCCCAACCTCTGTAATGAGCAGAACAATCTGGGAAATAGACTGGTGAAAGTTTATTAAATGAAATCCAACAAGAAAATAAGAAAGTTATGAATTTTTGAAAGTTGTAATAACTACAGGCCTTTGTATTGGAATTTCAGTTCTTGTAAAGCGCATAATATGTTATGAAATAACATCTCTATGCGCTTCCAAAGATCTTTGGAAATTACCCTAACTTTAGCTCCCGCAGCTGTAATCAGCGCACAGTGCATTTCAAGGAATAATCCTACCAGGTACTTATTTACCCCACCTGGGTTGAGTGTGGCAAACGTAGATAAATGTCTTACCAAAGGACATTAGTGCCGCAGCCAGTGGATATGCCTGTGACATATCCACTCGACCATGAAATATGACAATGCTTTTGAAATTGCCTCCCCCGCCCCCCCCCCCCCTCCCCCTCCTCCAGCCCATTTGAAATATCTGCTCCCATATTTGATTCTCCAACTTTCAACATTTTCTTTCCTTTTCTTTCTTTCTATCGTCCAGGATATTTCAGGCTCTACCCAACTTGAGAGTGCTTGATGGCGTCTCACGGTTACCGACGGATGATGGAGAGGGTCTGTCCTCGACCGGTGGCTGCATTGTAATGTGATCCAGAGCAATGGAAACTTGACACTCTCCGGGGCTCTTGAAGTCCTATCCCACCCTCAACCCCCCCCCCCTACTCTTGGAACGGAGGGACCGCATGCGTGTTCCCAAAATCTCCGGCTCGTAACGAAAGAAAAAGGTCTACCCTTATTGACTTTACACACCGGAATTGTGCTGAAAGGGGGGGGGGGGTGCTAGGAACACGCATATGTGTACCCTAAATAACACTGAGTGGGGGGGGGGCGGGAGTCCTATACTCCCAATTGGATCCGGGGAAGATACAGAACCCCTACCCCCACCCAATTTGAGATTGCTGGATCTCGCTTTAACCATCCTTATATTTCGCAGAGCGCCTCTCCTCGACTGGTTGCTGCTTCATTAATGTGATCAAGATGAACTGTAGTAAATGGGCGATCTTCTGGGCCTAAGTTCAAGATGGTTTACCCCTCAGCGCGTTATGCTCACGTCCACATATTCAGGCAATTAAGGGCAATACTTGATTTTGGGTGATTCTCTTCATGAATTGAAACACTAGACTCCCACACTTCTAGGTGAATCAAGGGAGTCGATAGAATAGGAAAAGTACTGACGTCATGTTCACTCGTCATACAGGTTACTGATGGCAGGGCCTGGGCACGACGTTCACCATGACATCATTCAAGCAATGAGCTGAAGCAGGGTTAACTCAGTCTTTGGGTCTGGTGTGATCACCACGTCATTGATTACCACATAATTGTTTGGAACCAGCAACCTTGACAACTTGGCCAGTATAATGTCATACTTCGGTACTCTACACGACACCATGATTTTTTTTCCTTCTTTTTCGTCTTGGTCCTACTTGACCCCTCTGGCCTAGATTTGCATAATAGTGACCCCAGCAGTAAAGAGAGCATGTATTACCAATCACTTATGTATGGTTCTGAATTGGGATATATTACAGTGGGTGATACAAAGGTACATGTTTTGAATCTTTGGTTCTTTGTCGAATTTTGTATGGATAAATTGTTAAATATGTATTTTAAGTGTGATTTATATAAGCCATCATCCGTCCAACTTTTGTAATCATACATTTCCTTCTTTTTCGAAGTAGGTGCTTAATAGAATATGATTCACATTCATTTTAATTCTGAACAATTATTTTATTTAGTGTAAATAGTGTGCTTTAGTTGAATTGTTTTTATAAATGTTTTGTCATTGTTATAAGCAGATAACTGGTAAGACTATTCTCATATGATATTCAAGGATGAATTCTTGAAAAAACCACTAGTCACTTATGGATTATTTAGCACATTTTTGTAATTTCTCACAATCATGATTATGGACCTAGTGCACCACTTCCACTCCTGCATTCTGTTCTGTAAAGTGAATAGAGACATGCAATTATGCCTATGTGTTATGTGCTATACATAAACTTTGGATATTACACAATTTGGATGTAACAGGTGGGGAAAATCAACATGTCATATGGGGGATAGTGTCACAGTTGGAATCACCTATTTTATATTGTAAAAACCTATGACAGGTATTTTTAGATGTCCACATTATAGGTACTATGTCCCATTTGCAGGCCAAAAAAATGAAAAGGTTAAACTCCAACAGCATTTGAAAGGTAAAAGTAATTTAGAACTCCCCTTAAAACAAAAGGGCTTGAAAATGTCTTTTAGTGGGAAAATGACGATTGTTAGTTGTCGAATCGAATCAAATTTAGTGATCGCGGTCATATAATTAAATAGTTTGCTTTTTAAAGATTCAATCAGTTTAATTTTGGCCATGGGTCATTGATGTAGACAAATGCTCATTTTATGTTTGTTATTACCAAAGGAAAAAAAAGAAGTTAATCAGTCACTCAATAGTGTCTGACAGTGAAGTCTAGCAAGTAAACGGGTTTCCTTGCATCATTTGAATACCGGTACTAGGACACTGCTAACGTTTAAATTTCACAGATAGGACATACGTGACATATTCATAATTCCTGCAAAGTTCAACAGAATTTGTACATATTTAATCTAGTGGTCTACATGTAATTGAACAAATCTTTGTAAAAAATCAAACTATTTTCTTTTACAACTATATGTATATCAAGAAACTCTGAATGATTATTTTCAATAAACTACTTTAAAATATCAGAGTGATGGATATTTCAGATTTGTTACAGCAGGACTTTTAAAGTAAGTGAACGAATTGTTTAAAGAAGAACACAGATAAAGTGATGTTCTGAGGGACAGAGAGGAAGAGAAAGAAAGATGAGAATTGAGGAAGCGTATGGACGTGTAACTGGCCATTTCGTAATGTAAACAAATTTAATGCATACGCCTTTGTGAAGTGCCTCCTAACAAATTATTTCATTCACCTGTTATAAATTATCAAAATAGTCAGAATGCATATTGCTTATCTTACATTTTGTGAGGTTAAGCAAGCCAGGTTTGCCTTACCTAGCAAAAACTAATGTATACAACTTGCATTCTGACTACCGGTATTCAAATACAATACACCCTTTCATGGTTACAAGAGTGCATATGCGCTGACCATGGCGCCATTGTAAATTACGAGTAAACAAAGTTGTTTACTCGTAATTTACAATGGCGCCTGTGTCAATATGATGTGAGTGCACAGCGCAGGCAGTGACGCAACAATACATGCACATCTGAAAACATTGATGACGCAATGTTTACTCGCAAATTAAAATGGCGACCTTAACCGTGAAAGGGTTTATTATTTGTAACAAGTGAATGAAGTAGTTCATATAGATTCAATCACTTCACAAAGACATAACTGAAATAAATGAATCACTGCTTTGTTTTGCCATTTAGAAGTTATTTTCAAACAGTTCCATCCTGCAAAATAATCATATCATGAGTCTGAATTTTGCTTTTAAAAAGTTTCTGGTTAAACAGAATATGATCATTAATATGAAGAAAAAAACATGTTGGTACATTATTAATGCTCTAACGTTCTAGTAAAAACATAAAAAATCTGTTGTATTGGGTAAACATCCACATGTATTATTCTAAAGAGATTCAATATACTTCAAAACTCAGAAAAACAAAAGACTTGGATGGAGACGTATTAAATTTCATAGATTTGTTCAATTTTTTCATATATAATATGTACATTTATTTGCTTATAAATAATCATAAAATAAAATATATTCTTCAATGAACGACTCGTAATTAACATCTTGATTTTGACAGAATACTACTTGAAAATGTCAGAAATTCTAAAATGATTTCAAATAGAGTTAATATCTCTGCACAACAACAATAGCACATATTGCGATCAAACAAAATTTAGCTCCTACCTTAAAGTATATAATTATAAGTTTTGGTACAGAGATCCAAACACATACGTTTCTAAGAAATTTAGGTATTCTTGAACAAGCCTTAAAGCCCCACTGTCCTACTTTTGTAGCTACTTGCTCCCTCTACATAGAAAACTTCCCAAATCGGTGCCTGTTGGTCCCCCATGATCCTCTTTTTCTTATGTTAGTTGAGAGCTCAGTAGTATTCACTATGAATATGACGGACAAAGAAAGCGGACAAAATATACAGTTCATCAGGTAGACAAAGGAACATCCCTTCACTGCTATTATGTAAAAATGTGTAGAACAGGTGTCACATGCATATTCACCTGTTCTACACATTTTTACATAATAGCAGTGAAGGGATGTTCCTTTGTCTACCTGAGGAACTGTATATTTTGTCCGCTTTCTTTGTCTGTCATTTTCATAGTGATTGACGGTCTTTAAACTAGCTTATTGTTCTAAATATAAATATATGGGAAAGGAGGGGTAATGGGGTTGGTGATTCTTTAACATTAGGGACTTTTAGATTGAGTGGACGAGAACACGATGAACACCGACTGATCATGCATGTCAACGTACTTAACTGCCCATGTTGACTACAATTAGAAATCTTTTAGATTGCACTCGACGATATACATGCATGCAGGAAGTAACACTATGAACATCACGGACAAAGAAAGAGGACAAATACAGTTCATCATTCTACCCTCAACAAAAGAACATCCCTTCACTGCTATTATGTAAAAAAAAATGTGTAGAACGGGTGAATATGCATGTGACACCTGTTCTACACATTTTTACATAATAGCAGGGAAGGGATGTTCCTTTGTCTACCTGAGGAACTGTATATTTTACGCGCACGCGGCATACTAGTACCTTGAGCATGTAAAGGCGCTATATAAATACCAATATGTATGTATGTATGTACTAGATTTAGGAAAATCAAGGTTGACGCATTCTCGATCGCCGACTGAGACGACGTAACGCATGCGCAATGCCTTAAAATGACGTCACACGTTGCAGTCAAAGCTGTCGACGTGCAAATCTAAAAGTCCCTAATGTGAGACCCGTTGACTCGAAACCACCAATTAGTCACTAGACTTTGTCATTGTTTCATTTTGCGTATTTTCTGACACAAGATTCCAAACTTTCCATTGAAATATTACACTCGTAGAATCCACTTCAATTTCAGTTTGGTTAAATTTATTCAGAAAAATTATGACCTTTTTCTTATATTTAGACTATATTTTAAAGAACTCAATGTTATGGTGTGAATAGTATACAGTTACAGATTAAAAGTAAAATCAAGAATTTCAATGACACCTTAACAGAGAAATTTAGTGGCATAATGTCTAGCAACAAACAATGATAGCTCAGTTAAAAGTTAGGAAAGCAGCTATAAAGGATTTCAGTATAACTGTCATTTTTTTATCAATAAATATATATATTTCTTTACTTTCACCTTTGCTTGAATTGTGCATTAATCTACAAGAAAATGCTGGATACAAGATGTTGAGGGTTAGGGTTAGGTGGAAGTGAATAACAAGCATCAATCTTCAGCGCTGGATTTAAAGAAAGCGTTTGATACTGTAGATCACAATCTGCTCGTAAAGAAACTTGAATGGTACAAAATAGTGCATCTTGGTTTAAAAACTATTTGAGTGAGCGCACGTTTACGGAAACAATTGAATTTGCTCCCTATGGGGAAAGGTGGTCGTAATCTGTGTATAGTGCTTAATAAGCAGAAAAAGTTCCTTTACAACTCTGAGATATTTTTCATTCTTTATAGTGTAGAATGGCTTGCTAGGAGAGAATGTAAAGGGTGGGATTTGAGGGTAAGAATATAGATAGGCAGAGAGGAGGAGGGAAAGCTCTAGAGGAGAACCGAGCCGCAACGAAAGCAATCAGAGACTCAGAAGCCAGGCATCAGGACTAGGTTCTACCTACTCAGCCGCTTTTGGGCTGAGGGAGGGGCGGCGGATCCGGAGGAAGCGGCCCAACCTAGTCAATACATGCAGAGAGGCTTACCCCTGGGTCCGAGGGTGATGTACAAGGAGAGAAACAGCAGCTGGGTGACAAGGGATCTTATCTAAAATGTACATGGGGACAAGCTCTCATTCAGGGTAAGGACATAGTGGACAGACCCAATAATTAATGCAGAGTATAACTTGTGTTATGCTTGTTCCAATCCCTTTCCCTCGATTTTTGCTATACAGCCCCCATCAAAGGGAATTATTCAAGTTAGGTTTAAGTTAGGTTAGGTAAAGAACATTTACAGTTATCTGTCTTTCGGACAAGGATCACATAGTTAAAAACATTAAATGCCTGTGCTTACTCCAGTTCTCCCAGTATGTTTAAAGCATTTTTCTGATTTAAGATTCTTACTTACCAGACACTACGATGTCCATTATAAATGTGTATTATAGTTTGTTATGATATTGTATGTATAGTACGAGTGTAGTCACCAATATAAAAAGATGGATATATCAGTCAATACACAATAAAAAGGAAGCTTAAGTATATATAAAAGGAAATGCTGGTCTGTTGATTATGAAAGGCAATTGATGGTTGTGTAGTAAAATCAGCAGACAATTGTTGATGATAACATTTCGCTACAACATGTTTACTCATCATTTCCCAAATTTGGAAATTAGTTGTTTGTTTCTTTGTGTTCTTCTTGTATTTTATGAAATGTCCATTATTTTGTAATTGTTTATGTCTGTAGGTTTTTTAAATGGAATGTGGAAAAATGAATAAATGAAATCAAATGTGCATGTACTTCTGAATTCCTGGATATGGACTGAAAATGTTGCATGTATCAAGAGTTGTATACTAAGAGGGTACAGAAAGACATTGTACATCAGTAGATGAACTTCTTCAATCACGGACATAGACTGAATTTCTCAACATATTGAAAACATAATCACTGTGACAATGTGCTCTAAGGAGGCGACTCTCATTACAGGTGCAACCAACAGTTATTGGAGCTAAAGATAGTGAGGACAAGGAAAGAAAAGATCTCAAAGAAACAGTAACTAATCTTTATGAGTCACCCACATTTGGAAATGAATCACAAGACAAGTTCACTATGCAAACAGAAGAAGGAAACTTGTTATGACTATAACATGGAGGAATATTGGTCATGTACATGTAGTCCTTCTCTCTTCTTGATGTATTCTCCTTCTCTCTCTCTTTATCTTTGTCTCTTTCGGCTGTAGCTTACTTTGTCTTTATTGATTATAGTTGTATTTATTAAATGTGCTGGCATGTCTCCATAAATTAAAGCTAGCCCGTTCCCACACTGGGATATAGCCTTTATAACCCTATTGCCATTCACAGTGTTAATCCATCATGTTCGATACAATAATTACTACTACTAGACTTAAATGCCATTCATAAATCTGTAATCCACTTGTATACTTAATGGAGATTAAGCTCTATGAAAGGAGATTTAGATATGAGACAGGTTCTTTGTGGTCATTCATGCTTTGTGACTATTCTTTGAAATATGCTCTTTGAGGAACACTTCAAAGGACTGTGTCTTTGGTCATGAGTGGTGATCTTGAACCAATAAGAGTAAAGTCTTACATTAGCCCCCTGCCCCCCTTTAACGTAATTACCAATAAGATGATCCGAGGAAAAGTCAAGTATGAATGTTTAATGAGGTATAAAAGTAGTTTGCATGAATGTTTTGCTCACCTGGTTCCACCCCAACTTGGTCTCCCCTACTTGTACCCCTGTCCTCCCATCTCCTTCAAGCTGTCCCTGGACTAACTACTAATTGCTGGATGTGAAAATCAACAATTTTTTTCCAACCAGATCGGTTCGATGGGAGTAACCCCTGGAGAGACTACTAGGCACATTTTGAATCATGTGCACTTGTCATTGTCTGGGATTCGAGACAGAAAGCTCAGTTTTTGGCGGCAAGCTTACGTGGCCCGGGTCAGGAAATCTTGGTCGACTTAGAACCACATGCCCAGCAGAACTACAGTTCACTCTGTCAGAGACTAGAACAGAGGTTCGGACCAGGGAAAGAGGCGGAAACTTTTCTGACAGAGCTGAGGGCCCGGGCAAGGAAATCAGGAGAAAACTTGCAAGAATTGGGACAAGCAGTGCGGCGCCTTACCTCATTGGCATACCCGGAGCTGAAACGAGATGTGCATGAAAGACTAGCACGAGGACATTTTTCTGATGCAATCTCAGACCCGGAGATTAGGGCAGGGATCTTTCTCGCTTGTCCTAAGAACTTGGATGAGGCCATCGGGCAGCAATCGAGACAGAAGCATACCTCTTGGCGGAGAGGCAGCGACAAGGTATCAGGAAGCCAGAAGCCAAATTCACCAGGAAAATTCAGGAAGTTACGTCAAACGAGAACACATATGAGGGGAGGACGCTGCCAACCCCTGAATGGGCCAAGGAGTTAGGGAAGCTGATGAGAGAACTGGTGGCAGAAAGGAGGGAACCACTCCAAGCTGGTGGACCTGGACGAGGACGACAGCAAGGGTCACCCTCAGTTTGCTTTTATTGTGGTCAGGAAGGACACTGGAAGAGGTCGGGAAACGGGAACGGGCCTTCCCAGCTGGCCAGGGGGAGGTCAGGGCCACAGGGCTATGGACATCAACAACGGAAAACGTACTAGAACATGATTCAGGACAAAGATTATATGAAAAGTGGAGATAGGGAATGGACACTGGAAGTATGGGAGCAGGTAACCTTAAGACAGAGCCAATATGAAAGGGTTGCATATCCCAGGAAAAGTCATACCTCCCAAACCTATTACTACAATATGGAGTCCGTACAGTGCCTGAAATGTTCCAAGGACGTATCCGTCAACGAAATCGCTCCAGAGGCATCAAAGAGAAAGGCACGGTTCTGGCTTGGAGTTCCATTGCACAAGGTGCTTGAACACCTATCCCAAGAGGTGGAACCTGAGCAGCCACTATAGAGACAATCACCAGGAACATGTAAGTGAAGCAGAGGCAATCCATGGCCCCATCACCAAGGAGGCAGTATGCACTGATACCGTCGGAAAAGTGAAAAGAGCTCCCAGAGAGGAGGACACCACAAAGAAACAAAGAGGAGAAGAAGCTGGGAGCTTGAGTCAAAGTCCCAGAAAGAAAACTGCATCAGACCTACAGGCAGCGGAGCCGAGAGACGGAACCCCCACACGAGACAAAGCCCTGAACCTCAGCACTAAACATTAATAGCATCAGGGAAAGTGCAAGACCTGAAGCTCGGAAGAGGGCGGCAGGTCTGAAAAGCCAAGTTCCAGTTCCTCCAAGTCGCATCCCGTCCCAAGTCCAGTCACGAGCAAGCAAGTAATAGGCAAGTAACTTTCTTCTAATATCCTCCCTTTCTCTTTAAAAGATTTGGTGATATTGTGTGGTTCTTGTGAATGAATTTAAATATTTTGTTGAGTCTGAAGTTAGATGATTATTTGAAGAAAGTTTAAATGATTTTAATAAAGTAATAATTAAGTAACACGTAATCAGCCTGTGTCCGTGCCTTGCGTTGTTTTTAAAGAATCTGGTAATTAATATAAATCAAAAGTGGTCCCTTTGTGTAATTTTCTGCCCGGGACGGAGTGGTTGCCCCCACGGACTTACCACAGAAACGAAAAGGGGAAGGAGCTGGGAGCTCGTCTCAAATTCCCAGAAAGAAAAATTCATCAGATTGGCTGAACCCCAATCTGAGACCAGTCCTTGAGCTACAGCACTAACAGCACCAGGGAGAGAGAACCTGAAGCTCGGAAGAGGGCGGCGGGTTTGAAAGGGCCCGATCTGGTCCACTGCAAAAGAAAGCAGGAGACTAGTGACTACGAGAGTAATAGCCGTAACTCCAGTGACACCGATGCGAAGTTAGCTACTCTGCCGGATCGAGCAACTTACAGATAGCAGCGCCAACGAGGATACGTGGGGACAATCACCGACGGAAAGGGTGCTGCCTGAGGCACCCGAATATGAATCAAGAAGACTATCACTGTTTGGGCCCCTCTCACTCCACGCAGTGATCAACAACCAATGCATGGAGATTATCGAGAAAACATGGCAGGAAACATTCAGTAAAAAGGGCCAACTGCATCGTCGGCTCACCTTCAATAGACATTACACCCTCAAAGACATCAACGGAGAGAAATTTGAAAGACGATTCGAAGACATAACGGGACGAGAAGAACATTAATACGCTCACAAACAACAAGTGTCGACTGGAGAGGCTGGAAGAAGGGCAGCAGCAGCTGACGCAGTTGGTAAAACAACTGCTTTTGTCCAAATCGGGAGTGGCCGTTGATGTGTAAGACCTGAGGGAGCCATTTACAGAACCAGTGAACACCGAGGACGAGTTTGACGCTCTTGCATCAAAGCTTGTTGACGTGGAGTATAGGAAGAAGATGGTGAATTTAGAAAAATTTGAATTGTAGTGTCAACTTTACTTGATCATCCATTAACCCCATCTTAACTGGGAGGAGGGTCAATCCCCCCTCGACTTTTCGCGCGTTCATTCTGCAACGCACACAGATATTGATGCTCCACTTCATTTTTCATTGAAGTCTTGCGCAACTTTCGAGACCAATTTTGCGACTAACAGATATACTGTTCTTAAGTCATGTGACCTTTCTCAAGTGATCCTCGGCACCAAAATCGCTAAATTTTGTGGTTTGTGTACAAATCCTATGGAAAATGATTTTTTCCTAGAATACACAAAACCTTCGAAGTCAAGGTCAATATTGGAAAAAAATGCTTTACAATATTTTGTGTTTTATTTCTATGTTTAAATATCTATTTCTGGACCTCTAGGAAAAACAGAGCCATTTTGATAATGGCCCAGAATAGAGCATTCCAGTAGTTTTTTAATTCTCGATATGTACTATATCTGTAAATTGTACTCTTGTATATATTTGAATTTTTATACGGAAAATATAACCAAACCAAACCAAAACAATATATCTTTTTTTTTAAAGGCTGGCTCAGATCCATCCATAAAACATGTTTGTTACACTCTGGTAATGTTGGAATTGAGTTTGCTTTCTCTTTTCAAAATACTCCCCTTTTCTAGTAATTACGTATAGATTCACACAGATTAATGCACAATTCAATTAAGGAGATGGTCCCATTTGACTTCCAAGACAAATGTTGTACTGGTAATGTATACTTATTCTTGTTATTGTTTATATGTCCTTTTTGCAATATTCAGTGATGATAGTTGTTTGATATTTTAACTTCTGTAACCTATTTATTTATTCGTTACTGCCATTTTATTATGTATACTTGATGTTATATTGTACCCAAGACAGGTGTCAGTCTTCAGACTGTTTGTTCTTGGATTTTTTTTTGTGATTTGATTTGATTTCAATAAATCCTATATATAAAATATTTCTAGAAAAATGTCTCTGAATATTCTGTACACTGATCTGCATACTGACAATCAGTGAGTATGCATAGAGGGCTACATTTATTTTCATGAATATGGTTTATCTTTATGTAATATTAGGAATGATTCATACAAGGAAAGATGTTTCTTTGGTGTTGACAAAATACCAAAATCCTTAGTTTAAGGTTGGCAAGAAATATGTCTCAATGATATAAAGACTAAAGCAGATAAAACTTGACTTCATACATACATTTGAAATGCGTTTTCATGAAAATCAACAAAACTTAGACAAATGACAAGTTTGTCCGAAATATTCTTCCATTAACTCAATACAATATATATGTTAATTTGGCCTCAAAAACTTAAAGCTTCATACTGCAGCATTTGTGCTATTAAATTCGGGCGTAGGAGCCAAACAATTTAGCCCAAATAGTCTGCCCTCCATAACAAGACCTGATTGCTTGGCACCGAGCATGGAATACTGGATGGTTATATTGGCGTGACTCCTCCTCCTGTCTCCTGTTATCTCCTGTCGTAGTTCTGCAAACGGACTAGCCTTGAAGCCTGGAAGCCGTCTCTGCATATTGGGCACTCCGGCTGGAAATGGATAAAATGTAAAAACGATAATTAATTTTCTGCAAAACATAATCAGCAATAATTTAGAAGAAACAAACTATTTTGATATAATAGACACTATATAAATACATTTTATAAGAGCTATGGAAAAAACAACCCAGACTTTAGCCAGAGTTCCGAACTTACTTTTTTCCTGGGGTCCAGATCAAAATATTGGGGGTTCTAGGATCACCAGCCCTGTTTACATTTGGATTCTTTTGGGGGAGGGGGCAGGTCTGTTTGTACTAAACACTTGTTAAGCTGGATGCTCTCCGCCCCCCCCCCCCCCCCCCCCAACAAAGAATATTCAAATAAATTATAATAATAATAATAATTAATAATACAAACTTAAATTATTTTTTTTTTAAACGTATAAATAAATCAAATTATTTAAAAATTGCTCTAAAAAAGTTATAAATCATCAAAAGTTAAATCATCAAAAGTATGAAATTGGCAGGTATTGTGGACTTTTTTTCTCCATTAGTTATCAGGTAAGGAGGAATTCATTCCATGTACTACTGAAAGTGCCCAACCCCTCTTCCTACAATCTTAAAGGCATCTTTGATCGTGAAGAGTCTTAAAACATCCCCAAATGGATTGTGCTGACAGCCTGTCAAGAATCTCAACAAATCTCCCCAAATTGCGTAAAGAGTATGCAGCGTAGAGATTTTTTTTCTTGTCCTTAATTTTGGTGTAAATAGTCACAACTGAATAAATGATACAAGCCGTTAAAATTAAAACAACAACAACAACAGGCAAGGAAATATCATGACCGGCTCACCTTTGTCCTGCACCATTCCATGATACACCCCCAGCAATAAAGATGGCCACATGGAGGGCAAGTCGTGTGCTGACGTCGTTCCAGGCAAAGTGAACAGCGCCATCTGGGGTCCACAACTTGAGTATCGAGGGTTACACTTCTGCAAGTACAGCCAGCAATATGTTTTTAATGGATTTGGATAGAGCAAGGTTATTGGTCAGGCCAAGAAACTGAATCGTCTTAAATAGGTGTAAGCTTGAGATACAGATACAGATACATGTAATAATTCAAGGCTTCAGAACAGTCAATGTGCTAGTGCCCTCAAGTTAGAAACTCATCATCAATTTAAAATTAGATCCTTCAGACAGTTCTTGAAACCATATATAAAAGCCCTGGAGCTTACTTACTTAGATTTGCTTTTTAATAGCATTCAATGCAAGTTTCATTTAAAAGTCATTAGAAACTAGATGGATCTTTGACTGCGCACGGTCGTAAATGATGCCTCCGCCAAAGAGCAATTTTACAAACCAAAACAGAAGCAATTTTTAAAATGCAAGTTTGGTTGTAATCCATCAACAGGTTCTCAGAATATCATGATTACAGTAAAAGCTATTTTTCATATACATGTATGACCCTTTGATCATTGACCTCATGACCCTAAGTTCATTGGCTCAGCAAGATACATACATGTCTTGAGTTTGGTAATCTGTCAATTGGTTCTAATGGTAATGCGATCACGAGAATGGAACGTACGGACGGACGGACAACCCAAAAAACATAATCCCTCTGGCTCCTTCGTTGCGGGGGCATAAAAATAGCCCAAATAATCATGCAGTGAACTAAAGAAAGACAACTTCATGGGCAATATGAACAAGCTTTTGGCATTCTCAAAAAAATGTTTTACCTCTCCTTCTCCTCAGTTGCTTCAGAAGACTGGTAAATCACCATTTTTCTGAGTTGTAGGGCATGCCATAGTAGACTGACACTAAGCTGAATACCTGATAACCAGCCCAGAATGTGAAAGCTTTTCTGCAGGGCCTGAGATACTGCTGTCCTTCTGACTTGGATCTAAGGGATGGGGATAGAACATGAAAGGAAAATTTGCATCTTAACAGCAGTAGGCTTTTATAAAGTGGCATTTGATTAGAAAAATCTGTCGAGGTAGAATCATTCAAGAAATTTCTTTGCTACTGATTTTTCTACACATGGGTTGAGAGAGACAAAAATAAGAAAAGGGAAAAAATGTGTCTTTGGACATAAGAAGGCTCCAAAGTCAGGATTTAAAGCCACACTGTACTACTTGTACCTACTTGCTCCCTCTATATAGAAAACTTCCCCAATCGGTGCCTGCTGGTCCCCCATGATCCTCTTTTTCTTATGTTAATTGAGAGCTGAGTTAATGAGATAGCCATCTGTCACAGTGACCTCGCTGGCTAGATGGGTGGTCTAGTCCCTTCTAGCTGAACTAGTACAGCTGGCCTTTAAACCAATCAAAGTTAAGCAATGATAAATGATCTCTTCACTCATTTTCTTTTTGAAAACTCTTTGAAATGAAAGTGCAATGATAGGGTTCTAGAAAATCAATTATTTTTTTCCCTTCAGTTTTAGAGATTTGGTTAAACAACTCCCTACAGTGTGCTTAGGACAGCGAAGAAAACTTACATAGTTGACTCCAGAGAATCTCTTTGCAATATGATAGAAGAGGCCACGTAGGTAGAAAACGGCCATGTGGACACGGTTTACAAAGGTCAACGCACGTCTCACGGAGGGCAGCCAAAGGCGGAGCCTGTTGTTAGCCTCCTCGGAGAGATGAGACAACCTGTAGCCAGCCTCCAGGTGAAACAAGAGACGAGCGAGCGTCTTGTCCAGGAGGTAGGGGGCACCGATGTGGAGCGCTACTAGAGCAATGCGTCTCTGCAGGAAGAGATCATCGAATTATGATAATGATAAAATGATGAGGAGGAGGAGGAGGAGGTAGAGTAAGAGGGAGAAGAGGAGGAGAGGGAGAAGAGGAGGAGGAGGAGGAGAAGGAGAAGGAGAAAGAGAAAGAGAAGGAGAAGATGTGAAGAGAAAGAGGAAAACAATAATAATACAGTCATGGGTGGAGATTGGTATCAATGCAGACAACAAATTAAATGGTCTCAAATTTGTTGTAATGAATTAGTTCAATCTGTAAAGCGCTTAGGCACATTGTTGGATCAGTGTATTTAGCGCTATATAAACAAACAGATTAGTATTATTATTATTATTTTTCATAGGAAAAAGATTTTTAAGTCAGAAGTAGGACTCAGCAGATGGTTAAAGATAAACTCCAGTACTGGTTAAAAAAAAAAAAAATTCTCACAGAATCAAACGAAACTTACCCTGAATGTTCAAGATTACAAATAAATGACACGGGCCAAACAATTTTGGAAGAAAATGTATACTGGCTGAGTAATGAGCATAGAAAGACAAGGAAATCAAGGTAGTACTAGCCCCGACACCATGTGTGTTGTCCCATATATAGCTTTCTATGTGAGTGCTTGTTACTTTACAAAGACTCGGTCAAATTTATTATGATTTTGATGACTCCAGAACCTTGCAGTGCACACCAATACTAACATGCTACATGATCAACTGTTTCCGATCCTTTCCACACCTTTTCTTTCACAATGCAATCGCATTACCAGTACTAAAGTTTATCTTTAAATTCCAAGAAAAGTTGCAATCTACTGCCAAAATGGTAGAGTTGGCATATGTGAGAGACAAGAGAGAGTGCAAACTCAAAATGAAAGAGAGAAATGAAAGAGTTTTTCATGCCATACCTGCAACGATGGAACTGCTCTCTTTGTTCCATCAACTTGAAGTATGTTGACATACTCTTCACCAAGGGTCTGGAAACCTGTGGAGATTCACCAATTCATATGGGTTAGTTAAAAGAGAATTGTATCCAACAAACATTAGCTGATTATCTTACTCAACATAGGGTGCATTTATCAACTCTTTTCTAGCCTATAATTAGCATTTTCAAACGTGTTTCAGGCAAATTGGCATGTTGATAAACGTGACATCCTGCAGATCACGTTCGTATACTGAACATTTTTGTTCAATAATCCCCTATGAAAAGTAAGTACATACCTGCAATTGTTGTTAGACCGAAGTACAAGACATCTGACACTACATCAAGTTCCTTTCTCCATCTGGCCCAAAATCTTGTACCTAAATGTAGACAGTAGAGAAAGACTGGAAATAAATAAAATTTATGTATCGTTTTCTCTCTTGGTTTTCTCTGTAGTAAACTAGTAACAATCTTGATAATCTAAAGTCTGGTTTTAAAAAATGGAAAGGGGGGGGGCGGTTGATAAGCCCTGCACATTTGCTTCAGACTTCCTTCCCTTTGGCATGCTATGTGATTATTATAACAAGGCCACAATTCTACATTGTTGAAATGGTACTTGGTACTTGGTTGGGTAATCCCTTTGGCAGCTCACTCAGGAAGCTATACTGGGATGGAAGGTGAGGTGAGTAACTACAAGGAGTGTCATGAATTGCTGGAATGGTGTGGAGAAAGCACTCGTTAATTTACAGTAAAATATGCTGAGTCCAGTGCAAGTAAAAACCAAGCTAGTAAGCTTATATGATGTGGGAACCAACAGGGGGGCTGCATCATTCTGATGGAGGGTAGAGCAGCCTCCTTGAAGTTGGTTATTCATGTTGCATTGACTGCTGATCCTGGCAGATGATTCTAGTTACTTATTGCTCTTATGGTCTTATTGCTCTTATGGTCATCCCCAGCATCTCACAGGAACACAAGAAATTAAAAATAGTACAATGATGGAAAAATTCATTTCATTTTACCCATACTTGGTGCTTTAAGGTAATTGATTTCCCATTCAAGCCTGCCTACTGCTCATTGGAGCACATTGTGTTTACACGGAGAAGTTGGTTTTAATCATGAAGGAGATATTAAGGTTCCTTGTACAGTCAACTATCAGACCTACAGGGGGGGGGGGGTTCACAAAGACTAAGATCGAATTAAGTTGGACTCGAACTAAAGCAGGCCATTCACGCCACTGGTTGCTCTCACCGTTGGTATCACAAGGGATGTCGCACATGTATCTACAGAATTTACTTTTTTGATAGTTCACTGTTGAAGAAAAAAAGTTACTTACATTGTAAACTTAAGTTACATTTAAGACTTGGATTCATATTAGGTATGCGATTTATGCCCCCAAAAAGTCTTGAACCAGATGTAAAATTAGAGGGGGAAAACCTTAGAAATTATTATCATTAGATAATATTTTTCCCTTTAATAATGAACTATCAAAATATGTGAATTCTGCAGATTGTACGTCCTTTGAGAGACCAATGCCACAAATGGTTAGAGGAACTAATGCCATGAACTGCCTGCCATAGTTCAAGTCCAACTTAAGTCGATCTGAGTCTTGTGAAACACCCCCCTGGTTGTATCTCCCTTTTCGCATCAAACTGATAAAGCTTAGCTCATTCAGACAGACAACAGAAGTCAAGAGTATACATGTAGAAAAATGTCTCTACTGATGAAAGTGAAAGAGGTGACATACCTATTAATGACTGGACGACATCATGGATACTGCCTCTAAGCTGAGTTTGGTACGCTTCATCCTTTTGACTGCTTCTGATAATCTCGGCTTGACCTGCCGACTGAAAGGTCGCCATTGAAGATCTGTAATATGAAATGACAATAATTGCATTCATGATTCATCTCCACAACCCTGTACTTATATGTTATAAAAATACAAAATGGTGAAAATATGTACAACCACAACTTCACAAGAATTATACAATTTTGTGAGTGGTAACAACTTTGCTTTTCCAGTTCCATGCCACAATTAGTTGAATATTACTGGTAAGTAGAATTTTTTTTTTTCCAAACACGCCTTCATAATATGGTTAAAAGAACTGATCATGATTTGACTCCGGCAAAATATATATTTAGCCTTGTCGATTACTAAAACAAAATTTTAATAAATCTTAGAATCAGTCTGGGAAATCGACAGCCACCCAAATTGAACAATAAAATATGGGGACAGTGAGAAATATATGTTGTGCATGACCCAAATTCAAACATACATGTACGTCGAGGTCAAAATCTCAACAACCACCATTATTGTAGGAGTAACTTCAAATTACCAAAATATGAAGAAAAAAAATTGAAATTGGGTTGTTTTTTATGAAAATGCCGTTAAAAAGAAATATCAGCAAAGTTTATTGTTTTTTTACCTTAAATTAAAGACGAAGCCCAATGGTCTGAAAATATTTTTTTTGAGAGAAAAAAAGTGCCTTCAAATTTGTATGTAAAAGTTGATACTGCTGTGGAATCATTCTTACCTTTTCTTTAAACTCTCATACTCACAGTTTGCACTTATTGTTTTTATGACTTTTTTTGTCAATTGCAGCAAGTTATGATCCGACCATGAATTCTGAGATATCAGATATCTCTCCACAATTCTTTTGCTATAAATTTTCTAGTTGCAACCATTTCACTTGTCATCTAAAATGTTGGTATTAATCGATCTGAATAATTTTTTTATTATTATTATTATTATTTATTTGACCAATCGGAAAACATACAATGAGTATAACAATCAGATAATACATAGACATTTCATACAACATTCAAACAGCTTTATGAAAGTGGAGAGGGGATAGAGAGAAGGATGCAGTCTGCTGGTCAGAAGGATTGACTAGCATGAGTCATGGCATGACCCTGAAATCTGAATATCACACTCTTAAATTGATAGTTGATACAAAAAATGTTTCTTGTTAGACTTTTCTAGTCTAGGCGATGTCGAATATAAAAATGTAAACAGTCGAGACACCGTCAGAATCAAAACATCTCATCACACATACACAATTATACATGTAGTCTATGTAGGGTCTAGGCCTATAATCTTTTTGGCAGTAACATTTTTAAGACTACATATACAACCACACACACCACTTCCACTGATACTGAACAACGAGAACAAAGGGGAATCTACTCTTGATCTTGTCACAAGTCACAAATCTAAACTGATGCGGGACCGCCAAACGTTCTCAACATTATTAACACGGCTCAGCTGGCGCTAGTGTAGCAAGGTATCCAAAATATAGCCTACTAAAACAGACCCCAAATTTCAGACCCCAACCCTAACCCTAAGTTAACCCTAACCCTAACCCTAACCCTAACCCTAACCCTAGAACCCTAACCCTAACCCTAACCCTAACCCTAACCCTAACCTAACCCTAACCCTAGAGATAATGATAAACACGAAATTTGGGGTCTAAAATTTGAGGTCTGTTTTAGTAGGCTATATTTTGGATACCTTGCTACACTAGCGCCGCTCAGCTCAGCCTGCGCGGCATGCAAGGACTAGATCTAGCCCGAGCCGCTCCGGCAAGAGCGTGTGACGCATTGACCATTTTTCTGTCTGGCTGCCCCAACTTCGCCACAAAAGATTAAGTAGAAATTTAATGTAGAAGGTTAATTTATTCACTTTAGGGAAATGAAGTCGGAGTAAAATTCATGACAAATGTTAAAAATGAACCATATTTCACCTCAAAGGCTCAGACGATGTAGAATTGTGCAATTTGTTGATAGAGTTCGTTAAAACTGTTATCTCCCGAAACGCAGATATTGAACAAACAAATAAAAAAGGAAAAATATTATGCACTGTTCCAGCGTACCGTACCCTGCCCGGTTTCCGCCCGATGGGCAGTTTTTCTCAGATAACTTCTCCGAAAATGAATTATACAGGCGCTAATGTATACCAATTTGTTGCCGAAATTCTAGCAAATCTAGCGTTGCCATTCTTACGCCCGAAATCATAAGCGATTGTCCGTAGCGCGCCGTCTGCGTGAGGCATTTTCCTTGCCTAATTCCGCCTAGACCCGCCCTAATTCCGCCCGATGGTGGGCGCGCATCAAAAGTATAGAAAAAGGAAACATCTCGGGTACACGTTAGGCCAAATCAAATTGCTTCCCAGTAGAATTCGATCTACATGTTATTTTGATAATTGATATTTCTTTCTTTATTTCTTCTCTTGCCTCTGTAGGCCTAATGCAAGTGCACTGTTATTTATCAGTTTCTGATCTGGAAAAACAATTTTGTACTGCCTTTGGAAAATCCTGCGACTTGTCTATGATGTTTTAATAATGTGTTCAGTCAAATCTTCAGTGTTCTATCGCTAATCGGGAGAGGGGAAGAAAAAAAAATCCACAATAACAACATTTTGTCAAAAAAAAAACTACCACTATTAAAGTAAACACTTTGGTAAGAGAGTAATGGCACTTCATTTTTTAATTTTTTTTTTTAAACTGCAAATTATTCTCGACATCTCTCAAATCTTGATTAAAAAATAAATTAGCGTATATTTTTAGGATATTGGTTGGAAAAGCATAGCATTTTCGTCATAGGAATTATCATCATCGCCGACATCGTCTTAATCATCATCATTACAATTTTAGGGTAGGCCTATGTGACGCAAATGTGGTTTCCTGTTTGATTATTTGTTCAAGACTTCAAGTTGTTGTGTTTTTTGTTTTCTAGTTGTTCTAAATTATGCAGTATTTTATGCATTCAATAATAATAGTTCAACTTTAAAGATAAAACTTTCCGAAATGATCTTGAAAACGAAGTCGTCGATTCACTTCCATGGGGGGGGGGGGGGGGGGGGGGGGGGGGGGGGGGGTAGTGAGCACATTTTTTTTTTTTTGATCCTCAAAAAAATTTCAATTTGCACCCCCCCCCCCCCCTTGAGCGCCAGGGGGGGGGCCCAACCCCCAAAAAAGGTAAAAATCACGTGATTTTACATGATTTTTTTCTCAAGGGGGGGGGCCCGGGCCCCCCGGGATCCGCCACTGCCCCCACCCCCCCCCCCCCCACATTTTCTACATAATGCTACATGTTAAATTCATCCATTCATCTATTTATTTATTCAATATTCATTCATTTTATTGCCGAGAGATATTTATGTTATGGATAGAGATGAAAAATGTTCACCTTTTATTCGCCATAAAACTTTCGCAAAACTAACAACGTAAGAATCACCTTAGCAATTTGAAAGGCCTGACAGGCGTATGCCCTTAATGTATTATTTATACTACTCTTTCGATAGCCATTCATATAGGTTTATTTCACATGAAACAACAGACTGGGATTTTAGTTTCTACCCCTATATTTATTTTATTCACAGTCAACTGAGGGAAATTTATGGCAGCGAAAATGTCATGATTCATGTTGGTCATGTTGGTAAAATTAGATAACACACAAACAATTGAAAAAAAATTGAAAAATAATTATAGCCTAAAGCATAGAAGTATTAAGAAAGAAGGATATAAAATTGAAGAGGGAGACTAAAAGAAAAATGGGGAAAAGGAGGGGTGTAATCGAAGAAACATCCTGTATCGTATTATAAACAAGCACTCTTTTCGCTACAAAGCCACGACGCTGGATTAAAAGGCGACACAACATGAATACAAACTTTTTGCAAATCTATACCAACCCTGGCAACTTTTTTAAAAGCCGGACCTATTTTTTGTCATTGGGATCACTGTCGGAGAACCGAACTTCAAGCATTTCTTAATATCAATCATATCTAATTTTGTCACAAAATTTAACTTCATGACTAGTAGGCCTACATTAAATTACAAATCAATAGACCACATCGTTACCCGAAATTGTCGGTTGCTCGAACGAACGGCCAAACATCATTGCAACATTCTTCGGGGGGAGGGGGGGGGGCTTCAATCCCGGCCTCCCACCTTATTCGCCTATCATAATAAGGACAATTACACCCCAGAAAACTACTCCCAAGGATAATTACCCAAATGACAATTACCCCTCGACGACTCAAACTACGCCCAGAAAATTACCCCCGATGACGATTACCCCCATCTCTGAAACTTAACCCCTATATAGGACATTGACCCCCCCCCCCCCGGACAACCAAGAACAATACCCCCTGTTCATTAAAGGGGAAGTCAACCCCGATAATAAGTTGGGTAATTTTTAGGGGGAGATCATTTTCAGGGTGGGGGGGGGGTAAAATTATTATCTATCCCAACATCGTATAAACGATGTTCACACAGGGAAAATTTTCTATAAACATGTTTAAAACTGTTGAGTTAAACACGTTTATACTAATCATCTCTAGATACGATGAATTTTAGCTGTGTGTGAAAAGGCTGCATGTTATTGCAATGACGACCTTCGTCATTGCCTTGTTTTCGTTCACATTCTGCCCCATAAATATTCTTCTTATCTTCGTCAGAAAATCGCATTCGTTTTGCACGTAGTGCTTGTTATTCCTAGTTAGGTGCTTTTCTCATGTCCATTTCCTTTCAAATTTCGTATGGTCAAGGGTGAGTTTATGTTACCCCTGGGGGCAATATGTCTTTCTACACAGCCATTCTCAATGTTTTCAAAGTAGTAGGCGTCATGATTCTCAGTATCATTATATGGCTGTATTCCTCTTTTGTTATGTACATAACAAAAGAGGAATACACCCTTGACCATTTTATTATTGTTTTGGTTTCGGCCAGGAATACAGACTGGTCAAATGGCCTAATCCATCAAAGTTATGAGTCATGTTTCGGGCTATACTGTAGGACTGGTAGGATTTCCCTGAATTCAAGTTCGGGGGGAACATGAAAGGAAGTGGACCTGTTGACCAATGGGAATTTAATATTGTATGACCCTTCCCACTTTCTCAAACTGTTGCCCACTGGCGTACCTCTGGGGGGCAGGGGCAGAGTGCCCCCCCCCCCCTGACGGGCTCCAGGGGGAAAAAAGAAAAAGGGGAAAGAAAAGAAAAGAAAGGAAAGGAAAGAAAAAGAAAAAAGGAAAAGGGAAGAAAAAAGGAAAGAAAGAGAAAAAAGGAAAAAAAGGAAAGAAAAAAGGAAGAAGAAGAGAAAAGAAAAAAAAGGGAAAAGAAAAGGAAACGAATAAAAATGGGGAAATTTTTTTTAAAAAGACCATGGTCGTACGCACCAGGGGGGGGGGGGCAGTTGACCCCAGATATTTTGAAAACGTACAGTTTTTTTCCTGAAAATGTAGTGTAGGCCTATACCAAATCCTTCAATTCTACTTTTGAAAATGCAAAAGTACCCTCTTGACCAGTTCGGTCGCTCGAACTCCCTTCACTCCTTTTGCTTTTGAGATTCTTCGAAAACTTTTAACGCATCTTTCCCCCCCCCCACCAGAAAAATATTCCGCATACGGCCCTGAAAAATTAAAACAAATGAAAATAGGAAAATATAAGTGATATAACAAATTCGAAACTCTTCGCTGGCGCGAACTGCTTGCTAGCCTATTTTGTATTAAATGTTTTCACTTGCTCGTCCCCCTGAAAAAAGAAAAGGATTAGTATTGCCTAGAATACAATTGTGCCTGCCCCGACCTGCAACCATGGCAACAATAACACACAATACAGTGCGTCCCAGAAAAAGCGAAACCGAGAAGTATCGATGTTTTATCATAACTTAATCACAACCATAATGAATGAATGATACATATTTGGAAAGCTTAGAGTCTCCTCTTTTAGTTGATGCTACTCCGATGATGCATATTTCACGCATGAGTGATTAAAAGCAATTTGAAGGAAGGAAACCAAAAAGACATTTGGCGGGCGGTATCTGAATTTCGAAGAAAAATTCACATTTCTAGAAAGTTGAGTTTCTGCCCTTTCATATGACACCTCAATCAGGAAAAATGAGCGAGGAATAACAAAGTTCTGTTTGTTTAAAGTAGCCCTTACATGTTCATAATTTTAACAAACGAATTCGTTTTCACTGGGTGCTTGCCGTAGCAAAAAGCAGATTTGACAAAAGACTTAACTCCGTTTCGTTGACAATCAGCCATGCATGAAGACTCTCGTCTACGGCTGATTGTCAATGAAACGGAGTTAAGTCTTTTGTTAATTTCGTTTATTGATACGGCAGGCAGCCAGTGAAAACGAATTCGTTTAATAAAATTATGGAAATGCAAGCACTACTTTAAACAAACAGAACTTTGTCATTCCTCGCTCATTTTTCCTGATTGAGGTGTCATATAAAAGGGCAGAAACTCAACTTTCTAGAAATGTGAATTTTTTCTCGAAATCTAGATACCGCCCGCCAAATGTCTTTCATATGGCTCCGTTTAGTCTCATTTCACAACGCCCCTATCGTCAGAGCATGGTCAGATTCAGCAGCCTAACATGTTAGCCTATGGACGTTGTTTTTTTAAAATCGTTAAAATTCATTTTTTGTTTAAACGAAAAGCACATCCACCCCGACGTACGTTATCACTAGCTCTTTCATTGGAGCCCTCATGTCTAATTGACTTTTGAAAGTTCACCCACCGTAATTTTTCAAAATAGGTTGCAAGCTCGTCATTGCCTATAAAACACATGTGAAACAAGTCTAACTTTGGACTCAGTTTACCAAGCGATTTGAAGATTATAGGTCGAGCACACGAAACATAAAAAGCATGAATTATCATAGATCACTTCTGCCTATTTCGTTTTGTCCATTTCATCCAACCCCCCACCGTAATTTTTCCATTTAGTAAAAGCAAACATTTTGCCGAGTTTAGCAAAAACATGAATATTCATGAACGGTCAGACAATACAGCCTTTTAGTACGTAACGTATAGTGAATGGGAATGTGCGATGATCCGTGTAGGAGGTAGAGGTCAGTGGTTTGTGCTGGCAATGTTCACGCGAGCGAAAATGAGACAATCGGAGCAATATGTTGGTTTCCTTCCTTCAAACTGCTTTTAATCACTCATGCGTGAAATATGCATCATCTGAGTAGCATCACATGAAAGAGGAGACTCTAAGCTTTCCAAATATGTATCATTCATTAATTATAGTTGTGATTAAGTTATGATAGAACATCGATACTTCTCGGTTTCGTTTTTTTCTGGGACGCACTGTATATGTAAATGTTGCTAAAAGAGATTAATTCATTTTTCTAGCTCGCTACACTCGCTCGCAAATAAAATGAATAGACATTGCTTTGGAAACAATTGTGCCCACCCTTGACCTGCAACAATATCATTAAAAATGGAAGAGTTTTTTCGCCCTCTCGCCAAAAAGGAATTGAATCGCGTTAAACGCGATTGCGTCCATCCTGACCTGCCCCAATAAAAACAAGTTTATTTATTAATTTCTATTAAAAGAGAATTTGTTTTGTTTTGCTTGCTCGCTATGCTCGCTCGCCAAAATGGAGTTGCCACCGCTAACGTGTCCGCCCCAACCTGCAACAACCAGTTAATAATTATGTACCAAACGTTATTCAAAGAAGTTTTGGTGTGCTCGTGCTCGCCAAAACGGAATTAACATCACCTTAGACATGGTTGTGTAAGCCCTGCCCTGCAAAACAAAACAAAAAAACACAAAAAAATCTGAAATTTATGAACCAATTATCATTACAAAAATTTTGCTCGCTCGCCAAAATAGAAATAACACCGCTTTTAATAATCACGTCCCTGACATGGAACAATGAACCCAAGTTTAAATACCATATTTTCCCTATAAAAGAGAAGTGATTTTTTTTGCTTGCTCGCTACGCTCGCTCGCAAAAATAGAAATAACACCGCTTTTAATAATCACGTCCCTGACATGGAACAATGAACCCAAGTTTTATGTACCATATTTTCCCTATAAAAGAGAAGTGATTTTTTTTTTCGCTCGCTACGCTCGCTAGCTCGTGGAATTATGTGCCCACCACTAACCTGCTACAATATCATTAAAAAGAGAAATGTAGGGGGTTGCCTGCCCGCCAAAATGGGATTGACATTGCCTTAAACATGATTGTGCCCGCCCCCTACCTGCAACAATGAAACAAATTTTATATAGCAATTCATTGAGAGAAAGATGTATTTTCGCTCGCTAGCTAAAATGGGTATAAAATCACCCTAAACACAATATTGTTCCCGCGCACTGCATGGGACAATTGAACCAAGTTTAAGTGGCAATTATTAAAAAAGAAGTGATTTTTTTCTTGCTCGCTACACTCGTTTGCAAAGAAATGAAATTAACGTCGCTAACAAGTGAATGTTCCCACCCCCAACTTGCAACAATACCAGTTTATATACCAAACGTTACTTAAAGATTTTTTTTTTGCTCGCTCGCTCGCCAGAAGTGAAAATTAGCATCGCCTTTTTTGTTTGTTTCGGTCGCTTGCCCCCCCCCCCCCCTGACGGAGTACCCCAGGTACGCCACTGCTGTTGTCCAATAACATTTTAGGAAAGTCCTACACTGGTCCATGTATTGTAAATGTGGTATAAGTGCGTGTAAGGAGGAGAGCTCAGAAGAAGAATGATCGGCGAAGAATAATCGACGGAGAAGAGTTGACAAGAATAATTGTTAGAGTCGGGTTGAGAATCGAAATGTAGAACTCAGACTTTTAGAAGAATTGAGAAGAACTATATATATCAGTCAGATTGAGAATCAATACCGAGAATAGTGACAGAGCCCAGAACTAAGAACTCAGATTCCGAAGCGGAATCAGAATGGGAACATTGAGACTCTAAATCAGAATACAACTACAAAGCATCGTTCTTCGCTAGTCGATATAAAGGGGTGTTGACGGCCACAGAATGCTGAACGAAACTTCATAAGTCAATGACAGAACTTCATTGATTCAACAAGTTGCAGTGACGGTGTTCGTGGTGATTGCCTAATCATCTGAAGCATGACTGACGTAGCTAGGGAGTTGCAACTGGACATCCAGAGGACGACAACCACGATCGCACTTCGAATCGGATCCAGTTCGTTGTTGAACTTTTAGAGAGCTCTCGCGCGCACCCCCTCGCTTGATTTAAGTAGCGGTACCGTGAGTAGATTTAAAATGAGATTGATATTTTGCTGTTTGATTTGTTGTTGATGATGATGAATGTTATACTTATATATTTTTTAAAGGACCATGTATTAAGTAAATATAATTATACTTCCTATCGACCATTATTTAAAAGTCTACTTACCTCAACATAAGACGTGAGAATGTGTGGTGGTCTATGTGAGTAAAGCCAGTCAATCCTTTGATAATTATTATTACCTGAACCCTGGCATAATAATTTAAAAGTGGTTTCCCCTGCCACTATGCCACGGGTTACATATCAATAGTCATATCTATCAATAATTCTATAAATTCAAATTATGAAGTCATTGACAGTTCCATATTATCTTTTGGATATATAGGCTTGTGCAATGCTGGATTAAGAACAATGACTAAACTTCTAGACAAGGAAACATATTTCAGTAAATACATAGGACTGCTACAAAGCTACTGAACCGCAGTGCAGTGCACAGCGCAAGTTGAGCAATGCCGATGACGTATCATGACGTCATATAATCATGTTTATTCATGTTCATACGCTACCATAGATATATATACTTAGTATATTAGTTCAACTCCGCTTCTGCATCCGTCTAGCCATGGGGAGATTTTGGAGGGTCAAAAGTACACACTGCTTCCACTTTTCATGTATTAGCCTATGAAGACGACAAATTTTTAGTGCACCAGCGAAATGGGGATTTTGGACTGCGCGTAGCGCGCAAAATATTAAATTAAAATTTGAATATTCATGACTCTTTTCCACTTATTAGCATATTATCGCAATGAAAAAAAGACAATGCGCATGCGTTACTATATCGACATAATCCTTAATTGGGCTAGCCTTTGGACAAGGCCTCGCGCGCTGCTTGTCTGCCGAGCAGGGTCTGAAAATAGACTAACGCAGTGTGGCTTTACAGCAGTGATCGCTGGACCGAGCCGCTTCAGCGGCTTGGCCTTTGCTAAATTGCGGAGCTCATCATTATGTGCATATGCATGAGGGTCTTACATATACAGCAGCTAGTGATGATCGTGGCCAATCCTAATTGTTTTAACCGCGCGGTGTTTAAAATGGCTTCGTCCATGAAATTGTGGGGGAATCGGTATTCAAATGTACTAAAAAAAAAAAATAATATCTAGTTCAATTTCGAATAAAATATGAATTTATCAAAAACAATATTCTACTTATTGACTAGGGTATTTATTATTTTGCTACTTTAGTAGATTTATAGTAAAATTTTGTTCCCTTGTTTTTCATTTTAACCTACGCATAGTGGTTCGCACGATCAGCTGGTCGGAATTGTTATTGTACAACACTCGAATCTGTGTACGTGTGAAAACGATGCGTTCATGGAGCTTTGAATTTGCAGGGCTAGCTGCTGAGCTAGCTGCATGCAAGTGAATTAAAATAATGAAAAGGACATCAAATTCTGTTAATTCTGCTTAGGTCTATAATGTAATAGATGTGCAAAAAAGGGTAGATATCTTCTATGCAGTACATTCTGCATGGTTCCTGTGCAAGAGTTTTCCTAGCTATTTCTTATACTGAATATATCATTTTATTGTGTGTGACAAGTTTGGTTCACATTCCTTCATTAAAGAAATAAGAGGTGAAACGATAACTTCAATGGACAGTGCAGTGCGGTGTGAGTAGTACCTCCCGACCCCCGAACTCTGGGCAGCTTCGGGAGTAGACGCCGATGGGGATGGTGTGCTGGCAGCGACTGTGGTCGTCCGCACAAAGAAGTCCTTGCACAGTGAAATGGCTTGAAAATCGCAGATTTGCCATAACCCGTTGGAAGATTAACAAATACATCTTCCCCTTTCACTGCTGATTTTATAGCTTTTGATTGTAACTCCTTAAAAGATGATAATTTCAACCTTTCGACCGCATATTCAAGGCTCTTTGATAAGAGATCTCCTTCGTCGTTCTGTAACCGCTCAAAAATGTATTTATGATTATACATGTTGATAATGAATATGCATGAAGTTTTCTCGAATCGTCTACTCTGATTGGTGCGTCGGATTGGAAGGGGCGGTTTGGCCGGTTTTCTGGGTAAGATACTTTGCATCTAATTATCTCCTGATTCGGGAGCGGAAATATAATACAAAACAAAAGAAATAAACTACAACAACCACTCAGGTTAGTAAAGGCCGAGCTGCTGACGCACCTCGTCCCACAGATCACAGTCGTCGCGCGATTAGTCTATGTATTCAGGCGCGTTTAGGGAAATACAGCACGAGTGCCTTGACTAAAGGCTATAATTGGGCCGGATAAATGTAGAACAAAGGTCATGCAGAGTTGTGGAGGTGTGTGTGTTGGGGGGGGGGGGGGGGAGGGTAATAAACTTTTAAATGGTTGACTTAGTTAGGGCCACAAACTTCACTGTCACCAGGATGGAAAGTACATTTTTTAAAATTCAGTTCAGTTAAAAGGCAAAAATAATGACCCCATTTCACTGTTGTACCTCAATTCATTTTTTACCCCTTTTTTTTTTTTTTTATTAACTTAAATAGTTTTTAAATCAGAAAAACTGCACTGATCATTTAGCCGACTTAACAAGTGATATATTAATATTTTAAGTGTCCAAATAATGAATCATTCTCACCTCGACTTCAATGTTCTTCATATTGTGCCCCATCCCCAATGAAATTTAAATTTTTGCATTCGTCGTCACTGATTTTGGGGAAATTTGCCCCCCCCCCCCCCAACAGTAACATTTTCAATACAGGGACCCCTTCCAATATTGACATTTCCATAGGCTCTATTAACCTCCCTCCCCCATCCACACCCCAATTACCTATATGCTTTCATCATTTTGGCATTGACTTATTCTTTATTTAACCCCCCCCCCCCCTCATCTTTATTGTAAACCATTTTTTATACTGTATTTATACATTAGTCTTGCCCACTCTCTTGTTACATTTCCACTTTCTCTCATTAGGAAAGATGGTTAAATCTATCTCGCTGATACCAGATATAAACAAACATCAAAAGGTCGAACACCATACTCAATTCTACACAAGACTGCATCAGACCCCATCTCACCTCAGTCATACAGCATTATCATTACAGAGTGCCTACATCATCATAATCACCAGCATCATCACATATATTTCACAAAATAAGAAAATGAAAAGAACAGAATTAAGCAGTATCAACTAATTTATTAACATTTATGAACTCATTTATTTTTTTTTTTTTTTTTTTTGTTTCTATAAAGATCTTTTTAAATCCAACATGACATCAACAAAAGGATGGCAAATGGATGGGGGGGGGGGGGCTGTCTCTTGAATTCAAATTTTTCAGTTGTAAAAGTTTACTGTAGATTTTGAAAAAATATTCAATAATATCAACATGCTATTTTATTATGTAAAGAACAGGTTATACTGAGTTTTGTTTTATGAGTACTTTATCTTACATTGGACATTATTGTTGTTGTTTTTACTACTATCTGTATTATCATTATTATTACTACTATTATCATGATCATTGTCATTATTGTTACTATTAGTTGGAATATTTTTGTTTTACCCCAATTTATGGAATTATTTTATAAATAATTTAAAAATAAGATCTGAGAATGTATATTATTATCTAGATCTATTATTTTTAAATTATATTTAAAATAATTCCATAAATTAGGGTAAAACAAAATATTCCAACTTTATGAGCGACAGTGTATAATTATATTACTACAGTATTACTATTGAACTACATAATTTTATAACCCCCCCCCCCTTCAATTTACTATCCAGTACAGCATCCCTAATATTTTTGTCAGAACTTGACTTAAGATTAAATATCAAAAAACTATATTCCATGTACACGCATTTAAAAGAAGATATGATTACTTTCATGATCCTCGATATATCTTCTTCTTATTCTTCTGGTAATCTTCAAAAGGCGTTGTAGCCTTTCACGAAGATGAACTAATACTAAAGATTACAAGTGGTGTTGCATTTTAATTTTATTAAAAATGATAAACTTATGTCTATCTGATAGGGCCTTTTTTGAAGAGAAGAGTAAAGGTTTAAATGTATTTCCAATTATTTTAAAAGTAATTTCCAATTTATTTTAAGTTATTATTTGCTAGACTTTTGTGAACAAAAGTTTGTTAGATATAATGTAATATTTAGGAAAAGTACCTTTGAGTACATCTTTTAATATGCTGAGAGAATAAACTGTAGCAACACCATAGTTTGTCACCTAAATAAAAAGCTAGAGAATAATTGAGAATTACAAGATATAATGCAACACAAGATGACAGTTCCCCAAATCTTTGTATATAGTCCAAGTCGAGTGTGGTGTTCGCATGGGCTTAGATTTATACAGCCTGAATATTTTCGAACTTCATACAAACATACCTTGCCAAAGTTCAACTTAGGTCTTAGGTGTCCTGTTCCTGATTAGATACATTTGTTGATCAGGTCCTGGTGCTCTTTGTTGCACTTCTGTGATCATTATCTGCTTCTTTGTTCCATAGCATCTACAATTAAAAGAAAACAGAAACTTAGTAAGGTTCCTGCTAATATCATAATGCATGCATAAGTTATCTGTTTATAACTTTGTTCATGTCCTTTAGAGAAAGAAATATCCATGTCATATGTAGGGTTGGATCCAGAATTCTCACCAATAAAACTAAGGAGTGGCATAAAATCCTGAAAATAAACTAATTATTTCAAACAAGGCACAATGACATAACTAAGAGCGAAATCAGGGGAAGTGGGAGGTGGGGAGGGGGGGGGAGAGACACCTTTTTTGTTTTGTTTTTGTTGTCGTTGGTAGATCTAGCCTAGATCTACATTCAAACTAAGCTGAATCTGGACCTGGATCACAATAATGACACATGTGCACGACTAGTCTAGTCTAGTGAATCAAAAACGAGCCTAGACCCATGGCTTTGGAAGTCTTTGCTACAAGCTATAGATCTAGATCTAATTGCCTATTTTTAATATTATTAGTAGGTGGCTCTGGACCTAGATCTAGACCCGTCCCTATGGCTATGCCACATCTTAAAAAGGGGGCACAGAATGATTGTGCACCCCCCCCCCCCACCCCCCCTCCATATTAAACTTCCACATTGATCCACCTAGATCTAGAGAGGAAATCTACATCAGGCATTTAGATCTATTTAGAATTTTTTGTTAGAGTACATTAGGCCTAGAATCTAGCCCTAGATCTAGGCCTAGATCTATACTAGATTCGGGGTTAAATGCTGTTTAGGTCTAGAATTCTATAGACTTCTAGATCTACTTAAGACAGTGCAACTGCTAGATCTAAAGTTAGGCCTGCATAGCCCGAATTTTTCTGTCTCTTTCGTTCGTTAGCCTCCGATTTGGGTAGGGTCGGCTAAAGAGAGGAGCCGACCCTACCCAAATCAGAGGCTAACGAACGAAAGAGACAGAAAATTCAGGCTAGAATATGCTATGAATACTAGTCTAGATCTAGGCTTTACTGTAACACTAACACACACTGTAAAGTCATAGCCGCGCCAGCTCAGGAAACGCAGTCGCTTCTTGGTGTTTCAGCCGGCTAGCACCGGCGGATTGAAAATCACATTCTGCTCGACGAGATCTCATCGGCTTGGACTAGCAATGAGCCATTTGCGCAGTCTACAACAGATCCACATCTACGACCGATTACTATCGGTAATCAAGCTATGAACTGAACTTAAAATTATGAGATGCGCTCTAATGAAATAACCTACGGTAAAATCCTGATTGTTTCTAAAAATATTACCGTCGATGACTTAAATTAGAGTTCATTCAATCAGTTAATATTCTTTGGTCAGAAGAAAGAAAAGAGGATGGGGTAGGGGGTTAACCGGGTAATACGTTGTGACAATGCGGGGAGCCGCTCACTGCAATGACGAACACATCACAATAATTTCAGAGACCTTCAAACAAAATGGATCTTTACTTACTTTTCTTGATATCATAGGGTATCACTTCGATGTCAATGTTCGCCTGAAGATTTTCTGCTTCACTAAGATGTACTTGACAAACTTCTATTATAATAGAAATTCACTTAAAAGAAAAATGTTTCATTGTTCGTAATTGAATAACTTGAAAGTCGCAGTTCATACAACCGCCATTTTCGTGCTCAAATCGTAGGGAATTCTGGGAATGAAAAAAATGTTTATGCATGACCTAATACATAAAACATTTTGTCGATGGCCAATCAACGAACAGTAGTTGGCGTATTTTTTACGTCATTGCTCATGAATATTCATTGACCCTCCAAAACCGTCGTTCAAATCGGACAAAACCCCAATAATTCATCCAATGCAAAACCTATGAAATGTCAAAGGTCACGATTTTAGTTGGCCCTCTAGTCCTCCTACGAAGGACATACTGTGTATGATCGAATCTCTTTGCTTAGTAGTATGTATCTCTATGTACGCTACCGATAGAAAAGTACAAGTTCCTCGAAATGCATGCCGGACAGGCGTATGAAAGATGACGTAATGCTATCGAAATACTATGAATGAATATTCAAAGCAAATGGCGTACGAACGAAGTCTATTATGTAGAGGCTCTGTTTCCTTGTCTAGGACTGGGACTGTAGTCTGATTTCAAGAAAGGAAAACAATTTCGGGACAGTTCAAAATAATGCTTGGAAATGGAAATTCAAATGATACCGTTTTAAAAACCAGAAAGATATGGTTTGAGGACAAGAAGCAGGATGTAATTCATTGCTCGGCAATCTTGACTGTATTTAAAACAGAGCATCCAATATACCTGATATTTAATAGTACTGTACAATGTCAATTAAATAAAATAACTAAATAAACAAACAAATAATGGACCTCTTTAGCCAAGACTGTGGATTTTTATTGTTGAGCACTAAATGATTCTGCTCGGTCATACAGGCTAGGTGGGGGAATGCTTTCAATAGACTTAAATTTGAAAGGCCCTTTGTATCACTTCGTGCAAAATGACATAGGGCACTTCTAATAAATTTATACGAGAAGTAAAACCCTGTTCATCATTGTTTTCGTGTTGCAAAGTTGTTTACAGACTGAAAAAGGGATAGTACGGGACTGTAGAGAGTGAATAAACTAGGAAATTATAATTGCAAATGTAAAACAACGTTGTAAACCTAGCAATAAGAGGCTCTTGAATGCAGTTTTTAAATGGACATGGCTTTGGGGCTACCCGCTACCGCCGCCAGGCTACGCTGTCGATTGCCAGCTAGCTGTCGATTGCCAGCTAGCTGTCGATTGCCAGCTAGCTGTCGATTGCCAGCTAGCTGTCGATTGCCAGCTAGCTGTCGATTGCCAGCTAGCTGTCTAGATGGGACCCCCCTGGCGATTAATGTGGGGGGGGGGGTGATTTTTTCAAATTTTCGAGGGCAAACAAAAAATAGTGCTCTCTACCCCCCCCCCCCCCCCCCCTCCCCCTTCCCCCTCTACCACTGAGTGAAATATCGGCCGGCACGATTTTTTTTTTATTTCAGCACATTAAATTTCAAATTGATTTCAAGTTTGGGCCCCCCTAAGAAATCCTGAATCCGCGCCGATACCCACCCCCCCCCCCCCAAATAAAAATCCCAAGGCTCCCCTGTAGTTTTTTTCTACATTGCTCCCCCCCCCCCGCAAAAGGTCCCTATTTTCTCATTGTTTTACATCAACAACAACAACAACAATAATATTTATTATAAAACTCCAAAATTGGTTTGTTTTTATAAATAATAATATCTGCCCGGCAAAATATTTGAAGTAAGTATGTAGATTAAGATCATCAGACTTTATTACACTGATGAGGTGTATTGGGTTCTCTTCACTTGTCTCTTTCTGGCTCTCTTTCTCTTTCTCTCTCTCTCTCTCTCTCTCATTGGGACTGAAAAAGTATTGAATGTAATAATGTTTGATAAATAGATAAAACAGGATTCCTGTCCTTCTTGTACTTCGTAAATATAATACTTTACCTTGCTTACAAGTTAATTGCAAGCTCATTGTATAGATCAATTAAGAGAATAGCAATAAATATGGACTTTGAGTGAGATCAAAATGGGTTTGACATCAGTTTTTCTTTTTCAAAGATTAAAAAAAAAGCAACAGCTGGGTGTCGAACCCGATACCTTCCAGTTACCAGGCGATTGCCTACCCACTAGACTAAAGTGTCACATTGCTAATCTCCATGTTTTTTTTTTCATACTTATACTTATTGTTGTAGATGTAGCAAAAGAAAAAAACGCAACAGCTGGGGTCGAACCCGATACCTTCCAGTTACCAGGCGATTGCCTACCCACTAGACTAAAGTGTCACATTGCTAATCTCCATGTTTTTTTTTCATACTTATACTTATTGTTGTAGATGTAGCAAAGAAAAAACGCAACAGCTGGGGGTCGAACCCGATACCTTCCAGTTATCAGACGATTGCCTACCCACTAGACTAAAGTGTCACATTGCTAATCTTCATGTATTCTTCATACTTACACTAATTGTTGTAGATGTAGCAAAAGATGTTTTCTGACTAATTCAGAGAGTCGCTTGTTAAAGAAAGAGTATTACATGCTATTTTTTCTTTGTTGAGGGGGGGGGTGTCCCCTTTAAAAAGAGATGACAAGTCAATATTATGGAGTGAAGAAAAAAAATAACATGGGTTTATATAAAGGAGAAACTGAGACTCGAACCGAGTACATTGCATTGTGAAGTGATCACTTTTATCCACAAGACCATTTTGCCTCACCGTGATAACTGGTTCGCTTTTTGTTGTTAACACTTTCTGCATGCTAATGACTTTACAAAATGTGCCGATTTACTGATTTGACGCTTTCGGGATGCATTATTATCATCATTTTTGTAGTCCGATGTTGTCAAGATTGCCCGTATTTTTTTTCTTTCAGTTACTGATATTACTGATATAATAGTGAGGTTTTATGTTTATTTCATTTAATTTGCAAACTGCTGACTTAAACTTAAAGTGATATGACAAGAGGCCACTGCCCTCACATAGTATAATGAATAGAACACGGGTCTATTCAATTCAGTATATGCTACGAATTCTATAACAGGGCACCAATGAATAGGGAAGCTTGGCTATTCGATTCTGTTTTCAATAGCTTGCACCTGCAATTTTTGAATAGTTACGTAACAAACTACTCAGCTCTTTCTGACATGGCATCAATAATATTAGTGAATTGAAAACAAACCTGACCCTCCCTTCATTGAGTGACTTTTGTTTGGTCAAATGCGAGGATTACCAAAGAGGAGGTAATAATAGCATTCCTGACATTGCAACAATGACCGCGTTATTTTGATGCATTGTCCCTAAACCTACCGAAGAGGCTCTTTGTCCTTGTCTGGGAGGACAAGCACTTTAGACTGGGGCTGTAGTCTGATTTCAAGAAAGGAAAACAATTTCGGGACAGTTCAAAATAATGCTTGGAAATGGAAATTCAAATGATACCGTTTTAAAAACCAGAAAGATATGGTTTGAGGACAAGAAGCAGGATGTAATTCATTGCTCGGCAATCTTGACTGTATTTAAAACAGAGCATCCAATATACCTGATATTTAATAGTACTGTACAATGTCAATTAAATAAAATAACTAAATAAACAAACAAATAATGGACCTCTTTAGCCAAGACTGTGGATTTTTATTGTTGAGCACTAAATGATTCTGCTCGGTCATACAGGCTAGGTGGGGGAATGCTTTCAATAGACTTAAATTTGAAAGGCCCTTTGTATCACTTCGTGCAAAATGACATAGGGCACTTCTAATAAATTTATACGAGAAGTAAAACCCTGTTCATCATTGTTTTCGTGTTGCAAAGTTGTTTACAGACTGAAAAAGGGATAGTACGGGACTGTAGAGAGTGAATAAAACTAGGAAATTATAATTGCAAATGTAAAACAACGTTGTAAACCTAGCAATAAGAGGCTCTTGAATGCAGTTTTTAAATGGACATGGCTTTGGGGCTACCCTACCGCCGCCAGGCTACGCTGTCGATTGCCAGCTAGCTGTCGATTGCCAGCTAGCTGTCGATTGCCAGCTAGCTGTCGATTGCCAGCTAGCTGTCGATTGCCAGCTAGCTGTCGATTGCCAGCTAGCTGTCGATTGCCACCAGCTAGCTGTCGATTGCCAGCTAGCTGTCGATTGCCAGCTAGCTGTCGATTGCCAGCTAGCTGTCGATTGCCAGCTAGCTGTCGATTGCCAGCTAGCTGTCGATTGCCAGCTAGCTGTCTAGATGGGACCCCCCTGGCGATTAATGTGGGGGGGGGGGTGATTTTTCAAATTTTCGAGGGCCAAACAAAAAAAGTGCTCTCTCTCTCTACCCCCCCCCCCCCCCCCTCCCCCTTCCCCCTCTACCACTGAGTGAAATATCGGCCGGCACGATTTTTTTTTATTTCAGCACATTAAATTTCAAATTGATTTCAAGTTTGGGCCCCCCTAAGAAATCCTGAATCCGCGCCGATACCCACCCCCCCCCCCCCAAATAAAATCCCAAGGCTCCCCTGTAGTTTTTTTCTACATTGCTCCCCCCCCCCCCGCAAAAGGTCCCTATTTTCTCATTGTTTTACATCAACAACAACAACAACAAATATTTATTATAAAACTCCAAATTGGTTTGTTTTTATAAATAATAATATCTGCCCGGCAAAATATTTGAAGTAAGTATGTAGATTAAGATCATCAGACTTTATTACACTGATGAGGTGTATTGGGTTCTCTTCACTTGTCTCTTTCTGGCTCTCTTTCTCTTTCTCTCTCTCTCTCTCTCTCATTGGGACTGAAAAAGTATTGAATGTAATAATGTTTGATAAATAGATAAAACAGGATTCCTGTCCTTCTTGTACTTCGTAAATATAATACTTTACCTTGCTTACAAGTTAATTGCAAGCTCATTGTATAGATCAATTAAGAGAATAGCAATAAATATGGACTTTGAGTGAGATCAAAATGGGTTTGACATCAGTTTTTCTTTTTCAAAGATTAAAAAAAAGCAACAGCTGGGTGTCGAACCCGATACCTTCCAGTTACCAGGCGATTGCCTACCCACTAGACTAAAGTGTCACATTGCTAATCTCCATGTTTTTTTTTTTCATACTTATACTTATTGTTGTAGATGTAGCAAAAGAAAAAAACGCAACAGCTGGGGGTCGAACCCGATACCTTCCAGTTACCAGGCGATTGCCTACCCACTAGACTAAAGTGTCACATTGCTAATCTCCATGTTTTTTTTTCATACTTATACTTATTGTTGTAGATGTAGCAAAAGAAAAAAACGCAACAGCTGGGGTCGAACCCGATACCTTCCAGTTATCAGACGATTGCCTACCCACTAGACTAAAGTGTCACATTGCTAATCTTCATGTATTCTTCATACTTACACTAATTGTTGTAGATGTAGCAAAAGATGTTTTCTGACTAATTCAGAGAGTCGCTTGTTAAAGAAAGAGTATTACATGCTATTTTTTCTTTGTTGAGGGGGGGGGGGTGTCCCCTTTAAAAAAGAGATGACAAGTCAATATTATGGAGTGAAGAAAAAAAAATAACATGGGTTTATATAAAGGAGAAACTGAGACTCGAACCGAGTACATTGCATTGTGAAGTGATCACTTTTATCCACAAGACCATTTTGCCTCACCGTGATAACTGGTTCGCTTTTTGTTGTTAACACTTTCTGCATGCTAATGACTTTACAAAATGTGCCGATTTACTGATTTGACGCTTTCGGGATGCATTATTATCATCATTTTTGTAGTCCGATGTTGTCAAGATTGCCCGTATTTTTTTTCTTTCAGTTACTGATATTACTGATATAATAGTGAGGTTTTATGTTTATTTCATTTAATTTGCAAACTGCTGACTTAAACTTAAAGTGATATGACAAGAGGCCACTGCCCTCACATAGTATAATGAATAGAACACGGGTCTATTCAATTCAGTATATGCTACGAATTCTATAACAGGGCACCAATGAATAGGGAAGCTTGGCTATTCGATTCTGTTTTCAATAGCTTGCACCTGCAATTTTTGAATAGTTACGTAACAAACTACTCAGCTCTTTCTGACATGGCATCAATAATATTAGTGAATTGAAAACAAACCTGACCCTCCCTTCATTGAGTGACTTTTGTTTGGTCAAATGCGAGGATTACCAAAGAGGAGGTAATAATAGCATTCCTGACATTGCAACAATGACCGCGTTATTTTGATGCATTGTCCCTAAACCTACCGAAGAGGCTCTTTGTCCTTGTCTGGGAGGACAAGCACTTTAGACTGGGGCTGTAGTCTGATTTCAAGAAAGGAAAACAATTTCGGGACAGTTCAAAATAATGCTTGGAAATGGAAATTCAAATGATACCGTTTTAAAAACCAGAAAGATATGGTTTGAGGACAAGAAGCAGGATGTAATTCATTGCTCGGCAATCTTGACTGTATTTAAAACAGAGCATCCAATATACCTGATATTTAATAGTACTGTACAATGTCAATTAAATAAAATAACTAAATAAACAAACAAATAATGGACCTCTTTAGCCAAGACTGTGGATTTTTATTGTTGAGCACTAAATGATTCTGCTCGGTCATACAGGCTAGGTGGGGGAATGCTTTCAATAGACTTAAATTTGAAAGGCCCTTTGTATCACTTCGTGCAAAATGACATAGGGCACTTCTAATAAATTTATACGAGAAGTAAAACCCTGTTCATCATTGTTTTCGTGTTGCAAAGTTGTTTACAGACTGAAAAAGGGATAGTACGGGACTGTAGAGAGTGAATAAAACTAGGAAATTATAATTGCAAATGTAAAACAACGTTGTAAACCTAGCAATAAGAGGCTCTTGAATGCAGTTTTTAAATGGACATGGCTTTGGGGCTACCCGCTACCCGCCGCCAGGCTACGCTGTCGATTGCCAGCTAGCTGTCGATTGCCAGCTAGCTGTCGATTGCCAGCTAGCTGTCGATTGCCAGCTAGCTGTCGATTGCCAGCTAGCTGTCGATTGCCAGCTAGCTGTCGATTGCCAGCTAGCTGTCGATTGCCAGCTAGCTGTCGATTGCCAGCTAGCTGTCGATTGCCAGCTAGCTGTCGATTGCCAGCTAGCTGTCGATTGCCAGCTAGCTGTCGATTGCCAGCTAGCTGTCGATTGCCAGCTAGCTGTCGATTGCCAGCTAGCTGTCTAGATGGGACCCCCCTGGCGATTAATGTGGGGGGGGGGGGTGATTTTTCAAATTTTCGAGGGCCAAACAAAAAAATAGTGCTCTCTACCCCCCCCCCCCCCCCCCCCCCTCCCCCTTCCCCCTCTACCACTGAGTGAAATATCGGCCGGCACGATTTTTTTTTATTTCAGCACATTAAATTTCAAATTGATTTCAAGTTTGGGCCCCCCTAAGAAATCCTGAATCCGCGCCGATACCCACCCCCCCCCCCCCCCAATAAAAATCCCAAGGCTCCCCTGTAGTTTTTTTCTACATTGCTCCCCCCCCCCCGCAAAAGGTCCCTATTTTCTCATTGTTTTACATCAACAACAACAACAACAATAATATTTATTATAAAACTCCAAAATTGGTTTGTTTTTATAAATAATAATATCTGCCCGGCAAAATATTTGAAGTAAGTATGTAGATTAAGATCATCAGACTTTATTACACTGATGAGGTGTATTGGGTTCTCTTCACTTGTCTCTTTCTGGCTCTCTCTTTCTCTTTCTCTCTCTCTCTCTCTCATTGGGACTGAAAAAGTATTGAATGTAATAATGTTTGATAAATAGATAAAACAGGATTCCTGTCCTTCTTGTACTTCGTAAATATAATACTTTACCTTGCTTACAAGTTAATTGCAAGCTCATTGTATAGATCAATTAAGAGAATAGCAATAAATATGGACTTTGAGTGAGATCAAAATGGGTTTGACATCAGTTTTTCTTTTTCAAAGATTAAAAAAAAGCAACAGCTGGGTGTCGAACCCGATACCTTCCAGTTACCAGGCGATTGCCTACCCACTAGACTAAAGTGTCACATTGCTAATCTCCATGTTTTTTTTTTCATACTTATACTTATTGTTGTAGATGTAGCAAAAGAAAAAACGCAAACAGCTGGGGGTCGAACCCGATACCTTCCAGTTACCAGGCGATTGCCTACCCACTAGACTAAAGTGTCACATTGCTAATCTCCATGTTTTTTTTTCATACTTATACTTATTGTTGTAGATGTAGCAAAAGAAAAAAACGCAACAGCTGGGGGTCGAACCCGATACCTTCCAGTTATCAGACGATTGCCTACCCACTAGACTAAAGTGTCACATTGCTAATCTTCATGTATTCTTCATACTTACACTAATTGTTGTAGATGTAGCAAAAGATGTTTTCTGACTAATTCAGAGAGTCGCTTGTTAAAGAAAGAGTATTACATGCTATTTTTTCTTTGTTGAGGGGGGGGGTGTCCCCTTTAAAAAAGAGATGACAAGTCAATATTATGGAGTGAAGAAAAAAAATAACATGGGTTTATATAAAGGAGAAACTGAGACTCGAACCGAGTACATTGCATTGTGAAGTGATCACTTTTATCCACAAGACCATTTTGCCTCACCGTGATAACTGGTTCGCTTTTTGTTGTTAACACTTTCTGCATGCTAATGACTTTACAAAATGTGCCGATTTACTGATTTGACGCTTTCGGGATGCATTATTATCATCATTTTTGTAGTCCGATGTTGTCAAGATTGCCCGTATTTTTTTTCTTTCAGTTACTGATATTACTGATATAATAGTGAGGTTTTATGTTTATTTCATTTAATTTGCAAACTGCTGACTTAAACTTAAAGTGATATGACAAGAGGCCACTGCCCTCACATAGTATAATGAATAGAACACGGGTCTATTCAATTCAGTATATGCTACGAATTCTATAACAGGGCACCAATGAATAGGGAAGCTTGGCTATTCGATTCTGTTTTCAATAGCTTGCACCTGCAATTTTTGAATAGTTACGTAACAAACTACTCAGCTCTTTCTGACATGGCATCAATAATATTAGTGAATTGAAAACAAACCTGACCCTCCCTTCATTGAGTGACTTTTGTTTGGTCAAATGCGAGGATTACCAAAGAGGAGGTAATAATAGCATTCCTGACATTGCAACAATGACCGCGTTATTTTGATGCATTGTCCCTAAACCTACCGAAGCTCTTTGTCCTTGTCTGGGAGGACAAGCACTTTAGACTGGGGCTGTAGTCTGATTTCAAGAAAGGAAAACAATTTCGGGACAGTTCAAAATAATGCTTGGAAATGGAAATTCAAATGATACCGTTTTAAAAACCAGAAAGATATGGTTTGAGGACAAGAAGCAGGATGTAATTCATTGCTCGGCAATCTTGACTGTATTTAAAACAGAGCATCCAATATACCTGATATTTAATAGTACTGTACAATGTCAATTAAATAAAATAACTAAATAAACAAACAAATAATGGACCTCTTTAGCCAAGACTGTGGATTTTTATTGTTGAGCACTAAATGATTCTGCTCGGTCATACAGGCTAGGTGGGGGAATGCTTTCAATAGACTTAAATTTGAAAGGCCCTTTGTATCACTTCGTGCAAAATGACATAGGGCACTTCTAATAAATTTATACGAGAAGTAAAACCCTGTTCATCATTGTTTTCGTGTTGCAAAGTTGTTTACAGACTGAAAAAGGGATAGTACGGGACTGTAGAGAGTGAATAAAACTAGGAAATTATAATTGCAAATGTAAAACAACGTTGTAAACCTAGCAATAAGAGGCTCTTGAATGCAGTTTTTAAATGGACATGGCTTTGGGGCTACCCGCTACCGCCGCCAGGCTACGCTGTCGATTGCCAGCTAGCTGTCGATTGCCAGCTAGCTGTCGATTGCCAGCTAGCTGTCGATTGCCAGCTAGCTGTCGATTGCCAGCTAGCTGTCGATTGCCAGCTAGCTGTCGATTGCCAGCTAGCTGTCGATTGCCAGCTAGCTGTCGATTGCCAGCTAGCTGTCGATTGCCAGCTAGCTGTCGATTGCCAGCTAGCTGTCGATTGCCAGCTAGCTGTCGATTGCCAGCTAGCTGTCGATTGCCAGCTAGCTGTCGATTGCCAGCTAGCTGTCGATTGCCAGCTAGCTGTCGATTGCCAGCTAGCTGTCGATTGCCAGCTAGCTGTCTAGATGGGACCCCCCTGGCGATTAATGTGGGGGGGGGGGGGTGATTTTTCAAATTTCGAGGGCCAAACAAAAAATAGTGCTCTCTACCCCCCCCCCCCCCCCCCCCCCCCCCTCCCCTTCCCCCTCTACCACTGAGTGAAATATCGGCCGGCACGATTTTTTTTTATTTCAGCACATTAAATTTCAAATTGATTTCAAGTTTGGGCCCCCCTAAGAAATCCTGAATCCGCGCCGATACCCACCCCCCCCCCCCCCCAAATAAAAATCCCAAGGCTCCCCTGTAGTTTTTTTCTACATTGCTCCCCCCCCCCCGCAAAAGGTCCCTATTTTCTCATTGTTTTACATCAACAAACAACAACAATAATATTTATTATAAAACTCCAAAATTGGTTGTGTTTATAAATAATAATATCTGCCCGGCAAAATATTTGAAGTAAGTATGTAGATTAAGATCATCAGACTTTATTACACTGATGAGGTGTATTGGGTTCTCTTCACTTGTCTCTTTCTGGCTCTCTTTCTCTTTCTCTCTCTCTCTCTCTCTCTCATTGGGACTGAAAAAGTATTGAATGTAATAATGTTTGATAAATAGATAAAACAGGATTCCTGTCCTTCTTGTACTTCGTAAATATAATACTTTACCTTGCTTACAAGTTAATTGCAAGCTCATTGTATAGATCAATTAAGAGAATAGCAATAAATATGGACTTTGAGTGAGATCAAAATGGGTTTGACATCAGTTTTTCTTTTTCAAAGATTAAAAAAAAAGCAACAGCTGGGTGTCGAACCCGATACCTTCCAGTTACCAGGCGATTGCCTACCCACTAGACTAAAGTGTCACATTGCTAATCTCCATGTTTTTTTTTTCATACTTATACTTATTGTTGTAGATGTAGCAAAAGAAAAAAAACGCAACAGCTGGGGGTCGAACCCGATACCTTCCAGTTACCAGGCGATTGCCTACCCACTAGACTAAAGTGTCACATTGCTAATCTCCATGTTTTTTTTTCATACTTATACTTATTGTTGTAGATGTAGCAAAAGAAAAAAACGCAACAGCTGGGGGTCGAACCCGATACCTTCCAGTTATCAGACGATTGCCTACCCACTAGACTAAAGTGTCACATTGCTAATCTTCATGTATTCTTCATACTTACACTAATTGTTGTAGATGTAGCAAAAGATGTTTTCTGACTAATTCAGAGAGTCGCTTGTTAAAGAAAGAGTATTACATGCTATTTTTTCTTTGTTGAGGGGGGGGGGGTCCCCTTTAAAAAAGAGATGACAAGTCAATATTATGGAGTGAAGAAAAAAAAATACATGGGTTTATATAAAGGAGAAACTGAGACTCGAACCGAGTACATTGCATTGTGAAGTGATCACTTTTATCCACAAGACCATTTTGCCTCACCGTGATAACTGGTTCGCTTTTGTTGTTAACACTTTCTGCATGCTAATGACTTTACAAAATGTGCCGATTTACTGATTTGACGCTTTCGGGATGCATTATTATCATCATTTTTGTAGTCCGATGTTGTCAAGATTGCCCGTATTTTTTTTCTTTCAGTTACTGATATTACTGATATAATAGTGAGGTTTTATGTTTATTTCATTTAATTTGCAAACTGCTGACTTAAACTTAAAGTGATATGACAAGAGGCCACTGCCCTCACATAGTATAATGAATAGAACACGGGTCTATTCAATTCAGTATATGCTACGAATTCTATAACAGGGCACCAATGAATAGGGAAGCTTGGCTATTCGATTCTGTTTTCAATAGCTTGCACCTGCAATTTTTGAATAGTTACGTAACAAACTACTCAGCTCTTTCTGACATGGCATCAATAATATTAGTGAATTGAAAACAAACCTGACCCTCCCTTCATTGAGTGACTTTTGTTTGGTCAAATGCGAGGATTACCAAAGAGGAGGTAATAATAGCATTCCTGACATTGCAACAATGACCGCGTTATTTTGATGCATTGTCCCTAAACCTACCGAAGAGGCTCTTTGTCCTTGTCTGGGAGGACAAGCACTTTAGACTGGGGCTGTAGTCTGATTTCAAGAAAGGAAAACAATTTCGGGACAGTTCAAAATAATGCTTGGAAATGGAAATTCAAATGATACCGTTTTAAAAACCAGAAAGATATGGTTTGAGGACAAGAAGCAGGATGTAATTCATTGCTCGGCAATCTTGACTGTATTTAAAACAGAGCATCCAATATACCTGATATTTAATAGTACTGTACAATGTCAATTAAATAAAAATAACTAAATAAACAACAAATAATGGACCTCTTTAGCCAAGACTGTGGATTTTTATTGTTGAGCACTAAATGATTCTGCTCGGTCATACAGGCTAGGTGGGGGAATGCTTTCAATAGACTTAAATTTGAAAGGCCCTTTGTATCACTTCGTGCAAAATGACATAGGGCACTTCTAATAAATTTATACGAGAAGTAAAACCCTGTTCATCATTGTTTTCGTGTTGCAAAGTTGTTTACAGACTGAAAAAGGGATAGTACGGGACTGTAGAGAGTGAATAAAACTAGGAAATTATAATTGCAAATGTAAAACAACGTTGTAAACCTAGCAATAAGAGGCTCTTGAATGCAGTTTTTAATGGACATGGCTTTGGGGCTACCTCTACCGCCGCCAGGCTACGCTGTCGATTGCCAGCTAGCTGTCGATTGCCAGCTAGCTGTCGATGCCAGCTAGCTGTCGATTGCCAGCTAGCTGTCGATTGCCAGCTAGCTGTCGATTGCCAGCTAGCTGTCGATTGCCAGCTAGCTGTCGATTGCCAGCTAGCTGTCGATTGCCAGCTAGCTGTCGATTGCCAGCTAGCTGTCGATGCCAGCTACTGTCGATTGCCAGCTAGCTGTCGATTGCCAGCTAGCTGTCGATTGCCAGCTAGCTGTCGATTGCCAGCTAGCTGTCGATTGCCAGCTAGCTGTCGATTGCAGCTAGCTGTCGATTGCCAGCTAGCTGTCTAGATGGACCCCCCTGGCGATTAATGTGGGGGGGGGGGGTGGTTTTTTTTCAAATTTTCGAGGGCCAAACAAAAAAATAGTGCTCTCTACCCCCCCCCCCCCCCCCCCCCTCCCCCCTTCCCCCTCTACCACTGAGTGAAATATCGGCCGGCACGATTTTTTTTTTATTTCAGCACATTAAATTTCAAATTGATTTCAAGTTTGGGCCCCCCTAAGAAATCCTGAATCCGCGCCGATACCCACCCCCCCCCCCCCCCAATAAAATCCCAAGGCTCCCCTGTAGTTTTTTTCTACATTGCTCCCCCCCCCCCGCAAAAGGTCCCTATTTTCTCATTGTTTTACATCAACAACAACAACAACAATAATATTTATTATAAAACTCCAAAATTGGTTTGTTTTTATAAATAATAATATCTGCCCGGCAAAATATTTGAAGTAAGTATGTAGATTAAGATCATCAGACTTTATTACACTGATGAGGTGTATTGGGTTCTCTTCACTTGTCTCTTTCTGGCTCTCTTTCTCTTTCTCTCTCTCTCTCTCTCTCATTGGGACTGAAAAAGTATTGAATGTAATAATGTTTGATAAATAGATAAAACAGGATTCCTGTCCTTCTTGTACTTCGTAAATATAATACTTTACCTTGCTTACAAGTTAATTGCAAGCTCATTGTATAGATCAATTAAGAGAATAGCAATAAATATGGACTTTGAGTGAGATCAAAATGGGTTTGACATCAGTTTTTTCTTTTCAAAGATTAAAAAAAAGCAACAGCTGGGTGTCGAACCCGATACCTTCCAGTTACCAGGCGATTGCCTACCCACTAGACTAAAGTGTCACATTGCTAATCTCCATGTTTTTTTTTTCATACTTATACTTATTGTTGTAGATGTAGCAAAAGAAAAAACGCAACAGCTGGGGGTCGAACCCGATACCTTCCAGTTACCAGGCGATTGCCTACCCACTAGACTAAAGTGTCACATTGCTAATCTCCATGTTTTTTTTTCATACTTATACTTATTGTTGTAGATGTAGCAAAAGAAAAAAACGCAACAGCTGGGGGTCGAACCCGATACCTTCCAGTTATCAGACGATTGCCTACCCACTAGACTAAAGTGTCACATTGCTAATCTTCATGTATTCTTCATACTTACACTAATTGTTGTAGATGTAGCAAAAGATGTTTTCTGACTAATTCAGAGAGTCGCTTGTTAAAGAAAGAGTATTACATGCTATTTTTTCTTTGTTGAGGGGGGGGTGTCCCCTTTAAAAAAGAGATGACAAGTCAATATTATGGAGTGAAGAAAAAAAAATAACATGGGTTTATATAAAGGAGAAACTGAGACTCGAACCGAGTACATTGCATTGTGAAGTGATCACTTTTATCCACAAGACCATTTTGCCTCACCGTGATAACTGGTTCGCTTTTTGTTGTTAACACTTTCTGCATGCTAATGACTTTACAAAATGTGCCGATTTACTGATTTGACGCTTTCGGGATGCATTATTATCATCATTTTTGTAGTCCGATGTTGTCAAGATTGCCCGTATTTTTTTCTTTCAGTTACTGATATTACTGATATAATAGTGAGGTTTTATGTTTATTTCATTTAATTTGCAAACTGCTGACTTAAACTTAAAGTGATATGACAAGAGGCCACTGCCCTCACATAGTATAATGAATAGAACACGGGTCTATTCAATTCAGTATATGCTACGAATTCTATAACAGGGCACCAATGAATAGGGAAGCTTGGCTATTCGATTCTGTTTTCAATAGCTTGCACCTGCAATTTTTGAATAGTTACGTAACAAACTACTCAGCTCTTTCTGACATGGCATCAATAATATTAGTGAATTGAAAACAAACCTGACCCTCCCTTCATTGAGTGACTTTTGTTTGGTCAAATGCGAGGATTACCAAAGAGGAGGTAATAATAGCATTCCTGACATTGCAACAATGACCGCGTTATTTTGATGCATTGTCCCTAAACCTACCGAAGAGGCTCTTTGTCCTTGTCTGGGAGGACAAGCACTTTAGACTGGGGCTGTAGTCTGATTTCAAGAAAGGAAAACAATTTCGGGACAGTTCAAAATAATGCTTGGAAATGGAAATTCAAATGATACCGTTTTAAAAACCAGAAAGATATGGTTTGAGGACAAGAAGCAGGATGTAATTCATTGCTCGGCAATCTTGACTGTATTTAAAACAGAGCATCCAATATACCTGATATTTAATAGTACTGTACAATGTCAATTAAATAAAATAACTAAATAAACAAACAAATAATGGACCTCTTTAGCCAAGACTGTGGATTTTTATTGTTGAGCACTAAATGATTCTGCTCGGTCATACAGGCTAGGTGGGGGAATGCTTTCAATAGACTTAAATTTGAAAGGCCCTTTGTATCACTTCGTGCAAAATGACATAGGGCACTTCTAATAAATTTATACGAGAAGTAAAACCCTGTTCATCATTGTTTTCGTGTTGCAAAGTTGTTTACAGACTGAAAAAGGGATAGTACGGGACTGTAGAGAGTGAATAAAACTAGGAATTATAATTGCAAATGTAAAACAACGTTGTAAACCTAGCAATAAGAGGCTCTTTAATGCAGTTTTTAAATGGACATGGCTTTGGGCTACCCGCTACCGCCGCCAGGCTACGCTGTCGATTGCCAGCTAGCTGTCGATTGCCAGCTAGCTGTCGATTGCCAGCTAGCTGTCGATTGCCAGCTAGCTGTCGATTGCCAGCTAGCTGTCGATTGCCAGCTAGCTGTCGATTGCCAGCTAGCTGTCGATTGCCAGCTAGCTGTCGATTGCCAGCTAGCTGTCGATTGCCAGCTAGCTGTCGATTGCCAGCTAGCTGTCGATTGCCAGCTAGCTGTCGATTGCCAGCTAGCTGTCGATTGCCAGCTAGCTGTCGATTGCCAGCTAGCTGTCGATTGCCAGCTAGCTGTCTAGATGGGACCCCCCTGGCGATTAATGTGGGGGGGGGGGGGTGATTTTTCAAATTTTCGAGGGCCAAACAAAAAATAGTGCTCTCTACCCCCCCCCCCCCCCCCCCCCCCCCTCCCCCCTTCCCCCTCTACCACTGAGTGAAATATCGGCCGGCACGATTTTTTTTTTTTCAGCACATTAATTTCAAATTGATTTCAAGTTTGGGCCCCCCTAAGAAATCCTGAATCCGCGCCGATACCCACCCCCCCCCCCCCCAAATAAAAATCCCAAGGCTCCCCTGTAGTTTTTTTTCTACATTGCTCCCCCCCCCCCCGCAAAAGGTCCCTATTTTCTCATTGTTTTACATCAACAACAACAACAACAATAATATTTATTATAAAACTCCAAAATTGGTTTGTTTTTATAAATAATAATATCTGCCCGGCAAAATATTTGAAGTAAGTATGTAGATTAAGATCATCAGACTTTATTACACTGATGAGTGTATTGGGTTCTCTTCACTTGTCTCTTTCTGGCTCCTTTCTCTCTTCTCTTTCTCTCTCTCTCTCTCTCTCATTGGGACTGAAAAAGTATTGAATGTAATAATGTTTGATAATAGATAAAACAGGATTCCTGTCCTTCTTGTACTTCGTAAATATAATACTTTACCTTGCTTACAAGTTAATTGCAAGCTCATTGTATAGATCAATTAAGAGAATAGCAATAAATATGGACTTTGAGTGAGATCAAAATGGGTTTGACATCAGTTTTTCTTTTTCAAAGATTAAAAAAAAAGCAACAGCTGGGTGTCGAACCCGATACCTTCCAGTTACCAGGCGATTGCCTACCCACTAGACTAAAGTGTCACATTGCTAATCTCCATGTTTTTTTTTTTCATACTTATACTTATTGTTGTAGATGTAGCAAAAGAAAAAAACGCAACAGCTGGGGGTCGAACCCGATACCTTCCAGTTACCAGGCGATTGCCTACCCACTAGACTAAAGTGTCACATTGCTAATCTCCATGGTTTTTTTTTCATACTTATACTTATTGTTGTAGATGTAGCAAAAGAAAAAACGCAACAGCTGGGGGTCGAACCCGATACCTTCCAGTTATCAGACGATTGCCTACCCACTAGACTAAAGTGTCACATTGCTAATCTTCATGTATTCTTCATACTTACACTAATTGTTGTAGATGTAGCAAAAGATGTTTTCTGACTAATTCAGAGAGTCGCTTGTTAAAGAAAGAGTATTACATGCTATTTTTTCTTTGTTGAGGGGGGGGGTGTCCCCTTTAAAAAGAGATGACAAGTCAATATTATGGAGTGAAGAAAAAAAAATAACATGGGTTTATATAAAGGAGAAACTGAGACTCGAACCGAGTACATGCATTGTGAAGTGATCACTTTTATCCACAAGACCATTTTGCCTCACCGTGATAACTGGTTCGCTTTTTGTTGTTAACACTTTCTGCATGCTAATGACTTTACAAAATGTGCCGATTTACTGATTTGACGCTTTCGGGATGCATTATTATCATCATTTTGTAGTCCGATGTTGTCAAGATTGCCCGTATTTTTTTTCTTTCAGTTACTGATATTACTGATATAATAGTGAGGTTTTATGTTTATTTCATTTAATTTGCAAACTGCTGACTTAAACTTAAAGTGATATGACAAGAGGCCACTGCCCTCACATAGTATAATGAATAGAACACGGGTCTATTCAATTCAGTATATGCTACGAATTCTATAACAGGGCACAATGAATAGGGAAGCTTGGCTATTCGATTCTGTTTTCAATAGCTTGCACCTGCAATTTTGAATAGTTACGTAAAACTACTCAGCTCTTTCTGACATGGCATCAATAATATTAGTGAATTGAAAACAAACCTGACCTCCCTTCATTGAGTGACTTTTGTTTGGTCAAATGCGAGGATTACCAAAGAGGAGGTAATAATAGCATTCCTGACATTGCAACAATGACCGCGTTATTTTGATGCATTGTCCCTAAACCTACCGAAGAGGCTCTTTGTCCTTGTCTGGGAGGACAAGCACTTTAGACTGGGGCTGTAGTCTGATTTCAAGAAAGGAAACAATTTCGGGACAGTTTCAAAAAATGCTTGGAAATGGAAATTCAAATGATACCGTTTTTAAAACCAGAAGATATGGTTTGAGGACAAGAAGCAGGATGTAATTCATTGCTCGGCAATCTTGACTGTATTTAAAACAGAGCATCCATATACCTGATATTTAATAGTACTGTACAATGTCAATTAATAAAAATAACTAAATAAACAACAATAATGGACCTCTTTAGCCAAGACTGTGGATTTTTATTGTTGAGCACTAAATGATTCTGCTCGGTCATACAGGCTAGGTGGGGGAATGCTTTCAATAGACTTAAATTTGAAAGGCCCTTTGTATCACTTCGTGCAAAATGACATAGGGCACTTCTAATAAATTTATACGAGAAGTAAAACCCTGTTCATCATTGTTTTCGTGTTGCAAAGTTGTTTACAGACTGAAAAGGGATAGTAACGGACTGTAGAGAGTGAATAAACTAGGAAATTATAATTGCAAATGTAAAACACGTTGTAAACCTAGCAATAAGAGGCTCTTAAATGCAGTTTTTAAATGGACATGGCTTTGGGGCTACCCCTACCGCCGCCAGCTACGCTGTCGATTGCCAGCTAGCTGTCGATTGCCAGCTAGCTGTCGATTGCCAGCTAGCTGTCGATTGCCAGCTAGCTTCGATTGCCAGCTAGCTGTCGATTGCCAGCTAGCTGTCGATTGCCAGCTAGCTGTCGATTGCCAGCTAGCTGTCGATTGCCAGCTAGCTGTCGATTGCCAGCTAGCTGTCGATTGCCAGCTAGCTTTCGATTGCCAGCTAGCTGTCGATTGCCAGCTAGCTGTCGGTTGCCAGCTAGCTGTCGATTGCCAGCTACTGTCGATTGCCAGCTAGCTGTCGATTGCCAGCTAGCTGTCGATTGCCAGCTAGCTGTCTAGATGGGACCCCCTGGCGATTAATGTGGGGGGGGGGTTGATTTTTCAAATTTTCGAGGCCAAACAAAAAAAATAGTGCTCTCTACCCCCCCCCCCCCCCCCCCCCCCTCCTCCCCCTCTACCACTGAGTGAAATATCGGCCGGCACGATTTTTTTTTTATTTCAGCACATAATTTCAATTGATTTCAAGTTTGGGCCCCCCTAAGAAATCCTGAATCCGCGCCGATACCACCCCCCCCCCCAAATAAAAATCCCAAGGCTTCCCCTGTATTTTTTTCTACATTGCTCCCCCCCCCCCCCGCAAAAGGTCCCTATTTTCTCATTGTTTTACATCAACAACAACAACAACAATAATATTTATTATAAAACTCCAAATTGGTTTGTTTTTATAA